>NC_054382.1:88843214-90043214 GCF_017654675.1 Xenopus laevis | reverse complement strand
CTAGTGCTCATGTTCTGTATCAATGTCCGTTGTATAACAAAAGATAAGGCAACAGTGCACAAGAGATCACACCATAATCTGACTTAGGTCTGTTGGAACATTCCATTAGAGTCATCCTGTAAACTCTGGGCACTCAGCAGTGCAGTTTAGGTTCATATGAAATATATACTGAGTCATTCAACTTCGTTTTATCATCATATTTCTGCACTCTCTTGTTAGGCATGTAAATAGGTATGAATTGTTAGAACATTAGAATAGGCTCTCCTCCACCCAGTCAAAACTCGTTGTTGAAGAGATGTCATGCTATGGCAACATTCAGTATCAATCCTTAAAAAAACAACAGATATATCAAAAAAATATGTGAATGAAATGAACTAAACACACAACATCACAAATTCTATATTATAGTTACTTTTCATGTAAACTACATTCTCTGGACAATATGCAGTAAAAACCAGAAGAATGAAAAGAAAACACTGGCAAACACATCTGACAAGAGACTAAAGCCTCAGGGTAAATATATTGATGTACTTGGTAGGTGAGGCATATTTGTGAATAATAACAATCATAAAGCTTGGTCCTACTGGGCCAAATTCCCTTTACTGGAAATGAAATTAGATTGAAATGACTAGTAGGTGCGTTTCTTCTAGATTTTACTTTGTCAAGCAAGTACATCTCACAAGATGTAATTGGTTTAATTACATTACATCAAATAAAAGATATCAGACTTGCAAACCTCCAGCTGCTCACTGTGAACTTTGACCCACAGCATCCCCAATAACCTACTGGCAGCAGAACTTGCATGGTGTTGTGGGCAAAGAGTCTGACACTCTTTCTTACATAGTTAAGGGTGCCGCTCTGTTACAGAGTCAGTGGAACAGCAATACTTCAGTATGGCTTTTTCTTATATGAAATATGAGGAGCCCTAGTGCAATTTAGTGGGTGTATTCCCCTAAACATTCTATATATTATTCTGCATATATGCTACAGGGGAGATTTATTAACATTCAAAAATTCTTCTTAATCTTCTCACCAAATCATGCATGTGAGTGAAAAACATGGTGGAACATTTCTAAACTTTTTTTATTCTCTGGTCTCACTTCAAAATGTTTCACACATTCCCCAAAGTCCCCATAGACATTCAAAGTCAAACAACATGATTTATTCTTGATCCTACTCTTTTTGCCCCAATCTTATTTATTCACATTTAAATCTCACCTGCTAAAAACGTACAAGACTTCAGAAAAAAACAAGGCAAAAACTATTAGATAATAAAAGTATCCTCCCAGATTTCACCCATCTACATGCTTTCCTATATAAGACTGAAATCCCAGCATAAAGGTATTTTAGGATGAGGATGGGGTGAACACTTATTTGCTGTCCTTAATAACCATGGGACTATGGATAAATAAATGATACAGCAACAATTTGTCTGTATCCATACTTTTGTTATAAGATAATATGGGTCCTGAACAAAGATTGGTCCTCCAAGGGTGGCATGAACCAATAATTCCAACAACGACTGCCCTTTTGTCACCAACTTGCTTTGCTATAGCAATATATGACGTTTTTTTGACCCACTGTGCCCAAAAACAGTTGACTCAATTTGAAGCCACAAAGGAAGTTTAACACGAAAAACGAAATCTAAACAAAAAATATAGTAGATAGGATTTGTCAGTAGTGATGGGCGAATTTGCGAAATGGTGCTGGCGTCTCATTTTTGATGCTGGTGTCCATTTTTTTTGGACGCCGGCCAATTTTCACAGGTGAATTTTCACAGCGGTTTTGCTAATTTATTCGCTGGCAGTGAAGCACGGAAATTCGCGGCAAATTCGCCCATCACTATTTGTCAGAATAGGCGATAACTGCACAAAATGGAAAACCTAAAGTAAAGGTTAAGTTAATGATTATAAAATGCCTGTGACCCACAAAACTTTTTTAATCTGTCAATACTGATACCAGTATGTGCATTCGACCAGTATTGTTAGTTTGATTAGATAATATTGGAAGTAACAAATTTTTAAATGCATGTTTTTCAGTGCTCTGGGTATGAACCTATACGCTCAAGATACTGTCAGTCACAAGATAGGATGAGCTGTCAGCTGACGTAGGTAGATAATGAGATTGTGACAGCCATCATATACTCCTTTCTGTTAGTTGCAGTTACTCTAGTGGGAACGAGTGAAGGTGTTATACTATTAAAATTAAACTTAGGCAGTCGTTGCGCTTTATTCCGACAAATCGTCTGAGCTCTTGGATATATAACTTCTACAGAAACACTGTGGTACTAATTAAAATTATAATTGCTATTTTAAAAAACAATTCCTTGTTCAAAATCACAATTACTTATTTAGAATACCTTCCTGTTGCTGTATAATTGCTTCAAAGAAACAGATGCTGAACCTCTTCTTATTCCATAATGGAAAATTATGGTCCTTCGTAGGTACCTTTAGATATCACCATGTCTTTTGCACTTCTATATTTCAATGCCAATTTGCAACTTTTATCTACTTTGTTGTTTGCTTCTAGTGCAAGGAGAAACATGATCTGATACAAGGGAGCCCTGTACCTTAAACATGTCTTGAACCTTTGCATGTTTCACACTGTTGTGCCAGATGAATCATATGCACTTGCACTATGGGCATGTAAGTAGATGTCCATGTCCTCCCCTTCCCTTGCACCCATTTATTTGGTACTAATTGTACATGCACTAATCCATACATCTAATTAGGTTCTTGTTTTTGGCAGGAGCAATTATGTCTGAATTATTGGAAGAAACTATGCATTGTGGGTAAAACCATGGTGAATAGCAATGTTTTTTAGGTGAATTGCAAAATCAAAATCCATCATTTACCACTTTATCTTGTCCACCACCTACAGTAGTTAGTTTGCTAACATTGCTAATGATTGCTAATATTCTCAAGAGATATTTAAATATGCTTTACCACTCTTTCTAAACTCAATGACAAGAGATTGTCAACCAGTACTGGGAAAGCCAAAGATCTGCTATGAACAACATATCCCTAACAGCTCTGACTTGTAAAAGAAAGGAAAAATGTAACTGTAAATCCATTGCTATGCTTTATAATTACAGTATGGGTGCTTGATGTTAAAGAAGATTTCCAAGAGATGCTAATATAAAAGGGGGAGTTTCTAACTACGTTGGCTAAAGAGAAGACTATCCTGGGCATATAAGAAGGTCATTCATGACATGTTATAAGTCTGAGGTTTTGAAGCAGATAAAGCATGTGTGGGTTAGCTGGTCCAATTAGGTGTTATCTGCTGTCAAATTCAGGGTTTTTGTGACAGAAAAGAAGCTGACAAACAGATATATTTAGTGTGGACTTTTTTTTCATCTATTGAAATAAAACTCTTTATGAGCACCATCCATAACAGTCAGTACCAGATAAATGAAAGGTATGTCATTCAGAGCACTACTATTCATTGCACAATATCAGATATATTTCTAAGGACAGAGGCATGGATTTATTAAAAAAAAACTTAATATGCTTCAATTGACAGAAATAATACTTTGGATTACAGCAAGTATATCAGCATTAGCTTTCACTTCTAATGTTTTATTGCTTCGGATATTTTAATTTTCATTAAGGCTCTACTTTTATTTGACTTCCATCTTTTTGGATTCTGGTATACCATCATCATATCTTTCTTGCTCATATGATACTAATGATCCAAGCATGAAGCCAGGTTGGTTTGGTACATCAAATCAATATTGGCAAATACCATTTGGCACAGTTTGCAGTTTTAACAGCTGGAACTGGACTGGTTGATGTTTTTGTGTTTTCTGGCAAGCCAGAATTCACAGAGGTAGGTGTCAAAGCCCAAATGTGTTATATGTAGAAAATCCAAAGCTCAAATGGAAATTACAAACATGGAAAGAGAGGGGATTGATCAATGCACATTCCCTGCCCCCCTGTTTCACTAGTCATTTAGTATCCGGAAAAATGCATATACTACTTTCAAAAATATCAGCTTTAGTTAGAGTATGATCATAACATTAGAAAGCCACTCTAAAATTGTCTCAAAAGTATTTTTTTTTTAAAATGACATGTTCTGTATTGTTAAATAAATAGTATTGCCATTGCTTGTGCTCAAAACAATGGTGTCTGGTCCTTCTTAAAGTAAGGTTCCCAACAGCTTTGTGTTCTGGTTTAGTAACTCACAAACAAATAAAAATTGTTGCTCATATTGCACTAACTACAGTTTATCAAATGAACTTAAATGCAGAGTAAAATTTGCCATTGTTACCTCCAGCATTGACGGGTTCACACCAGAGAACCTGGCACCGTGGGCTCACTTTCACAGCAAATAGATATACTGACAAATGGTATAAGATTATACATAGACCTACAGGAAATTAGGATAGGCTGATGGTAATCGTCCTAGGCTGGGGTCCATTGGAAGCTTGGTCCACTTTTGCGATTGTGTATTCTGGTAGGCCTGTATAACCCTTCCCAAGCCCAAGTAATTAATCTTTTTTGCATGTATATTAACCTTGCCAAGGCAAGCATGAACTTTTGACATTCACACATTGATAGCTTTGTGCTTTACTTAAAATCTATGTCAGATATTATGTTTACAGACTACAAGGCAGCACTGGAGTTACTAGATGTTACTGGGCCCCACAGCAAATGGATTTAGGGACCCCAACATATCTAGAGGTTTTCAATTTTTGCCAATATATTTCAAAATTGTTCATTAATAAGGGCCCCATGGGCCCCCTATACCTCCCGTTAACCACTGTAGCCACAGGGTCTGCTTCCTCTGTAGTTACGGCCCTGCAAGGCAGAGTTTTACAAATATTTAGCGACTTTGCATTGGAGCTTGTACTTACTCAGATAGGTCTGTTTCAATCCACTCCAGCTCAGTTTAAGCCTATCTCTACCTAATCCCCTTGATTTTAGACAGACTAACAATACCCTATGGACATTCCCACTGAAAACTTTAAACAGTACATTGATGACAACAATTAAGCTTTACATTTAAAATGGGTGTCAACTCTATAGGAGATGGCCTGAAAAGAATAAATTGTACTCTTAGGGCAGAGACACAAGCTCAGATTCGGGGAGATTAGTCGCCCATCGACAAATCTCCTCTTCTTCGGCGCGATGCCTCCCACCGGCTAGAATGTGAATCTCCGCGGGATGGCAATCGGGGCTCTTCGTTTTCCAAAGCCTTGCCTTACAAGGAAACTTTGGGTGACTTTGGAAAACGAAGCGATCCAAGCGCCATCCCGTCGGCGATTTACATTCTACCCGCGGGAGGCAATTTAGGGGAGATTAATCGCCCCGAAGAAGAGGCAATTTATCGCCGGCGACTAGATCTCCCTGAATCTGAGCTTGTGTCTCTGCCCTAACAGTCAGTCTATTTTTTTTTTGTTTGCCAAAAACCGAACAGCATTTATGGTTGAAAAGTCAAAGAGGCAGAGAAGGAACACACTATTAAAAAAAGCATATACAATAAAAAACAGTTGAAAAGTTGCTTAGAATAAGCCTATCATTAAGGTAATCTAAAAGTGAGCATATCATTTAATTAGTGTGTATCTGCTTAGAATTACATTTTTTATAATTATACAAAAAACTGTTTTTGGGCAGACATTTGAGATGCCCCTTATTACTATGAAATATCTGCTTGCTAAACGTTTGGTTATAAATAATGATATACTTTTAGTTTAATCTGTCACTGCCAAATAACCCTGTCATTTTTATTGACTTTTAAAAATACTTTAGAGTTGTTAGACAGCAACTATGATGTAAATTAAATGTAAGGACCACAGAGCAGGATAAATTGTCAGAGGTTGGTTGGGCCTCTGGCTTGAATGGAGGGAGCCTCGGGCTAGGTCACATGCTCTCTCTTCCAGTGATGGGAGCTTGGGATTCTCCAGGTACTGCCTGAAGCATTGTAACCTTAGAGCCTGAAAGTGCTATGCTCTAAAGTTGCACGTGGGTGAACAAGAGATGCTTCTGTATTACCATACTGTGTAAGAAAAAAACATCATTATGGATAAATACTTAAACCTAACAAACACAGTCCACATATATTTATATTCATGCCACGTATTTGTTTCATGTATGACTAGCAATATCAAGTATCACAGACTGCAGCAACCCCCACATATTGCTTCTAGTTGTACAAGAAGGCATAATTAGGCTTGTACAACTACTATGGCTATGACATTGGACACGGGAAACAAAACTCTGCTGAAGAATAACTACTTTTTACAGCATTGCTAGAAACAAAAATAATAAATGTAGATATTAATATGCAGGCCTTCTACAAGCATGGAGAAGTTGAAATGCACAAATCAGCCCAGCATATTATGATGTATATTTGTCACATAATAACAGAATAATGTTTCTGTTGTTGCATTAAAAGCAGGCTAACATCACTCACCTTACTTTTATTAACACAATAAAACACTTATACATGTTGCCATGAATGTAAGAGAAAAGCAATGTCTTTTTCAGCAGAAGCACAGAACTCAATAGAGATTAGTACAATATAACCTTATGTCTAAAACATAAAATAAATAGTCTGCTATGGGTTAGGCTTTAACCTGAGTCTAAATAACATGGGATTGTACAGTATTTAGCCTAAAGCATCCAGACACTCCATCTAAAATATGTCCATAGTTTGAACTGATTTGCAAACAGATACACAATATGACCAAAACTATTAGGACACCTGCCTTCCTCATTCCCCGACAACGAAATGGAAGCAAGATCACAAGAACTTTTTGTAAGGGGACTGAGCTGGTTATGGGTGGTCAGAGGCAAACAATCCTAACATCACTTTCACATTTCACTATGTAGCCATCTGATGCTTGACTGTACAGGTATTGCATCTTGTTATCCAGAATGCTTGGGATCTGGGGTTTTCTGGATGATGGATCTTTCCGTAATTTGGATCTTCATACCTTAAGTCTACTAGAAAATCATACGGAGCTTTCTGGATAACGGCTTTCTGGCTAACGGAACCAGGGTTGTACTGGGCCGGTGGGACACCGGTAAAAAAACCCAGTGGGCCCCAGCTCTCATGAGGCCCTGCAGGCTCAGTCCCACTCCCCAATCCGTCGGAAGTAATGCGCATACGCACATCGCCCCAGCTTTTGTGCATGCATGCGGGGTCACCGAGGTTTGGAACCCGATGGGCCCCAAATGCGCCAGTCCGACCCTGAATGGATCCTATACCTGTGCTTTACACTTCTAATAACAAACTTTGGCTTTTACTAGGGCCACTGGTTCCACTGAAAGCCAACCTTAAGACTATAATGTACAATGATATTCCTGACAATATCTTTCTTCCTACTCTGTGCATCTCTATACAAGTGTTTCTCAAACTTAGATGCTACACAGTGTGAGGCTTGTTTGTAATTCTGTCGAGGCCCAAGTGAACACCTTGCTGACATTGCTCCTGAATAAACCTTTTGTATCTGAATTTTCAGTCACAGAGAATGTATGTTTTGGTTTAACCCAATTAAGCAAAGAAGGAGAGGACTTATCACTGGGGTGCCATTTTATTAGACACCAGCCTGAAGTACTATTGGAGCACCATGCCACCATCATTCCAATGAAGGCATCACAAGCTATTATTACCTGCCTTAAGATTGAATTTAACACAAGCCAGACAAAAATGTCTACATATACAAACAGTTGGAAAATAGCATTGCCAAGAAGGTGCCATACAGGCTCACAGTAGTTCCTCAATCAACAAGCTATTACATGTATTTTCAAATAAAGGCAATTTTTTGGTTAAATTTTTTTTCTGTGTGTCTGAGAAAGGGAATCACCCATCTGACATTCAGAAAGACAAAATCATAAGGCTACTGGCAGCGGAGAAAACATATACCCCACACTGGCTGGTGTGCAGTGACATCAATGGTACCCAACTGCAACTGCACACATACTCAGGCTGTAATTCACCCCATGGTGCATCTGTGTTTTCTCCTCTTGCATTTTTCAGCAGTTGAGAAAACACAATGTGTGCCGTTAGCCTTTCTTTGTACATATGTAAATGATCCCTGGAGTAAAGATTCATTTAATGACAAGAAAAAAAATCTCTTTTTGGTTAACGGTCTATGAATCAAGTGGTTATATTATTTCTAATTAACTGGCATTAGGATGCAATCTGAATTATTCATGCCCCAATGTTTGCACCACTCCCAAAACATTAGTGCAGCCAATGTGTTTTCATCTATTTATTGTTCTGTCTTCTTAAGTGACTAAAGAGACTGCAAAGCACCCCATTGCTTACGCCTGACATCCCCACACCATTAGCACTGAAGACCTCCATTTTCTTGCCACTAAATAAATCCTTGGAGAGCCTCAGAACTGTTTCATGCTTGACAGCAACTGTTAAGAATTTGACAACAGTCAAACGGTTCCTATTTAATCCTTCTCCCAAGGTAAAAAGAATTATAGGTAAACATATGCCTTGATTATTTGCCTTGCTGCTTTTCAATACCCGATCCCACACACAATTGCAAGAGCGGGATTAAATGCATGTTTCAGAGCTTTTCCTTTGCAGGATGGCAAATCCTTAATAAGAGTGACAGAGCGTGATAGCAAGTGACTGTGCTTTAGAAAACTGTCAAGGCACTTTTCATTAAGGTGACTTTGATTTAAATTACAGTAGCTTTAATTTGAACATCAGGATTCATTAAGTAACAGAATCAAAGCTTCCCTGGGAAGCAATCCTGATACCAAAGAGCTCACTTAGGACTTTAAATTTCCAGGACAGAATTCGCTACTTCAAATATACATGTGCAGATAGATTTTCCAAACGGGAAGTTGGAATGTTCTGCATCGGGGGTGAACAAATTCGATCACATTTAGCAGCCCCATCACTACCAAAACATAGTGATTTGTAATAGTGAAGGTGTTAACTTTACTGAATGTAGGGTTGCTACCTGTCCGGATTTTACCTGGACAGCTTGGTTTATGGAAGGGCTGTCCAGGTGAAAAGTTTCTGTCTGGATTTCCAATTAGGAAATCTGGACAGGACATGGAAGTGAATGACTGAAGGCTGATCGCCATGTCACCCACCCAGCCTCCCCACAGCACCTACTCTGCCCCTGACATCACTGGCCCACCCCCTACATCACCAGCCCCCTCCTACATCACCGGCCCACCCCCCACATCATCGACCAGCCCCCCTGTTCGTTTTTCGCAAAAAAAAAAGTGGCAACTCTAAGGGGCAGATTTATCGAAGGTTGAGGTGAAGTTTCGAAGGGAAAAACTTCGAATTATGAGCTATTTTTGTGTACTTCGACTAGGGAATAGTCATACTTTGATTTGAATTTGAAAAAACTTCGAAATTCGAAGGTCGAATTTTTTTGAAGCACTGTCTCTTTAAAACTTTGACTTCGACCATTCGCCACCTAAAAGCTGCCGAAGTGCTGTTTTAGCCTATGGGGGACCTCCTACAACCTGTATGGAGGCAATTGGGGGAGTTTGGGGGATCGAAGGTAGAAGTTAAAAAGACTTTGAATCGAAGTACGATTGTACGATTCAAAGTAGGCCTAATTCGGCCCACTTCGACCCCAAAAAAACTTCAACCTCCATTCCAAAGTCTTTTTGAATTCGAAGTTAGAAGTTTTTTGCTTCAACCTTTGATAAATATGCCCCTAACTGTATGTGAAGTCAACATTACTTATTTGATCTTGTGTTTTTTTTATAAACATTATTTTTATATAATATGGCCATTTGTTACATCAGAAAATCTAATTTTATGTTTTTGTATGTTTTAAGTTTGAGATTTGCCTCTGTTAATCATCTTATAATGATACACTTGATCTGATCAAGTAAAATGTATACATTCATTACCTATTTTTAATAATTTTAGTTATTCGTAAACGTAATGCATTTTTAATAATTTTAGTTATTCGTAAACGTAATGCAGAATTGCCCCCTCATTTTAGAAAGTGTTATCCCAAGGGCAACATGTTGTTTCCAAACTGTGAGGCTGGCCTCTCTGTGGAGTTTGGAGTAGTGGGGACTCAGTCTGGAGAACAGATAAGAATTGGAAAGAAAATTTGGACCTTCAATGGGATGTTGAACTAAAAATTTTTGACAATTGTTGTCTAAAGTGTAATTTAGTTTTAATTTTGTTTACTCTCATAGTACCATGCACGTTTAAATAAACCAGAATAGAATTGCAGACTGTCATTTTCAAGTAGAAAAGTCAGATTTTTTCTTTATCTAGGTGGAATAAAACTAGAGCTTTACATTTTTCTTTCTTGCGGCTTACTGCTAGACTTATTGTGTGACAAACAAGAATGTGTCAGTGCATTACACTCCTCTAAATATAGAAGTGTTTTGGGTTGATTTATTGGAACTTTCTGCAAAAATCCTACTAGCTCAGCTGATCTGTTCCACTTCCTGCTGCCTCCTGTCCCAAGTTATGCAGGGGAGACGGCAGCACTCAGCCTACTGCACTGTAGGATAATAACCAATCAGCAGATAGGTTGAGCTGAGAGGGAACTGAAGCCTGGCTTTGCTTAAGTGATTGCAGGTGTAAGATTACCTGGAAGCCGGTGGGAACACCTGCTGCCATGCTTGTGGGGATGCCTTCTTCCTAGTTACACATGTATTTTCTTTTCTGCACGTCCTGGGTGCACTTCTTGTCTGTTCTACAGCTTCTTGACCCTTGCCTGTCCTTGGTCACCGCTGTATCTCTGCCTGAACCGACCTTTGCCTGTTATTGACCGTTTTTCCACATCCTGACTTTGTACTGTGCTGTCTGTTTGGTTTTGACCCCGGCCTGTTTCTCCTGTCTAATCTCTTGGTTCTTGACCCTGTAACTGCGCTAACCGTTTTTTTACCCAGCTTGTTTCACAACTAAGCGTACTCTTTCCCATTCCTACAGTTACACATTCTGGTTCCCTTGCCTGCCAAGAGCCCTTGCCTTGTTTCTCTCACTTTAAGTCCTGGCAGCATTTGTGTAGTGCAGGGCTCCTCCCAATGTCAAAGGTGGCTGTTATAGGCAGAAGCATAACCCATGACCGAGACCTTAGTGTTGGTTCTGGGTTTTGGGAAACTGATCATGATAGCAGGGCTGTGTCTATCCCCCTCATACTGTGCTTCTGGCTAGGACCATAAGGACACATTTTTAAAGAAAATATCAATCTTTAGCCCAAAATGAAACAATATATATATTATTCATTATTGCCTAAAAGGGCTTTTAGTTATGCTAGTTATGCTATATGTCTCATTTAACAAATTACAGAAAGGAAATCCAACATAAGGAAATCCAACTATTGTGTAGCCACATTATATAGGATCCTGTGCCAGCCAAAGGCTGCTAGAAGAAGCATTGCCACAGGTTAAACATCCACGCCTGACTGACAACAAAGACAACAACATCTTGTGATATTTAGGTGATTACAAAGCTTCAGCTAATTGCTTACAGAATCTGGCAAATCTGGTCTATTTAGGGCTCTTGAGACTGACACAATCCTCCCTGCCTTTTATGCAAGAGGACATTCCAGTAAAATGAGGCTGCAATGCATTACAACATATTTCTCTCAAGTTAAACTGCTCCTGTGAAAGTTCACCGGATAATATTCCCATATATGCAAGTTACTGCTCCTTGCCAGTATTTGGATTCTGCGGCATGATCTAAGTTGTGTTTAGAGGGTCGGTGGAAACATTTCTTCCCACAAACCTTTCTTCCTAAATCATCAGGTTTAGATTAAGCCGTTTGTTTCTTTTTATTATACAACAACAAAAATCTCTTTTCTGTATTGCAAAACAGCCTGGTAACTAAGGCAAGATTTAAGGCAGAAAGGAGAAGGTATTATGGTAGAGCATTTGCCCAAGGCCACCCTAACAACAGAAAGACTCCTTCTGATAAATAAGGGGTAAAAATGACATTTTACATTTTAACCATAGTTTTATCATTTCTGCATACACAATATATCAGAGCTGTTTTTGAATGAAAGCTTTCAGCAACTAAATCTTATTAATAAATGATATATTGTTATTAAATCGTTATCATTCTTTACAGAGTGGGGCACCCTACACAGTGCATTAAACAAAACTATACCTGTAAACAACGTACATCTCTATAAAAATATATTACATTAAAAAAACGCATATGTAAAACCCTGCTTCATGTTAATAAACCATTGTCAATATAACATATATTTTATTAGTATGTGCCATTGGGCCATTTTAAGAACCTGCACACAGACAAACCATACATGTTAGGTCACATGAGCCAATTAAAGGACAAATTTCTGTCTTTTGCTTCCACACTTCTTCTTAAATTTTATTAAAAAAATTAAACATATTAAATATATATCTTCAGCAAGTAAATGAGTGGGATCACATAACATGGTGGGCCCCAAGGGTGCACCATAGGGTGTCAGTTATGTATGTTTATAGTGTCAAGACAATTATCTCAGTGGTAGGTGGGCAGGGTGGGTTGTGTTGAAGGAAGAGGGAGCTGAATTGTCTAGGTAAGCAGTTTCGTAGATGGCTCGATGTGTTCCAGTCATGTAGGATCATTACAAGCCCTTGAGTTCCTACATGGCCCATAAACCTAAAAATTTGGAAGTCTCGTTTTGGATGTGGGCTATTTGGAAAACTTAAAGCCATCTTGTTCCCTCATGCACTTAACTCCTCCATAGGATAACGGTCTAGTTAAGTCCTTTATAGAATATTATGTCAATTAATATAAAATCATTCTTACTGTATAAGATTAGCAGAAAATACAGATGCAAACAAAAGTTGTTATATTCTCTATATAATGTATGTTCCATTTTGCTCTTGCTTCTTTTATCCCAGAATCCTTTTGTGTGTAAACATGCTCCAGCCATGGCGGATTATACCATTTGTTTATATTTGTAGTATTTTTTTTAAATTCCTCCTGGGGTCAAGTATCTGTTATATATTATATTTCAAATCTCCGTAAACCTTTAAAAATCCAAGATATACTCCACTTTGTGCAACCAACCAATATATATGTTAATTTTACTTCCAGGTATAAGCCAAAGGTTGTTCCGCAGTCAAATCCCAAGTTAAAACATTTCCTGCTATCAAACACCAGGAATCATTTTAGAACAATGCTTCCCATAATGATGTTGGTCTTACAGAGATAAACCCTCCTGTGAACCTTAAAGGCTTTGAAAAGTGATAAATGACTTATTAGCTCCCAGGTATGTTAAATCAAATCAGACATATGAGAAGACATCTGGAGCACAATAGCAATGATCACTGTATAATAATTATTATATATAGAGGAAGGTGCTCTCAGCTATAGTACATGGCCAGTAATACTGTACATAACATTTTCCTTGTATCTTTATACACTTCTTGTATCGGTAAGGGACCTGTTATCCAGAATGCTCGGGACCTGGGCCTTTCAAGGTAACGGATCTTTCCATTATTTGGATCTCCTTTAAGTCTACTAAGAAATCATGTAAACATTACATAAACTCAATAAGCTGTTTTTCTTCCAATAAGGATCAATGTAATGTTTTATTACTACAGAGAAAAAGGAATCCTTTTTAAAAATGTGAATTATTTGCGTAAAATGGGAGTCTATGAAAGACAGCCTTCCTGTACTTTGGAGCTTTCTGGATAACGGGTTTCTGGATAATGGATCCTATACCTATGCCGTTGTGTCCAGGATGTGGCTCCAGTCTATAGGATTAAAGATATCATATTGAAATAAAAGTATAAATGCTATATTTGCATGATTCCATGTATCGTACTTCATTTTTGCTCCCGTCCATACAATTATCAGAAGGGTTGACATTTATCCACCATTTGAAACAAGGGGAAAACCTTAAAAAAGCCTTTAAAGAGGAAACACAACTGTGGTTCTCCTCTTGCAAACTGTGGTGAGCTGTCTATTCCCCTTTTATAAATAATCCACCAGGGGTATCAAATAAAGCAGAGAGAGAGAAGTGATAATGTTAATTTCCACTGATTTAATGGTGTAATGTTAACAATAAAACACACTGCTAATAAAATACTTCATGCTACTTACAGTACATCGAATGTGGTTGTCTGCCGCCACAAATAACTATGGGAAGAGATTAACATGTAATGCTTGGTTGATCCATTTTACTTCCAGTGCTCCCATATGGTCAGAGAACCTTAATGAAATTTTACTACATCCCTTTTCCTTGGATTTTTCTCTATAACATTTAATTTATCCTTCACTATCATAGCAATTCAGACCCTCAGATTATTACATTTTTTTTCCGTTCAGCCAGTACCTACAGATAAATTATTTCTTGGCAACAAATATTTTCTTTTATATGAGAAACCTTTTCATTCTATAGCTCTCCTACTGTGCAAGAACTAAAATGATTGTATTCTACAGATATTATCTATCTGCTTAAATGTACATTCTACAGCATAGTTTCAGTTTGAATTGCACAATTTTTTGTGGATAAACAGCAGTTTATTTATACAAATTGTAGTACTAGTAGTAACAATTGTAGTTCTAATGTATATAGATTATCATGTAAAGCAAGGCACCCACAGACACTCTTCCTTGAGACCTTTGTCAATATATATATATATATATATATATATATATATATAATACACAAAAGCCATGAATATCCTGTAAATTATATCCTTATAAACGGTGAGTTCTGATGTCATCAGTTATAAACGGTGAGTTCTGATGTCATTTCTGTCACATGACTCATTGAAATTTGTGTATTATAATAAATAAAGTACCCCCAGTTGTAAAATATGAGGTTATTAGAAGTTACCTCGGAGTTCCATGACCTGTATAAAAACACTCGGCCTTCGGCCTCGTGTTTTTATATGGTCATGAAACTCCTCGGTAACTTATAATATCCTTATATTTTACAAAAGGGGGTACTTTATTCACTATATATATTCCACAGCAAAGAGGGAATCCACACTCTCAGGGCTTAAAGGAGAACTGAAGCTGAACTAAAGAAGTAGCTAGAAATTTTGTACATTATGTTTTGGGCTTCTGTATCAGCCCAAGGCAACCTCCAAAGATGCCCCAGTAGCTCCTCATCTTTTCTGCTGATTCACTGTACATGCTCTGTGCTGCTGTCACTTACTGAGCTTAGGGACCCACTCACAGTAAATTCGGACTTTGATAAATAACCCCCTATGTCATAGGGGGTTATTTATCAAAGTCCGAATTTATCTCAATATTTTCTGAAAAAAACTCTGACCGAATCCGCATGTTTTTTGGGCTTATTTATTAAAATACTTTCCCGAAAATTTTGTTTGTGGGTAAAAATCCGTAAAAAACGTAAAAAAAACGATTTTCGCAATTTTTTTGCATTTTTCATCAGATTTTCATGTTTTTTTTCGATTTTTCAACCGAAAACTCTGAATTTTGCCTGAAAACTCGGAAAACTTCGGGGTATTGCCAAAAATCCAGCGCACATCAAAAAATCATTGGGACTTTTCCCATTGACTTATATGCAACCTCAACAGGTCTCAGATGCCAGATTTTCAAATTTTGACTTTTATCATCCATGTGGCTTAATAAATTACAAAAAATTCATGTTTTTTTTTAAAAGTCCGGTTTTATTTAAAAAAAATCACAAATTCTTCGTGATTTTTGCATTCAGAGTTTAGTAAATAACCTCCATAGTATAGAAATGTCACATTATAAGGTTGATTAGTAATTAATACAGATAAATACTACATGGCAGCATAGAAAACAGTGCAACTAGCATCAGAATTGAATAATTAGACCTGTAGCATAATCTTATATTAGAGACAAACCTCATTTTCTGCTTGATAATTTGTAACAACCCCAAAGCTTAGCTTCTCCAACAGCTGCTCAGAAACCACTAAGCATGTGAATGTCACAGAAACTTTCCAAGATAATGACCCCTTGAGAAGCTGAAACTTTAGTCTGGTTCAATACGTTCGGTATATAAAATATGCCATTTTTAGCCACATTAATTTTTAGGGTTTAGTTCTCCTTTAAGGTGAAACAATAGGTTGTTCATTGGGTGGAGGCTAACGTTTCAGATAATCCTCTAGCCTTTGTCAAAGTGCAGAAAACAATACAGACTCTAGTCTAGTCTTCTCTTGACACATTCAAACATAAAAAAAGCTTATGGGTGTGCATGTATAATATTTTTTACAAATATAGTTATTATTCTCCAGAAACACAATTCACCCATACTCAGCAGAAAAACACAATGTTTACAAAAGCTGCACACAAATGGCAATGCCTTTGCATTTTGCACAACCTTTTGACATTTACAGTAGCCAACCATTCTGTGCAAGGGAACATCCCGGTGGTCATTTTGACAGAGGTTTTTCTTTAAAATAAAGTTCAAATCAAGCAAAAGTCCAGGTGCTGTTAAGATTTGACTTTGGGTTGGAATCTTGTTAAGAGCAATGTTTTTTAACATAGTTAGTTATTAATCCTTGAACTTTAGGTTGTGGGTCTGGCTCATAATTTGTTGGGATGTTAGAAACTCATTTGCTTTCTCATAATTCTGCAGCACTATCCCAAACTGCTGAATGTCTAAATAAGGAATGTAACAGCTTGGCTAATTCTAAAATACGTTTTTTTAGCATTCTGGAATGCAAATGATCTGGGCCCTGGACTTTATCTACAGTACCTCGGTTGTTTTATAATATTTTCTGAATCTACAGGTGACAGCTATAACATTTTATACTTTATATTATAGTGGTTTTCCCCAGATAGCTACATAAAGCCTTTTACATAGTCCAATTGTGAAAAAGACAGTTCTAACAGCTTCTTTAGAACAATGACTATCAGCTTTTTCAGTTCAACCCCTACTTTGAGGCCCAAAATTTGGCCTGGGCCTCACTTGCTCATAACACATAAAGCCACAGTTCCAAGAATCAAAGAAGTATTCAGCCCAAATCTGTCTTTAACTGACCTTCCAGGAACAACTAGAAGAGCAAACAGGCATTCTCCAAAACAGTTTCTAACTGAGCCCTCCAACCAAGTCTCTGAGCCAATGGCATAACAAGAGTGCTCCGGGACTCCCAACTTGTGCCCCCCTTCCCCACAGCAGGTAAGAGAGCATCTGTGGAAGGGGGGTTTCTTATAGAGGAAACAGACCTGCTTTCTCTATAGTTACGCTACTGCTCTGAGCCCCCCTAAGGTGAGCAGCACCTAGTTGAAAATCACTTCATTAGAAGTTTCATAAAATATTAGCTAAAACTTTTTGGTTAGGTTAAGAACATTGGACCTCTCAACAAAGACTTAAAATCATGCGAGCAAAAAGTGCCATGCTAAAGCAATACTGAAACAAACCATTAGCACTACCTCTGCATTGTACCAGTCTGATGAATGGCTCCCCCATCACTTATCCTTTCCCCCAGTGGCAATTCTGCAGCACTAGTCAATCCATTATGGCCCGATATCTTTCCCACCGCACATTGCCCTGCTTCTTCTGTAAAACCGTTCATTTTTAATTAGGGGAAAATAACTGACAAAGCAGAATCTCCAGCCGAGTGTGTATGGCCAAATGACTTGACTTGCCTGCAATAATGTTAATATGAGTAATTGCTATCATTATGGGCATGAGCAGCCCATGTTTATTGTATATAGGAGGCTGAACAGGTATCTGTTATTTATTGTAATGATTAGCAGTAATCAGTGTTATCCCCCCTCCAAAATCTCATGCCGCGAATCCTGAGTTAAATTTACCTGTAAAAAGACATAGAGGAGTAATGGGAGTGCTAAATCATTCTGAGAAAGCAATTATGCACAAGATACTAGCATTTATCACAAAAGCAATTTGTGACCTGGGGAGCCAATGCATCATTACAAAGCTGTAACACCCAAGTCTCTGTTACCAGGACAAAAAAACCTTAACTAATGCTCATTATTTCATACAGAATAAAACTCAGCATGCTCAAAATAGGCTGCAAGTACATATATTTATATATTTTTCTATGCATAAACACTAAATAATAATAAGGCAATATAATAATAAATGCAGATAACATGAATGCTGGAAAAGAGGGAACTGAATCCACTGAGAAACAGTAGGCAGAAAGCATTTATTCCCTGCCACATGATTAGGCTTATACTTCTTATTTTGCTTCCCTTGGGTGTTTATCACATTTTGCTCATGAAAGCCCTGGCAATACGATCCTGAAGTTCAGCAGAATCACTTCGATGCTGATAAAGCTTTCATCAGTGAGGCAAATCTACTACATTAGGATAGGCAATATATTCCTATCAATGTTCCTTGCAGAGTCATCATTTAATCTGAAACATTCTCTGTTTAATTTAGCACAGTTTCCAGAATCAGCAACCATACTAGGCTACTGAAAGCTGTGGCATGTTAAGCACTCATATTGCATACTGCAATTACAGTGCATTTTTGGGGGTCTTTAGTGGGGGTTTTCAGTGCACTTTTAACCAAACAATTAAGGTCACCCACTTACTTAATAAAAAATAAACGAATGTGCAATATTTACTCCCTCTTCTGAATCATAAACCTGCTGTAAGGGCATTCAAGCATACCTACTCAGATGGTGCTATGTCAATTAATACATACATTTACACATTCGAATACATTGAGGCTCTTTTACTACAGAGAAACCCTTAGCAACCTACTAGATATTTTCTTTTAGTATTCTGCCTACAGCAGAATCACAATTATTTTTTATTGGTTTCTAATATGCTCAGTGGAAATTGTAGTCTTTTATTTTTCTTGCACAGTCCAAAAATTGACTAATGTTGGGGAAAGGTATGTTGAATTGTTATAAAACTACACTAAAATGTGTTCCTACAATTTTTACAAAATCACTGCCTGTAAATAGAACATGGATCACATTTTTTTGCCTTCCTCTGGATCAACTAGCAGTTATGCAGGTTATATATAGGTTAAAAAGGTTGAACTTGATGGATGCAGTGTCGGACTGGCCCACCTGGATACCAGGAAAACTCCCGGTGGGCCCAGGTGTCAGTGGCCCTCATGCTTCTAAACATTTAACTTATTTCATGGCCATTCCCTATTTCTATGAGAATAAAGAGGCTAAATAGATGGAATAATAGGTTATAGTATGTAAAGAGACTAGGAGCATAGAGGTTGACTAAGGAAAGTAAGAAAATAATACTTAGAGTGGGCCCCTGGTCTAAAGGTTTTTGGTGGGCCCCTGGTGTCCCAGTCTGACACTGGATGGATTAGTTATTAATCCTTGAACTTTAGGTTGTGGGTCTGGCTCATAATTTGTTGGGATGTTAGAAACTCATTTGCTTTCTCATAATTCTGCAGCACTATCCCAAACTGCTGAGTGTCTAAATAAGGAATGTAACAGCTTGGCTAATTCTAAAATACGTTTTTTTAGCATTCTGGAATGCAAATGATCTGGGCCCTGGACTTTATCTACAGTACCTCGGTTGTTTTATAATATTTTCTGAATCTACAGGTGACAGCTATAACATTTTATACTTTATATTATAGTGGTTTTCCCCAGATAGCTACATCAAGCCTTTTACATAGTCCAATTGTGAAAAAGACAGTTCTAACAGCTTCTTTAGAACAATGACTATCACTATAACATAAATACTATGTTATTATGTTACTATTTTATTATGTTACTATGTTACATTTTTGACCCTTTATGGGTCCTAGGATAGACTGGAGATTATTGTTATGGGGGGTATTGTACACTTACCTCTACAGTAAATACTCATGGAGTGTCGGCAGGAACTTATGAAACAGAACAGATACCACAAAAGAAACCAGTAAATGGAGACCCTGATAGCACACTTTACTGTTATTTTCAAGTTTATATTCTCAATCTTAATCCTTTTTGTAAAAGACAATACATTGTAGCTGAAAAGTTATTCATGTCAGCTGGCAACCATCTTTGGGTTGCCTAGCCTTTCAAATGAATGATTTCATACAAGTAAATTATCAAGGCATAGATACAAAAGAGAAACTACATTTTAAATTACAAATGAGCCAATTTAATATTTTGAACTGAACATTTCTTTTGGTAGCTACTGTATACCATAGCTCCATTTACCATTCAATACTACCAGCATCTCTGCATATGTGTAGCCTTTGAGAATGTAAACATTTGAAGTTTTAAGATATTTAATATTTTCAGTTTTATAACTCACTGGCACACAATCCAACAAAGTGATTTAATTATGTGTTTAATTAAGTATTTCAGAAATTATGTTTGTGCTGTTTTGAGTGGTTCTACATTAAGGGGCAGATTTACTAAGCTCGAGTGAATTTTCGAAGTTAAAAAAGTTTAAATTTCGTAGTAATTTTTTGGGTACTTTGACCATCAAAAATGCTACTTCGACCTTCGACTTCAATTCAAACGTTTAGAAGTAAAAGTCGTTCGACTATTCGACCATACGATAATCAAAGTACTGTCTCTTTAAAAAAAACTTATACTTCACCAACTTAAACCTGCAGATGTACTATGTTAGCCTATGGGGACCTTCCAGAGCAATTTTGTACGTTTTTTGGTTTCGAAGGAAAATCGTACGATCGTACGATAAAATCGTTCGAATCGTACGTTTCGAAGTACGATCAGAGTACAATCGTACTACGATTGGAATACGATCGTACGATGAATAAAATCCTCTGACTTCAAATTCGAATGTCAGAGGATTCTATTCGATGGTCGAATTTCGAAGTATTTTCCACTTCGAAATTCGACCCTTGATAAATCTGCCCCTAAATGTTATTATATTTGAATTGGCCATGAGTGTTTCCCTCCTTTTTCAAATTACTAGAATTGGACTGCAACTGAAATTAAAGTAGAATAAGAAGAAAATAATCTAGCATCAAATTCACAAACTAAGGATTTTTAGACCATCTTAAATAAAAATGGTTTAACATCAAAAAGGTGGAGTAACAGTGTTTTCATAAATTTTAACTTTCTGAATTTGCTGTTATTAATGCAAGCAAAATTGTATTAACATTGTTGCAAGCAGGCCAGGATTTGTGGTGAGGCCACAAAGGCCTGGGCCTAGGGCGGCAGATTATTAGGGGCGGCATGCCGCCCAGCCGCTCTATGTGGAGCACTGGGGACGCACAGCTCCCCAGTGCTCCATTGCTTTTGTGCGCCTCTGAGGTGTTGTGCGGGGAGGGCAATAGGACCACGTGGCCTAGGGGCACCCGTCTGATAAATCTGGCGTTGGTTGCAAGTTGTTCTCAAATCATAAAAGTGATGCGGGAATGACCATTTAATGGCAAAGAATATACAAATGCTTTAGTCATGAAACTGAGACGAGTTTTTGAGAATCCAACATTCTTGTTATCATAATTATACCTGTTTGATCTTTCTTACTCAAGTTTTACTTTACCTTCTTGCCATCTTTTTGCAATTGATACTTTTTTCACTTAAAACTTCCTATTACAGTTTAAAATTTGGTAATTTGAGAGCGTCATGCAGAATAGGGTTACAGCTATAAAACACCATGTTATAGGTGCAGAAGTACCCACAACCTAAATGTTTTTGAACATGCCCATTTTTGTGGCCACGCCCCCTAATTACCATGTTCAGTTTACAAAATTTGGCAGGGTATGAAAGTTTGAACAAATTTCTGTTTTTTTTTCCAGTTATTACAGTTTTGCTAATGAATGTGAATTGCCCTTTAAGATGTGAGTCTAACTTCTCCCAAGGGACCTGTTCTCTTACATTATTACAATTAAGTATTTGCTTATCTCGAGATTGTTACAAAAGTATCTTATATGCAGCAGTGGCTGTTCTGGGCTCTCTGCCAAAAGCCAATTAAGTTAAAAACATTGTTTCTTTTTCTGGCTTTTCAGTGCAGAGAATAACTGGACTTTCCAGTACAAACGAGGGACTGTGGGTTGAGCTGTCAAAAGAGGGATTGTCCCTGTGAAAACGGGACAGTTGGGAAGTATGACTTTAGCACTTTAGAAGCCATGTATATTGCCATTATTACAATTATTGCAGGTGCGGAGCTAACAGAATATAAATCATTATTTTTCTTACATCAGCATTATACGAACAGAAATAAGTGCAGGAAAGTCCAAGGTGAAATGTCTGCAGCTTACTCTCTCTCTTTTTTTTATGGTCCCTCTTTTTTTTATAAAGCCCCCAAGTTAAAAAATAAAAATTGCATAGGAATTGATTCAAAGCAGCAAAATGCATTAACGGCAGGTGGGTGGTAGCAGTACAGAGCTGTACAAGATGTGGGCTGACGTTAATGGAGAAATTCGCCTGTGGTCATGCTTGTGTTGAAAAAAAGACCCACCTGCTTGGTGCCTGTAACCTGGGTACAAAATGGGATGTCAGACAAGATTAATTAGATGCCTGCAGTTTGATTCTGTTCTGTTGATAGGGAACACACATTTCCATAATGCAAGGAAGCATTTATGTGGGCAGAAAAATCAGCTTGACATTGAGGAAAGGTCTGTTGTATAGTGAATGCCGGCTGTGTGGCGCTTGTCACTGCAATTACTTTCTACTCAAGTGCTTTGCTTCTTTTCACATTTTATTATCTGTACAACAAACCCCAGAAGCAATAATTATTTATTATGCTAATGGATGTAAATTTTATTTTACACGTGAAGCCACCCATTAAATACTTCCCATGTGCTAAACTCAGTATACATAAATGGATTTAGTTTATACAATGAAAATACATATAGTGTAAGAACTGACTATGCTGGTAAAAGCTTAAGGCCTAGTGCATATCTACATTTTATATGCGATAGCAGCCATTCCTGGGGCTACAATTTCCAAATGTAGAGATTGTAGATATAAACAAGAATGAACAGGCAAGAGATAGAGGTAGCCGAGTTGTAGGCAGATGCAACTCAAGCTTCTCCAACTGCTGTTGCTCTACAATTTCCAGCAGAGCCAACAGTCAAAGGTGATGAGAGGTGCAAAGGCCCTTGATCTAACAGGACTTTGTAATTATAGAAGCAGTTCTTCATCAATGGACTCTTCAAGTGAAAGGCAATGCTAAATATATAAAGTGGAACAGTCATTCAAGATCTCTGTAGGTTAAGAGGATTCTTCCACTTGCACTTCCCCTCTCCAACACAGCCCTCTAAAGATGTGAGAACACATTCTAATTGAATACAAATATAAAGTTCTGACCGCGTTTGTCACTTTAAATAGAAAAAGAACAAAACAATTCAAAAATGTTTTATTTGTAAAAAAAAATACCTTGACAAAAAATTGCAGGGCAAAAAACACCAGCAAAGGTGATCACATAACTTCTATGACTTTTGTTTTCTTTTTTAAGGTAAGCCACTCGTGCCCAGTTCCAAAGAAAGCCATCTGGACTGCCCAGCCTGCTATGATGCAAGGGAACCTTGGGGCAGATTCCCTAAAGGGCGAAGTGACTAACGCTAGCTAAAATTCGCCAGCATGACGTCATTTAGGCGCTTCGTAGATTTCCTAAAGGACGCTCTATCGCCAGGCGAATTTTCGCTCTGGCGAATGGACGTAACTCCGCAAATTCACTAAGATGCGGATTTTACTGAACCTTACCTCTTTCGCCAGACTTGCCTTCGCCAGCTCAGACCAGGTGAAGTGCAATGGAGTGGATAGGACTTCCTCAATTTTTAGTGCAAAAATTCCCAAAACACGCTGGCGTCTTTTCCTTTTTTCATAGTGATAGCCTGCAAAGGTCCGTAATTTTTTTTTTTGGGGGTAACCGGGTCCCCCCTCCATTTTATAACATATGGAACATAAACTATACAGTGGGCTCATGTGTAGGGCATTATAACAACTCCATTTTATTTATTGAGGTTCCCTGGACTTGTGTAATGTAATGTATTTACTGCAACATATACGTCCATGTAACTTTATCATTTCCTGCCATATGCAAATTAGGCAACGCTAGCGCATCTTCGCTTTGATTACAGAAGTAACGCTAGTGAAAATTCGACAGCATTCGGCACCCTGGACGCAACTTCACTCTTTAGTGAATTTGCATTGTCCTAGTGAATTTACACTTGGAAGTGTTGCGATGGCTGCAAAGCCATCGCTGGTGAATTCTCGCCAGTTAGGGAATTTGCTTGATGGGCGAATTTGCAAAATTTTTGACGTCCGGTTTTTTCTGAAATTTTTTTGACGCCGGCGAATTTTCGTCAGTGAATTTTTGCTGGCGTTTCGCGTATTTTTTTCGCCGTGAATTCGCGCCTGGCGAATAAATTCGCCCATCACTAAAGCTGAAGTAATGTATTCTAATTTGCCCACAATGGAACCTCGAGCTAATGGCTCAACTTTAGCACCAGGATTGATACACTGGGCCAGATTCAATTCATTAGGAGAAAAACTTTTCTCCTTATTCAGTCTCAATTTTTTCATGTGATAAACAGCGAGATAAGTTTTCTGAATTTAATTGCATCTCAAATTGAATCTCGACCACAAGGTTTCACGTAAACGATATCGTTTTCACGATAAACCTTTTTCTCACTGAATTGAATCTGGCCCATTGTGTGCAAGCTGTGATATGTTCATAATAGTTAGTTTCCGTCTGTTGCACTTTGCACCATTCACTCAATTTTTTAAATAACCCTAATATTTTAAAAGGAAGTGGTTTTATAAGAAATAATGTGATTTGTCTCTATCTCTAAAAAAAAAGGTAAAACGTTTGGAAGCAGTTTGGCTTTTGCTTCTTTACTTTACCGGATATAATCAGGTTTTGGTACTTTTATGCAATTGCTTAGTTAGCTTAGAAATCAATGCATGTTTCCTTAAAAAGTCCATTGTATCAATTATACAGTACAAAATGCCTGAAACCCTTGAACTCAAACTATAATAGAAAAATACTCTTTTCCTGAAACTCATTACAGTCAATTTTAGGTATTATTGTTCTGTTATGCACCGCAAGGATTTAAAGATAAAAAAGGAGGGCACTTAAATAAACCAGTTTGTGTGTAGCCCTGACATGTGGCAGCTCCCTGGTTGCCCCATACCTACTGACACAATCATTAATAAATTAAATTTGCCTGAGCCCTCCTGCAGGATGACCACTGTTCTAGGCCTATTGCATGTTATCACTCAGGAACTTAATAAATCACCAACGCATAACAAATTGGCAGAAAGAAAGTAGAATTACAATGATAGATTTCTGCAGGTGAGCAATTTAAAAGAGCCGTTGCCTTTCAGCTATCCACAATCAATTTATCAGCTTTCTGTACAACACAAATTGTTTTGCGAAACTCATTCATTTAGGTTTCCTCATGCATTTCTTCTCAGCTCTAAAGCTTGCCGACCTCTGACCAGCTGATACTCTCCTCGAGTCTCTAATTTGTACACAAAGGCTTAGGCCTAATGCAATTAGTAATGAATCTGCCAAATAATAAATCCATAAACCCTGCAGATCCCCAACAATCACAGTACCAGTCAGGCGTGTAGAGAAAAGGAAAAACAAAGGACAGTATATTAAACGCAATGTTTGTTTTTATTAAAGGGATTCCGTCATGATTTTTAGGATGTAGTATTTATTTTGAAATTACACTGTTTATACTTCACTCTACAATATAAAATGTCATTCTTAAACCAGCAAGTCTATTTTTTTTAGTAGTAATATTGGTGTGTAGGCAGTCATTTTAGGTCATTTTGCCTGGTCATGTGCTTTTAGCAAGAGCCAGCACTTTAGGATGGAACTGCTTTCTGGCAGGCTGTTGTTTCTCCTACTCAATGTAACTGAAGGAGTCGCAGTGGGACCTGGATTTTACTATTGAGTGCTGTTCTTAGATCTACCAGGCAGCTGTCATCGTGTGTCAAGGAGCTGCTATCTGGTTAGCTTCCCTTTGATCTGTTACAACATCAAATAATCAAAAGGCCTATTTACAGCTACTGTTTTTATGGAATGAACCTGTGCATTATTTTGTTATTTAAACCTACCTCACTATAAGGTCTTTGCTCTTTTCCTTAAAAAATAATAATATAGAATATAACCCCACTAAAGTGCCCCTGGCAACAATGCTGACCTATTCCTGTAGAGTGGTGCAGCAGAGCTCATGATTGCCATCTTCAGTAGCTTTGGTTTCTTTGGATCCTCTTTATGGAGCTTTCCGGCACATGTGCAGTTGCCATTAATATAAACTGGCTATATTAGCGCATGCACCAAAAGTGTCGGTGCTCACTTCACAAAAAAATCCAAAGCTTTTAAATAGGGATGCACCGAATCCAGGATTTGGTTCGGGATTCGGCCTTTTAAAGCAGGATTCGGATTCAGCCGAATCCATCTGCCTGGCCGAACAGAATCCAAATCCTAATTTGCATATGTAAATTAGGAGCGGGGAGGGAAACCACATGACTTTTGGTCACAAAACAAGGAAGTAAAAAATGTTTTCCCTTTGGATTCGGTTCGGTATTCGGCCGAATCTTTCGCAAAGGATTCAGGGGTTCGGCCGAATCCAAAAAAGTGGATTCGGTGCATCCCTACTTTTAACTTTAGGGGGGTTTCATTCTCCTTTAATCCTAGGCCTTACAATCTTATCTTTAGACAGTGTACAGTATATGAGATCCTCCATGGGAGTTTTTAATGTCAAATGATCTTGCACATCTATAGGCTGATCTACAAACATATGTGCTAAATTCCACCAGTGCAGACACAATTAGCAAATCTCTGCTTACACCTTTAAACTTTAAACTTAAAGGGATCCTGTCATTGGAAAAGTATAGAGGCCATACTGGCAAAATGCAAAGGCCTTTTTAATTGAACTGTTCTGTGACACTGGCAACAGCAAAGCTTAAAGGGATACTGATTCCAAAATGAATCAGTTAATAGTGCTGCTCCGGCAGAAATCTGCACTGAAATCCATTTCTCAAAAGAGCAAACAGATTTTTTTATATTCAATTTTGAAATCTGACATGGGGCTAGACATTTTGTCGATTTCCCAGCTGCCCCAGTCATGTGACTTGTGCCTGCACATTAGGAGAGAAATGCTTTCTGGCAGGCTGCTGTTTTTCCTTCTCAATGTAACTGAATGTGTCTCAGTGGGACATGGGTATTTTACTATTGAGTGTTGTTCTTAGATCTACCAGGCAGCTGTTATCTTGTGTTAGGGAGCTGCTTTCTGGTTACCTTCCCATTGTTCTTTTGTTTGGCTGCTGGGGGGGAAAAGGGAGGGGGGTGATATCACTCCAACTTGCAGTACAGCAGTAAAGAGTGATTGAAGTTTATCAAAGCACAAGTCACATGACTGTGGGCAGCTGGGAAATTGACAATGTGTCTAGCCCCATGTCAGATTTCAAAATTCAATATAAAAAAAATCTGTTTGCTCTTTTGAGAAATGGATTTCAGTGCGGAATTCTGCTGGAGCAGCACTATTAACTGATTCAATTTGAAAAAAAAATGTTTTCCCATGACAGTATCTCTTTAAACTGGCAGTAGACTGACAGACATATTTGCTAATACCTTACTATTGGCAACTGCTCCATAGCAATTCATTACCTACAGTATGTTAGTAAAACAGCCCCCTTGAAATGTACTCAAGCCTTTGTAAGGGGTAAAAGCGACTCACCTCTTAATACAATGACCCATATTTAGTTGCAATTCAACACAACCTGACAGTGCAGCCTAAGATAAATGTGGAAAATAATGCATATCAAATGGAAAGAATATGATCAAACACAGTGCTGTTAGTGAATCCAATTGCTCATCTAATACCATTTATATTAGCTATTGTATTTAGGTGATATCACAGCACATAAAAAGACAGCACAGTATTAAATAAGCATAATGGAGCATAAGGCTACACATGTGTCAGTGCTCACCAATCACAAGAATAATAGATAATTTGCTCATTATGCTGCCACTCAGATTTAAAAGATCATTACCAATATTTATGAAGCACTTGCATTTTGAAGTACCGCTATTCATGGAGTGGCACACACAGAATGAGTCTTGTGATTTGCCAAATTCATTTCCTTTAGCTGTTATCAGAAAGCAAGTTCTTAGTCAAGATTTAAAAGAATGGGAAACTCTATAGTTTACAAGAAAATGATCATTCCACAGAAACAGTTCAGGGGAAAGATTTGATGAAGTCCTTCGAGTGACTACATTTTATAGTAATGTGAGCTTCTAGTAATATGAAATCATTTAAGGCCATGTTTATAAAGAACTGGAGAAATGGTCAAAAGAAATTGGAGAAATGGTGCAGTGTTCAGATATTCTTGACTTCTCCTATCTATAAGTCTTCAACTTTGACAGAAATCCTTTTGGGTTTTTTTCACCCTGTTTGTATAGAGGCTGGGCAAAAATATTGATATTGTTTTTCTAACGTGAGAATGAAGGACTTGTATTTGAAAAGTCATTTATATTTTACCCCCTGCCAACAAGCTGATAGACATTCAAAAACTACCATTGAAGTAACTGGACTTACATTACACTTTACTATGTTGCAGACATTTCCATTCTTACTTCAATATGTACTTCAGTTCCCACTGACTTTGCTGGAATTTTTATAGTCAGTAGCAATACTGACAATTGATCCTCCTGGTGATATGACTATGAAGATTTTCATTCATCCAGGTCATGGTATATCTAGTATAGGTAAATCTATTTATATAGGATTAGTGGAAGAGTTTATATGCCGAGAACTTCCCACAACAGTCAGTTGAACTGAAGAAGCTGCTCGGATGAGTAGTGAAATGTCTTCATTGATTACTCAGCAAGTCCAGTTGTTAGATTTATCTATACTAGATCCTCCTGGCGATACAAAACTTTTAGAAGCATATGGCTACAAGAAGATGCTATGAGTAGAACTTTATCTACAGAATAAGTAGATAAGGGAGAAGGTCTGTATCTGACTCATCAGATTGATACAGAAGAGTATGCTGGAATTTTACTGCCTGTAAGCAGATCCTAGAAGGTTCTTGTTGGCTCTTGAAAGATGATGAATGGATGATGGTGGCTTGAGATTGATGTTATAGGCATGCCTTTGGTGTAAATGTACAATGCTGGCTATGGCACAAGTGGATATAATTGACTGGTGGTGGAGGATGGATGATGCTATGCCGATGTCCTTGGGTGCAAAAGGGTTTAACTGACTATAGGATGATGATTGTTGTGGAATGTATTTACTGTAACAAGATGCAGGGAGGTTCATTTTGGAAATATGAACATACAGAGAACATATATCCATAAGGCTGAATGTCAGCATAAGAGGAAACGTTGATTGTTCTAGAATATTAAATAGCTTACAGCTAGCCGTAAGAAGCTGCATAGACAAAGATCCTGGATACAGAAGCTGCAGTATGGGGCTTTTGGTTCTGGAAACATATTGGTTATTAGTGATGGACGAATAAATTCTGCAGGTGCGAATTTGCGAAACTGCCTCAAAACTTCACCGTCGAAAATTCGCCTTTGTCAAAAACATTTTGGACGTGCGGCAGAAAAATCGATTGCGTCAAAACTGCTGTGTGTCAACATTATTTGGACGCCCATTGACTTTAAAACGCTGGCGTCAAAATTGACGCAGGCGTCAAAAATTACGCAAGCGCCAAAATTCATGTTTCGCAACTTCAAAATTCGCTGGAAATTCCTGAATCTTTCGAGGGAAATGGGACAAATTCGCCAATCACTATTGGTTACATAATAGGATAATAACAATCATATATGCTATTTGCTTCATGTGAATATGTATTTGGGCTTTTAGTTACACATGATTCTTATTGAGTATTTTGCTAACATGTAAGTTATATCGACATCTCTGCATTGTGATGAGTGATTATTACAAACATTCTGTAGGTGCCTGTATACAGAAAAGCAATGCGCTTACTCAATAAGACACAGTGACCTTTAAGCTGTGCATATTTTTCCATACACCATAAAGAAACAATATCCCGCAAGCTTTGTTGTGAAAGAGAATCAATAGACAAGAGGCATGTGGCTCAAAAGTAATAAGAGGGGAATTGAACAATATGAAATATTTCATGATGAAAGGCACCACAAATCACTGTGTGCTTATATTTACATATATTCAATAAACTCAACCTGTGGCCTTCTTTGTTAACCCTTTTAGTGCCTCACAACACAGATCTGCAATGAACAGGAATTGTTTTGCTAGATACAGCACAGGGGTTGGGGTAATAACAAATCAAGTATATTCCTGCTTTGTGACAATATAGGTGTATTGCTCTTGTGGAAGGGATTATCCTAAAAAAGTTATGCATACATGTATAATAAAACCCCATTTGCCAGTGAAAGCTCTGCTGGCATTACTTCAAGTTATTTGCTATTGAAAGCAGCACTGTCCGGCATGTTCCTATTCCCTGAACTACTGGCTCAGACTCCTGAAACAATGTAGCAGAAGTCAGCTAATTAACAGGCTTGGAGAAGAACAGGCTACGTCAAAAACAAAGAACAGAAAGAGATACATATTTCTTTTAATTGCATTTACATTTACAAATAACTGTAAACTACTGAAAATGTTTAATTAAAGTAAACAGAAAAGTTGATTGGGAATCACATTTTTTTTCCATTAGAAAAAAACAACATTTTGGGCTGGAGAGATCCCCTTTAACAGATTCAGTTTGTTTAAATAAAACTGTACAAATTAACATTTTCTCTAAACTACCAGTTATTTACTGTCACAACACACCATACTGCACAAAGTAAAGTCAAGGGCATACAAAGCAGAACTTTGCCTGTCAACTTTTCTTCAGCAAATGTGAGACTAAATAGCTGGTGGCTTTATTTATAGCCTTCCCTCGATCAAAAGTCCTCCCTATCCCATTTCGAGGTGGTGTGTTTTTTTGCCAAGAAGATTTTATATTTAGCCCCATCTGTCATGTAGCAACACGAGACGCTTGGAAATAAACACATCGCTTTTGCTTTCACTGGATACAAAGCAACTCATCTTTTTATGATTTTCTCCAATGGTGGAAAGCAGCTTATTATAGAAGAAGTAACACAATGAATCATGGACAATATTTCTAAACTTCCAAATGTGTTTACTATTTAACCCAGTTAAATCAAAATCCTACAATGGGGGATGTCTAAACTGTGCCAGTGGGTGCTGCAAGAAGCCCAGAGTCAAACTCAAAGGGAGAACTTTATATGAATCAGAGTTATATACAAAGGGATATAATAAAATAATACATATTAAATATATAATTGCTATATAATTGTCTATAACACTACTGGAAGGAGGTCCCTGTCCTACAAAACGTATAATCTGAAAAGGTGTGTAGTTTGCTTTCGAAAAACAAACACGTGCGAATGCCATTAGCTACATTTGCAAGCATGCTCTATCATAAAGGAGGATTTTCAGAAAAAGACTGCTCACATTCAGTTGTATCCTACTGTTTCCTTTATCATTTGTAACAATTTAACTGGTTAATGAGTGCCTCTGGTGTACATTTAAAGAAGTTATTAAAATGTGATCACTAAAGCTAAATATTACTAAGATATTACCAGCTGCACACTTATCAGACTGAGCAGTTAGCAGGAGGTCAGCAGCATCACATCTCTCTTATTCTGCCATTCAGTGGATTTGGAGATGCAGCTACACCTAGTGATCAGCAGTGGAGCACAGCAGGCTCAGTCTCTCAAACTGCATTTCTAGCTTACATAAAGCATTGTGTTTATCTAAAATGCTTTCATTCAGTCATTGACATGTAAATCAGATGTAATAGGATACTACACGAGATGAAAATAATAATAATAATAATACTAGCACAAACATTTGGAAGTTCAGATGTTCTCTCTATCATTTCAGAAACAAATAAATTATATGGTAGAAAGTATAAGACTGGCCACATATACCAGAGTTTCTGTTGGAATAACAATAACAATGTAATTTTCTTGAGTTTAGTTATTTCTTCTGTTTTCCACTCATGGGCTTATAATGGGCTTATAATAAACAATCCAGCACTCACATAAATAAACCCTAAAAAGAGCACTAAAGTCCCCTGTTGAATGGCCAAACCAGTGCTGTTACCTGTATATTATTGAAGCAGTGGCGTAACTATAGAGGAAGTGGCCCCACAGTGGCAGGGGTCTCCTTAGTCTATTGCTCTTAAAAAAAAAACATCCTCCCCAGCCGCTCTCTCGTACCAGCGAGGAATGTGGAAGCAAGTTGGGAAGGAGTGAGTGGAGTTGGGCAGGAGTGGGCAGAGGTGAGATGGGGAGTGGTTGGGCCCCTCTGAAAATATATTTTGCAGGGTGGGCCCGACGCATTCTAGTTACACCACTGTATAGAAGCACACTTCTCTGCTTTATATACTGTATTACAGGGTTTTATAGAAAAAAGCAATACTGTTTCATTTAAGGTAATGTTACATGAGTAGTTCTGAAAATGTTCTATTGTAGAGATGTCGCGAACTGTTCGCCGGCGAACTTGTTCGCGCGAACATCGGGTGTTCGCGCTCGCCGGAAGTTCGCGAACGTCGCGCGACGTTCGCCATTTTGGGTTCGCCATTGTTGGCGCTTTTTTTTGCCCTCTCACCCCAGACCAGCAGGTACATGGCAGCCAATCAGGAAGCTCTCCCCTGGACCACTCCCCTTCCCTATAAAAACCGAAGCCCTGCAGCGTTTTTTCACTCTGCCTGTGTGTGCTGAAGAGATAGTGTAGGGAGAGAGCCGCTGCCTGTTAGTGATTTCAGGGACAGTTGAAAGTTTGCTGGCTAGTAATCGTTTTGATACTGCTCTGTTATTGGAGGGACAGAAGTCTGCAGGGGTTTGAGGGACATTTAAGCTTAGGTAGCTTTGCTGGCTAGTAATCTACCTTCTACTGCAGTGCTCTGTATGTAGCTGCAGTGGGCAGCTGTCCTGCTTCTGATCTCATCTGCTGACTGCTGCAATAACAGTAGTCCTTGTAAGGACTGCTTTTATTTATTTTTTTGTTGTTTTACTACTACTACTACTACTACTACTATAAGAGCCCAGTGCTATTAGTCTAGCAGTGTTGGGGAGTGGGACTGGTGTGCTAATCTGCTGCTCCTAGTAGTTCAGCAGCACCAACTTTAATTTTTTTTTTTAATATTCATTTTTTTTTTATTTTACTTTTTTTTATTTTACTACCGCTGTAGTAGTGTATAAGTTGACCTTTTAGGCATTATTTGCCCTGTAGGCATTATTTGCACACTGTTTTCTTCAACCCGCCATCGAGCTGTGTGACCTTGTTCACATTCTGTCTAAATATCCATAATATTACCGTCTCCAGAAAAAACACCGGAGTCACTTTTTTCAAGCAGCCATAATATATTTTACGTAATCCGTATCCACCGCTGTAGTAGTGTATACGTTGGCCTTGTAGGCATTATTTGCACACTGTTTTCTTCAACCCGCCATCGAGCTGTGTGACCTTGTTCCCATTCTGTCTAAATATCCATAATATTACCGTCTCCAGAAAAAACACCGGAGTCACTTTTTTCAAGCAGCATTCATATATTTTACGTAATCCGTATCCACCGCTGTAGTAGTGTATACGTTGGCCTTGTAGGCATTATTTGCACACTGTTTTCTTCAACCCGCCATCGAGCTGTGTGACCTTGTTCCCATTCTGTCTAAATATCCATAATATTACCGTCTCCAGAAAAAACACCGGAGTCACTTTTTTCAAGCAGCATTCATATATTTTACGTAATCCGTATCCACCGCTGTAGTAGTGTATACGTTGGCCTTGTAGGCATTATTTGCACACTGTTTTCTTCAACCCGCCATCGAGCTGTGTGACCTTGTTCCCATTCTTTCTAAATATCCATAATATTACCGTCTCCAGAAAAAACACCGGAGTCACTTTTTTCAAGCAGCATTCATATATTTTACGTAATCCGTATCCACCGCTGTAGTAGTGTATACGTTGGCCTTGTAGGCATTATTTGCACAGTGTTTTCTTCAACCCGCCATCGAGCTGTGTGAGCTTGTTCACATTTTGTCTAAATATTGATAATATTATCGTCTCTAGAAAAACCACTTGAGTTACTTTTTTCAAGCAGCATTCATATATTTTACGTAATCCGTATCCACCGCTGTAGTAGTGTATACGTTGACCTTGTAGGCATTATTTGCACACTGTTTTCTTCAACCCGCCATCGAGCTGTGTGACCTTGTTCACATTTTGTCTAAATATTGATAATATTATCGTCTCTAGAAAAACCACTTGAGTTACTTTTTTTCAAGCAGCATTCATATATTTTACGTAATCCGTATCCACCGCTGTAGTAGTGTATACGTTGACCTTGTAGGCATTATTTGCACACTGTTTTCTTCAACCCGCCATCGAGCTGTGTGACCTTGTTCCCATTCTGTCTAAATATCCATAATATTACCGTCTCCAGAAAAAACACCGGAGTCACTTTTTTCAAGCAGCATTCATATATTTTACGTAATCCGTATCCACCGCTGTAGTAGTGTATACGTTGGCCTTGTAGGCATTATTTGCACACTGTTTTCTTCAACCCGCCATCGAGCTGTGTGACCTTGTTCCCATTCTGTCTAAATATCCATAATATTACCGTCTCCAGAAAAACACCGGAGTCACTTTTTTCAAGCAGCATTCATATATTTTACGTAATCCGTATCCACCGCTGTAGTAGTGTATACGTTGGCCTTGTAGGCATTATTTGCACAGTGTTTTCTTCAACCCGCCATCGAGCTGTGTGAGCTTGTTCACATTTTGTCTAAATATTGATAATATTATCGTCTCTAGAAAAACCACTTGAGTTACTTTTTTTCAAGCAGCATTCATATATTTTACGTAATCCGTATCCACCGCTGTAGTAGTGTATACGTTGACCTTGTAGGCATTATTTGCACAGTGTTTTCTTCAACCCGCCATCGAGCTGTGTGAGCTTGTTCACATTTTGTCTAAATATTGATAATATTATCGTCTCTAGAAAAACCACTTGAGTTACTTTTTTTCAAGCAGCATTCATATATTTTACGTAATCCGTATCCACCGCTGTAGTAGTGTATACGTTGACCTTGTAGGCATTATTTGCACACTGTTTTCTTCAACCCGCCATCGAGCTGTGTGACCTTGTTCACATTTTGTCTAAATATTGATAATATTATCGTCTCTAGAAAAACCACTTGAGTTACTTTTTTTCAAGCAGCATTCATATATTTTACGTAATCCGTATCCACCGCTGTAGTAGTGTATACGTTGACCTTGTAGGCATTATTTGCACACTGTTTTCTTCAACCCGCCATCGAGCTGTGTGACCTTGTTCACATTTTGTCTAAATATTGATAATATTATCGTCTCTAGAAAAACCACTTGAGTTACTTTTTTTCAAGCAGCATTCATATATTTTACGTAATCCGTATCCACCGCTGTAGTAGTGTATACGTTGACTTTGTAGGCATTATTTGCACAGTGTTTTCTTCAACCCGCCATCTAGCTGTGTGTATTATCGTTTCCAGAAAAACCAACTGAGTTTTTGTTGTTGTTGTTGTTTTTTTAAAAATAATGCCAGGCAAAGGCAGGCCGCCACGCAGAGGCCGTGCTAGGGGCCGTGCTGCTATGCAATCCTGTGGCCCTAGCAAATTGCCCAGTTTTAAAAAGCCAATGACCCTGAACTCCCAAAATGCTGAAGAGGTAGTTGACTGGCTTACACAGCACACCCCATCCTCTACCGTTTCTAACTTTACCACAACATCCTCCTCATCCTCCACTGCTATGGCCACCCCACGTAACACTTCCTCCACCACCGGTGCCCCTTCTTCACTGGGGTCAGAGGAGTTATTTTCCAATGAGTTTCTTGAACTGAGTAATGTGCAACCATTATTGCCAGAAGAAGATGAAGGAGATGAGGACCTTACACCAGATTTAATTCTGGCAGAGAACACGATAGAGATGGACATAATGAGTGATGAGGAGGAGGTCCCCGCTGCTGCTTCCTTCTGTGATGTGTCAGAAGAAATTGATGCATCTGAGGAGAATGATGATGAGGAGATTGATGTTTTGTGGGTGCCTAGTAGAAGAGAGCAAGAGGAGGGTAGTTCAGATGGAGAGACGGAGAGTCAGAGAGGCAGTAGGAGAATAAGACTTAGAAGAAGCAGGGAGGACAGCCCGCAGGGATCAGCAGGGCAACAACATGTATCGGCACCTGTGTTCAGCCGGCCAACGCACCCGCCATTGCCGCCAATACCGCCAACTCCGCCAACTTCTACTGTTACCGCCAGATCGCACACTTCCAAAAAGTCAGCAGTGTGGGATTTTTTTAATGTGTGTGCCTCTGACAAAAGCATTGTAATTTGCAATGAGTGCAGTCAGAAACTGAGCCTTGGTAAGCCCAACAGCCACATAGGTACAACTTCTATGCGAAGGCACATGAGCGGCAAGCACAAAGCACTTTGGGAGCAACACCTCAAAGGCAACAGGCAAACTAAAAGCCACACTCCTTCTGGTCCAGCATCTTACTGCTCTACCTCTGCTCTCCTTGACCCGTCTGAACCACCCTCCACTCCGCCTTCCACCTTGACCACCTGTTCCCATTCCCAGTCATCTGCCACCAGCCAAGTTTCTGTGAAGGCCATGTTTGAGCGTAAGAAGCCAATGTCTGACTGTCACCCCCTTGCCCGGCGTCTGACAGCTGGCTTGTCTGCACTCTTAGCCCGCCAGCTTTTACCATACCAGCTGGTGGACTCTGAGGCCTTCCGCAAATTTGTAGCAATTGGGACACCGCAGTGGAAGGTACCCAGCCGCAATTTTTTTTCTAAAAAGGGAATACCACACCTGTACCAACATGTGCAGAGCCAAGTTACCGCATCTCTGTCACTTAGTGTTGGGCCAAAGGTCCATATGACTACTGACGCATGGTCCTCCAAGCATGGTCAGGGCAGGTATGTCACCTACACTGCCCACTGGGTGAACTTGGTAATGGCTGGGAAGCAGGGAATGGGTAGCTCAACAACAACAGTGGAGTTGGTGTCACCGCCACGGATTGCACGCGGTTCTGCCACCACCTCTACTCCTCCATCGCTCTCTACCTCGTCTTCTTCTTCTTCTTACTCTGCTGCTGGGTCCTCCTTCTCCTCCTCCACACCTGTGCACCCCAGCTCCCCCTAGGCTATTCGACGTGCCAGGTACGCCGTTGTCACGCTGTCTTGGGGATGACGTGCCTGGAAAGCAAAAACCATACCGGATCTGTACTCCTGTCATCTCTGCAGTCACAGGCCGATCGGTGGCTGACCCCACACCAACTGCAGATCGGAAAAGTGGTGTGTGACAATGGAAGCAATCTGTTGGCAGCGTTGAGACTAGGCAATTTAACACATGTGCCCTGCATGGCACATGTGTTAAATTTAATAGTCCAACGTTTTGTCTCCAAGTACCCAGGATTCCAGGACGTTCTCACCCAGTCCAGAAAGGTGTCGGCCCATTTCAGACGTTCCTACACAGCCATGGCACGCCTTGCTGACATTCAGCAGCGCTACAACATGCCAGTCAGGCGTTTGATTTCTGACAGCCAGACTCGCTGGAATTCAACGCTCCTTATGTTGGAACGTCTGCTGCAACAACAAAGGGCCGTCAACGAGTACCTTTTTGAACTGGGTGGTAGGACTGGATCTGCACAGCTGGGGATTTTTTTCCCCCGTTACTGGGTGCTTATGCGCGATGCCTGCAGGCTCATGCGACCTTTTGAAGAGGTGACAAATATGGTCAGTCGCACCGAAGGCACCATCAGCGACCTAATACCCTTCGCTTTCTTCCTGGAGCGTGCCGTGCGACGAGTGACAGATGAGGCTGTAGACCAGCGTGACGAGGAGCTGGAAGCGCACGATTTCTGGTCGGAATCACCAGAACGAACCCAGGCACCTGCTGCAACGCAGGGAGAGGTGCCAGAAGTGGAGTCAGAGGAGGAAGGTGGCTTTGTGGAGGAGGAGGAGGAGGACCAACAGGAGCAGGCTTCCCAGGGGGCTAGTGGTGACCTTTTGGGGACCCCTGGTCTTGTACGTGGCTGGGGGGAGGAGACCGTGGATGATGCAGTCCTTGATAATGAGGAAGCGGAGATGGATAGCTCTGCATCCAACCTTGTGAGAATGGGGTCTTTCATGCTGTCATGCCTGTTGAAGGACCCCCGTATCAAGAGGCTTAAGGAGAAGGACCTGTACTGGGTCGCAACGCTACTAGACCCTCGGTACAAGCATAAAGTGTCAGAAATGTTACCAACATACCACAAGTCCGAAAAGATGCGGCATTTACAAACCAGCCTGCAAAACATGTTGTACAATGCTTTTAAGGGTGATGTCACTTCAGGAACTCATCAACATTCCAGGGGCAGAGGTGCCAGTAATCCTGCCACGAGCACACCTGCAAGGACAAAGCCCTTTGGCCAGTCTGTAACGTCAGACATGCAAATGTTTTTCTGTCCAAGGCAGCGCCACAACCCTTCTGGATCCACCCTCAAAGAACGCCTCGACCGGCAGGTAGCGGACTACCTGGCATTAACTGCAGATATCGACACTCTGAGGAGCGATGAACCCCTGGACTACTGGGTGCGCAGGCTTGATCTGTGGCCAGAGCTGTCACAATTTGCCATGAACCTCTTGTCTTGCCCAGCCTCAAGTGTGCTCTCAGAAAGGACCTTCAGTGCAGCAGGAGGGATTGTAACTGAGAAGAGAACTCGCCTAGGTCACAAAAGTGTCGATTACCTGACCTTTATTAAAATGAATGAGGGGTGGATCTCGGAGGGTTACTGCACGCCGGAAGACTTGTTCTGACTTCTATGCAGCTGTCCTTCTCTTCAAGCCTCATGACTCCACACACAGCTGTCCTTTAGCGTCCTCCTCCTCCCTCCGCCACCGTTACAAACTAGGGTGCAAACCCTACTGGTTTAATTTTTTCTGGCCTCTGTGCTTCAGTGGCTGCAACCAAAAAAACTGGGCAAACAATGTCTACAAGGTCAACGTATGGCAAAAAATGACTATTTTCAGCATTTATATGGCATATTTTTTCTGGCAACTGTGCTTCAGTGGCTGCATCCAAAAAAATGCATATTTTCTGCATTTATATGGCATAATTTTTCTGGCCTCTGTGCTTCAGTGGCTGCAACCAAAAAAATGCATATTTTCTGCATTTATATGGCATAATTTTTCTGGCCTCTGTGCTTCAGTGGCTGCAACCAAAAAAATTTATATTTTCAGCATTTATATGGCATAATTTTTCTGGCAACTGTGCTTCAGTGGCTGCGACCAAAAAAATGACTATTTTCAGCATTTATATGGCATATTTTTTCTGGCCTCTGTGCTTCAGTGGCTGCGGCCAAAAAAAACTGGGCAAACAATGCCTACAAGGTCAACGACGTTGACCTTGTAGGCATTGTTTGCCCAGTTTTTTTGGCCGCAGCCACTGAAGCACAGAGGCCAGAAAAAATATGCCATATAAATGCTGAAAATAGTCATTTTTTGCCATACGTTGACTCAACGTATATGGCAAAAAATGACTATTTTCAGCATTTATATGGCATATTTTTTCTGGCAACTGTGCTTCAGTGGCTGCGACCAAAAAAATGCATATTTTCTGCATTTATATGGCATAATTTTTCTGGCCTCTGTGCTTCAGTGGCTGCAACCAAAAAAATTTATATTTTCAGCATTTATATGGCATAATTTTTCTGTCAACTGTGCTTCAGTGGCTGCGACCAAAAAAATGCATGTTTTCTGCATTTATATGGCATAATTTTTCTGGCCTCTGTGCTTCAGTGGCTGCAACCAAAAAAGTTTATATTTTCAGCATTTATATGGCATAATTTTTCTGTCAACTGTGCTTCAGTGGCTGCGACCAAAAAAATGCATATTTTCTGCATTTATATGGCATAATTTTTCTGGCCTCTGTGCTTCAGTGGCTGCAACCAAAAAAATTTATATTTTCAGCATTTATATGGCATAATTTTTCTGGCAACTGTGCTTCAGTGGCTGCGTCCAAAAAAACTGGGCAAACAATGTCTACAAGGTCAACGTATGGCGAAAAATGACTATTTTCAGCATTTATATGGCATATTTTTTCTGGCAACTGTGCTTCAGTGGCTGCGTCCAAAAAAACTGGGCAAACAATGCCTACAAGGTCAACGTATGGCAGTTGTTTAAAGAGAACAGTAGATTACTAGCCAGCAAAGCTACCTAAGCTAAAATGTCCCTCAAATCCCTGCAGACTTCTGTCCCTCCAATACAGAGCAGTATCAAGCAGATTACTAGCCAGCAAACTTACTATCATCTGTCCCTGAAATCACTAACAGCTCTCCCCCTACACTATCTCTTCCAAGCACACACAGGCAGATTTTTCAGATACATTTTTGCCCTTGATCCCCCTCTGGCATGCCACTGTCCAGGTCGTTGCACCCTTTAAACAACTTTAAAATCATTTTTCTGGCCAGAAATGTCTTTTCTAGATGTTAAAGTTCGCCTTCCCATTGAAGTCTATGGGGTTCGCGAACCGTTCGCGAACCGCTCGCGTTTTTGCGCAAGTTCGCGAATATGTTCGCGAACTTTTTTTCCGACGTTCGCTACATCCCTATTCTATTGCACATTTTTGGGCCAAAAATGTACTGTACGAGCAGTGATAGGATGCTCCTGTCAGTGTCCACCAGCAGAAACTGCTGTATAAAAATAAGGTATAAAAGATACCTAATGCCAATTGAGTAACGGAGTGCATCTGGGCCCCCCACAAAAAATGTCAAAGGGGCCCGATGCATACTGCTAGCTTGCCCCCCTCCTCTCCCACTCTTGCATGTGTGTTCCTGCCCACCTACCTGTGTAGGAAGTGGGTCTGCAAATTTGGCAGGGGGAAAAGTGGCTATATGGAAAGCTGAGCCCACAGTCCGGGCCCTCCCTGTGACTGCGGGGTTTGCTTACTTTATAGTTACACTGCTGTTAAATACCCATTGCTGAAAGGTGAGGCATGCAATAATTGTGCTGAAGGCCCAGAAACCACATGGCACATAATATTATACGAGCTAAATGTTTGGCATATTGTACTTTAGCAAATTACTGCTGTCAGTGGAGTAACTACTAAAGAAGAAGACCACACAGGCATGGGGGGCTCAGGTTGGCCTCCTCTGGATGGGAACCCGTAGGGTGACTGCTGATTATTTTAGTGCTGTAGGGTCCCTTGTTTACACAACTCACTGTTATGATTCCTGCCAACTACAGCGGATACTTGGGATATCTTCAGCTTGAAGCAGGCAGTAAATGCTAATTGGTTACTATCAGTCACTAGTAATGGAGCAATCTTTCCACTTATTATTTCATTATATTTCATTATATTTTCTGGACATTAAGAGAGTAAGTAAGGTCACAAGTGTCACTTCAATCCTCCTTAAGACTTTATTAACAGTTGTTATAATTTCTCTGAGATGAGTTTGCTATGAATAATTCAAGGGACCTGATTGCAAACAATAAGTATTCACAGTAAAACTAATTAAACACAGGACAGATTAAATGCACTCACTTTTTTTATTTGCTATTTTGCAGGTGGTTACTTTCTCCAAATTAGTTATGTGCAGTTAATGATTCTTTAAAATGACAACAGGGGTTTTTACACGGCACCAGGTTTTAGGCTCATGGCACATGGGGGCTTAATTCAGCCAGTAGAAAGGCATGACCAAGCAGTTTGTCATTTACTCGAATGGAACACTAACCGATCTAATCAGATTCAATTTAAGTTAATGGCACAGGCAAGTTCAGGTGCTTCTCGGCCACCTGGAAACGCTGGAGGACAATAAACTTGCCATTAAACCACCCTGACAGGTAGAAAGGAGGTTTTTACACAGCAAGTAAAGCCCCAACCATACTTTGCCCGCATCTCTCGTTGTTGAACAGGGCAGCTTTACAAACTCAGTAGTTGCCTTGCATTGTTTCTTTGAGCTTTGAGTATTGTAACAAAGAAATTTAACTGTCAGAGAAGTCACAATTTGGAACCAACAAATGTCTCTGAGCCTTTAGCTTCCAGGGATAGAACGGGTTAAGAAAAAATACAGTATGTATGAGAAAATGAAGGCAATGGACTAATAGGAGCAAAGTTTGCACCAATTGAAGTAACCCACAGCAACCAATAGGAAGGTAGCATTTACTGAATATTTGCTATGGGTTACTAGACCTGGAGAAAAGTTAATCCACCATCTGATGTGCATTAGGAAGACTCACTAGAGTAATATGGCCTTCCTTATAAAGGCATCGGGATGAAGGCCAGATGCTTTAGTATTTACAAAGGATTAGGGAAGTTATTAGTTAAACTCAAGAGGCAGCTTGCTGCATTATTATATATGCAAGCAAGATGACCCAGCTGCCTCAAATAATTTAATTTATTTCAGACCACCATTACTATGTTATACTATTACTATAATATTACATATGCACTGTACACAATTATTTAGTAGGGAAGTACCAATTCTTGCCTCAGTACAGCATTATCTGGATTCATAAAGCATAGAGGCCATACTGGCAAAATGCAAAGGCCTTTTTGATTGAACTGTTCTGTGACACTGGCAACAGCAAAACTTAAAGGGATACTGTCCTGGGGAAAAAAATGAATTAGTTAATAGTGCTGCTCCGGCAGAAATCTGCACTGAAATCAATTTCTCAAAAGAGCAAACAGATTTTTTTTGTATTCAATTTTGAAAGCTGACATGGAGCTAGACATTTTGTCAATTTCCCAGCTGCCCCCAGTCATGTGACTTCTGCCTGCACTTTAGGAGAGAAATGCTTTCTGGCAGGCTGCTGTTTTTCCTTCTCAATGTAACTGAATGTGTCTCAGTGGGACATGGGATTCTACTATTGAGTGCTGTTCTTAGATCTACCAGGCAGCTGTTATCTTGTGTAAGGGAGCTGCTATCTGGTTACCTTCCCATTGTTCTTTTGTTTGGCTGCTGGGGGGAAAAAGGGAGGGGGTGATATCACTCCAACTTGCAGTACATCAGTAAAGAGTGATTGAAGTTTATCAGAGCACAAGTCACATGACTTGGGGCAGCTGGGAAATTGACACTATGTCTAGCCCCATAACAGATTTCAAAATTGAATATAAAAAAATCTGTTTGCTCTTTTGAGAAATGGATTTCAGTGCATAATTCTGCTGGAGCAGCACTATTAACTGATTCATTTTGAAAAAACATTTTTTTTCCCATGACAGTATCCCTTTAAATACAATCAGAAAGGACAACAGATTGATTTCAGTCAGTTTCTGGTATGTAGAGCAAGTCCTCTTGAGGTAATACAAAGCACATAATTTTATCTTGGTGATTCAGATGTCTATGCCAAAAAAACAAAGAAATATTAAAGGATTGTCTGAATGAAATTGCATCCTTTCAGTACCACATAGGGTACACATTATGTTCCCTATTATTATATTAACAGTGCTACTTTAATCAGTGATTCAAAGGAACACTTTATGTTTTTGACTAAGTAACGATAAAAAAAGCAAGGCAACTATTAGGCTCTGATAGCATTAAGTGTTCTACAATAGATCCAGTACAATAGCTCCATGGATAATTACTGTGTTTGCAATTAATGGCAGAAAATGGTGCTGCAAAAGTAACTCAGCAGCATGTTCCCATCAAAATTAGTACAGTTTTACTACAGCTCAGCACTGTTAGCACTCCACTTTTTCTCTTCTGTGACAAACTCAATACTTAAAGGAACAGTAACATAAAAAATGAAAGTGTAATGTAGGTAATAAACTTATCATGTTGGGTTACTGGGGTGTCCGAAGCTGGAAGCCATTCACTACGCCTTAAACTACAGCATGCATCACCCAGCTGTCTTAGAATGTCTTCAATTGTTTATTTTATTTTTTATTTATCCAGGGAACTAGGGTTAAGTAGAAGAGGCACGTGCCTTGAGTACAAAGCTTGGGGGTGCCTTCCCTGTCACCTACCCCATAGCCTGGCATGTGTTACCTCACTGAAAAGGGCCAAGCAGGGCCGGACTTACATATCAGGCGCCCCTAGGCCTGCTGTTGTTCATAGTCCCTTCCCCTTTATTTGATCAAATTTTCAGAGCAATTGGGATTGGTGCACGGGATGTTTAAAAAAATGATCGTATCTCCTGCACATTCCCAGTGTTTCTGAACCAATGTGGGTGTGGTTGGGCAGCATGCCACCCCCCTAAAATCCTGCCGCCCCTGGTGGCCTCTCCACAAATCTGGGCCTGGGGCCAAGCGAGTGCCGCCCTGTATAGGATCTATTATACTAAATGCTCAGGACCTGGGCTTTTCCAGATAATGGATCTTTCTGTAATTTGGATCACCATAGCTGAAAAAATGTACTTAAATGTTAAATAAAACCAATAGGATTGTTTTGCCACCAATATGGATGTGTGCAGCTTAGTTACAATCAAGTACAAGGTAGTCTTTTAGTATTACAGAGATAAAGGAAATACTTTTTTTTTTTTAAAAATGACAATATTTAGCTTAAATTTGACTTTGTAGAAAATGGCTTTCCAATAACTTCCAATAGCTTTTTCGATAACGGGTTTCTGCATAAATCCAATATGGAATGAAAGATGTTTTGTGGAAACAGCAAACTAAGCCATAATAGGATTTTGTATATTTAAGCAAAAATAACAAGATAACACCAGATAATAATAGACTTTGACTTCCCTTTGCTTATTGTAAAATACCATCCCTCAGTAATCCCTTTGCTCAATATAAATAAATATATATATAAATCAGCTGAGTCACTAGGATTTTTATCCCTTTGCTAATGCGAGTAAGCCTTTGTTTAAGAAGGATGTGTAATTTTATCCAGGATACAAAGAAATGGTCGATAAAAGTATCAATGAAAGGAAAAGCTAGCAGAATATTTAAATTAATATTTAATGAGTGATACCCTTCATTAAGTGGTTTTTCACAGTCAGGACGGTGAGGTTGTGGAATGCTTTGCCGGATGATGTTGTGATGGCTGATTCTGGTAATGCCTTTAAGAAGGGCTTGGATGATTTCTTGAGCAAGCTTAATATCCAAGCCTAAAATCTACAATTAATATAGATAATGGTATATATTGTTTCAATGGGTGTGTATAGGTATGTGCGCTGGGTTCATTAGGAGGGGTTGAACTTAATGGACTTTGGTCTTTTTTCAACCCAACTTAACTATGTAACTATGATTTTTGACTAAATGATATTTGACTAAAAGTCCTACTTCTCCCTATTTCAATTTCCCTTCGGGTGTTCTTTGGCACGTTCCACCTGACCCACTCTGTGCTGGAAAAGTTAAGTCTTGACTCTTTCCATGCATTTTCCTGAACTATTGGTCATGACAATGGACTGCAGCGAGGACTCTAGGTGAGACGGGAGAAATTGGGTGGTGGTCTAGAGGAGGAGCCTCTTACAACTTTCACAGGTGTCAGTGCTTCCTTTAATATAACAGTAAGTAGTCAAAGCTGGTATTGCTCTGTAACTCAGAGAGAGAGTTGATTGTCTGGTATGAGGAATGGTTAGAATGGAATTGAATGCTTATAGGAACAAAATTTGGCAGGAAATGGTGGGGGCCAGTGTCTTTCTTAAAGGGGTGGTTCACCTTTAAGTTATCTTTTAGTATGTTAAGCAACTTTTAATTAGGGATGTAGCGAACGGCGGAAAAAATGTTTGCGAACTTGCGTCAAAAATGCGAACGGTTCGCGAACATCGCGAACCCCATAGACTTCAATGGGAAGGCGAATTTTAAAAGCTAGAAAAGACATTTCTGGCCAGAAAAATGATTTTAAAGTTGTTTAAAGGGTGCAACGACCTGGACAGTGGCATGCCAGAGGGGGATCAAGGGCAAAAATGTATCTGAAAAATACATTGTTGACACAGCGCTGCGTTTTGTGCTGTAAAGGGCAGAAATCACACTACGTCACTCAGGTGATGTTTCTGGACACGGAATGTGAAAAAGCTCACACAGCTAGGTGGCACTTGGTTAAAGACTGGGAAAACAATGCCTGCAAGGGCAACGTATACAGTAGTGGATACGGAATATATTATTGCTGCTGTAAAAACATCACTCAGGTGATGTTTACGGACACGGAATTATTATTGTTATTTAGACAGAATGTGAAAAAGCTCACACAGCTAGGTGGCACTTGCATACCTCCCAACTGTCCCTCTTTTGACCACTCAACCCCTGTCCCTCTTTTGTACTGGAAAGTCCCTCTTTTCTCTGCACTGAACAGCCAGAAAAAAAACAGTTTCTAACTTAATTAGCTTTTGGCAGAGAGCTCAGAACAGCTAACAGGTGCAAATAAGATACTTTGTAACAATTTTGACTCTGGTTGGTGCTGGTAGTGGTGAACTACTAGGAGGAGCAGCACACCAGTCCCTCTTTTCTCTGAACTGAACAGCCAGAAAAAAAACAGTTTCTAACTTAATTAGCTTTTGGCAGAGAGCTCAGAACAGCTAACAGGTGCAAATAAGATACTTTGTAACAATTTTGACTCTGGTTGGTGCTGGTAGTGGTGAACTACTAGGAGGAGCAGCACACCAGTCCCTCTTTTCTCTGAACTGAACAGCCAGAAAAAAACAGTTTCTAACTTAATTAGCTTTTGGCAGAGAGCTCAGAACAGCTAACAGGTGCAAATAAGATACTTTGTAACAATTTTGACTCTGGTTGGTGCTGGTGGTGGTGAACTACTAGGAGGAGCAGCACACCAGTCCCACTCCCCAACACAGCTAGACTAATAGCACTGGGCTCTTACAGTAGCAAAGTAAAAAAAACAAAAATAAAATAAAAGCAGTCCTTACAAGGACTATTGGGTTACAGGCAGCAGTCAGCAGATGAGAGATCAGCAGCAGGACAGCTGCCCACAGCAGCTACATACAGAGCACTGCAGTAGAAGGTAGATTACTAGCCAGCAAAGCTACCTAACCTAAACTCACTGTCCCTCAAATCCCTGCAGAGTTCTGTCCCTACAATACAGAGCAGTATCAAGTAGATTACTAGCCAGCAAAGTTACTATCAACTGTCCCTCAAATCCCTCAAGTACACTAGCTCTTCCAAGCACACACAGGCAGAATGAAAAAACGCTGCAGGGCTTCAGTTTATATATGGAAGGGGAGTGGTCCAGGGGGTGTGGGGGTGGTCCAGGAGGGAGAGCTTCCTGATTGGCTGCCATGTATCTGCTGGTCTGGGGTGAGAGTTAAAAAATAAGCGCCAGCTAAGGCGAACCCAATTGGCGAACGTCGCGCGACGTTCGCGAACATTCGGCGGACGCGAACAGCCGATGTTCGCGCGAATTAGTTCGCGGGCGAACAGTCCGCGACATCTCTACTTTTAATGTGGTCTTCATTATTTAGTTTTTATAGTTTTTTAATTATTTGCCTTTTTCCTCTGATTCTTTCCAGCTTTCAAATGGGGGTGACCAACCGTATCTAAAAAAAATGCTCTGTAAGACAACAACTTTATTTTTATTGCTACATTTTATTATTTATCTTTCTATTCAGGCTTTCTAAGTAAATAAGCCAATGGGATAAAGACAAAAGCCCTTCCGGACTGAGAAATCGTAGTGAGTATTCAATTAAAATTCTTACAGATGTATCATTTAGCAAATGCAAGTTTTACACCAGATCTAGAAAAAGAAATCCTGCATATAACTGCCTGCCTTTTCCCCTCAGGAAAGCTCACACAATGAACTCCTATCAGTGTCCACCAACCTGTTTCCTGAGCATTAAAGCAACGTAAACGTACATATCCATCTGCTTTTACCATCTCAGTAGAGTAACACATTAAATAACCAGTGTTTTTTTTTTTAATTAATTTTTAAAAGTTAGGGCTTGGTACAGTAGGTTAATAGCTAATAATTAATATAATTAAGCTAATAAAATGCATTGCATATTCCTTCCTATACTATAATTCTGTATAATTCTGAAACACATTGAAGTCAATGGGCATCTTTCACAACCAAGCGGCAAAACTTTTTTTCTCAATACATTGGAGTCTATGGGCTTTTTCTTTGCACCAAGGCCTGGCAAAAAAAATCACTAGTGGTGAGTCACATTCAGGCAAATAGTGGCAGGAGGTGCAGACCACAACAAGGCTCAACTGCACTCAGTGGTGTTACTAGTGTGCACCGAGCCTCCCCCAAAACAATCTACTAAGGGGCCCAGCACACAGCGATCCCTGCCCGGTCCGCCCACTTCCAGCCCCCCGCTGGCACCTTTCAGCAGCCTGTTGTCTCACACATACTGTAAAAGAGAGGCTGGGGAGAGGGAATGCTTTACAGTTATAGGGGAAGCAGACCCCAATGTCTTTGACCCCTGTTTCGTTTATCACTCCACAAACATTGGTCTGCTTTCTGCACTTCCTGCACCTGCTGACACTGGAGATGTAGCTTTTCCCAAAGTGCAAGTGCCAGTTAGATGAGCTCTAAGAGGCACCTTCATTGGCAGTATTCCGTAGCTGGTGTCATCCCAGACTTCTTCTTACTAAGACCTTTTCCAACTGACTGCCCAGCACCATTCACCCTCCTGCAAAAAGCAATGGCCAAGAATGTCTAGACCTAGTACTCCCTCTATTATACACTAGGGAATATTACCCCTGGGCCAGCAGAAACAGAAAGTCCTACACATTGTGGACTTCAATTATCCACTAATAAGACATAATTAAAGGAGACGGAAAGTCGTTTTACACTTGGGGGGCCAAATGTTAGGCACCCCCAAGTGAATGTATTTACCTAAATAAAACCCCGGGCCGGTGCTCCTATCGTCAGAAAATTGTACCGCCCGGGGATATTCCAGTGAGCACCACAGAGCAATCCTCTTCCGGCTTCTTCTTCCTTCTCATGGCTGCGAATGCGAATTCAAGTGAAAGGCCAAACTTTAACTAGAAAATCGGCTATTTCATTCTACTGCGCATGCGTCTGCCCTGGGAAATTTGAATAAAGAAGAAGCCGGAAGAGAAGGGCTCTCCGTGGTGCTCGCTGGAATAACCCTGGGCCGGTGCAGTTTTCTGCTGATAGCAGCACCAGCCTGGGGTTTCAGGTAAGTAAATAAATTCACCTGGGGGTGCCCAAGTGTGAAACGACTTTCCTTCTCCTTTAAAGGGCAAATCAACCCCAAAATAAAAAATTGCATAATAAAAGAAAACATTCTAAGCAACTTTCCAATATACTTTTATTACACATTTTCAGCGTTTTTAAAGTTATTTGTAAAAACAATTGCTATTAAAAGCAGCATTTGCTTAACTCCCAGGTGTTACTTTTTAAACAATGTTGCAACAGTCTAGGTTCCACAGCATAGACAGGTCTGTTAATCAGTTGCCTTGTCTTACATTGTATCAACAGTCTTAGACATCAGGGCAGAGAATAGAAAGGGACAGACAAATACTGCTTTCAACAGCAATACATATACAAATACTTAAACCTAGAAAAATTGTAATGAATGTTTTTTTACAAACCTGCTTAGAATAATGTTTTCTTTTATTAGACAAATTTAAATTTTGGGTTGACTTGCCCTTCAAGCTAGCCACTGTTAAAAATAATATATTTTATGGGTCATCAAGGGATTTTGTGTAACATATAATGTATATCACACTCTATGCATCTTGTTAACGCCATATGAACAATTTATTCATTGGAGATTAGTCTAATTGCCACAAGCCCACCGCTGATAACAATTACCTAATTACAAGCAAACCCCGGCAGGTAGTGACTACCATAATGTAATCTAGCAGAAATGTGAGTAAAAAGCGCAGAATAATGGTGCAATATTTACAGAGAAATATCTGGTATGATCCAGCCTAACACATGCACAAGTTAAAATGAAACATTTCTGAACTTTAATGTTAGTATTGGTTAATATTTTTAGGACTGATAAACTCCATATCTGAATTGTGCAAAGATTTCAAGCAGACTTGTTTTCTAAGCAAACATTGTAAAACAAACATTGCAAGAGCATTTTTCACCCCATATGAGTATAAAAAATGTAATACAAAATGATACGAAGGCCTGTACTTTATTTACTGATTTTCTCGCATTTCCTTTTAGTGCTATGGATCTCTGCCATAGAACATAAGTCCTGAAGCAAATCCATTGCCCACCATTGTGAAAGTGAGGGGTGAGCTACAAGCAGCCCCCCAGATCTCGAGAACAAGAAATGAACTATTAGTCCATGCACTGGTGTTCAGCAATCAGAGGGATATCTAATATAATAAAAGGCCAAACCTTCCAACATTTGAAAAAAAAGAGGGACCCATAGAGGTACATTTATCAAGGGTCGAATTTCGAATTCATGTGAGTTTTTTTAAAACTCCCATAAACTCCCATGAACTCGAAATTCGACCAATCGAAATTTATTATAAAAAAGTCATTTTTTAAACTTGGGTGAATAGGATCGATCCGAAAAACTCGAATTGAATTCTAATCGAATTAGATTCGAATTTTAATAACTCGAATATCAGGAAGGCTGCAAACAACTCCAAATTGATCCCTGGACATCTCCCATTGGTGTTTTAGGTGGCGAATAGTCGAATTTGAGTTTTTAAAGGGCAAGAGTATAATAAATCTCGAGAATCAATTTTTTTGAAAAACTCGAATCAAATTTGAATAGCTCCCTAGTCAAATTTTGACCATACATAAACTAGAAAATTTGAATTTTGAATTCTAATTTTGAATTCGACCCTTGATAAATCTGGATTGTCACATATTGTGTCGAAAATCTGGGGGTACATGTTTTTTGTGTTATTACAGTTTTGCTAATGAAGCCAAAATTGCCCATTAAGCTGTGAGTCACAATTATCCCAAGAGACTTGCTTATTTTAAATACAGCAAACTCCCATTTTACATCCCCTGATTTTAAGTTTTCCATTATTTTCCATTGTTGTTTAGTGGTCCCACCTATATATTATGCACATTTTCCTGGATTTTCCACCATATTTTTCTGTTCCCTTGAAAAACATAAAATTGGGGTTCTACTGTTGTTATAACAATATCTTTGCTTATCTTAAATCATTACAATTGTATCTAAATGCATATGCTGATTATTCTGGACTGCCAAAAAGCCTCTTATTTATGTATCAGAAATGTTGTATCTTTTTCTGGCATCAGTGCAGGGGATCAAATAGAAACGTTTTAATAAATATCCGGGACTGCAGATGCCAAGCTGTCCGGACTGTCCCGCAGAAAATGGGACAGTTGGGAGGTATGCAATGCAAACAATTGCCAAAGTTGGTATAGTACACTCAAGCCATGGCAGCATATAACTAATCCAGCTACCTGCGGGCCTAGTTACAATTACTCAGATATCTCTAGGCTGTTTCGTGCATTAACCTGGGCATGCTCTTTGATTTTAGGCTCCTAATTATGAGACTTAAAGTGACAATGTTATTGCTATGGTATTGCTATTTTCAATGTAGGAAGGTCAAGACCTCTTGTTCTATCTGTACATCTGAGAATGGATATTGTTTCATACTTTGATTCAGAACAAACCACAGAATGCCAGTTTAACCTCTATAAAGCATAGGCTATACTAAGGAGATTAGTTTTGCAATACATGGCTGACATCCACTGGTAAAGTGTCTGCATGTTGCTGAAAAATGACAGGCCAGCACATACCTCATTTTCATTTTGAGGCCTGCAAAGGTTATAACAGATATTGTTTTTCCAATAAGTACCAGAGTGTATCATACCAATGTTACTCATGGGATTTGTGGCTTTTTATACTAATGCACAACCCACAAAGTGGATAAATTAAGAAGCCTGGGAGTATTCATGTTTTCCTTACCCCTCCATGTCTGCAGAGAGAGTATTAGTTTGACTCTTCAGACATGTGGAAGTCCATGTGTACAGTCACAGAAAATAAATTAACTTATTATTTGTCTCTAAAGGTAAAAGAAATACAGTATATAAAAATAAAAGGGCGGGGGTGGTTAACTTCGTGTGACGTAAACGCCAGTTTTGTTCTATTTTGCTGGAATCACATGCTTTCTATTAGTGAAAAGTAAAACTTTGTTTTTGAAAGCTTCTAGTCATTATTCCAAAAGTCTAAACTAGCATTATAAACATGCAAGGAAGTTCTCATAAACATATACTGCAGTTACTTATTGAGTTGTGTATGCTATATAGTAAAGGCAATTGTTTGCATTTTAGTTTTAATTTATATAGTATTATATTATTATTATATTTTATTTTTAATTACATACATATTTACAAATCTTTCTTCCTATAAATGACTTCTGCAGTTACCTCCAAAGCAAGTCTTCCCTGTACTAAGTAGGTTGGATTCTGCAGTGAAAAGTCTCTTTTGTGTATTTTCCAACTGCCTGTATTTTGCTAGTCTGTTCTGAGCTGAATGACTTAAACTGTTAATTTTAGTGCAAAACACTAATACACTGTCCTCCTTTCCCATTTTTACTGGGTTACTCACTTTGCGAACCCAATTTAGAATACAGAACCCTCTATCACTGTTTTCTGGCTTGCTAACGTGATACACATGCAATTAATTAGCATTTTGCTCAACAGATCTCCACTTTTGAATTTCAGCAGCATCTGGTTACTAGGGGTCAATTTACATTAGCAACCAGGCAGGGAATTGAATGACAGACTGAAATATAAATTCGATAGGGCCTAAGTAGACGTTTAAGTAATACAAATAAATGTAGCCTCCCAGAGCATGGGTTTTAATATAGCATGTTAAACTGCAAGCTACAGATGAATGATTTATTTAATTAAAAAGCTATAAAAAATAAAATCCAACTAAAAGCAGCTAGGTATCAGGCATACTGTTATATGCTAACGTTTAACTTAAAGGTAAAATATACATTAGAAGATTGTTAAGGTTTAACAAATATGGCAATTTCACAATGTAAAAATATATACATTGTAAACACTGAAATGATTAATGTAAATGGCAAAAGTGCTCAAAAACCAGTAATCATTAAGCATTAATAAATTATCTTAATTTTACATTAAGTGGTGTGGGTGGGTCTATGTCCCCTGGGTAAACTATTTGATGTCTAAAAACAGGGTATAAATAGATATTACATGATACAACTATTTATAAAGCAGAGGCATAGGCCAGAGACACCAAACAGTCCAGAGTTTTTCTTACACATAAATACCCTATGTAAAGCTCCCATTGCTGTGTTTATAAAAGTGATTATGACACAATAACGAATGATTTTACACCATTACTTTACAACACTCTGGAATAAGTTAAATTTATAGAAACCAATGAAACTCAGTTTACAGACAGAGTATATAAAGCACCAAGAATGCAGGTTGTATACCCAAGTCTTCCAACAAAACCCAACTTTTTAAGGCATCCTTTAACTTTCAGCTACACAAAGGAGAAGGCTGTCCTATTAAATAAAGTATAACGCTGGTATGTGTGCTTATAGCAAGCCAAAGGTCTTCCTGCTGTGCCTCACTGCATTTATATATTGCAAAAGAAAGTGCATGTCTTAGAAGGAGCATTGACTTGCCTCGCAGTTTACCGGACCTCGCTTTGGGTCAGGACCTCATATGAGAGTGGGCGGTGGATGTTCATTTCTCAAGTGGCATTGCCTGAAACTAAACCACCTCATTATGATTATTATTATTAGTAGAATCAAAAGTTCTGTGCAGACAATAGGCAGCACCTTAATATTTTACTTTACAGCCCACTTATTGAGTACATTTCTTTACTAGATACTAGTGATAAGCGAATCTGTCCTGTTTTCGACTAAAATAATTAGGGAAATGGTGAATGGTGAAATGCACGCACGTTTTTACGCTGGACAATTTTTATCATTCCAATGCCTGTTTTTTCTTATGGCGACTTTTTTGTCCTAATGCATTAAAGTCAATTGGCGTTTTTTAGTATGGTGGACTTTTGTCATAATGCATTAAATTCAATGGGTGTTTTTTCTCTGCAAATTTTTCCGCGGAATGCATGGCTGGGAAAAAAAATTTGCTCATCACTACTAGAAACATTTCAATACTCCCATACCCTGAAAATAAGGGTAAATACAGTTTTTCAGTAGACTACTTAAAGCACTCATCGGATAGTTTTTTTTTTTCATTTACCGGTATGTAATTTTGGTTAGTTTTAATTAAAAAAAAAACTCCAGGATAGCACCTAAAGAGCAGGTCTGCATGACAAAGCAGTCTCATACATGTAACACCAATGTACCATATGGTTCAGCATCTAAAGCTTAATTTAATGGTTTCTTCCGTAATAGCACTTGCTAAAATATAGACGGGATTAAATGTTATTTGCTAGGAAATATCACAGAGAGATCAGTTTGGTTCAGCCAATGTTATACACCTGTTTTCACGCCGTTATACTGCATGGTGATGGGAACACATGTTCATTTATGGCACCCAAGGAATTAAGAGACAGCGCAAATCATATATATCAGTTTCATGTTGCCCCCCTGTTATAGAATGTTTCACAGATTAACTTCCAATTCCTAATACATAAGGTAAAATATGTTCAAGATTTTCGCAGCTCTTAAATCTTATTTCTATACATAAACTTAGAGAACAATGTCATAAAGCGATTGTAATTGCCTTTTCCTTCCTAAAAGGTATTTACTACATTACCATGCAAATCAAGTGTGGCCAACCTTGGAATTACCATGTCTTTCTGAAAATCAGATTCTAGTATACTTAGTAGCTATAACTGAGACCTCTCCAAGTACCCAACCGGTATTCAGCTCCTTGAGGCTTATGAGAGCTTTAGCGCAACAATGACCATCTTATATCTACAGGTATAGGATCCATTATCCGGAAAACCATTATCCAGAAAGATCCAAATTACAAGAAGGCCAATTATTTTCTTTTTCTCTATTCTAATGAAACAGTTCCTTGTACATGATCCTAACTATGACATAATGAATGCATATTGGAGGCAAAACAAGCCTGTTGGGCTTAATTCATGTTTTAATTATTTTTTTGTAGACTTAAGGCATGGAGATCCAAATTACAGAAAGACCCCTAATCCATTCTGAGCATTCTGGATAACAGGTCACATACCTCTGCTTGATACATTAAGCTTATTCTTTGCAACTAAACCTATAGCAATGTTCACACCCAGCAGGTTTCCTTTCAGAAATGTGCATTTACTATTGGCAGCAAGGGCACCTAAATGCACACGTAGAAGTGCTGATCTCAGATAGAGTCTAGAGAATGAACCAGAACATTAGTTCTGCCACAACAAAAATGTATAGTTGCAAACTTCAACAGGACTTCTAGAACAAATACAGTACAGCTACATTCTTTTTTGCCGATGAATCTGTTGCTTTCAGTTCTAACTAAACAATGAATCGGAAACGTATGTCAAGTTCTAGCAGCAGAGGTCTGTGATATAATGAGAAAATGTTTTTCATTGTTTAACCAAATCATTTCGTTTAACCTATAGCTAAGGTGTCATCTGCACCCTTCGTGTCCTGTTCCATACTAGGGTTTAGAACTCACAAGTGCAATTTCTATAACAATTTAATGTTACTGACCCCCTTTAATTGAAATAAAAGCAAGTGGGGGGCTCTCGAGTTGACACAACACAAACACCCTCACACTCATGCACACTCACACAGGAACACAAACACACACACTACAATGCATTTCCCAGACTGTTCTCCTAGTAAAGCCATTCTGTAATTATGCTGATATTTGCAAAATTGAGTTTTAAATTAAAGAAACTACAGTGGCTATTCTAATAAATGTGACTTTCCTACTCTTTCTCTTTTTACAGTCTGGCTTAATTCAGCTTGTAAAGAATGTCTTGTGCAGCTTTCCTGCTTTGTGCAATGGAAAATTGGAAGGCAGCACACAGTGTCTCTGCCATGTATTCAACAGACAGACTATTATGAAAGAGGAGAGTTTAGGACTTTCCCCAGTGTAGCTCAGAAGCACACTGCAGACAGGATAGGAATACTGTATTTAGATAAAGGTATAGTGTAGCTACTGAGGAATATAACATGTGCAAGTTTCTACGTTCTTCACATAAGGGGTCTAAGATGGCCCATTGTGCATGTACAAGGAATCTAGGTCTCTTTATTGTTAATATGTGTTATCATAGACTTATCACTTTCTGACCTGCTTACAATCAAATTTTGGGTACCACAGGTAGATAAAATTACTAAATTGGGTTTACACAGAATCCATCATAGACATCACTCATTTTTGCCATGTGTGTTCAATAACTGCACCAAGCAATCGTTTCACCTTTACACGGTGCAATGATGGGCTATTAATTCCCAAATAGTATTTTGCAGGCACCTTGCAGTCTTTGCTCTCAGGGAAATTAAGCGGAACTACTTATAGTTTCATTGACATTGACATTAACCTCTCTCTTGCTTACAGGCAACTGACATATAGCAGATGGAATAGGTGCTAGCAAGGAATAAAAATACTACAGAAATATAATTTGCTCTGTAAAAAAAAAAATATCCCTTCTGGGGAAGTTGGATCTGTTAAATGGATGGGCAGACAGCAGCATTTTTAGTCTACTCTTCCCCTGTAAAAGTTAATTAGCTTTAAAGCCATATGGGAGATAGTCCAGAAAACACAGAAGCAAAAGATTCACAGTCAGGATAAACTGGTCATGTAAGTTTTATGAAACAACATTACATTATTTTTAATGTTTCTCTATTCCAGGACTACTACCCTAAGTTCTGCCTGCTTCTTATATGGATGGGGCTGATATATTAAGCGGAATATTGATTTAATTAAACAAGTATGGCTTTTTTAAGCCTGCGGAACTTTAAATGCTAAACCTTACCATAAACTGATCAATTGTTGAGCCAGATGAACCAATCAAGAAATTGCATGACGTCAATAACAGTCAAAGCAATACAGATATCAGACATAACTTGAATGCGGACACTTTAATTAACACACAGTATAGTCCAAATAACAGCACTTGGCTTGGCTTGAATTGTTGGAAGTGACAGCACTTGGATTGGCTTGAATTGTTGGAAGTGACTTTAGTTCAGATTTGTATTTCTTTGTCCCAGCGCTGTTATTTATACTACAGGTAAGGGAACCGTTATCTGGAAACCCATCATGCAGAAAGCTCTGAATTACTGAAAAGACTGTCTCCCATAGACTTCATTTCATCCAAATAATCCACATTTTTAAAAATGATTTCCTTTTTCTCTGTAATGATAAAACAGTACCTTGTACTTGATCCTAACTAAGGTATAATTAACCCTTATTATAAGAAGAAACAGTCTATTGGGTTTATTTAATGTTTACATGATTTTCTATAAGATCAAAATTACAAAGAGATCCATTATCAGGAATACCCCAGGTCCCGAGCCTTCTGGATAACAGGTCCAATACCTGTATATTAATTAGTGCTGTGATGAGTAACATTAGGCTATCTTGTAAGCAATACAATTGATATAGGACCAAGCACTGCAAAGTGCCTGATACTGACCCATATAAAACAGACATCAGCATATAATTAATATTCAAAAGTAAAGATTCTTCTGTGTGTGAGACAAGTGCAACCTAAGCTACAACATTATAAGACAAATGTCCTTTCTGGTTTTTGCCTCTCAGCATATTTTCTATGCATTTCTAGTATGTGGACTACAACAGAACTTTATTTTCGCAAAGTCTCCAAGTAAACCAAGTAAACAGTGGAAATTGTGTAGTGGTGAGGACTGAGCTGCACAGATGTCAGAGAGAAAAGTGAAGCAGAGAGAGCACCTGGTCCTCTACGATAGTTTCTGGGATCCAAAGTGCATTGTTCTCTGGGGCTTCCAAGGCTGGACAGGACATGACAGAAGCACAAGGAAATGACAGTGTTTACTTTAATTGAGGGGGACAGGAAAGCAGCTGAGAAGATAAGAACCAGAGGAAATAGGGTGGGAATAAGGAGGCACAATTCAGAATAGAGAGGGAAAGAAATAAGGGAAGTTTGAGGGAAAAGCAAACACATTATGTACCACCAGATACCGAATAGAAACTGTCAGTAGTTATTATTATTAGATTTTAAGCTGGACTTGAGAGCTGATAGCTTGCTACTTTCTCCCTGCAATAGACAGAGGCGAATCAACATATCTACCTTTGCCATTATTACTTGGATTTTAAGGAGGGACAGCAAATATGAAAACAGCTTGTAGCTGTAGCACAAGAGAACCTCTGATATTAGAGGTATAGAAACAAAGTCCTTGGCTGTGAAATGTGAACTTCTCGGATAGATAGGCGTGTTTATGCAATGCCTAGCAACCAACAATATTTTATACAAGTCTGGAAAAACTTCTGTAAGGGAATTAGGGATTTGTAAACAGAGGTGCTGGTGGAAAAGGGATCTAAAGGCTGAGCTATGCAGTGTTTTTGAACTACAATGCCCTGAAAACTCACCTGCTTATGTTAGACATCTAGTTTAAAGCATCAGTTTTTAACCAACTGCCCTTCAGTATAAATGTCTTAGGGGATGCTGAAAGTTGTACATTATCATCATCATAATCATCATCAAAAGGGGTAACAAATTGAGGATCCCCATGGCCAGGCAAGGTGGCAAATGACTGATTTCTATTTGGTCATTTACAGCTCACACTTAGCCAAAGAGCCTTGCCCAAGGAAGTGAGAATCGGATGGAGGCACAAGCAGTCCCTCTCTCAGTTGCAGACTTGGCACCTCTCCCTGATAACCAGATCCCACGTGTGCCAGTTTACTGACTCGGTGCCAGGCAGCTGCCTGTGTATTGGAAGGCAAATTTGTACACAAAAATGGGGGTTACACATAGTGTTACATGTGTAGTGCTGAGTGCAGAGAGGCAGGTGCATGAAAGAACCCTTACCCAGGGAGCAAAGAATTGGAGTTAGAGTAAATGTAAATGTCATACTAATTTGGGACTGTATTTATCCTTCAGTAATGGAACCACCGGCTCAGTATTGTGAGAAAGAGAGAACCCTAACCCGTGTTAGCATGGCACTGAGCTGGGAAGGAGAGAGTTCATGGTTAGCCTGGTCCTGCCTTCCATTCTCCTGTTTTCTATTCCCTCCTGCCCGAGTCCTTCCTTCTCTTTCCCTGCCTGTCTCCTGCTTTCTGTCCCCCGCCTTCATCCTGGTGGAGAGAAAGTTGCCAAACTCTGCAGCACAATCTCATGAGGTTCAGGCGACCCACCCGTAAATCGCTCCGAACTGCTCACATGGGAAACAGCCCGATCCAGAGTTTGGGAACAGAATGCAGAATATTAGTTAGCGCGGGTTTTTGACATCTCGCATGTTTCTAGCTGTCAGCTACACCCCGCTCAGCCTGACAGTTGCCCCATCAGTGCCACACGATCCCCACTCACCTGTGTACGATTCAATCGCTGCAGCGGGCAGAAGTGCAGCCAAAGTCAGTAGCAGGCAACTTGCGAACACTTTCCCCATCGCTTCTCCTGCGCTTTCCAACCAGCGCTGACAAATCTCGCCCCAGCTGCCAAATCACATAGAAATGCTATGGGTCGCAGACTGGGGAGAGAATAAAGCGAAAAAGTCTCCCAGATTTCAGCGTCTCCTCCCGAGTGCTCCCGGCCAATATGCTCCAAGTGAAGTTGAGATGTTCTTGTCCTTATTTCCCAATTGGCTGTGATCGCTGTGTGTGTGGAGGGGAGTGTCACTGGCTGCCGGCCCTGTATATAGTAATGCGAGTGTGTCCCCACTGCAGCTTCTCTCTAGCGGTGCCAGCGCGCCTCCTCTCTCTCGCTCCGCGTCGCCTTCTGGATTTGGAATTGTGGCGCTGAGCAAGTTCCAAACCCACCCGGCATATACTAACTGTCAGCCAGCAGGCGGCAGCAGCGGACTCCTTACGTCACGCCTTGAAGCGCCGCTCCAGTAATATTATAGTCGCTGTCCCACTGAGAGGCACATATGTGCCCTGTCACTGCCAAGGGCTTAACGTGTCACTGCGCGCTCTGGTGATTACTTGTGTGTGTGGCAATGAAGCGATCTCTTGTTCCTTGCGTCTTTGCTTTTAGTTCATTTTTGCTTTGTTTTCCCTATGTTTAAAAATACATCTGATTATGAGTAAATCAACATACCAGGGCCGCCATTAGCAATCACGGGGCCCTACAACAAAATTTTGGGGGCCCTGCCCACCCTGGCGCCCAAACCCCACCCCAGATCCCGCCCACCCCACATCACAGTTAAAAGTCCACACAGATATCAGAGCTACAAAAGTAACCCCTCCACACACAAGTTATATTGATGGTCAGGGCCCCCTTATAGGTTAAAAAAAACAAAAACATTAGCGCCAGGGCCCCCCATAAAAGTTTTTTATTTTTTAAAAAAAAGCATTGGTGCCAGGGCCCCCCTTACAAATAAAAAAAAAAATTGGGCCCCAAAGAATATTTTTTTTAAAAAAAACATTGGGGCCAGGGCCCCCCTTACAAGTTAAAAAAAATTGGGGCCATAAAATTTTTTTTTAAAAAAAACATTGGTGGCAGGGGCCTATAGAATATTAAAATAATACATTGGTGGCCAGGGCTTTAAAAAAAACAAACAAAGAAACACAAATTGATGTTCAGTAGAAATGAACTCAAGGCTTCAGTACTTCAACTTCGCCTCCTTTTGCGACTTTGGGTCTTTGGGTTTCTCCGCCACAGGACTTCAATTTTGGCTGTTTTCATGACTTCGGGTCATCCCCATCCTCCCGCCCACTTCCCATCCAGCCTCCCATGCCCCACCCGACTCCGCTCACCTGACTTGCTGTAGGTAAGAGAGCAGCTGGGGAGGAGGGTTTTTTATTAGCTATAGAGGAAGCAGACCCCACAGTGCAGCCCCCCCTGTTCCCCGGGCCCCCCCTGCGACTGCGGTCTGCTTCCTCTATAGTTAAGCAACTGCGTGTGACATTTAGCTGGATTGTAGGCATATTCCCCATCTTTAACAAGACACTCAAAGCATCCATCCAGGGTCGGACTGGGGGGGGTCAGGGCCCACTGGGCACATCAGGCCCCCCGCAGCCCACAAGGGCCCTCCTTCCAAGCAAACCCCCCTCTCTGCCCTCTCCTGCCACCCCTCACCATGGGCCGGGCAAGTGGGCTGGCAGGGCCTGCGAGGGCTGGGGCCCACCAGGTTTTTTCCTGGTGTCCTGGTGGCCCAGTCTGCATCCTTCTGGGGTCCTCTACTTAATCCTGTGTAAAGCTGCCATACATTTAAAGGTGGGCACGTCGGCCACCTTGCTAAACTAGCAGATGTTAATGATATGCTCAACTTGAGGTGTGCAATATCAGGCTGATCCCATTGGATCATAATTATGGTAAATGAAGGCTGCCAGGACATCAAAGAGGCAATGCAGTCCCTGCCCTGATAGCAGGGTCCTGGGGTCCTACTCCCCCCTTCCCCTGCAGGTACCTGTTCCCTTGAGGCCACCATCAGCAATCAGGAGGGTAGCGGGGTGGGTCTGCTGGGCCACCGGATTTCTTCCCAGTGTCCTGCAGACCTAGTCAGACCCTGCTTTATGGGATGTTTAAACCTGCCTGATCAATATCGGTTGGGCAGTCCACTTTCCTTCAATGGGAAGGAGATAAATGGCATCAACCCACTCTCCCTACAGCTAAGTGCAAGGCATGGGAACTAGTATGGAAAGGGTGGTGGGGTATATTTATCAAAGAGTGAAGTTAGAGATCACCACAGTCCGCTAGAGTGAAATATCGCCTCTCTCCATTAATTACTATAGGGTTTTTAAAGGTGTATTTATCAAAGTGTGAAAGTGAAAGTTCACCATTTGATAAAAACACCTTTAAGAATCCCATAGGAAAGAATGGAGAGAAGTATTTCACGCTAGCGGACAGTGGCGATCTAACTTCACTCTTTGATAAATATATCCCTCTCCTTAAAACAGGGTTCACCTTTAAGTTAACTTTTAGTATGTTATAGAATGGCCAATTCTAAGCAACTTTTAAATTGGTTTTCATTGTTTATTTTTTATCATTTTGTAATGATTTGCCTTTTTCTTCTGACTCTTTCCAGCTTTCAAATGGAGGTCACTGACCCATTCTAAAAACAAATGCTCTGTAAGGCTACATGTATATTGTTATTGCTACTTTTTATTACTCATTTTTCTTTTATCGTCTTTATCAACCAACATGTTACCTGAACATCAGAATGACAGATAAATGTCACTGCAAATAGTCTTTTTAGATCTCAAGCTCATTCAGTGTGAATGCATGCTAATATGTCGGAATGCTACACCCCTGAGGCTTATTAAATGGTTATGGAAATGTATTGAACGCAGCACCTAGGAAATTATCCCAGCACATTGAGAAAGATTATTAGCTTTAATTCAATAAAGTCCAGGGTTGTTTCTTTTTAGAACAACTTTTATTATTGAGATAGCTTTTGCAACGTCAAAACATATAGGTAAATTGTTAGATATATTAGGCACTTGTCTGAGAACCTCTCTGTATAAAAACTATGTGCTAATACTGATTTAGCTAAGTTTTACATTTATTATTGGTTTATTATTACAAAAATGTAATAATGAATTCAAATTTAGCCGTCATAGAAACCAATGTATTTTACATCAGAATTTCATCAGCCCTGTTGCACCAGCTTCTGCAACAGATACACCTCATTTTCTCCTTGATTATGGTTTGCTACCCCTAAGCTTAGCTTAGCAACAGCAGCCCAGAACATACGGAGCATGTGCAGTGTCACATGATACACAAAACATGGCCTAACAAGATCCAAGATGGTGAGCTCCTGTGGTGAACTTTGAGGGCATATATCATTTTTGTTATAGGCTTGCTGAATCTCTAACCTGGTAGGTACATTAACCCATATTCCAACCCATTCCATATTAATTGTATAGGCTTTAGTTATCCTTTAAAGGGAAAATGTAAAAATAGACATTTGTCCTTTTTTATTTTTATTATCTGTATTATTGGTGATAAGATTAGATAAAATATACTAAGTTACCATTAATGCCATGTAAGAAGGGTCCTGCTGCATTTTTTCTTTTGGTGGAGGCATTAAGGGCTAATTTTGTACCACATCAGGAGTTGTGCTTAGCTTGTGGCTTTTATTTAAAAAATATATTTTTTTTTAATGGAATCCAGATGCAGAAATGTAAAAACAGCCTGGAAGCACTTGCCAAAAAATACAACAAAGAGTTGTGTGTGGCGTGCCTATCCTATTGCCAGTTAATCTCTCAATTTTAAAATGTTTCGTTTTTCTGCCAGGATAGGGGGACTTATTCTAGCTACCTGCAAGGTGCAACTGGGTCAAGCTAAAATCCCATAACAGTTAGAGGGGTTGAGTTTCTAACTTCTTATTAACTTCAAGTCATAGGAGGCACCCATCCATCCCTAGATACAGTATATACTTAATAGTAATTTGAAAGATGTCCTACTATTTTTTAGTGTTCACTATAATTGAGTAAATAATGTATTTTTCTGTGATAAAACAAATTTTATCAAATCTGCCCCAGATTTTTTTAGTTCAGTTTTTTAAAGGGGTTGTTCACCTTCCAGACACTTTTTCAGTTCAGTTATATTTAGGTTGTTCACCATAAACAAAGACTTTTCCCAATTGCTTTCCATCTTTATTTTTTTACTGTTTTCCAAAAAGTTTCAAGTTTAATGTCCCTGTCTCTAGTGTTTCAGTCTGGCAGCTCAGTGATCCAGGAGCATTCTGAACTGTTACAATTTGCTACATTTAGTTGATACATTTCTCAGCAGTATCTGTGGAATATTAGCAACTATTGTATCAATTCTAACAGCTGTCTTTAATGACATGAGATTCTACTCAGCAGGGCTAAAACAAACAAATGTATCAACTAAATGTATCAATTTAGAATGGTTAAAGGGTCGGCAACCCCGCCTCCCAGAGCTGCTTTAGAAGGTGAATAATGAAAATTTACACTTCAATAATAGAAAAACGGCCACAAATAGAAAATAAAAATCTCCCTGTCGGCCATGGCCCAAAAAGAATTTTGCTTTTGCAATCTCACTTGACATATAGGGGCAAATTTACTAAAAGGCGAAGTGGCTAACGCTGGCGTAAATTCGCTAGCGAAGGAGATAGACTGTAGCGCTACTTTGCACTCTAACGCCAGGCGAATTTTTGCACTGGCGAATGGACATAACTACGCTAATTCACTAAGATGTGGATTTTCCTGAATGTTAGCTCTTGCGCCAGACTTGCCTTTGCCATCTCAGACCAGGCGAAGTGGAGTAGATAGGACTTGGTCCAAAAAAAGTTTACATTTTTTCTAAGTCCCAAAAAGGCTGGGGCCCACACCCTTCAGGGCCCCCCGTCAGCTCGCGCACCACTGTAATCCAGCCTGAAAATCATGTACGGAGGGAGGCGGGGGGCCCGGCTGCGCGTCACGCACCAGGGCCTGCCCCCCTCTAGTTACGTTACTGCTGGCGTCTTTTCCTTTTTACAGGGTGATAGGCTGAAAAAGATTGAAAAATTGTTTTGGGGTACCCTCCTTCCCCCTACATTTGATAACATATGGCACCTAAACTATACTGTGGGCACATGTGTAGGGTGATATAACACCTCTATATAATTATATTAATGTTCCCTGGCCTTGTGAAGTGTAATGTAGTTGCTGCAGCATATACGGGCATTGTACTTTAACTGCACTCCGTATGCAAATTTGCGAACGCTAGTGTAACTTCGAACTGTTGATCGTATTTTCGCTAGTGCAACTTTCCAAGCGTTCGGTACCCTGTGTGCAGCTTTGGATCTTCGTGAATTAGTGTTGTCCAGGCGAATTTACACCTGGCGAAGTGTTGCGATTTAAGTAAATTTGCCCCATAGTTTCATTAAGATTTAAAATTATGCATTTTTTAATATTGGAAAGAGATGTCCCTGGTTTTGGCAATTACATTGAGCTGGACTTATGTAGAAAAGGTGCATAAAGAGAAATATTTGACCTTCCACAAATAAATACATTGTTTTTTTTTACATAAACATACCTCATATGACTGAGATTGAAAGAAAGTTTGTGTCTTAGGGATGTTGGGAAATTGCTTGTACAAGTTATCATGGCTTTCTTTTAATTTTTGGAAACAGATATATATCGCCCCTTTAAAGGCTCTGACACCTACAGACATTTGTTTTTTAGCCCAACCTCCATCAAATGTATTGCAGCATACCTTAAGAACTAATGCAAAGAGATGCTGATTTCAGAATTAATTATGCAATGTCCACAAATACTGCTGTGAAAACCAGCCACTTGGATACAATGGTCCCCTCCACAAGAGTGATTTCTTTCTATCTCCAAGCTACATCTCACAGTAAACTCAAACTCAATAGTTGTAAATGGTGAAGCAGGATGTTTGGCAAGTCACAAGTCCACCACTGAGAATTCAATTATGTCCATATGGCTTCTTTAATGTTACTGACATGCCCACCAGCTAAGTAGAACTTTAATTTGCTGACACAAGAGTAGATATAAACAAAATAATTCAGAAATAGCCTCAATTCAATACTTAAATAGCCATGTTGTCTAATATAGCTGAAATCTAATCTTGGTGAGGCTATCTTATATCCAAATTAGCAAAAATACTTTTAAAAGTAGAAGAACAATTGTCTTTAATGAGGTTGTTCAATTGGTTTCATGTCATGCTTTAATGTCAGTTCAGTTGGTTTCAGATTGTTCACCAGAAGTTAAGACTTTTTCCAATTACTTTCTATTTTCTATTTGTTTTTCTAATATTGAAGTTTAAAGTTAGATTTTTTTACCTTCTAATATAAAGCAACTCTGGGAGGGGGGTCGTCGACTCTTTAACTGTTCTAAATTGATACATTTAGTTGATACATTTGTTATCTTTGTCCCTACTGAGCACAATCACTGAGTTTCTTTAAGGGTAAGGCCACACAAGGAGATTCGGGGAGATTTTGTCACCTGGCGACTAATCGCCTTGTCTTTTGCGCGACTATCTCCCCGAACTGCCTCAGCGTTTTTCCCCATAGGCTTGAATGAAAAGTCGCCTGCGCTAATGCACACGCTGCGATGTGTTTTCAATAGTCGTCCAAAGTTGCCTCATGAGGCAACTTCAGGCAACTATAGAAAACGCATCGCCGAGTTTTCTAGTTCAATACTGTAACCTTTAAATGAATCACTTACCTGTCTGTTCTTACCAGCTGCAACTTATAAGGGATCAGTTTACAAAGACCCAAGGCAAAAGTGCAAAAGCACTAAGGGGTGCAAGTGCACAGCCCTTTATAAAGAATACTTCTGGCTCAGGTCCAGCTGCACTCTACATCTTGTGCAAAATACAGCATCTTTAGATGCAGATCAGCTCTCTCCATATCACCTGTCCTACAGCTATATCCCTGCTGTATTCATGAAGTCTTGGTGCTCCATTTATTCAGGGGGCAGTGTGCAAAATACAAAAAAATGGCACCAATTTTTTCTCACTTTGCACCCTGGCTTCCTTCTTATATATGAGCCCAAAAGAGGTTTTCTAGTAGGAATAGCCTGTCTGCTTGGCACATACAGCTCTGTCTGGTTGGAACATATAGCTTGAGTTTATTACCTGAATGGAATAGACGGTATGAATTCTAACATAAGAGTGTGTGTTCCAAAAGGATAATTGAGACCCATGACATACAACAAGGTTGGCAATAAAGACTCAAAATGATATGATGCGATCTGGTCATTGTCTAGGATCTGCTATCCGTAAACCTGTTATCTAGAAAGCTCTGAATTATGGGAAGGTCTCCCATGGGCTCAACTTCAATCAAACTATTTAAAATGTTTAAATATATTTCCCTTTTCTTGATACCCACTAAGGTATAATTAATCCTTATTGGAGACAAAGCAATCCAAGCGGGTTACATTACTGTTTAAATGATTTTTAGCTTTATGGAGATCCAAATCACAGAAATACTCCTTATCTGGAAACCCCTGGTCCACATCATACTGAGTAAAAAGTCCCATGCCTATACAAGAACACACTACTGATAAGACCTTGCTATGTTCCTACAGTCAACCTCTCCTGCCTAAAATACTAACCAGCATCCTCAATGTGGTTTAGCTTGTCTTCTTGTGTATGGCTACAACTTTATACCAAAACACATTTTTAATAAAAGATAGTATGTACAAGGCATATTAAATACCGTATCTGCATTTGGTGTCTAATACAATTTGCCATTTGGCATACATAATGAACACAATAAGAGAGAGACTTTCAATGAGGCGACTATTTAATTTCCCTGCTTTTATTTACAGCTCAGAGCATTGCAACCTTCAAATCGCTGTAGCATCTGTTTCAGTTATGTATGAGTTGCAAAGAACAATATTTACAGAACAATGGATGGAATCTGTTTTGTGTTTCTTGGGTACATGCCATGAGCTATACTTGATGATTAAAAATATCTTGAATTATAAAGCTAACAATGTAGCAGCTCTGGAATAAATTGCTAAGTGTTTCCCATAACAGATGAATTTCAATGTAATATTTATGCTTGTGCCACCTTTTGAAAATTCCATTTAAAGTTGTCACCTTTCCGTTCTGCTGCTGTATATCTGCATGTGAATAGGTATGCACACTGATGATGTTTATACAAGTAGCGGTAAATCAGCCCTGAGAAATAGGACATTGTTGCTCTAAGTGCATGAATTACCGACTAGATTTCTCTGACACAATATGAAGCAGGAAAATCACTAAAATTGGTGAAACACCCTCCAACACTTAAACATGTAATATTGTATAAATCACAGTGGCCACATCTTTCAATATGACTTGACTGAAGGTTCGGCTTACTCAGGGACTGGGCTGGACTGGGAGTAAAAAGCAGCCCTGGTCCAAAAAAATTGCAGTGCAGACTGTAAGCCTTAGGCTGTTCTGATTTTGCTCTGAGAATTTTGTGTTGATTCAGATTTTTGTCAGTGACTCAGTTGGATGTACCATGCATTTTCACCTGAATAAAACAAAAATCCATGTGTTCATACAGCAGCCACTCTTTAGTGCACTCAGCCCAGCTTTAGTGTTTTTCATTAATATCAACAAAAAAAATTCAAAACCTAAAAAATGGCACCAATTTTCTTCTCATTATGAATATATATATATTCATAGTATATACAGAATGAAAATTGTCACTCTAACAGGCCCAGATTTGTGGTGAAGCCAGGGCTTTCTGAGGAGCACTGAGGACGTGCAGCTCAATAAGTCTGTGAATGCACAGAGCGTGTCGGAGCTGCCAAGGGAGTGTGATCTAAGTGTTGTATGTGAATTAAGTGTTTAACAGGTGTTAAAAACCTTAAAGGGGAAGGAAACCTCCTCGGCGCTAACCCCCCACCCCCCCTCCCGTGTATTGCCCCCCCTCCCTCCTCCCCCCTGGCCTACCCCTCCCGCTGGGCAAATGCCCCTAACTTGTTACTTACCCTTCTGCGCAGGTCCAGTCCAGGAAGTTCACAGGCGACATCTTCTTCCATGCGATCTTCTTCCTCCTTTGACCGGCGCATGCGATCGTTTCACCGGTACGATCTACTGCGCATGCGCGTGACTTTTGGCGCATGCGCAGTAGATCCATACCGGCGAAATGCTCCTACTGCGCATGCGCCAAAACGCCGGTCAAAGGAGGAAGAAGATCGCGTGGAAGAAGATGTCGCCTGTGAACTCCCTGGACTGGACCTAAACGCCGGTCAAAGGAGGAAGAAGATCGCGTGGAAGAAGATGTCGCCTGTGAACTCCCTGGACTGGACCTGCGCAGAAGGGTAAGTAACAAGTTAGGGGCATTTGCCCAGCGGGAGGGGTAGGCCAGGGGGGAAGAGGGAGGGGGGGCAATACACGGGAGGGGGGAGGGGGTTAGCGCCGACGAGGTTTCCTTCCCCTTTAAGGTGTTTTTGAGGAATTGCACTTGGGAGACTGTAAGTACCCAGTATAAATATGAGTGCAAGTGGGTTTGATGGTATTACTCAGTGTGTGTCTTGTCACATGTATGTGATGTTGAAGCAGCAGTTCCATGCAGTATTTACAGGTGAGAGATGTCAGTGGGTTTTCATCTTGGAATATGAACTGCAGACTCTAAGGGGGGAACTTGCAGCACTGATCGTGGCAGCAAACCTGGGGGAAGAAAGGATCTAACAGAACAACCACTGACAGGGGCCAGTGTAGTGGGGGTTGGAGAAGGGGTAATGGAGGCTAATATGGGAGACGGGTTTAGGACAGTCAAGAGGGGAAGTAGGGGGCTGGTCAATAGCTTGTCCAAAGCATCAGATTTGCCATATTGGCTGAAGATGCTGGGGAGGACAGCACTGAACTGGTGTGTATGGAGCAGGCTGACTCTCAGAGCACCCTGGGAGGCAGTGGCTCTAATATGGGCGAAGGGGGAGTGCAAAGAAGTATAGGCAGGTTTTAGTTATAGGGGATTCATTATTAAAAAGGTTGATAGGGTAATCAGTCATAAGGACCCTTCATGCTGAACAGTCTTCTGCTTGCCTTGTGCTAGGGTTTGGCATGTGCTGGAAAGAGTGGACAGATTATTGGGAGGGGTTGGGGAAGATCCGGCGGTCTTGGTACACATAGGTACCAATGACAAAGTTAGAGGAGGTGGTGAAGTCCTCAAAAATTATTTTAAAAACCTTGGTGTAATGTTAAGGGCAATGATCTCCATGGTAATTTTCTCAGATTTACCTGTGCCACGAGCAAAATTAAGAAGACAGCAGGAGCTTAGCGTGATTAATGTGTGGCTGAGAGATTGGTGTAAGGAGGAAGGATTTGGGTTTTTGGAGAACTGGGCTACAGGCTCTTTGCCAGGGATGGACTGCACCTCAATGATGATGGTCCAGCTGCTTTGGGGGAGAAGATGGCTAGAGGGTTAGAGGAGATTTTAAACTAGGTGAGGTGGGGGGGGGCAGGGCTCAGTAAAGAATTCCATGGAAGACAGGTTAGATGAGGCAGTTGGCAAGGATGGAAAAATGGGGAAGGAGATATGATTGGGGGTACTGTTAAGCATAGGGAGGGCCATATGTCATATATGCAATATGGTACCAGTATTAAATGTTTGATTGCACATGTAAGGAGTCTGTGGCTGAATTAGTCACATGGCTGAATGAGTCACATGACTGGGCACTTAATAGCATCAGCTATACTTTGTTTCAGAGGGACAGAGGCAATAGAAAAGGAGGAGGGCAGGATTTAAAAGCTTATATAAAGGAGGAGGTGATTTAAGAAAATGAGGGGGCTGAAGTTTTATGGGTGGAGCGCTTCACTGATTGTAGAGTCAAGCAAATTAAATGTAGGAGTATGTTATAGACCCCCTAATGTAAGTGAGGAGGAGGAAGCTAAGCTCCTAATGCAAATAGAAAAGACTGCTAGTCTGGGAAAAGTAATGATAATGGGTTATTTTAATTACCCAGATATTGACTGGAGCAACAGTACTGTCAGGACAGTTAATGGGAACAAGTTTATAAACTTGTTGCATGACAATTTTATGGCACAAGTTGTTGAGGAGGGGTTTTTACAGTGAGATCTGTACAGGCTGATACATTAGATAGCTTTAAGAAGGGGTTGGATGGCTTTTTAGCAAGTGAGGGAATACAGGGTTATGGAAGATAGTTCATAGTACAAGTTGATCCAGGGACTGGTCCAATTGGCATCTTGAAATCAGGAAGCACCTGGAGAGGCTTCAAATGGTTTTTTTTTTGCCTTCATCTGGATCAACTAGCAGTTAGGCAGGTTATATATAGACTTAAAATGTTGACTTACTATGTTACTATATCCTGCTTTTCCCTGAGAAGACTGCAGTGATCAAAACACTGTATGTGCTACTGCATTTAAACTGTTGCTCTGTAATCAGGATATCAGCAATTCGGCTCCTTGCTTTTGAGAGGGCTGTTGCTCTTTTTTCCTAACAGAAAAGAAGTCGAAGGAGTCACAGGATCAGGATTTTGTGCAAATTAAAACGGGTATTATTATCTATCCACATGAAAGAAAATACCTATTCTACTCCACATTATGCATTGCTTTCAGACTCCACTAAAAAACATTGTTAATGACAGAATAACTCAGAGAATAGATAAAAATTCCAACAGATATTATTGCGCATAATGTCATAAAGTCAAGCAAAAATGTCCAAATTTCCAATTACTGTTTTGGTAAAATTTTGTGTACAGGGTTTTAAAATTCTTATAATATATAATACTTTTAGTAATAATACTAGTTAAAATTAATTGCAGTTTAAATATTATTTACTGATCCATTTTTTTTAATTATGTTGCCATTCCTTCCCTTTTCTTCGATGTAAAATATATCTTAACCTGGAATACATTGTTGTAAGTTTGAAAGAATCTGGACAATATATAAAGCTGTCCTGTTATAATTTCCCATACAATTGTGCTTTTTAACTTGGTGTCTGCTGCCACCTCTGGCTGAGAGAAGTAATACCATGGCACTAGAGTATTTTATTTTTGCTACTAGAAAATTGTTTGACAATTTTGTCATTTTAGTTTCTTGTTGTCATCTTTTTGTCATTTAGATTATTTTTATTTTAGAGAGAGAGAGAGAGAGAGAGAGAGAGAGAGAGAGAGAGAGAGACTTTCAATATGGCATTGTAAAAATGTAACTTTTAAGTAATCATGTTAAAGCTGGGCTAGAAGTGGTTACTAATGTACTGTTACAGGTATGCAATCCAGTTATCCAGAAAGCTCTGAATAACAGAAAGGCTGTCTCAAACAGCCCCATACCAGCCTAATAAATAGTGTATTTCTATGTCATGTACAGCAGCCCATCTGGAATTTACCAGAATCCACAGTCTGGCCCTGGGTTTATGATTGTTTTTGGAGGGTTATTTATTTTAAAGAGGAAAAACTCAATTTTTTCGTGATTTATTAAACCCTGATGGTGTTTAAGGTCTGAATAAAAAAGTACTCCAACTCAGACCTGCTGTCTCGTTCAATAATCCGAAGATTTTGTGGTTTTTGGGAGTTACATCCCAAAAAAAGTTGCAGGTCTCGTGCGTCAAATCCGAAAAAGTTACAGTCGCAGTTTTCCGTGACAAATCCGAAAAATTTGTACAAATTGGATTTTTTCACGATTTTATGCATTTTTTTTCCTGCACAAGAAATTTTCTGAAAATGTTATTGATAAATGTGGGGGGATTCAGTGTAGTTTTGGTTGGAGTAGTTTTCAGAAAATAATGAGAACTTTTCAGATTTTGAGAAATAACCCCCTTATGTATGAAGATTCAAATTACAGAGAGATCCCTTATACAGAAAACCCCAGGTCCCATACATTCTTTGTATTCTTATATATAATTATATAATTGCAGAGCAGGGAGTATATTGTCTCTTACGTGTCAACACCCAGACATCAAGCACACACACATATTTGTATTGGTGTATTATTTCTGCAAGCTTTATTCAGATATTTAAGGTGTACCCTTAATTATTGTACAGTGCTGTTAAAATACAGTTGGGAACATTTTCAACAGCTTTATATTAATGCCTTCCATTTTATAATGGCAGTGGAATGTAAGCATTTCATTATTTACAGCGAGATAAAATCAATTGTTCCTCTACTAGGGTACATTATTTTTATACAGATTTTTTTTTTGTAAAATCTCAGATTATATGGTTAAGGGAACATTGCTTTCTAATCTCTACAAAGGTACGAATCCAGTAAATGTCAAGCTGATATATGCATGCATCAAACTAATGTGGATAGAGGTTTTTCATGCCAAAAACAAAACTTCTATTCACTTATGTGAAGCACTGTTTATTCCCAATCCCTGTCAAAGAAATATTCAAGGTAATTTTGCTTCAGTTTAACTCTATGAAATGGAGGTTTTTTTTTTAGTTTTTTTTTTAAAGTAATCCATCCTGCAGAGATGAATGATTTTTCCTTTCTTACACATATATTACATTTTTATAATAATATATAATCATGGTGCTGTAAGATGTTTTAAATAGAAATTAAGTGTCTGGGCATTTGTAGAAAATAGTGACTTTCTGGTGGGAAAATTGCCTTAAATGGCTATTGATTTGAAAATACATTTTGTTTCTGAACAAAAAAGCAAAAGATAAACTTGCTTTGCTCATATTATTAAGTATTGTAGAAAACAAGAAGGATTGTCCGGCTATATCATACCCAAAGAAATATAAAGTGGTGGCAGCATTTTGCAAAAAAAATACCCAAACTGTTTGAATCCACTAAAAGCTTTATTGGGAGAAACAAAACAAAAAGGTAAATGGACCAGCCAAGGCCCTGATCTCAATCCATATGAGAATCTGTGTCATTATTTAAATTTAAATTCAGGTGACTCATCTGACTTCATCTGACTAACCTGAACAAAATTAAGAAAATCTGTCCCATAGAATGTGGCTAAATCTTTACAGAAGAGTGTTCAAAGCTGGTATGTATTCATCCCAAAAGATATGCAGCTTTAAAGGAGAACTAAATCCTAAAAATGAAGAGGGCTAGAAATGCCATATTTTATATATCAAACTTACTGTACAAGCCTAAAAGTTTGCATCTTTATAGCAGTAATAATCCAGGCCTTCAAAGTTGTCACAGAAGCTCCCATGTTGTATTTTGAAAGTGTCGGTGCTATGCACCTGCTCAGTGTGCTCTGAGCAGCTGCTGAGAAGATAATCTTTGGGGTTTTTGCAAATCATCAAGTAGATAATGAGGTTTGCCTGTCATATAAGCGAATGCTACCAGGGGAGCAGCAGGTGGGACTGCACCTGAGCCCATCCCACCAAGAATCACTGTATATGCTGCAAGGAGGGATGAAGATAAGAGCAAGTGTGTGGCACATATTCCCGTGGGAGGGGGCATACCAGGTTGAGGCCCAGGTCCAGTTTTTGCACCAGTGCCCATGCCCCCCTAGTTACACCACAGGGCTGATTATTAAATGTTAATACTAAGTGTGCTGGTTTCTGAGCTATCATGCAATAATATTCTGAATTATTTACTAAACAGCCTTAAATTGTTACATTTATATTCTATATCTATGGCCCCTAAGCTCAAGTAATTGACAGAAGCACAGAGCATGTGCGATAAATCAGCAGAAAAGAAGATGGGGAGCTATTGGAGGCATTTTGGAGGCACAGATTTTCACTGCTAAAGGGATGTGTTTTTTTTAGGCTGGTACAGAAGCCCCAAATATACAATATTTTTGCCCTATTTCCTTAGTTAAGCTTAAAGTCTCTTTTAATTGCAGCCAATTCTACCGAAAAATTACTTCAGAGATTTCCAGCCAGCAAATGTCTGTATTTTATTTTTCATGTAAATGTGACGGAAGGGCAGGTGCTAAATTTTAGCCACCCCTTGGCTATCCTGTTTGTATCCTGTCTGTCACCCCTTTTCACTCTACAACATATGTGCACCCAGACAAGGCAGTATATATGATCCAGGAAGAAGAAGGTGATGGCAAAGTGGCTCTCCAACAGTAGTTTGCTGAGAACAGGAACACCAGCCTGGGGTATAAAGACCTCTGTGGTCCTCATGGACTAGTCATCTAAAGTACATACCTGACAGTGATATATTGACAGAATGGCAGAGACATTGGACATTCAGAGCTCCAGCAAAAATAACAAATAAATATTCTTAAATATTCTTTTGATTACAGGGGAACCATTGCTATTATAACAATCCACTAAACTCTGATAGATGTTTAATATATATTTTTCAAAAATAGTCTATTTTATAGTCTATATTATATAATAATTTATTTTGGAGTTCAACAGCCTCAAATGTATTTTAGGCTGCAACCAACAGACTCTAAGGGGCACATTTACTATTGGTTGAATATCGAGGGTTAATCAACCCTCGATATTCGACTATTGAAGTAAAATACTTCGACTTCGAATATCGAAGTCGAAGGATTTACCGCATTTAGTTTGATCGAATGATCAAAGGAAAAATAGTTCGATCTAACGAATAAATCCTTTGAATCGAACGATTCGAAGGATTTTAATCCATTGACCGAACGATTTTCCTTCGATCAGAAAATGCTAAGAAAGCTTATGGGGAAGGTCCCCATAGGCTAACATTGGTGCTCGGTAAGTTTTAGTTGGCGAAGTAGGTAGTCGAAGTTTTTTTAAAAGAGACAGTACTTCGACTATCGAATGGTCGAATAGTCGGAAGATTTTTAGTTTGAGTCAAAGGAGCCAATTCGATGGTCGAAGTAGCCAAAAAAAAAACTTTGAAATTCAAAGTTTTTTTCATTCGAATCCTTCACTCGAGCTTAGTAAATGTGCCCCTTAGTGATTGTTGCTAGCTGATTGTACCTGCTCTTAAAGAACAAGGAAAGTCTGAAGACAATAATCTGGCTAGGGAAAGGCATACCTCAATGCTGTGTATGAGTGCTGTCATTTTCCTCAGGTTCTAAGCCGTTCAGTAGATCCAAACTAGTTATTTTCACAAAAGCGCTTAGTATAGGAAAAAGTAAGCCCACAATGCATCACTCTGTTTTCAAGACCAAGATGGCAATTCATGGGCAATACACACTGTTTGTATGTGCAGAACCTTGTGAGCACTCTTTCTTTTATACACACAGAACATCGGCCAGGGAATATTTGCGCATGTGCATTTGTCTGAAAGGTCGCTCTTCATGATGTTGGCACTTCAAAGATGGTGGACCTGAAGAACTTCAGTAAAGATTTATCCACAATGAATTTGCTACTTTTTACAATATTTTCAGTATATTATCAGTACTTCTGGGAGAGCTAGGGGGTAATAATTCAGTGATGAAGTTGATGATGAAATGATGAAATAATGTGTTTCCTTGTCCTTAAAGGAAAACTAAAGCTTAACTAAAGAAGTAGGCTAGAAATGTTCATTATGTTTTGAAGTTCGTACCAGCCCAAGGCAATCACAGGCCTTGAAAGGCCAGGGAAGATCTGTGTCTCCAAAGATGCCCCAGTAGCTCCCCATCTTCTTTTCTGCTGATTCACTGCACATGCTCTGTGCCGCTGTCACTTACTGAGCTTAGGGGCCGACGCACAATATACAGTACACATAGAATATAACTGTCACAATATAAGGCTGATTAGTAATTAATACAGATAATTACTACATGACAGAAACCACTGCAATTAGCATCAGAATTTAATAATCAGCCTTGAAGCATCAGCTTCAATTACAGACAAACTTCATTTTCTGCTTGATAATTTGTGATGACCCCTAAGCTCAGCTTCTCAACAGCTGCTCAGAGCCCACTGAGCATGTGAATGTCGCAGACACTTTCCAAGATGGTGACCCCCTGTGACAAGTTTGAAGTCCTGGATCATTACTACTATTGACAAGCTGAAACTTTAGGCTGGTGCAACAAATTCAGTAAATAAAATATGGCATTTTTAGCAATATTAATTTTTAAGTATTAGTTCTCCTTTGAATGTCCAAGAGTCAACAACTGACAATCAAAATTGTTGTGTTGTTTGGGGTAGGAAAATGTGTTAGGTTGATAAAGACCACTAATAACCTATAATTAAAAAAAAAAAAAAACTATAAGAAAAATGTGCTTATACAGTGATCCTATATGTCAAATGAATTATTAAGTATCCACAGGTTTGGATGCATGTTTGAGACACTTCCAAATTGATGGCAAGCTCTTCAGAGTATTTGGAGCACTCTGATTATGAATCACTTCATGTGATCAGAGACAATTATGAGAATAATTGTGAGAATGTCAAGAATTGAAAATAGATAAATTCTAGAGAGAACTGGCTCCTCAAAGAAAGAGAGCAAAAACATTTTAGGCAGACCCCAGTGATTGTAATCACTTACATTATTTAATCACTTACATCTGCCCACATCACATCCCCCTTCCCCATACGTCACAGGGTACTAAAGCAGAGAGAGACTGCTGAATATCCCTGGCTGTGTCCACTCCCACATTGTTCCCTACTCAGTGCGTGCATGCAGGGTCAGAGGCTGCAGGGTTCAGTAAGATTGACTGGGGAGTGAATCTGCTGATGGAATGACAGGGTAGTGCTACTGCAGTTGGACAGGTTTGTTATAACCACATTGTCTGTAACAATATTTATCACCTGCTATTTTCTTTGCCCATGGAAGACATTACTGCTGCAAGGTTTCAAAGCATATGAAACAATGGTCAGAGAATGGGGTTTGTAGTAGTGATGTGCGGGCCGGCCCGATACCTGCTGAACCCTCGTGGATGGCCACCGTCAAATGTCGACTTCCGACTTTGGGGTTCGTCTTTTAGAGACGCTGCGCGTCCCGTCCCTTTTGTGACGTCATCGGCGGGACGGGTTGACGCGGGTCTAGAAAAGCAACCCGGTAGTGCGGGTGCAGGCTAAGGGAGGACGGTTAGGTTCGGGGAAATAACAACCCGCACATCACTAGTTTGTAGCTTTTCAACATGAGGAAGTGGATTTCAAGCCCCTCAGTCCTCACCGGTTTCTAAAACTTGATGTATTATGAATTATGATTCAGATTAACCCCTTCACTGCTGTGAGTATTATGAGTATTATGAGGCAGATCATTTTACTACACCTGACAATGCCCCTATGATCTCAATAGCAATAGGTTAATCTGAATCATAATTCAAAAAACAAGTTTTAGCAACCACTAAGGAGCCACAACCTTCTTCCTTATGCTGAAGATTCTTTGGAAAACCTAACATATTGATCAGAGAGCCACAGATTCTCTGTTGGTGTGAATGAACCATACAAAATAAAGATACATAATAGGGGTAGTGTAATTAAAGTTGCAAAGAGAAAAACAATTTGTGCCAATAAGAATAAAAATCCACATCTCGCAATGCAATATTGTTCATTAAACTGTTATTGCTTTGCGAATTTTAATTGCGCATTCTTAAGAAGTGCTTGAAGGTGTCATAATCTTTTGGAGCAAACATAACGACTTTTTCAGTCCGAAGTTTTATCACATTTACTGCGCATTGGCGCACACTAGAAAATTCGCAAATGGTCTTCCACTGTCGGAAGTGTTTGCTAAACAGTTTCTGGGTTCGCAGCTATATTAAATTCGCGCAAAGCAAAATTTGTTTGTGCAAAGGCATAACTTTTCGGATTGCGAATAGCTTTTCCGTTACCGACTTTTATAACATTCCCCTGGTAGTGTGATGCGGAGTTCTGCTTTTGAAGTTTAACATTACCTAGAGATACCCCAGGCATGAACAGAGCAACACAAACTGTAATTATCTCTTTAAACAATGATCCCTAGTAAACTAAAGTTAAGTGTCCATTTCTGCAGTGATCTTACTGACAAAATGGTTAAATGGTATGACAATGCACAGATTTTTTGGGGTTCCCAGGCTTCATTTTCACTTCAAAAACAAAATTGACACTATCAGAAGGGACATTACACTACTCAACCCCCCTAGACTTCCACCACCCTCCCTCCACACTCCCCAGTCCCTCCTGTGCTCCTTCACCCCTGTCACTGATGAGGAAGTCTCAAAGCTTCTGGCCTCTTCTCACCTTACCACCTGCCCGCTTGATCCAATTCCCTCAAAACTTCTCCGCAATACCAATCCTTGTCTAATCAAAGCCTTAACTCACCTATTTAATCTTTCCCTCTCAACTGGACTATTTCCTTCTCAACTAAAACATGCTCTTGTCACCCCCATTCTGAAAAAACCCTCTCTTGATCCCTCCAATCTTGACAACCTCCGACCTATCTCTCTGCTACCTTTCATCTCTAAACTACTTGAGCGCCTAGTCTACAACCGACTTACCTCATTCCTCTCTGACAATAACCTGCTGGACCCCCTACAATCTGGTTTTAAGCCACAACACTCCACGGAAACTGCCCTGACTCGACTGACTAATGACCTTTTAACCGCTAAAGCCAACAATCACTTCTCACTACTAATACTGCTTGATCTCTCAGCCGCATTTGACACTGTAGATCACCCTCTCCTCCTCCAGTCCCTCCAGTCACTTGGCCTTCGTGACACAGCCCTGTCCTGGTTCTCTTCTTACATCACCAATCGTTCCTTCAGTGTCTCCTACAATGGAGTAGCATCTTCTCCCCTACCTCTTTCTGTTGGAGTTCCCCAAGGCTCTGTCCTGGGACCATTACTATTCTCCCTCTATACTTCCTCCCTTGGCAAATTAATAAATTCTTATGGTTTCCACTACCACCTCTATGCTGACGATACTCAGATCTATCTCTCATCTCCTGATCTCAACCCAGAACTCCTAACTCGCGTCTCCTCCTGCCTGTCCGCTATCTCTACCTGGATGTCACAACGCTACCTTAAATTAAACCTCTCTAAAACTGATATGGTTCTCTTTCCTCCAACTAACACCAGTAGCATCCCCGAAGTATCCATCATAGTTAACAATTCCACTATCACCCCCTCTCCCCAGGCCCGGTGCCTTGGGGTTATCCTAGATTCTGCCCTGTCATTCACTCCTCATATCCAGTCACTTATTAAATCTTGTCACTTCCACCTAAGGAACATATCCAAAATACGATCATTTATCACCCAAGACGCTGCCAAAATTCTTATTCACTCTCTCATCATATCGCGTCTAGACTACTGTAACTCTCTTTTAATTGGCCTCCCCCTCCAGAGACTGTCACCTCTCCAGTCCATAATGAACACTGCTGCGAGGCTCATACACCTCAGCAACCGCTCCTCCTCTGCCTCGCCATTCTGTCAATCCCTGCACTGGCTTCCATTACCTTTCAGAATCAAATTCAAATTAATGACACTGACTTTCAAAGCACTTCATAACTCTGCCCCACCCTACATCTCTGAACTCATCTCTATATACTCACCCACTCGCTTACTACGCTCCTCTACTGACCTGCTACTCAACTCTTCTCTCATTACCTCCTCACATGCTCGCATTCAAGACTTTGCAAGGGCTGCACCCCTCCTCTGGAACGCTCTCCCACGGTCTGTCCGACTTTCTCCCAACCTTTCTACTTTCAAGAAATCTCTGAAAACGCACTTCTTTCGAGAAGCCTACCCTCACTCTGCTTAACTACCAAACGCAATACCACATTTCTCACCCACTTAATTCGATCTTGCCCACTCCCACACCTTGTGTATTACTCCCTTCCCTTTAGACTGTATGCCTATGCATAGGGCCTTCCTCACCTTTTTGTACCTGTATTGATTATGATGTTTGTTACTCCATATATTCTATGTATGTAATTCATGTGATGTAGTTGTATAATCACATTTACTTTACAGTGCTACGCAATATGTTAGCGCTATATAAATACATGTTAATAATAATGTTAATAATGGTTAGTTGAGGCAGCCCTGCTAATCTATGTACATAACAGGGAGTGGGGGCAGTGTAAGCTGCGAAGGGTGGGGGAAGTGGTCGCTGCTTCACCAAGAATGTAAGCTGTGAGTGACTTTATGGGCTTTGCCTTTAAAATTATTTCCTACAAACTTGGCACTTCGTTTTTGTATGCCTTTGCCCCCCCTGGAACATTTTCTGGGGACGCCCATGATCACCACTAGCTTAACATCTAGTAACATCAGTTACATATGGGAACCTGGCTCCCCATGCTGTGGAGTCTGTGGGGGCCTTTTTTGCTCCAATGCCAGGAAGGCCCTAGGCTAGTGCCTAGTGGGCAATCCAGCCATGCTGGCTTGTGATATTCACAGCTTATTCTTCACTTGCACTACATGGAGCAACCACTTATAACAGCTGCATTCACAGAACATGAAGCACATCTTGTTACCATCCCATTTGCATTTTTCTATTACATTGCCTCGTTATTATTCCTAGCTAGATGTATGCTTAAACATTTCAGTCACTATACTTCTATGGCCTGTTACCTCCCATATATACAGTGCGATATAAGAAATAAAGGAGCCAACTACAATATATGTTTATGGCTCGTGCTATACACATTGTGGTGATGAAGGTTGGAAGACTGAAGCAAAAACACAATAATATTTAACAATATGTGCTGGGATTCATGGCTAAATGTACAATTATCTGAGTTCCAGGTTTAGATCACTTTTAAAATGTGATCTTGGGCAGAACTGTATGTCCAGAAACGTATACTAAGGACAAAATATGAAGTTATTTTTGTTTAATATTTGCTGTTTCAATCTCTCTTCTATTCAGTTTTAAATGCGTTTTGCAGATAATACCACTTGAACATGAATGATTTTTATTGCTATACGTGGAAAAGATTAGACCCGCTACAATATGTAAAAATGATGTGCAGCCATTGATTGTATAATACAAAAAGAAATGGTGAACAATGCTGAAAATTGGTTTGAGGAGTAACAATAATAACATTACTGGAGAATAAAATAGAGCTTTTCAAGTGCAGAATCTTTCCTTATTATCATTCGCATTTTCTCTTTTAAAAGGAAAGGTGGGGAGGGAAGAAAGAGACCCAGTAATGGGCTAAGTTATGATTTCATTTATAAAGGATTTCATTTATAAAGGATTCTCACTAAAAAAGGCAAAAAAATATGTGCTCAAAATATATTCGCAAGTTGTGGAATGGATGGGCTATTATTTTTGCAAGCCTCATTGCAAATAAAAGACAGGGGATATGGGCCACGGACAGTTGTCAGTGGGTGGGAGAGGGTTACAGCTTTGTATCTAAGGGGACAACAAGCGATAATAAGATAAGAGTAAAGCTTCTATCACTACATATAATTGTGCACACAGGGAAATAAGCAAATCAATTAGAAGGAGCTGACAGTTTACTGAAACACTCAATACAGGACCTCCCCCACAACAAAATTAAGAAGTACATACAGCAAATACGCATTGAAGCCACAGAAAGGAAGATATAAAGGGCATGATGTTGTCTATGGAGACAATGTAAACAGATACTGTATATAAACACATGAATATGTTTGACTACATATGTGAATGGGGGAAATGCCAGTGGCATAACAACCATACACAGGACATTTGTGGTGACCCATGCCCACTCATTGCCAAATCTGCATGGCACTGGCCACTGATAGCACCGGTCGCCAGCGCATATTCAAATCAAGTAGGGGCCTAATAAACTTTTCTGTGGGGGAGGCCTGGCAGGGACAAGGACTCATAGATTTTTAATTATGACTATATGCATATATTTTAAGCAATGAAAGGCACATGCAAAATTCAGTCTATGAGGTGCTGCCTAATACAATTGTTTTGCCTCCATTAAGGATTACAGTAATTGTATTGTAGATGGGGTCAAGTACAAAGTACCTTTTTATTATTACAGAGAAAAAGGAAATTATTTTTAACATTTCTCTGGGAGTATATGGGGCAGATTTATTTAAGTCCGAATTTTTGCTTCAGAAATCTTCGCCATACTTTATGCAAATACGTCAGATGTTATTTTGTGACGAATACGCATATTCATCAAAATACTTAATTTTGTCTCAGTAAAAGAACTTACTTGTGTCAGCAAAGATTCGTTGGTGCAAACATTTCTTACCAAATTTTCTCTATCGTTACTTTCTTCCTAGAGAAACTGTGTTAACTTACTTACGCTCAGGCGCAGATGTATTAAGGGTCGAATATCGAGGGTTAATTAACCCTCGATATCCGACTGGTGAATTAAAATCCTTCGACTTCGAATATCGAAGTCGAAGGATTTTGCGCAAAAAGGAATAATCGTTCGATCGAACGATTAAATCCTTCGAATCGAACGATTCGACGGATTCTAATCCATCGCTCGAAGGATTATCCTTCGATCAGAAAAAACTTGGAAAGCCTATGGGGACCTTCCCCATAGGCTAACATTGACTTCGTTAGCTTTTAGGTGGCAAACTAGGGGGTCGAAGTTTTTTCTTAAAGAGACAGTACTTCGACTATCTAATGGTCGAATAGTCGAACAATTTTTAGTTTGAATCGTTCAATTTGAAGCCGAAGTCGTAGTCGAAGGTCGAAGTAGCCAAAAAAATACTTCGAAATTCAAAGTATTTTTTATTCTATTCCTTCACTCGAACTTAGTGAATGGGCCCCTAACTGTTCGATTTAAATTCAGTGGTTATATAAAGGTCATATGTATGTATTTATCAGTGAAATTGCTGGAAGTGGCCACTGTTTATTAAAAATGTCAAAGGACACAAAATCAAGACAATAGAGATCCTCTATTGTCCAAGACCATGTAAATAAGATATTATTAACAGTTACAACTTGTAAACGTAATCCCACTTTAAATATGAAAAAAAATGCCAACGTTTTGACTTGTTTTAAACTTTTTTGGAATACAGGACATGATGTCACTGACATAATAATGTTGAGGATGTACAGTAGCTTCATCTTATTAATTCGCCAGTCACAACCTGGCAAAATAGACTTTGTTGAAAAGGGTAAAGAATAGAAACTTTCACATAACCTTCATAACTTTCTGATAAATAAGAAGATTAAGGATTATTTGACTAGCAAAAGGTCTGTGTCACTGAGGTTTTTCGCTAGTGAAGTATGTTACTCACCTATTGTCGGAGGAGCCCACAAGAGCCGGACCCAGTCCGACCTTGTTTGAAATGAATAGACTGGGTTGTAGTTCCATCCTTGCATGTCTGGGGCTACATGTGTGCCTCTTTGTTCCAGTTGCATGATGTAGTTATGTCACATGATCACAGACGAGAGAAAGGCACGCCAGCATTTCCTTGTATTGAAAGGCTTAAACATTGATCTACATGTAAACCAATAAGGTGCTTGCAGATCACAGATTTAAAATAACCAGACTAGCTCATACACACCTCATTTGCAAAAGGTTCTAGTAAATTGTGCAAATGTTTCATGCATCGTTCTTTACACTTAGGTAGATATATAGTCTATGATGTATTTTGGCCACCATGATTAGACCATATATGCATCACCAGATACGCACAAAGAACCCTGTCATTTGCCATACAGCAGCCAGTAGATTTGGGATCCTGGGCATGGTGGATTAACCATGTTCTGTTTTTTATTCAATCTGTGCCCATACTGGGGGGGGGTAGTAAATTGACAGACAGGGAAAACCTGCATAATAACATTGCACTACTCTGTTCCTTGTTGATAAATTAATCTCTATACATTTTATGTATAAAATATCAATTTGGAGATGGAGGTAAAATATGTGCTGCTTTAATGGCTTAGCTTTACCTGGAAAAAAACACTATTACCATCTTGTGGCCGGACTGGGGAATCACATTTATTTCCAACCCCCATGGCGTTTATGATGAGCTGGGCTTTTCCTTGTCACCTCATGGCAGTTGTGATGAGATGTAGACATATATTTGATTCCACAGGCAGGCAACAAGGTGGTGGGAACTTCTTATTATATCCTTGTTATTAGTGATGGGGGAATTTGAGGCGTTTCGCTTAGTTGAAAAATTGAAACTGTGCCGGCATCTCATTTTTGACGCCGGCGTCTCGTTTTTGATGAGATTGCGCCGGTGTCCAAGAAAACGGCGAATTTTCGCTGGCGAATTTTCTTGGCGGTTTCACTAATTTATTCGCCGGCAGCAAATCGTGGGAATTTGTCGCGAATTAGCTGCTGCCGAATAAATTCGCCTATTACTACTTGTTATATAATGAAGAGGTGTTTTTGAAGCACTTTTTAGAGATTGTTTAATGATTTGTCTCTCAAGCAAGCTTAGAGCATATGTCAATATCTCTCTATTACAGTCTATATAACAATTGTTATATTTTTTCTATTTGTCAGTCAATAACAGATTTATTGGCATTTATTGGAATCAATAACAGATTTATTGGCATATGTACTCACGGTTTTAAGGCTTAACTGTAATATGGTCTTTTGTTAAGTGTAAGAATACCATTGGGCTACCAAGCCCTTTACTGATCCTCCTGTCCCTCCTCCAGCATAGGGTTTTTATAATGAATATAATGTTATATAATGTTATAATGAATAAACCCTTAGGTTGGAGTAAGCTAAGAGTCCAATGTTCCTGAAATAAATATACTGCTGGGCAAAAATTCCATAATAAACACAGGAATGGTAACCTATTTTTTAAGAACAACAAATGTATTAGCATACAGCAGGAGAATCAGATAAAATACTCATAAAAGTGGGCTTTGCAAAAAAAGTAACTACCTGAAAAAGTACAAACTCATGCATTTGAACATGACAAAAATTCACCCAACATGCATTGAATTATATGGGTGTGTCAAATTTTTTTGTTGCACGATGCGGTGCGTCAATTTTTTTCACCCATTGGAGTCTATGGGCATAATTTTTTTGGAAAAACTCAAAATTTCGCTCATCATTTGTGGGAAATATTGATGATATTAATGATTTATAAAAGCTGCAAGTTACAGAGCCTACTGAAAGATCAGAAAGGAGAACCTGGATATGTTTTATTGTATGCAAAGAACTGCTGTTTGTCTTCTTGTGAATAAAACAAAGGCACAGTCCAGTCTGGATTTTACTTGGTGTTTTTTTCTCTTATATATATATATATATATATATATATATATATATATATATATATATATATATATATATATATATATATATATATATATATATATATATATATATATATATATATATATATATATAAAAGGTGCTGCCGCTACTATTATTAGAGTGATTCCCCTATATTTACATATACAGTTATTGTGCTCTTCTGCTTTGGGATTCTAGATTTTCCAAAACAACTTTTTTGCAAATATAGGTATGGGACCTATTATGCAGAATGTTTGGGAACATGGGCTTTCCAGATAATGGATCTTTCTGTAATTTGGATCTTCATACCTTAGTAGAAAAATCATGTAAACATTAAATAAACCTAATAGGCTGTTCTGTTTCCAATAAAGATTAATAATATCTTAGTTTGTATCATGTACAGGGTGAAAGAAAATCATTTTTAAAAAATTATATTGATTGGATAAAATGGAGTCTATGTGAGACGGCCTTTCCGTAAATTGGATCTTTCTGGATAAGGGTTTTCTGGATAATGGATCCCATACCTGTACTCGTTTTCCATTCATCCTCAAAATTGAGCCTAATTTCATAGGAAGTGAATTGATGTGATTCTTGTGTTCCCATGGGTGAAGTTGTGGCTGAACAAGCACAGGAAATCAAGGCCTGTATGTGGCCTTAATGTGATTCATTTAAATGAAGTGGCCAGTAAGCTGCAAGCTTTTACATAATTGATGCATGAAACATATATTTACAATTAAAGAGGAAATTGGGTATAGTATTTCAATATATAAATATCATACTGAAGCGGTTATTACCAACCTGTATAAATAATCTTTATTTTAGCTTTCCTCTCTATTGATTATATTTACCTAAGCACCATTTTTACAAGATTGCAACCATCTTTTAACAATACATATAAAATGCATACAGAATAAAATAGGACTCTGCAGACGTCCAATAAGCACTCTGGACTTGCTGAATGAAAATTCTATTTATTATATCCCAAAATGCAAAACTTCTGTTGCACCACACAACTTATTATACAATACCTATTAATAGTGGAATGCTTTAAAAATCTGTCTTTTTAAAATTGTATAATAATGTTTGTGGTGCAACAGAAGTTTTACAAACTGCTACAAAATTCAGAAATTAATTGCAGAACACTTAGGGGCAGATTTATCAAGGGTCGAATTTCGAAGTGATAAATACTTCGAAATCCAACCCTCGAATTGAAATACTTCGAGTATTTTTCACAGAATTTGGCCATCGTACGATCTAAGTAAAATCGAATGATTAGAACGATTTTAGGGTACGATCGAACGATTTTACTTCGATGTGTAAAGACTTAGAAAAATGGTCTAGAAGATCCCCATAGGCTAACATAGCACTTTGGCAGGTTTAATTTGGCGAAGTATTGAAGTCGAAGTTTTTTAAAGAGACAGTACTTCGATTATCGAATGGTCAAATATTCGAACGATTTTAACTTCGAAAAAATTCACTCAAACCATAGTAAATCTGCCCCTTGGAGAACAGCTGTTTTTTTTGCCTCTATTCAATGAACTTTAATTTTCATACCTTCAACATTAGAACTACTTTGGTTTCCTAGTGATACATTTCTATAACTATAAAACTGTATGTAGTCAAAACCAAAAGGAGTAAATGCTGCTTTGCAATACTCATGTGTAGCCTGATATTTATAATGTATACAAATTAAAGGAGAAGGAAAGGCTAAAATTAAGTAAGCTTTATCAGAAAGGTCTATATAAATACACCAGTAAACCCTCAAATTAATGTTACTCTGGATCCTCTGTCAAAATAAACACTGCATTTCTTTCCTTCTATTGTGTATACATGGGCTTCTGTAGCAGACTTCTTGTTTTCAGCATAAACTTCAGGGCTAGGGCTTGAGCATGCTCAGTTTGCTCCTCTCTCCTTCTCCCTCTTCCCCCCTCCCTTTGTGTTAATTTATAAAATATAAATTCAATAACATTATAGCTTTCTATAATAAACGTGTTACAAAATATATATGACCATTTTCTGTAGTCTTCTTAAGCAAAAATATCAGGCTTCAGTTTGCAACTGAAATAGACTATGCATAAATATGTATGAGATGGTAAATTTCTAATGATGTGTATGGTATTAGTAGCACATGGAAGGGCATATCTGATTTGTAATATTTACACCCTTCCTTATGCATATACAAAGGGATGTTTTGTTGTTCTTTTGTTAGGTCAAGCAAATAAGATTTTACTAGACATTGTAAATATATTTCTTAATCATATTTGCTTGTAAATATTAGCATTAAAGTAATAGCATGGTCAATATGTTTCTTGTTGAGTGCAGTATGTTATAGGGGAACTACAGTATACTGAGGTTAATAATGTGTCTCGTTTATGCTCAGTTTGGGATCTCAGTAACACGGCATAGTGATCATGTTTTACGAAAATAATATACTCATTTCAAGTTTTGGCCTAATTATCTATTCCAGGCTATGAACTGTGGAATCCTTTATCACAGAGGCAACCAGACAAATCTTTTGAAGGCTGCATTTGACCTCTCTTTTGTCAGGCCTACCTTCTGTTTTTTGTTAAATATCATGGATGTTGAATGCTACAATATTTTTAATATTATAATAATAAATAAACTGCTGATCTTTGCTGCTAACAAGGTAAGGACACATCAGTTCATGTCACTGTAAGCATGGTTTTACACTTGAGATGCTAAGTAACAGTATCCTGCTGACAACCAATGAATGGAAGTTATATATCAACCATTCTCAGAGTTAACCTCTGCTGTTTTTTGAACAGACCAGGAATCTGTACTAGAAAAATACCACAAGGCTGGGAAATTCAGTATAAAGCATCTGCTCCCATGAACATACTTGGAGGCCAAACTAATTGCTATGTCCACGTTATCTCAGCTTGTACCAGCCGTGTCACATAGACTCTCATCTGTCATCCACTCCTGAATTCTGACAGCAAGGCCTGTCATCTGCCAAGCTAATGAAGTTCCAGATTCCTGTGGAAAGGCCAGGAGAAAAAAAAATAGGAAGGTTACAGGAGAGAAAATTGAAATTGGGAAAGAAAATAATACTTAACAGAGAGAAATGGTTACTGCATAGAAAAATGGAGACAAGTGCCAGGAGACATGCACAGGCAGAAATAGAAAATGAGAAATTTCTCTTTTTGAAAGAGTTATGTAAAAATATTTGACACTACAGTTCAATAATAGCCATCTCTTAGTATGATACCTGATTGCTGGCTGTTCAACGACCAAAGAGACCCTTGAGACTGAAAGTATTAAAAAGCTCTTCCTTATTTCATATATCAAACAAACTTGCAAGCACACTAAACACTAAGAAGTGGTGGGTTTTTAAACACTGGCTTAATTTGTTGCTGGGACACATAAATATGTACAATTACATTGTAATACAAAATATTTTTCATCGCTGGAAAATAAAATATATATAGTCCGTGTTAACACAGTTGATATCAGATTTGTACATTATAATTGGGATCGGAATGAAAAATATATGCAGTTAAAGCAACTTTGAAGTGTTCTAATTTTACAGGGTCTAATTTTGAGTATTTCGCTTTATCTAATTCAGATCTGAAAAGCGGGTAGTGTGACTTATTTAAATGCATGAGTTGGGATTTATATCTCAGTTGGCTCCTAAACTGAAAAACACACTTTGTTTAATAAATATTTTAAACAGAATGTTTAGAATTCCAATAAAAAAAATCATTAAGGGGGACCAGTTCTTGATTATATTTAAACAGAGCTTAAAGCTCAGACGTCTGCCTTATAGGAATGAACATTGACATCCTTGAGAACAGTGATGCTGCCAACTGTCCAGGCTGATTGAAATTTGCATATCAAATAGGTTTTATGTGTACACTTATGTCTCATTAACCTAATATGCCAATTGAGTCTGAAAGGGAACAATTGTTTTGATCAGATGTAGGCACATCCTCTTCAGACTGGACAGCAATTTCATGAAATATGTTTTCTTTAATGTCATATTTCTGGAAGCTGAATGCATGTGTAAGGCTGCATCTGCATGACTGAACCCCCAACTTTGTGTTACAGGTCAGAACTAGAGTTCCTTCAAAGCAAAAGGATTTTAAAATGTTAAAATGAGCTATTTCAGTTATTGGTAAAAAGGAAACCACGGTTTTATACATTCACTCTTTATAATAAAAATACTAAAACACAAACATATAATACAAATCATATTCTGGCTCTTTCTTTATGTCTATATGTTAAAATGTAAGTAATTCTCCTTATGTCCTTCCAAAGCCTTTCTACACAACTCAGTAATAAATCATCTTTGGGCATGGCCCATGGTTCCATAATTACACCTTTTTTGTAAACCTATTTCAGAATTCCCAACTTATATAATGTCTTTGAAGGAGGATACATGTCACATGCCAGCACCCACCAAAATATTTTGCAAACAGGAAGTGACATCAGGCGTGTAACCTTGAGACAAGAGGTGTGGAAGACTTTTTTAAAAACAGTTCAAGTTTATTTCTGTGAACAGGTACAGTAGGTTGTGGCAAAAAAACTCTTCTCCTCACCGTTCCCTAACAAAAACTGCTGGCCCTTCCTCTATCACTGCCAGAACGGCCACTGTATTTCTTGTTCCTGTTGTTTTTATTCACTTTTCAGTACCAACAACTTTATACTTCAATGTTCAATTTAGGAAGCACTGCCACCTAGTGGCCAAAATAATTAAAAATTAAAATAGGCTGTAGCTCACCTTTAGTATATGTAGGTGGATTCTCCTGCAAGGGTGTCCTGTGTCCACACCCAAAATGATACAGTCAGTACTATAGTAGAAAGCAGGACAAATCCAAGGCAGTAACTATGACTGCAAAGTGCTTTTATTGGGGAAAAGTGCTCCACAACATGTTTCGGGCATTGGCCCTTTATCAAGTGATAAAGGGCCAATCAAGTGATAAAGGGCCAATGCATGAAACATGTTGTGGAGCACTTTTCCCCAATAAAAGCACTTTGCAGTCGTAGTTACTGCCTTGGATTTGTCCTGCTATCTACTATAGTGCTGACTGTAATTAAAAATTAACTATTTAACAAATTTTTTTTTCCTTACACGCACATGCACACAACTGATTCTGAAGCTACAGTTTCTGTGCTGTGCATGCGCACATTACTTCACTGACATCACTGCGCATGCGCTCATCGGGTTATTCCCCACAAATCATCAGAAGTCTAGGAAAATCAGGGGAATGCAGAAGAGTTGCTGGGAACCAGGGGACGGAGCCCAAAATCTGGTAACTCCCAATAAAATAAGGGGGGCGTGACAGCTCTGCTTTTTAATACACAGATATATTTTCCTTCACATCAGTGATTCAGATCTCATACATTTATGCATTATATAAAAAGTCAGTGGCTTTGTTTTTTTCTACCCAAGCTAAGGTTTCTTATACTTGTCATTGTTATAGTTATTGCTTTCTTTTCAAAAAGAATTATTCAACATACACTCGCAGCACAACAAATGAAATGCAAAACAGTCCATGTTATCAATTACAAATCACATTGCAGATGATATAAGAAGTAATTAAACCAATCAAAATAGGCCATTCCCATGCTAGACAATGTGACAGTAACAAGAAAACGATATACACTTATGGGATCAGTTATCCAGAAACCCATTAGCCATAAAGCTCAGAATTACATGAATGCCATCTCCCATAGACTCCATTTTAATCAAATAATTTACATTTCCTTCAAATTCATGATTTCTTTTTTCTCTGTAAAAATAAAACAGTACCTTATACTTGATCCCAACTAAGATACAATTAATTCTTATTGGTAGCAAAACAATCCTGTTGGGTTTAATTAATGTTTAAATATTTTTTTTTAGTAGACCTAAGGTATGGTTATCCAAATAACAGAAAGATCCCTTATCCAGAAAATTCCAAGTCCCAAGAATTCTGGATAGCAGGTCCCATACCAGTATCCACTGACTAAATGAAAAAGCCTGAAAGTGCTTGTACTGAAGTACTCAGGTCAGGAATAGACATTAGTACATTTATTTAAAAATTGAAAGGTAAATATTCCTCTTCTGACCTGGAATATAAAGCTGTAGAGGTTAAATAATTATAGTCAGAATTAAAGCTTGACCCTGCTTATCTGTGCATTTCATCTGTGACTCCTCACATTTATAAGACACTGTTTCATTGACAGTGACAATGGCACCAGCGGGAACCATATTGCACAAAGCTGCAATGCAAGTCAATTTCCAGACACTTTATTTCACCTGCAGTCAACCATCTAAATCATCACAAAGGTTCAATGCTAATATAAACAGACAGTTATGAAGGTGGGGTTTATGCATGGATTCCCCGGACATAAAATCCAGAATAGTAGCACATTGACATACAGTATTAAGATTATTTCAGCTGACATTTAAAGCCAGCTATTTTGCAGGACGTTTCGCTTATCTACTGCTTGTTTAAAAGTGTTTCAAACCAATTTAGATCCCAGAGATCTTGGAGATAGTCCAAGAACTTAACTTAGCAAGTAGGAAGTGGAGCAGACTGAAATGTAACTGTTAGAAGGTACTCTACACAGAATCTTTGTATGTGGACTGAATAGGCACCACCATTCCCGTTAGCCTAGCCCCTCTAAAATCAGTAATTTACAGTGATGAAGTTGAAGAGGAGGAGCTTACCCCTACTTTCTCCATACTGTCCCATCCTAGTTCAGCAGTAACAACTGCCCAACAACAAGGTTGTCATCATTTACTGATTCTGGCAAGAAGGCATAAACAACATTTTGTTACACCAATCAGGAGTGCATTACTAAGCAAAAACCAGTTATGCATTCAACTAGCAGCTGGTTACTGTGCTCCTTGTTCTTGGCATATGTCGCTAGCTGAAATGGTGCCAACATTCTTGGCCAACATTCCTTAATTTAATCCAGTAACCTTCTGTGTGGGACGGTATCAAATGCTTTAGCAAAGTCTAAGTAGATTACATCCCAGAGTTGACATCCCTGCTCACAGTCTCATAAAAATAAATTAAATTATTACATATGAAACCATGTTGGCACAAGCTCATAGTATTATTGTTTGCAAAGAAGTCAAGAATCTTATCCCTTAATACCCTTTCAGGAAGCTTTCCTACCACTGACGTCAGACTAACAGGCCTATAGTTTTGAGGCTGAGAACAGGATCCCTTTTTGAATAGCAGCACCAAATTAGCATTTCACCAGTTTTTCTGCACCATGCCTGACAAATTAAGTAAAGAGGGTTGGCAATCATATAGCTAAGCTCGTTTAGTACCCTGGGATGAATACCATCCAGTCCCAGAACTTTGTTTATGTTTACATGTTCTCAGGCGCGTTTCAAGCATCAACACCGCCTGAGGTGGCGTTCGCAATGCCGCCCCCAGGCTTACCTTAGGATTGCCGATGGGAGGTCCGGTGGGGGGCGCATTGCTGACAGAGTGCGAAATATCGCTCTCTGCCCTAGAAAAGCCAAATTTCTGGTTTAATAACCGGAAATTCGGCTCTTAAAGTTACAGGAGCAGCTTTTTGCCGCCCCTGGTAACTTCTGGGGAGCTGCCGTCTGAGGCAAGGTACTCACCTTGCCTCATGGCAGAAACGCCCCTGGATGTTCTAGTCTCATTTGTATTTCCTTGTGTTTGGACCATGCATTATTAGTTGTATTACTAGAATTGGGACTACTAAGAAGGAAACCTTCATTAGCCAGTTCCTCATTTGAGTAGATGGATGAAAAATAACAGTTCAGAATCTCTGCTTTTTCTCTGTTCTCATCAACCAACTGACTCCCCTCTGATATTCAGGGTCCTACTGCTTCCTGCTTATTTTGGATTTGTTTTACTCCTAGCTGCAATACCCTTTTCATCTCAATTTTAGCTTGTCTATGATTTATTGGCGTCTTTGTACCTGATAAATGTTTCAGCTGTCCCAGCTAACTTGGATGCCTTAAAAGCACCACTCAACACCAACACTTTTATCAAATCACAAAGGTTTTGTTATGCAAAGTTCCTTACTTACAAGGGGAATATACTGACATGTATATTTATTAAGCAGCATTTTAAAGAAATTCCATTTTTATTCTGCGTTTAACTCTGTAAAAAGCATTTCCCACGCAAATGCTATAGATGATTTTGTTATTATTAGATTATTACAACTTGTCATTAAGCATATTTACATACCTACTAGCTTTTTCTGACTTGGCAACCACATTACCCCAGTCAATGTATGGATAACTAAAATCACCCATAATAATAGCTTGACCTAGTTGTGAATTAGCTGTTTAGTTAGTTGTTTAAGTAACTGGACTTTATTCTCTTCACCTGTACAAGGTGGTCTGTAGCATACACCAATGATAATTTTCTTTGTAACCTTTTGCCCAGTTGAAAACTCTACCAAGAGGGATTCCACACCCTCCCCAGTGTCATCAATGGTTATTTCTTTGGAGCATTGCTTTCATTCAGGCTTTACCTACAAACATATTACTCCACCTTTTTTAATCCCTCTGTTCCTCCTACAAAGTGTGTTAACATTTAAATTCAAAACCCAGTCACGTGTTTCAACCCCTACTAATAATTGTATTATAATTCAACTTACTGTAGGTACTATACTACAAGTCCTCCTTGCCCTAAAAGCATATTAATGTAATACCACTGATTGACAAGATAGCAAAAATTATAGAGATAGAGGAAAAAACACATATATACACTAACATATGTAAAATGATCAAACTGCCCAATCTGAGTTTCGTCATGCAACATTCACTGGTCTACCTAACCAACACTTTATGAAAGATGGTTAAATCATTTATCTGGCGCTTTCCAGTTCTCCGTAATGTATACAGAAAGGACAGGGAACAATGAGTGTTGACTAAGGACAAGCCGGGACAATACCAAACAGACAATATGGTACCAAATCAGGAAGCATAAGCATAGTCAGGGTCACAGTCCAGGGTCAAACCAAACAGATTTGCGGTACAGTAACGAGATCCAACAGAAAAGTAGAGCAGGCAGAAGTTGGTACAGGCAGCAGCAAAGCAAGGGTCAAGGTCAGGCAATGGTCAATAAACAGAATCAGACAATATAACGCACCCAGGATCTATGCAACATTTACCTATACTGGGCAATGAGTGAGTAGGATGTTTTATAGCCAGTCCAATGGCTTATACAGATCACCTGTGGCCAGATTGGCAAAAGGTGAAAAAAGCCATGCTTACTAGTAATTACCAAGCACAACCATAGCTGTCTGGGGCCTTAGCTGTTTGCTCACATAGAGCAGTGGCAACACAGACTGCACAGAAACACCTGGTTATGGTGACCATTCGACCCTGTTTCACAGGAACAGGCCCCGTTTCAGAGCTGATGTCCCAGTGGCAAATTGTCCCTGTTGGCCATCCCTGTGTGGCAGAAAAGACCCAGTGAAATCCCGTGATCACCAGGCATTCATCTAGCCAGGTTTGCAGGTCCTTCGGAAACAGAAGGAAGCACCACACGAGAATCAATCATGAGAAGTACCACATTCAATTAACTGCATGTGCCTGAAGTGCCTCCCTCATTGGCTAATTTGCAAGCTGTTTACTTGCAGGGATCAAAGTGATGAGATCCTGCCCCAGAGTAAAGTCTATCTGCTTGACTTTTCCATTTTTGACTGATTTTCCCTCCACACAGTCCACATCTATACTAGTGTTGTACACAAAGAAAGTTTTCACTTATTGTCACCTCTGCTGTAAGTATCACTCAAAATAATTGACTTAATCAGTACTGTCTTCGAGCATTATAAATGAAATTACCACTGTGCCAGCCTGCTAAATGAGTTCTGGGGTATTAATACATGAAATAATCTCTGTGCCAACCTACTATGAGTTCTGGGGGTATTTATATATTCACAGAGGGTGTATTTGTAAAATGGGGAGTGGTTAGTGGGGGTATGTCTTGCACAATGGGTGTGGTCTAAAATTTTTGTCCCTGTCCCCAGATTTCTCTCTGAAAATCTGGTGACTTTACACCAGGTCCCTGGTTCAACTCCAGGCAGGTTATCACAATACAGTAAGTACTGCATTGCAACAGCTCCAAAAATAATTCACTATCACTTAACTTTTCATTGAGATGTCTTTAATAATAACAACAACAGTAAATGCATTTTTCTGTTGGGAATCAAAAACCATTACAGTTTATTGACAATTACAAACATATTTCATGGATTTAATGAAATTATATTAATTGCATACAGAGGCTTAGGTGAACAGATGGCTTGTAAGATTTCTTTTGAATATCTTTAGAGATGGTGCTTCTCTATTCAGCACAGTAAAAGGCATAAAATCCAAAAGATTTTAAGTAATACATAGTCTGACTTCTACTTAAGATTAGTTATGGGTGCATGTTAGTATGAGGGACCCTCATTTATATGAGGTAAGAAGGGCCTTGCTCATTTACACTTTTCAATTACTGGTGTCATTGTCGATTGTCTGTTTAGCAGCCTGAATATTGATATCTGTAGCATGTGTGTACGGTAAAAATAATTATATACGTCCAATTGGGGAACTAAACAACTCCAAACACCAACGGGTGGGGACCTTATCCATCTCAACCACCTTTAATCACTAAAAATTACAATTCAAAAATGTATTCAGAATTCATGCTGTCATACATTCCATTACTAATTGGCCGACCTACCTTTTTATACCTTACTAATTACTACTTACCATTAAAACAATAAATAGCTAATAAAAAATATTAATCAAGGAGGAATTCATGATCAATCAACAATTCATCAGGACAACAGTCCTTAGAATCTTACATTTCAGTGGAGGCTGTTAAAACCCGCTGCAGATGTAGTTGTATACGGTGGAGGATAAAATAACTTCACAAGTTTTCTTAGGTCCTGTATTGCTCCAATTGACAATGAGCTTGGCCCTTTAACCAGAGTCAGTTTATAAAAATTTTGTAGGATATAGTCAACTCTGTTGTTCATGTGTATCCACACTTCCAACCATTATTAATGTCCACAAGCACCAGTGACCAACCCATCGCTATATCTATGCTGAAAAGTTATATAGAAGTTATATAGAAACTGAATCAATCTCACCCACTTTGAAAGTTAAGGGTCTGCTACTTCTTCTAGGCAGTTCTTATCCACTGCAACCGTTCCCAGATTCTCAATGGGTTAAACCTGTGAGTAACAGCCTCCTTTCTCCTTTGCACTATATCATGTGTGTACAGTGCAAAACCCTCTCTACTCTCAGCATATGCAATTAATAATATAAGAAGGAGTCATTAAATCCAAAAACCTCTAAAACTCTGATTTGATAAAAAGAGGTCCAATAAAATCAACAACGCTCCCAATGACTTCTATAGCACCTTGGCAAACTTTACGTGGCAAAATTTGGTATTAAAGGTTTTCATGTTTTTTTTTACATAATAAACCTTCAATTTTTCAAGATTTGTGAAAAAAAATCAGAATTCAATTGTTAGTAAATTGGCCCCATAGTCTCCATCCATCACATATGAAATTAAGAACTGGCCTCTAATAAGGTTATACTATTTTGGAGGGGGGATCTCAATTGGCAAGGCATCAGATAGATATAGGTGATTGAATTAAGGTTATATTATTTCTCTTAAACCTTGTTGCTATAGAGACACAATGTCCTCTGACAACCACTTGTGTCTCTTGGGGTATTTCTATAGAATCTACTGTGTCTTTGTTAATCTGTAAAAAATTATTTTATTGGGTTTCCGGTTTCGACGTTTCAAAAAGACTCCAGGTAGTCTTACTGAGTACCCACTTATCTAATAGTGGATTAGGTTCTACCAGTGCATGATCAGCCAAAATTATTTTATGAATCACGGAGGAGTGTGGTATCTGACACATCTGGGAGGAGAGTAAGATATAATCTATTCTGAAGAGACTTTGGTAGGGATGTCAGAAGATGGTATATTGTCATATTGTATTGTATATTGAGGTGGTATATTTGACTCTCCAGACATCTGATTTTTATCATGGGGGTTAAGTGTAGGACTATGGAATTGTTTATATCTTTATCAGACCTAATCAAATTAAAGTCTCTGCCCAGTACAATGTTTCTAATATTTAGAGCAAACATTTTACCAAGTACTTTCTTAAGAAAGGCAAGGGGTCTCCTACATATATATTTACTATAAGTAGAGGGGTTACAACAATCCCAACATTATAACAATAATGTCCCAAGAAATCTTCTTGCCAGGTGCAAATCATTATGGATCAATATGGCCACCCAAACTGTTTTTTTTTAGGCTCTGAGACTCTAAAGATTTTTGGAAAAATAGGGCTCTGCAATAACCAAGTTTTAGATTACTTATGATGTTTCTGCATCTGTTTGCCTTCTGTCTTATGGATCCTTGCATTAAAGGGGAATTTAGGCCATTTATATTGATAGTAGTTTAATCCTCGTGTGGAGGCTTATTCACTGACGGTCCAATTTGTGTGGTTTTAGAAGTTTTTGAAATCAAAACTAAACTCACAAACTCTAAAACCACAATTGTCATTGAATTTATTAAAAGATCAGAATATAAAGATAAGTATGAAAGGAAAAAGCACAGAACGATTCACTAAAAAATACGAAGTCTTCAAAAATCTCTAAAGAATCGAGTTTATTGGATTATTCCAACACAAAAAAACCCCAAAAACCTCTAAATGTCCGAATTGATTTAAAGTGGTCCATTAGGATTACCGTAGCTCCCATTGACTTCTATAGCACCTCCACTCCCCTTAGATGTTTAAGGTTTTTACACTTAGGGGCAGATTTATCAAGTGTCATATGTTAAATTTTCTAATTTTTTTCAGATTCAAATCGAATCTGGACTATTCCCTAGTCGAAGTACACAAAAATAGCTTGAAATTGAAATTTTTAACTTCCAATTTTAAATTCGACCCTTGATAAATCTGCCCCCTTAATAAATCTTTTTCTGTGAATATGTCTCTTTAAGCAAAGATTTTTTAGCATATCTCTGAGTATATCAAACATATTCTTAAAATGTGTTGAGTCATAAATCTCTACTTTTCAAAAAAAACTTTTATCTGCATAAACACAATTAACTATTCTGTTATCCAAGCAGCCTGAAGTGCTTTACACAGAAACTCATTTGTTAAACTATTGAAGCATATTATTTTCTGGAATAAATAGTTTGTGATGTTACAAATCATTACACCTAACATATAATTATTTAAAGCCTGAGATAAGCATGTAAAACAAGTAGAGGGTATATAATTAAATAAAGTTGTCTAAATGTATGACTTGTTCCTGCTCTGGACTGTCTGCTTCTGCTATGTAATGTATCTTTTTTGCTGTGTCTGCACAATGCTTCAAATATTTATAGAAAAATGCATGTTTATGATATCTGTTTGCACTTCCAATCTGCAGTGACATTACTGTAGATGCTGACACTGAAAACCATTGCAACAATGATTACACTTCTTAAACTACAAACCTCCCTCCGCCCCAAATCATTGCTAAACATATTATATCAAAGCCAATGGCCAAAGTCCACTTATATTTATAAGTCATAACATCTCCCATAATAAAATATTGTGTCCCTTAATGAGTGCTTGTCAAGAAATAGATACAATAGATCAAACTGCTTGCCTTGTCAGCCACCCTGCAACTACTACCTGGGTGGACAAATACCCCCTTGCTCGTTGTCACTAGCAACTAATGTCTTACCTGTAACCCAAAAATGTAACACCCCAAGCTGTGATCAAAATATTATTTCCCCATCAGGGCTAAAGAATGAATTGCCCCTTTTATTTCCTGCTGTTTGTGTTTTCTGCTTGAAGGCAAAGCTTGGAGCAAATATAACAACGTTTCATTAAAAAGTTTTAATACATACACAAACTATAAAACTATAAAATTCGCAATCCCTATCCTACTGTCGCATAGGTGATAAGTGTTCGCAAAGGCAAAATTTTTTCATATTACTAATATTACATCCCCCCATTATATTTTTAGATGTTACCGATTCTTTAACCCTCTTATTTGATCCGCCTCAAAGGTTCACATGTCCTATGAGTAGTTAGGCAGATCACTTTGTGTGGAGCACTACATACCATGAATTTCGAACACTTAGCCATATGCTGAAAAATTCACTGAAGGGTGCACACTATTTTATATATGCACTTGAATATTTGCTGTATGTTGTATTTTTTGGTCTAATATTGATATTATTTCTTTAGTTTAATAATATATTTAGATATGATGTGTGTTGGATAGTGAAACTAAAATTTAGTGCTAATTGTCTCATACCACAAATTAAGAGCATCACATTATATATTGCCTTTTTATCCCCAATTGGGAGGAAATATAACTTACGATGTAGTTTTTGATCCACTACGCAATTAAGAGTACTACACAATATATTATTTATTCTATTTATATTATATTATTCTTTCCCTGCTTCTACTAAGCAATGGTAACTCTACACATTCAATCTTTTTGAAGGTTAAAAGAGGACTTGACTTGACCGGCTTTTGGGATTGAAAGGAAACAACTGGTTTGGACTAATTATTCTCTTTTTCAATTGGTTTCAAGAATCAGGGTGCAGGGGCCACTAGAATGCAGAACACCTAAAATAATATATCCTGCCATATAACATGGCAAACAGACTTCTAAAATATGCACTGCAAATACGGCAAACAAATCGCATACACAGTTTCGTCTATTTGAATGAATTGGATGCACTTGTGCCAGACGCAGCATTAGAAGCTGCACAACTACATCTGTTTCAATGCCTGGGGAAAATGCATTGTGGGGAATAACATGTAGATCATGTCCGAAATTGCACTTTGCTCACTTATGTCTGTGTTATGTGCTATTGGGCCATTCCTCACAACAGCCACCAATTACTTAGCAGAGAGAGCCCCATATCCACAGAAAATTGTTCAGCTACATAGGTGTTCTTTTTGCGCTGGTTGCTTTTTTGCACTCCTCCAGTACTCAACTTGTGTAGCACTAATGGTTGGTGAATAGCCTATTAATGAAGATGGACATGGACAAGTGCATAATTGGTACTGAAGGTGAACATTGCACAGTTAAGTTGTCAACACTGGGTCAAAATCCAGCTAGTGCACTTGCACTACTCTTCAACAAATGCTATGTAGTAGAGGAGCTATGTATACTTGTCTCTCCTCTGTGTTGTTTCTGTGCAAGGAGGGAGGAACAGTCCCAACCCCTGTGAGCTGACAGGAAGGAAGGCCTGAAGATGAAGAAGAAAAGCAGCAGAGTGAAAACACGGTGCTGCAAGATCCTAGAGATTTCTGTGGGGGAAAAGTCAGTGGAGAACCCCATGTGGCAGAAAAGCACGCTCTTTTTAGGTTATGGAAGGAAAGGGGTCCTTTAGTCCTTCTCAGGGCACAGAAAGCAAAAGGGAGTACTCTCGGGACTCTGAAGAAACTGACAATTAAGTGGGGATTCCCCTCAGCAGCTCAGAGATAAAACCTGCATTATTCTATGAAGTTACTCCTGGCTGACAGGCTGCATGTATCACTGTAATTTAAAGGTGCAGTGTCTTAAAAATAAATCCATCAACTAGTATTGCCACCTGTCCAGATTTCATCCAGATGGCCGGGCTGTCTAGGTGAAAAGTGCTAGTCCTGATTTCCAATATAAGGAAATCTGGAAAGGACATTGAAGTTAATGACATGGCGATCAGCCAATCACTGATTGTCACATAATCAGCCCAGCCCCCAACACCACTGGCCCGCCCCACCACAGTTCCCCCCAATTGAAAAGGTGGCAACCCTATGTAATGCTAAGGCACTATTAAATTCAGAAATTACAGTAAATGTCAAGGAAATAAACAAACACACTATGGCTTATAACACGTACTACTTTACTAATGAAAATGGCTACTGGCAAACAATCCTAAAAAATTCACACAATACTAAGTCTACTATAGTGAATTAAAAGAGTTAAACACTTAATATTTAGCTTTGTTTAGGAGGTGAAGTTTACAGAAGAGCTGCAGTCCTTGAATGAAAGTAGAATCTCTGGGCCCCTGGTTCTAACCACATTCCACACAAGATTACTTGTCCAGGCACTTCAAAGTTTTCTGTGAGATTCTTCTGAGCAGTCCTGTGCAAACTCATTTCTTGGGTATCCTGAACCAATCAAACTTAAACAGGCTAACTCCACCTGTACATAAGGGACCTATCAGAATGCACTGATCCCTCCCATATACCCATACTCCTAGTGCAAACTCAGATTGTGGGAGACAATGTTAACAGGTTTTGATGAAGTACAGTGCGTTATACTAAATGCCACCATGTTGGATGTGATGACACCTAGGCTGAGGTCTTTTGTCCTGTAAATAGCCATGGAGCCGAAAGGCTGTTGGTCACTGTTAGAAAGACACAGACCTAGCCTAGTCTTTGTTGATTTGTAAATGAATCCCTGCAGGCTACTGTTTGACCAATGTTTCTGGGCCTTAACATACTGTATGCAAAAGCCTACCTTTGCCGTATTCACTTTATTCCAGAAAACATAATTTTTATCCATAGCACCACACCCTACCATCAACCTTTCCTCTGTGTGTGAGGAATTCTATTGATCTACCATTGCCTTATTCAGCATTATTGTTAAAAGTGAAGATTTAGGGTAGAACCAAAGGGTTTTGAACAGTCATTTTTGAGCAAATGATGGCAATATTATTTGACCACCCTTTAAACATTTAACCTGCAATAGAGCAGTCCAGTGCTGCAACCCTTTGAACAGATGCAGCACTCCTGTTCAATTCTATGACTACAGTCTGTTCATACAGTAGCAGGCAGCAGTCGGTTGTGGTCAGGTACAAGGCAGAGGGTCAAAAGTCCAAGAATCAGTTAGTCAATATTTATATAGCACACAGGAACGCCAAGACATGGGATAAATTTTCATGCATTGAACCAGTGTCTTTTATATTTAATTTTTGCGCCGAATTTACATGCATGTCACTGCGAGATTTAGTGCACAGCTCTGGGAGCCGCCGTCTTGCTGCCTAAGCAGAGCAATCCACAATGGAGCATTCCTGACAGTATCCCCTCACCCAAGGGGGGCCACTGGACCACTATGTCCCAGCTTTTGGAGGAAACTGCTTGTAGAATTCCCGCATCAGAGTGCTTTACCCAATAACATTCCCCTGGACCAAAACCTTTCCATTGGATGAGGAATTGTAATGACCCCCTGGAAAGTCTTGAATCCAGAATCCTTTCTATTTCATATTCCTGTTGACCATCAACAGTAACAGAAGGAGGAGGTGTATGTTCAGACGAGAAGCAATTATAAAATTGCCAGTTTCAGCAGAGATTCATGGAATAGTAATACATTGGGGATACGCATCTCAGGAGGAAGTTGGAATTCTCTGATGTTTTCTGCAAAAAGATGAATTTCTTCCTCTCACTGCCTTGATGGGTTAGTTGTAGGGGCGGTGAGGAGGAAAAAATTCAGCCGACTTTTTGCAGAAAACAGCAGAGAACTCTCTGTAGACGGTTGGCAAGGATTGGAGATCGGTTACTTAGATAGTGATCTGATGAATTGGGTAAGCAGGTAAACAGTTCTTTAAGCAGAAAGGACTCCAATGAGAAATCTTGTTGGTTGACCAGTCAATGGAAGGGTTATGCAGGTGAAGCCAGTGTAATCCCAAGACCACAGGAGCAGAGGGGCAATTAATAATGAGGAATGATTTTTCCTTATGCAAAGTTTCGACCATCAACAGTAATTCCCCAGTCATCTCAGAAATTAATTCTGACGTTAATGGTCTATCATCAATCGCAGGGACTGGACTGGAGTCCCGGAGAGTTCTATCCACATCAGACGGAGCTTCCTCTGTACGGTCCATGGCCCAAAAATACTATGAGGGCCCAATTAGCACAGAAGTCTTGACCAAGAAGGAAGCACTAGGTACAAAGTACGATTTGAGGTAGCCAAAGGATAAAGAAGGATTGTGGTCTAGATTCAGACAAAAGTTTCAAGGGCAGGCAGCAGTTAGTTGTTGTCAGGTACAAGGCAGAGGGTCAAAAGTCCAAGAATCAGTTAATCAAAAAATATATAGCACTCAGGAATGCCAAGAAGTGCAATCTATTTTCGGGCATTCAATGCATATCTTGGCATTCCTTTTATAATGAATTTTGGCATCGATTTTACGCAATGACGTCACACGCACATCATGGCTTGATGATGTCAGTGCGCGGGCCTGGGTGTTGCCATCTTGTCACAGAAGCAGATGCTCCTGACAATAGCCTCGCAAATGTTTTCTTTTGTTACCGGTTATAGCTTTGTTTTCTATCAGGTTATCTACCTGCACCATAGAAAAAGTTGGCTAGCACAGACCCACAATCTGAAACTTTTTTTCTAAATATCTGGCAAGCTTAATCAAGAACCTCTATAATAGTTCATCTGTTTTTTCAACTGATCGTAAATTCTAAAAAAAGGGTCTCTTAAATTTCAAAAGAGCAATTTTCACAAACCCAGTTGTTGATTCGAAGTAATTCCTTCTAGCAGTGCAATGGCAGCCACATTACATGCCTTCATTCCACATCAACAACTCTCAGTAAAACCTTCCATTGTTGTATATGGGCACCAAGTGATCAGATGAATGTGCACAAGCAGATTTGTTACAAGTAATCTGCAAGGCTTATGTTATTCATTTTTTTAAAAAAAATAAAGCTAAATAACTAGTTCAAAGAAGCAGCATGTTAAAAATATACACGTTTATTTGCTATTGTAGTCATGCCTTGGAGGTACAAAATGTAGAGCACTTTAACCTTATAAACATACCCAGTAAAACCAGGGGCATTAGAAATACTCATCAGGGTGTATTTTACTATGTAAGGGACAACATTTTGTTTTGCTTAACTCAAGTTCAGCCACATTAAATAGGTGGATATTTTCCCAGTGCACACACTTTGTAACAGATGGCAGGAATGTCTGCAGTCGTAACATCTTAAATTTGTGAATTTGTTTTCTTTGGAGACTAGGGTTATAACCCAGATTGTCAAACATAACAAACAATAAAACAACAAGTCCCTGAATATCCATCTATAGATGCATTGTGGCTCCCAATCTGAAAATTGCTTTGTTGCTTGGCTGCGTTTAATAACAAAAGCACAGATGAGAAACAAAAGATGATTTGAGGGCCTGACCTAGAAGCTTATAAAGCTAGTGTTACACATAATCATCCTTTTACTAAATAGTCTGATAATAATTCATATCATTGCACAATAACTGTTATCCATTAGAAGTTCAGATTGTTGGACCATGGAAATAGATACATTCCAGGATATATGAAAATAAAATTCTAGCAATTTCCATTTATGTCCCTTTTTAATTTTGGGTGAAAGCTTTGTCAGTAAACAGAAGAAACCACTTTGGCCACTATAGTGAGCATTATGATCTTGTTATATCTGTCAGGGGGCCTATTGGCTCCCAGCGGGAGAAGTCCGGATCAAGGAGGTAGCTTTGGGTAAAAGTCCAAGTACAGCGGTATCTGAAAGTGTAGTCAATTCAGGCAAAGGTTCAAAAGGCAGGCAGCAAGAATCAGAATCGGGGTCAAAGCAGAGGTCAGGAATCCAGGAAACAGCAGAATAGGAATTAAGGGAACCCAGAAACACAAGTCAGGAATTCCTATATTCAGGCATCAAACCCATGACCTGGATTTCCTTTTGTTTTCAAAGTTAGCGCCGGGCACGTGACGTCATCACCCCGGCGTTACGGGGGTGGGCGTCGACCCACATGGGTCATGGCCACTGCAATCTTGGATTTCGCTGCACCAGAGACAGTACCCCCTCCCCCAGGGGGGCCACTGGACCATCATCTTGGGTTTCTTTGGAAACTGCTTGTAGAATTCCCTTACCAGACAAAGAGCATGGACATCAGGCTGTTTTATCCAAGTGTATTCTTTGGGACCGAAACCCTTCCATTGGATCAGGAATTGTAGAGACCCTCTAGAGATTCTTGAGTCTGCTCTAACTCGTATTCTTGTTGGCCATCCACGGAGAAAGAAGCAGGAGGAGATTGTTTCGAAGAGAAGCGATTAGCGATTGCTGGTTTCAACAGGGATACGTGGAACGCGTTGGGGATTCGTATCAGGGAAAAGCTGAAGTCTGACAGCCACAGGATTAACAATCTCCACAATGGAGAATGGACCAAAAGGAATTTTGAGATGAATGTTTCTCGTTGAAAGCCACACTTTGTCCCCAATTTTATATTAAGGAGAAGATTTCCATCTTTAATCAGCATAATTCTTGTGGGACAAGGAACTTTTCTCAGTTTTGGCTTTGGTAGCCTACCAAACGGCAGACATGTGGGCTGCATGATCATCAGCTGCTGGAATATTAGACAAGAAGAAGCCTTGAGGGAAGGCTTGCGGATTCTTCCCATAAATGGTCAAGAAGGGTGATCTACCAGTTGTTGTGAACAAATTCCGCCCAGGGAAGTAGATTGACCAATCGTCCTGACAGAGGGATACATGGCTTCTCAGGAACTGTTCCAGCGCTTGTTTTACTCTCTCATCTGCTCCATTAGAATGAGGGTGATAGGCAGAAGAGAATTGGAGAGCGATACCCAGGTCTTTACACAAAGAACGCCAGAACTAGGACACAAACAGAACCTCTGTCTGATGCAATCTCCACTGGAAAGCCATGAATTCTGAAGATATATTGAATAAACAACTGAGATAGTTCAATGGCAGAGGGGAGTTTACGAAGAGGAAGAAGTGTGCCATCTTACTGAAGCAGTCAATAACTACCCATATTACAGTATTCCCCTTGGAAGGTGGCAATTCCACAATTAAGTCCATAGCTAAAGGAGTCCAAGGACGGGAAGGAATGGGTAGAGGTTGCAAAAGACCGCAAGGGCAAGAATGACGAGACTTGGAAGAGGCACAAGTGGCACAAGTCGCCACAAAGTCTTTCACTCTTCACTTCCGAAGAGTTGGCCACCAAAGGAGTCAACTGACAAGCTCAATGGTCTTTTGGGTATCCAGATATCCAGAGTGCTTGGAACAGTGGATTTGCTGAAGGATGGGAATGCGGAACTCGGGTGGCACATATACCATACCTATGGGGGTATCAGCAGGAGCGGAGGACTGGACAGATCGGATCTTGCTGGCCAGTTGAGGAAATAAGTAAGCAATGATTTTCGCAGGAGGAACCATTGGTTCTTGATCTTCACTGATGCACCCCTCTAGAACAATGCTTCCTGATAGGGCATCTGCCTTCCGATTTCTGGAACCAGGGCGATATGTAAGGACAAAATCTGTCAGTCTCTTGAGAGTCTGGATGAATTCCAAGTTTTTGTGATCTGTATAAATGGTGACTGGGAAAGGTGCTCCTTCCAGGATGTGTCGCCATTCCTCGAGAGCAAGTTTCAGAAGTTCACAATTCCCGGCGTCATAATTTTGTTCTGCAGGAGAGAATTTCTTTGAGAAGTAGGCACAAGGGTATAATTTCCCATCTGCAACTTGTCTCTGAAAGACGAAAGCTCTGGCCCCGTCGTCGGAAGCATCTACTTCAATGAAGAAGGGTTGCAGAAGGTCAGGATATCAGAGGACAGGAGTAGAAGCAAATTAATCTTTCAGGGACTGAAAGGCCTCCACAGCTTGAGGGGGCCAGGCATTAGGTTATCCTCCCTTTCGGATGAGAGCCAAGACGAGAGGAGAACCCCTTGTCGGTAGAAGTTAGCGAAACCGGCAAATCTTTGTATGGTCTTGGTGCTCGTAGTACAGTCTTGGATTGCTGAGACTTTATACGGATCCATCTCAAATCCCTCATGAGAGATAATATAACCCAGCAAAGGAATCTTAGGCACCTTGAAGACACTCTTCTCCAGCTTGGCAAAAAGGGAGTTTTCTCTCAGACGGGAGAGAACTTCTTTCACCCGGGTATGGTGACTTTGCAAGTCTTTGGAGAAGATTAAAATGTCATCCAAGAACACAACGATTCTTGGAAGACAGCAGGAGCGTTGCAGAGGCCGAAGAGCATTACCAGGTATTCATAGTGCCCATCTCTGGTGTTGAATGCCGTCTTCCATTCATCGCCCTCTCGGATGTGGATAAGGTTGTAAGCTCCTCGAAGATCCAACTTAGTGAAGATCTTAGCCCCCTGGAGTTGATCGAAGAGCTCAGAGATTAGAGGCAGAGGGTATCGGTTTTTAACTGTGATCTTGTTCAAGCCCCTGTAGTCTATACAGGGACACAATCCGCCATCCTTCTTCTCCACAAAGAAGAACCCTGTCCCTCCTGGAGAAGATGAAGGTCTACTGAATCCTCGCTGAAGATTATCTTGGATATATTCCTTCATTGTGGAAGTCTCAGCAGGAGATAGGGGTTAGATATGATTGCAGGGTTCACCAGCCAATGAGGTCACTGAAGGAGGAGTAACAACTGCGGGAGGGTTACGGGTGACCGGAGACACAGAAGGCATATGGGAGAGAAGAGTATCAAGTATTTGCCCAATGTGGATCTGCTGAGCTTCCTAATCTTCCATGCGGGACGCCAATACCCGGAGAGCTCTTCCGACATCAGGCGTAGTTTCCTCAGTGGAGTTTGAGTAAAAGTCCAAGTACAGCGGTATATATATATATATATATATATATATATATATATATATATATATATATCTCTATATATATATATATATATATATATATATATATATATATATATATATATATATATATATATATATATATATATATATATATTTGTTTGTAACCAGACTTGTAACCCTTATATTGCATTCTCCTGATCATTGGTATCCCTCCTACCTAGCCAGTGTGACTGAGCTCGCTTGTTCTTCTTTATCATTGCTATAGTGAATTGGGCACCTTTGTCTCCTCTAACAAGGACTCTGAAATGCTGTCTATTGAGACCAGACAGAAGCAACAAGACAAGGATCAGACCACTGATGGCTTCTATACTGTATGTTGACTTGAAATCCACCTGCATTTGGGTTTCCCTACATGACACTGTTGTTGCGGACATGCTCTTCCTTCAAGTAGGTATTTCTCATATAATGCCATTTGTGTATTTTTTTAATCCATTTTTATGTATAAAATTAATATAATTGTAAATTGTGGTAATATATGTAATAAAATGGGCTAAACTGTGTTATTGTATATTCAGAATCAACTGACTACCATTTTTTTTACCGTACCAGGTTATTGTGGCATAAATCATCTTCCCATGAAATAAACAGAGTTGCAGCATTTTAAAAACGATAATCTGGAAAGTTGTGCAGGTCATGCTATAAAACAAACAAATAACTCTTTGCCATGAATTTATAGAAAATCTCTGAAGTCTGTAGGATTGTGTTAAAACAAACCAGGTTACTTCATTGTGCCTCTGAAGACGACTGAACTCTGCGTATTACTCAGCACTGAGAAATGTTGCCATGCTAACAAGTGTCAATGTATAAAGCCGATTTTCTAAAAGAAAGTACACTCTCCTAAAAGAAGCAATTTGTATATGAACAACAAAAGGAATATAATCCATTTTAAGGTAACAAATATTCTATTCACAGATGTTTTCTGAGCAAGAGCTAAGCAAAGATTAGAGGGAAAATAAAAGATATTAGGCTTTGAAAAAAGAATGCATTTTTTGGCAAATATAATTGTTGTTTACCCAAAAAAACCTTACTGCTGTAAAAAAAAAAATTGTATATATATTTCTACACTGTGCAGTTTCACAGCTACCATTTTGGAAAGAGCTTGATGATTTTTATGGATTTCATTATGTTGAGTCTAATATTGAAGGTGATGAATCGTCTATACTACTACTTTAGTGTAATTTGATTTACTATGTTTTTTTTTTTAAACAAGCAAATGATACAAACATCAACAAACCAATGTTTTGTTTGGACAGTTAAAAAACAAAACACGAAGAGCAAGTATATTTTTCATAAATCTTCACTGTTAGTTAAGCAAAAATCTGTTAAAATGTTAAAATGGATCTCAAGTTTCTGTGGTCACAGTGGATTTGGAAAAATGTATTTACAGTTTATAATTTTTACAGAATTATATATATATATATATATATATATATATATATATATATATATATATATATATATATATATATATATATATTTATTTAAGAGATTTAATACACTGTTACCAAAACAATGCCTTCATTATCCCATAGTATTAGAAAGAGCAAGCTCTTCAGGGATGGGTCTTTTAACTAAAGTTAGGCACCCCCAAGTGATCACATGTCCTTACCTGAAACCCTGGGTCAGTGCTCCTATCAGGAGAAAACTGCACCACCCCGGGGTTGTTGCAGCGAGCACCACGGAGCTATTTTCTTCCGGCTTCTATATTCTTCAAATTTCCCGGGGCAGACACATGTGCAGTAGAATGAAATAGACTACTTTTTCGTCAAAATTCTGCTTTTTGCGCTACTGTGCATGCGCGCCCGCGAGAAGGAAGAAGAAGCCAGAAGATAGTCGCTCTGTGGTGCTCACTTGAAGAATACGAAATTTAGGCACCCCCAAGTGATCACCTGTACTTACCTGACATTAATCCTAATTCTTTACAAAGAAAAATTAAAACGTAAGGCTTACTTTTTCTTATTTTTGATATAATGCTTGTTAAAAACAACTCTGCATCTCTGCTAATCACTATATATGGCCACATGGACTGTAAGTTTTATGCACTGTTACTTAAATCACCCCACAGAAACTGACTGCAGTTGTAAACTTTACCTTTGATTTGTCTGTAAGGAAGACTTTTTTTGTCTCCGTCTACAGCAAAGAAATAAGGCATTCCTTGTTCTGGCCTTGAATCTGGCATGCAGCTATTGTCACCTACCTCAACCGGAGTGCAGGATAATCTTGAGGCTAGATTTTCATTATTATTACTTTTATCTCTTACTTTTGTACTCAGACCTTCTCATAAAACTAAAAGAACTGCCTGCTTGCTAGGGCAAGGCAGACCCAACATTGTTGAAGTTCCAAACTGGAGAGTTGATCAGCTTTCAGTTTATTAAGTTATGCGTACCTTCCAATTGTCCTGTTTTTCGCAAGACAGTCCCGATTTTGAGATCTCAACCCATAGTCTCAGATTTTTATTAGTGTCCTATGCTAATCTGTGATCTCCTGCGCTGATGCCAGAAAAAGATACAACGTTTCTGAAACTTAATTAAATAAGAGGCTTTTTGACAGAGAGCCCAGAATACTTAGCACCTGCATTTACATACAAGTGTAACTAATAAAATAAACAGGTCTCTGTAAAGGGCAATTTCACCTTCATTAGCAAAACTGTAATAACAAATAAATTATGACCCTAAAAATGTGTTCAAACTTTCCATTACCTGACAATTTTTGTAAAAAGGATGCTGTATTTTTTGGGGTGTGGCCACAAAATGGGCACAAAACGCCAGAATATTTTGTCCCTCTTTGTCCCCATTTAGATTTTTCAAATGTTATATTGTTACTATACATGTACAATCTGGGTGTACAGCCATTATACTTCTATATGGTACTCTAATTTCCCTGTACAGCTCAGCCTTGAGCCTTTATATGGTCACAGAACCCCTTAGTGACTTCTAATATCCTTAAAATTTACAGTAGGGGTACATTATTCACTATAATACATGAATGATACACCATATATCCTTATCATTTGCTTTATAGATACCTTATGTCTTATAAATTTGTATTATGGATCATTTATTTGTATAGCTTACCGAGAACATCTTGCAGTGCTCACATTTATTAGGCACAGGTACAAGTAGCTGTATTATTTTACTGTTTATTATGTGCCTATCCTCCATTTAAAGAACAGACCTTCTACTGAGTTGAATGCAGTCATATTACTGGGCCTGTTAAAGGAGTAGTCAGCTTGTTTAAGGTGTCCAGTGGCTGGGTGTGTAGCATTGTGGCCTTGCAGAGCTGGACTTCTCAATTCTATGCCAACCTGGGAACCATCAGCATGGCATGTCTTTATTAACAACTATTGCAAATCCACTAAAAGTTGAAAAAGAGGAGAGCACTCATACGCAGATTAACCGCTTGTGATTATTTATTATTCATGCTGCTTTACACGACATGTTTCGGGCAGGTGTTGCCCTTTCTCAAGGAAAGGGCAACACCTGCCCGAAACATGTCGTGTAAAGCAGCATGAATAATAAATAATCACAAGCGGTTAATCTGCGTATGAGTGCTCTCCTCTTTTTCAACTTTTAGTGGATATCCTGGGATGATTGGTACATCTCTGTGAGAGGATTGATGCATACAACTGAGAAGGAAGTAAGGCAGAGCGCAAATCTACACAGTTTCAACTATTGCAAATCATATATTTTAAACATAGAATGAGTCATGCAAAAAATTTGAATTGAAAATGGAGTTTAAAAAAGGGATAAGTGTCCAGGGCATCGTTAGTGGGTATATTCGCTTCCATAGGCCCCTGCTTCCCACCTGTGCAATATTTGTAGGGGATGTTTTACATCTTTAAAAATACATTTATTATTTTATACAGGTACAGTGAGTCCTCGAGTTACATACACCAGACATACATACAACTCACACTTACAAAAGGAGGCTATTACAGTAACATACTATGGTTTACTTGACTTTTATTAGCATTTAGCTTTAATAAGCCAACTGCCTGAATTCCCTCTGGCTTGTGTTGTCTACAGCAGAGCACAGAAATGTAAAAATAAATATGCACAGAACGGTTTAAATAAATACTATGTTAAGACAAACATCTGTCCAAGTTGTATTTAATAAATAAATGTACATGTTTCAACCTACATACAAATTCAAATCAAGAACAAACCTACAGACCCTATCTCGTACGTAACCCGGGGACTGCCTTTATCCCTAAACCCTTGGATGTGTCGTATACATTAATGTTATAAGTAGCCTGAGTATGTTTGCATCCCAAGTGCAATACTTCAAGTCATTAATCCTATACTGGACAAGTGGAACATGCAGCACACCACTAAGAACCCTAGCAAAGTGTACCAGAGACATCTCTCTCTCGCTATATGATCTCTGATTCTCCTATTAGAACACCTGGAATGGTTCTCTAACAGAGGGAATCCTATACACCCCTTGGTGTTCCCCCAAGAATCCAGTTACCATTACTGTTATACCCATTTACAACAGCCATAATGCTTATTAGATGTTCAGTGAGATTCTTATGTGTAAAGTAACTTTAATCATGACTGTCCATCTGACATTCAATGCATCTTTCCCTGAAATTCAGTAGAAGAAGGTGCAGGTCTATGGTGGCCACTTCCACCTGTTCTGTACATACAATCAGTAAGTAGACAGCACCACACATGAAGTATTTTCTTTAAAAGGCCTTTATTGAAAAGGGCTTTTTTTGGACAGATAGCAGCGACGTTCCCTCATAGGCTAAACAGCACTTCGGCAGGTTTAAGATGGCGAAGTGTCAAAGTCTAACTTTTTTAAACAATCAAAGTCGAAGTCGATTTTGGCCTATTCGATGGTCGAAGTATCCAAAAATTACTTTGAAATTCAAAGTTTTTGAAATTCGAAAATTCACTTCGATCCTTAGTAAATGTGCCCCATAGTGACAGTGAAATATTATATATTAAATATTAATATTAAATATTATATAGAAATATAACAAAAACAGCAGTGCAATATATGACAATATAAAAAACACAGCAGTATAATACTGTATTTTGGTGACGTAGTGTGTCGCGTAGATCAAATACTATAGGTGCAAGTGAGAAAAAGAAGAGGGATATGGGAGATAATGGGTAAGGTGGCATGTCCTGGTTCAGCAGTCTAATGGCCTGGGATAGAAACTACTTTTAAGTCTCTCAGTTCTGGCTAGGATAATGCAAAAACTTTTCCCTGATTTAAGTAGGTAAAACAGTCCATTATTGGGATGTGATGGGTTCTGCTGCACATATCACTCTCTGAAGGGCTTTGCGGTCCTGGACACAGCTGTTACCAAACCATGATGTAATGTTCTGTGTTAGGACACTTTCCACAGCACCAAAGTAGGACGATCTTCGAAGAGACCCCAAACTTCCTCCGCTGTTGAAGATGGTACAGGCGCTGTACTGCCCTTTTGATTTGAACTTGGATGTGGACTCAGAGGTATTTAAAACTGATCACCCTCTCCACTAGGGTCCCACTGATGTTAAGGGGTTTGTAGTTCCACTGATGTGAAAGTTGCTTCCCAATTTCCAAAGTGTCTTTCTGTCTTAAGCAGAAGTTAACGAAATAAACTTTAAAAAATGCACAATCTAGACGGAGCATTCAGGAAGGCGTCTGGACGTAGCCGCGCCATAATTGACTGAGGTATAGGTCTGTGGGGGCACTCCTGGGGTCTGCTGGGCACTCACCCGCCTGTGTGGTTGACCCAGACACTTACTGTCCCTTCTGTGTCTTCCTGCCGTTTAGGCACGTAGGAGCACTTCCGGTCGGCCCACTGCTCGGACTTGCTTTTACTCGAGTCCCCGGCTCTAATGCTGTTGTAGGCCGCGTCTGTAACTCGAGACTGCTAGGAGCTAGATCGCTAATTTTGGTCCCGGTTTGTAGATGGTGTTCCCCGGGCTATATCCCACTGTTTTCCTGGGTGCTGGGACTTCCCTACTTGCTGGATGGGTGCAGATTGTAGTTGGAGCCTTAGGAGTGCACAGTGTATAGAAATGACTGTTGGTTGTGCATGCACAGTCTCATGCCCATGTACACTTCAGTTGGCAGTTAGAGAAGTGGCATTTGGTCAGGTTAGACGAAGCTTAGGCACAGTCTGACAAAACAATTGTTTTCTGGATAAAATACTAAAATTTCAGAGGATCAGGATAAATCCATCAAGAATGGAGAAAAGATTCCACCCTGCATTATTGGAACAGGGTTAAGTAATCTCCATGATAAGTAAGTTGTCTTCAACTCAATGTTAATAGAACAGTGTTCATTACAGCTGGATAATGAATGAACATGTAATATGGTCCTTATACAGCTTGATTAACACCACAAATATCACACAATGTTTACAATAACAGTCTCTAGGAGATGACATGTCAGTTAGTTAGTTAATTGTCTTACACTTTCTTATAGTTGAATTATTATAAGCCATACATAGCAATAACATCAATGATTACATAAAATTTCATAAACTTTTCCATTATCCAGAAAGCTCTGGATAACAGCAAGCCTGTCTCCAATAGATTTCATTATAATCAAATAATCCAAATTTTTCTCTGTAATAATAAAATTGATCCTTATTGGAGGCAAAATCAGCCTATTACATTTATTTAATGTTTACATGATTTTCTAGTAAGCTTAAGATATGGAGATCAAAATTATGGAAAGATCAATTTCTGAAAAACCCCAGGTACTAAGCATTCCGGATAACAGGTCCCATACATAATAAATTACTATCCTCAGGTGTCTTGAATTTTACTTGTATGCTTCTTGTAATATTGTATGTGTATAGATCCTGTGGTCGTATTTGAAAAAGAGGTCGGTAATCTTGTATTTTGCTAATTTAAAGGTATATTTTCTGCTCCATTTAGGTTTCAAGTGATACAGATATGGGATCCATTATCCGGAAACTCATTATACAGAAAGCTCAGAATTATGGGAGGACCATCTCCCATAGACTACCATTTTATCCAAATAAATCAAATTTGGAAAATGTATTACTTTTGTCCTCTGTAATAATAAAATGCAACTTTGAACTTGATCCAAACTAAGATATAATTAATCCTTATTTAAGGCAACACAATCCTATTGGATTTATTTAATGTTTAAATAACATTTTATTAGACTTATGGTTTGAACATCCAAATATCTGTATCCAGAAAACCCCAGGTCCTGAGCATTCTGGATAATTGTACCTAATTTCTGATTTTTCTATATTAATGCAATATCCTTAGACAGTGCCATATAAGTGGATTAGGGATAGGATATATGGCAAGGCCTATTCAGGGTTTGTTATTTATAATAAAAGGTTGTCACTAAATGCTGTAAGCTTTGTTTTGTGTTATCCAAATGTTATGCCTTGAAAGGCTGTCATGTCCTGAAGTATTCTTCAAAGGGGATCTAGGGTTAGGTTAAATAGGAGAAGTGAGAGGGAACAACCCTGTCTTGCTGCTCAGTGTATATACTCATTTGGCCTTTTAAGGTTACCTTGATAAGTAATCTATTTTAAGCATTGGTGTACAATCTGAGGATATATGTTTCAAAGGTATCAACTACAGTATATGTTCTGCCTTAAAGGGGACCCGTCACCCAAACAAAATTATCCAAATCCTATTTTATCATGTTAGTCAAGCAAAATGAACTTTAATTACACTGTATAAATTATTTGAATCTTGTTTCCATCAGTCTGGGAATAATTATAGCAACCAGGAAGGAGCCATTTTGTGGACACTGTTATTAAGGCAAGCCTTGCATCATCTCAGAATCTTGTTTGTGCATCAAGGGACAGGGACCCAATGTCCATCCCCATGCCCTGGTTTCACAATTAAATCGTTAAGAGAGCTGGGGGAATGTAGGGAGAGCGGTGACATCTAGGAAGTGCTGAATGGAAAGTGAAAGTAATTGCTTGCCCCGCCTCTATGCCTAGGCATAGAGGCGGGGTAGGCAATAATTGATTGACAGCTGATATTTTTAAATAAGTTTACAACAGCTATGAATGCTTTAATAAAAAAAAGAAATTGGATTTCATATTTAATTTAAGAAGGACTTTTATTATACAGATTTTTATGTCTGGGTGACGGGTCCACTTTAAGGCTTAGAAGAATATTAGTTTCTTGATTTTCAGTAGAAATTATTTTGGCACTATAGCTGTCTGAATTTATTGAATGTTGATTGTGTACAAAACCCAGTTGGTGTTCTGACAAAATGTCTGGTCATTTTGTCTTGGGTTAGTACATAGGTGTCGAGCAGTTGTTTTGTTTCCATGTATTTTTCTTTTGATGCAATGTCCTGTTTACTAATGCTCTTTCTTGTCGCCTGTCTAGAAAGCAAACATTTGATTGTTTGCTATGTGTTATTATGCCAAGTACAAACGTTGATTATATTAACCCCAAAATAACTGAGCAGTTGATTTTTTTAATGAAATTGTTAAGGTTAGAATTAGCAGGGTTAGTATTGCAAACCATTTAAACTAGTCAGATGTTTGCTTTCAAACATCTAAACGTTAAATGCTCCCAAGCTTATTGGTTGCTACAAATTACTGAACCAGTCTGAACCCTAGTTTGAAAAGTGTATTTCATCAATGACCAATAGAGTCGTCCAGCCTGAATCTACAATTTCCAACAAATAGTAGCAGCTGATGGCTGGAAGAGAATTCTGGGATATGTAGTTAAACAACAAAGTCCCAGTCTGACATTATTGCACTAATTAATATAAATCTGCTACCTACCTAAATATATAACCATAACAGCAATGGGGAAAGGAGATGGAGTACTTTTTTATTCGGACATTTAACAGCCTTTTGGGTTTAATACATTTCGAAAAATTCAAGTTTTTTCTCCTTTGAATAGAAAAATTCAGACTCAAGTAAATAAACCCATTAAAATCTGGTTAAAAGCCCATTAGTGTATAGAGTTCTCAGGTGCGATCTTCCATATCTGCATTTTTTTGCTTAGGGTTCACTGACACTGAGTTTTCTAATGCATGCACAGTTGGAGTCCAGTATAAGCTCCAATTGCTCATGTGCTGGAAAACTCTGTAAAGGATCCGGATTTACAGAAGATGGCGCCTATGAGCTCCGCTGCACTTATTCAACTAATAGACTATGCCAGTTGGAAGCAGGGAGGGGGACAGTGGAGTACAGTGCATGAGGCATTCGTTCTCTCCTACCTCCCAACTGTCCCAATTTGTACAGGACAGTCCCAATTTTGACCGCTTCGCCCACAGTCCCAGATTTTTATTAAAATGGACCAAGTTTTTTTTGATCTCCTGCACTGAATATCAGAAAAATACAAAGTTTCTGAAAATGTATTAGATTAGAGGCTTTTGGCAGAGAGCCCAGAATACCTAAGGGGTTATTTATCAAGGTCCGAATTTATGTCATTATCGACTGCTACAAACTCCGATCTAACGCTTATTTATTATTACATTTTCCCAAAAATTACCTTTGCAGGAAAAGCTCAGATTTCCCTCGAAAACTCAGTGTTTTTACCCGAAAGCTCCGAAAACATCATGAAATTGCCCGAAACCCTTGACACAACCAAAAATCAATGGGACTGTTCCCATTGACTTATATGCAACCTCGACAGGTTTGAGATGATGTGTTTTTATATGCGGGCTTTTTAGCCCTTGGGGTTTAATAAATTCTGAAAAATTCGTGACTTATTTAAAAGCCTATTATGACAAAAAATCAAGAATTTTTCGGATTTCGGAATATTTTGGGTATTCAGAGCTTTGTAAATAACCCCCTTAGTGTCTGTAATTCTGATAAAAGTGTAACTAATAAGCTAAACAAGTCTTTTGGGGGAACCGAGACTCAGCAATTTTACCTTCATTAGCAAAACTGGAATAACATAAAATATGGCCCTAAAACCCCCAGAAATGTGTTCAAACTTTCCATAAGCTGTCAAATTCTGTAAAATGGATGTGGTATTTAGGGGGTGTGGCTACAAAAATGGGTTCGGTCAAAATTTTCAGTAGATATTTTTGTCCCTCTTTCCATTTTTCAAAAGTTGGGAGGAATGCTAATGGGCAGGTAGATGTCACGGTATGTGTGCCCCTAGTCTGGTGGCTTCCTTGAAAGAACTACAAAATGCAAAGAAGTTCTAGCACAGTGTTTGGTGTAAACATCAACCTCATATAGATGGCCTATGCCAAAAACAATTTTTGTATTTGTGATCTCCACAGTCCTCTAAAGTGAAATTCCCCCACTCTCCATCTCTATGGGATTTTTAAAAGAGTATTTATCAATGGGTGAAAGTGAACGTTCACTCACTCTTCAAGCTTTGATAAATATACCCCATAGTGTTATGTCTTGTCGAAATAACCAATTGCAGAAATGAAAGCTCCCCCAAAAAATGAGCATGGGATCTGGGAGACTGATATCCAGAAAGCACAGAAAGTCTTTGAGCTTACTGATTACTAGAACCAGAATATTACAGATCAGAACATCAAAAACAGACAGGGGTCAAGTACAGAAATAGATAAAGCCGTAAATTATAAATGCAGCCAGTCTGGGCATTTTAACAAGCTTAGCGATCCCTGACATGCAATAATGTGCCCCTTGATGTGTAGGCAGTGTCATCAAAAATGCCAGTGTGTCACAACATTATCCAAAAATCCAATCTGCAGGGAGATCGCCAATTTACTAACAGGCATAGATGAAATTCACTAGTGAAAGAGACCATTGCTAGCGCCGTTCTGCTCCCTATCACCAGACGAACTTTCGCTCAGGCAAATGATTGTTACTCCGCAAATTCTCTAAAGTGCGAATTTTACAGAAAGTTACCTTTTGCCAGAGTTTCGTTCACCACCTTAGATCTGGTGAACTGATGAAGATGAAGCTACATCCATACATTTCTGTATGTCTGCATGTCTTTAAAAGTTGTAACTATTAAATAATTTTTACCATTTGAGGGGCATGCCACATTTGTTTTATGGTGGGCTCATGTCTAGTGCTTTATTTTGATTTCTAGGACATTTTTAATAAGTGGCCACTTCAAGAATTTGCACCAACATCTCTAATAAAGTCATACTGTATATAAGAGCTATATGAACCCGCTCTATTTAAATTGACCAAAGCATTAGTGTAGTGTTAGTGTTTTGCTATGCAGCAATGAACATTAGTAAAAGCTAGCTATGAAATGCTTGCGCTGATAAATTAACGCTAACTAAACTTTGCCAGCGTTCGGCTGCCGAGGCGCAACTTCGCATTTTAGTGAATTAGCATTGTGGTATCGAATTTGCGACCTGGCGTGGAGCAAAACCTTCGCAGGTGAAAATTTGTCCTTTATTGTATTTGCCCTAGAGAGCAAATAATTCTGTTTTTGTTTTCATTAAGTAGTATTAAAACAGTGACTTGTACTTGTAGCTAAGATGCACAAATTCAGATTTAAATCTAAATTACAGATTTAAATCTAAATTACAGAAAAACCCTTTTCTACATAATAGATTCCATACCTGTATTCAATTAAAGGTCCACTTATCCATATTTTCCATTTGAAATTTTCTGAATGGAAATCTTAAAGTAAAGGTACTATGGCAGACAAAAAGTACAGGGTTAAGTTATGTCCGCTCAATACGCTCCGCACCTTACACTGGAGTAAAATTATCCCCTAAAGTCTCTAAGACTGTGAGACCCCCTGGCAGTACTTAACTGAATTTCCAACATACCCTTTGAAATATATTTGCTCCTGACAAAAAAATCACTTCTAAATAAACATTTGTATTCCTTGTGGAATGCTTACTTCCAACAATGCGCAATGAAAGATAAGAAAAATGTCTCTCTTTTGTTTGCTTGTACAGTACGTCACTGTCAGATACACGGCACTTAATAATACTGTTTTACCGAGATGAAGAAAGATTTGTACTGCCTAAGACAGGCTCTAGATTTTGAAGTTATCAAAGTATGACAATTTGTCAGACATTGCTGTAAGATCTGATGCATACATTTTAAAAGTTCCTTTGTTATGTCTCCAAAAAAGAAACCCCATGCAATGAATGCATACTAAAAGCAAAACATTTCTTGTATTGTTGTTTTCATTTATCAAACCTGTAAATGTACCCTGCACACCACGCACTTTCCAGCCACCTCACAAACATTAACCCTGTATATGATCCAGTTAGAAAATATGTTCTCCTACTGTCTACGTGGGTTTCCTCTGTGTACTCTGAATTCCTCCCACATGCCAAAAACACAGTGGGGCTCATTTATAAACACTGGACAAATTTGCACCTGGGCAGTAACCCATAGCAACCAATCAGTGATTAGCTTTTTACTGTCAGCTGCTGGGTGAACACTAAAAGCAATAATCTGATTGGTTGCTATGGGTAACTGCCCATGTGCAAATTTGCCCAGTGTTTATAAATGAGCCTCAGTAAGACTGAAAAGACCATCGTTTCTGTGAATGCATTAGGATCCTTAGATTAGTCCTCACATCCATGGAGACAGGGACTGAAACATACCTCCCAACATTTTGGAAGTAAAAAGAGGGACAAACATTTTTTTTGACCACACCCCTTTCTGTGGCCACACCCCTTAATTACCATGTTTGTTTTACACAATTTGGCAGGTTATGAAAGTTTGGAAATATTTCTCCTTATCTAAACTGTGTTTTTGTGTCTCAAAATTGTTACAAAGTATCTTATTTGCACCTGTTAGCTGTTCTGGGCTCTCTGCTAAAAGCCAATTAAGTGAGAAACTTGTTTCTTTTTCTGGCTGTTCAGTGCAGAGAAAAGAGGGACTTTCCAGTACAAATGAGGGACTGCGGGTTGAGCTGTCAAAAGAGGGACTGTCCTTCCGAAAAAGGGACAGTTGGGAGGTATGCTGAAATATATGATGTATATTCTCCAAAAAGAATAACTGTAATGCTCCATATAAATCTGGGGATGTTATAGGATTGCTACATGCGGTGGAAATGATATATTGCTCCTATCAGACATGCATAAATACACAAGTTGCTGTATTTTAAAAAGATACTTTCATGAAAAAAAGTTTACTTGTGCCTGAAAATTGTGGAATACAGTGTAAAGCTGTGTTGTTTCTGAAAAAAAAAAGCTAGCACTTTGAATGCTTGGCTGGATGACTGTATTTGCTGGTTTCTGTTTCCTTTCTATTATACAGCAGAAGCCCTGCTTTGCCTAATGGCAGGGACTCTAGATTTACAGAATCAAAGCCAGTGTCACACAACATAAACAAGATCACTTACAATATGGCACAACAACATTTACTCCATTGCTGCTCGGCATGCCTGTGGCCAGTATTACAATGAGAGTGAAAGCGATAAGAATGATTAACTCAGGCAAAGTAAACAGATGCACTGAAATACATAAAGTCGGAATGTGAAAGAAAATAGCAAAAAAAAAAAAAGCCTGGTTAAAATACATAGAATTTTAATTAAAGGAATCCTCCACCCAAAAATTGTATTTTGCCTGTAACATTTTCCAGCTTTCCAATGTACCTTAATTAAAAATTCAGTAGTTTTAAAGTTCTTTGTAAATGTAATTGCTATCAAAAGAAGATTATATTTTCTGCACTCCTAGTTCTGACCCTCGATAACCTGGAGGAGAACTGTTACAATGAATACTGTTTTCATTGCAATTACATTTACAAATAGCATTAAAACCTTTAAAACTTTTATAATTAATTTCTTTTGACAAGTGGCTTACAATTTTTTATTAAAAAAAAAACAAAAAACAGAATTGGATGAAGGAACGGGGTAATTCTTATTAATTAACTAATGGGGTAGGTGCAAAATGCACACAAATAACCATACTTTTTACCTAGAATGCAGTGTTTAAGGAGCAGCAGGTGCATACCTCCCAACTGCCCCTTTTTCGGAGGGACAGTCCCTCTTTTGACAGCTCAACCCGCAGTCCCTCATTTGTACTGGAAAGTCCCTCTTTTCTCTGCACTGAACAGCCAGAAAAAAAAACAAAGTTTCTCACTTAATTGGCTTTTAGCAGAGAGCCCAGAACAGCTAACAGGTCCAAATAAGATACTTTGTAACAATTTTGAGACACAAAAACACAGTTTAGATAAGGAGAAATATTTTCAAACTTTCATAACCTGCCAAATTTTGTAATACAAACATGGTAATTAGGGGGTGTGGTCACAGAAAGGGGTGTGGTCAAAAATTTGCTGCGCTACGTGCAGAAAAGTTTTTTTTTTGTCCCTCTTTTTACTTCCAAAATGTTGGGAGGTATGGCAGGTGTGACTGCAGATAGGCCTTTGTCCCCAAAAGGACCCTCTGGACTCCATGGGTGCACACCAAGGCCAGCAGGGGGGCAGATTCAGTTTTTGCACCAGGGCCTGGGTTCTCCTATTACATTGAATATGCTTTTTATCAATTGAAGTGCAAGAATCCACTAATCTGAAAAGAATCACCTTTTCAGAACAGACCTGGTCATGGAGGCTTATTTTAAAAACAGTCTCATTTTAGTGGTTTTAGAGTTTTTTTAAACCACAACTAAACTCACTTTCTCTAAAACCACGATTGTCACAAAATGTATTAAAAAATCCAAAATGAAATGCCACCAGGGCCATATTTCAAGCTGCTGCACCCCTAGGTCCCTCCGGCTCACACTCACCCCTCTCGCAACCACCCCACCCCCCCAAGCACAATCCTCTCACCAACCTGCTGCTTGCAGATTCCCCCTGCCGACTATTTTTACTACCCATTTCAATCTCTTCCACTTGTAAGGGGAATGAAGAGACATATATATGTAACAAATTTTGAATGTGTGTGAAAATGTAAAATGTTAATATTATGTGCAGTGTGAAGTTCACCAATAGATGGCAGTAGCAACATGTTATTTAGGTAAGGTGTTAGTTTCTTATTTAGCCAACAGGTGACAGTATAGTTAATACAGTAAGTTAGATGTAGTACCTTGTAGCACAAGGGTATAAAAGGGCAGCCACACCCAGAATAGGTGTCTTCAATGGGAGGGAACAGCCAGCATTACTGGAGAAGGAGAAGAAGAACAGACAGTGACAGGCTAGAATAGGTAAGGGAAAAGTGCAGCAGGCACTAGGTGCACGAGATAGAATATCCTATGCCCCAACAAGGAGATTAGTGGGGATAGTACCCCCGTGGATACCCCACTAGTTACGGACCCTAGAGGAAGGGTTTAGGCAAGAGAGCGTTTGATGGTCTTTGGGAAAGTGGGCTGCCAGGAAGGAGACCTGATCGGAATAGCAAAAGGATGCTGAAAGAGCACCAGATTGCTGAGACAGGTGAGGCCTGGTCAGAATGGTAAAGGGGTGCTGAAGGAGCACCAGATTGAGACAGACGGGGAGTGAAGCTACGAGTGACTACCCTACCAAGGACCTTTGAGACCCTTTGGGGATGTTTAGAGCAATCTTGGGTTAGCCTGCGGGGACTGTGATTGTGTCAGATGGATGTACCAGTGATGTGAATGTGTGCATGTGTGAATGAGAGCCTGTAAATAAAAAACTGTGGATGTTTCACTTGCAACCCTGTTTTTTGTCTCTGTATGGGAAAAGGAAGGGCACGGCACCTTAAATACCCCTTACACACTGGTGACCTAGTGGGCAGGAGATTCAAACTGCTGTCAAAATCTCCCGTCCAGTCCCCAGTGGTGATGTACCCTGTGGGCTGCATTCTGCCCCCCCCTCAATTCTGGCCACCCTGAGTCCAGACCTTTGTTTCAACTTGTCACACAATAACCCATGACTTTTTCGTATTGTTGCACAAAAGCCAGCATCAAAAACACCAGAAAACCTCTAAAATTAATGCACCGAATCCACTATTTGGGATTCGGCTGAATCCCCGAATCCTTGGTGAAAGATTCGGCCGAATACCAAACCGAATCTGAATCCTAATTTGCATATGCATATGCAAATTAGGGGCAGGAAAGGAAAACGTGGAAAAATTATTCTTGTGATGAGATGTCATGTGATTTCCCTACCCGCCCCTTATTTACATATGTAAATTAGGATTCAGATTTCATTTGGCCAGGCACAGGGATTCGAATCCTGCTGAAAAAGGCCGAATCCGGAAGTGAATCCTTGATTCGGTGCATCCCTAAAAAACATGGAAAGATCTTCCATTTGTTAAAGGGACATCTGCCATAGATGCCTCTGATTCTACTCGATTTCCATATTATCTTTTGTGACTTTTTCGGATTTCGCCGCCAAAAAAAAAAGACACGTTTTAATAAATCAGCCCCTTCGTCAAAGTATTAATTACATAAATTCCCAGCAAGTTTTGCAGCATGCAATTCACTAGTATTTAGGCACTTTGGGACCATAAAAACGACAACTCCAGGAGGCAATTCCCTTCTGTCCATGTAATCTGTACTTTGCACACAACTGTGTGCAGAGTAAACTGCCTCTTTGGTGCAAGTTGAAGGTTGCAAAGACTGTAATATAGTGTAAAGTGTGTATAAGCACAAATGCGCTTGTGTTTATCAACAAGCCCTCTCATCCTATTAAGGAATGACTGCCATCTTTACTTTGCCACACATGTATGCCTGACAGAACCTAAATACTTCTTTGATTTACTGGAAGCATTTTACAGTGGAGCAGGATAATCAAAGCAATGGATCAGCAAGTAGAAGTTAAAGTTAATAACTGGTCACCTGTGTAAAAAGCAAACCAGTTTTATTACATTATCCCCTTAGAATTTTATGAAGATAATGGTCTGCCAAGAGGGATCAGAGTGGGGAAATTGAGATTGTAAGAAGAAAAATGTGCTTTTTTTAAATGGGCACCACTCTGTTAAAAAGAAAATAAGAAATGTGTGTATGGTTTGTATTTCTGTTTATGGTGTTGTATACTATTCTGTTGCACCAAAGGTACATTTTATATTAAATCTCTTACCTCAGATATAGGGAATATCATTTTGACAGCCAGCAACAGCTTTTGTCACCTGCGGCAACTCACTTTATCACTGCATGCCTTAGGTATCTCCATTTATATTGCAATCTTAAATGTAAGTACCCCAGGCACACAAAATAAAACAATCTACTTTTCCTGGCTTGTTAAGGGGATTAGGACAGATTTTTGTTTCCAGAAAACAAAATAAAAAGTGGTTTAAAGGGATTCTACAATGAAAAAGTTGCTGTAACACAGCCTCTCGTTTCTGGCACGTCATAGCTGTTTGAAAAAAAGTATACATCGTTGAAACAGATAAATAAATATTGGCCTTCTTATGTCTGTTACTTTTGTTTACTCATTTTTGTGGCTATTGTATTTCATTATTTTAGAAAGTGCTACCGTGTTCGTTTTCACATACCTCAATATTGCTGTAATTCGGATACTTTACTTCTTCGAGAAGACATCCAAAACACAATGAAAAGCATTAAGGAAAGGGGAAAATTGTCTCCGCAACCTCAACAGAAAGTCTAATATTACAGTGAGGAACTATTTGCTTTGTTACAAGAGAAAACACATTTCATCCTTTGTGTTTTGTGTCCATTTCTGTTTCAAAAAAATACCCCGCTATTCTTCGGTAGTGCTCTTTAACATCATTGTAAAAAGTGAATATTTCTCCTCACAAGCACTTCTACTGCATAGATAACAATCACAACTTTTTTTGTACTTTAATTGTTCTTCTCACTTTACCAGTTTGCTTGCATGGCTTCCAGCTCATTCGAGGCATCTAAATCTGCACTGCAAAGTGCCAGTACTGGAGCTTATGAAACTTATGAAAAAACAAACAAAAAAAAAAATTCTATACTATGGGTCCTGCCATAACAGAGAAATATGATTATACACGTAGAGTATTAATGTTTTTCCATGACATGGACCAATTATTGGCTATTTGTGAGGTTAGTTTATGACACGCCAATAAAGTTATAAAAACAGGGCAATGTATAATTTGAGCATCCTTGGGGCCAATATCTCTCGAAGGGCCACATCCTACAAGTGACCTCAAGTGATGATTACAGCTACATAGTATAATTGAGACAAGGATTAATTATATCTTAGCTGGGATCAAGTACAAGGTACTGTTTTATTACTACAGAGAAAAAGAAAATCATTTTGAATTAGTTGATTAAACAACAGATCCCATAACTATGACCATAAGTATAATGGGTTTCTCTTTTACTACTTTTGAAGGGGTTGTTCACCTTTGAGTTAACGTTTAGTATGACGTAGAGAGTGAGAAAATTTGCAATTGGTTTTCATTTTTTTTTAAATTATTTAGCTTTTTATTCAGCCACTCTTCTGTTTGCCATTTCAGCAATCTGGTTTTTAGGGTTCAAATTACCCTAGTAACGATGCACTGATTTGAATAAAACTGGAATGAATAGGAGAGGGCCTGAATAGAAAGGTGTAATAAAAAGTACCTATATATATATATATATATATATATATATATATATATATATATATATATATATATATATATATATATATATATATATATATATATATATATATATATATATAAAGTCAATGGTTGCCGGCATTCACCTCCGCCATTCGATCATTTCGCCGGGTGCTAACCCAATTCAATATAAAGTCCAAAAATAAAAGGAAGCACTCACGGCATAAAGGTTGTTAGAAGTCCTTTACTGAATCATATAAACATCTACGCGTTTCGGTACCTCAAGGGACCGTCATCAGGATGTGCTTCCTTTTATTTTTGGACTATATATATATTGTGGGGGTTCACTCGCTGGTAGGCTGCAAAAGAGGCGACTTCACACACCAGGATCGGTTTAAGGGCTTCCTGCCCGCGTTTATTTTTCAGCGGCTGCAGAAATTTCCGAAAAACAGCAGTTCAACAGAAAATCCAACCTTCTGGTTAACACAAAACAAATGCTTTTCTTTCTCTTCTGAAGCTGAGCAACACCAGCAGTTTGTCTCACACACATTCAGAACTGCTGCTCAGCATCAGGTGTACGAAATAGGCCTAGGGCCACTTGAAAACCTGGCCTACGGATTTGGGAATCCGCCCCACCCTACTCTTGCGGGTTCCCAGTAAGACCAGTCCCGGATCAGCAATTACAAAAACCTTGCAGAGAGACATAGTGTTTCTCTGCTAAGAGCACTACTGGTCACAATATCTGAGAATCCGTGGCCCAACATACATACCATCAATCACTTTTCCCCAGGAAACTGGGGACCTTTTTGTCACCATACCACATATCCCCCCCCTCTGCTCAAGCCCGTAGGGCTGAGCACAGTATACCACCAATGCATGTACCCTGGAGAGAGCATCTGCATTTCCTTGTATCTTTCCAGGTCTATGTTCTACTGAGAACTTGAAATTTTGAAGGGACAAGAACCATCTGGTGACCTTGGCGTTCTTTTCCCTATTTTGGGCCATCCATTTAAGTGGGGCATGGTCAGTGACAAGTTTGAACTGCCTCCCTAACAGATAGTATCTCAAGCTCTCCAGTGCCCACTTGATGGCCAGGCACTCTCTCTCTACAATGGCATACCTGCGTTCAGCAGGGGTTAGCTTCCTGCTTAGGTATGCTACTGGGTGTTCTTCCCCATTCACTACTTGTGACAGAACAGCCCCTAACCCAACTTCAGAAGCATCAGTCTGTACAAGAAACTCTTTCTTGAAGTCAGGAGCTATCAGCACAGGGTATCTGCACAGGGATGCCTTCAAGTTTAGAAAGGCTGCCTCTGGGGTCCATGTAACTGTTCCAGCTTTACTCCCTTTTGTGAGGTCAGTAAGCGGGGCTGCTAGGGTGGCAAAATTGGGGACAAACCTCCTGTAATATCCCACTATCCCAAGAAAGGCCTTCACTTGCTTCTTGGATTTGGGCCGGGGCCACTCCTGAATTTCCTCAATTTTGGACACCTGTGGCTTGACTACCCCTCTTCCAATAACATACCCCAAATAGCGGGCCTCTTCTAACCCCATTGCACACTTTTTGGGATTTGCTGTCAGACCCGCCTTCCACATAGAGTCAAGGACCGCTTGTACCCGGGGCAAATGACTTTCCCAGTCTGGGCTAAAGATAACCACATCGTCCAGGTAAGCTGAAGCATATCCTCGATGTGGTTTGAGAATGCGGTCCATCATTCTCTGGAACGTGGCTGGGGCCCTATGTAAGCCAAACGGTAAGCTTCTTGGATTTGGGCCGGGGCCACTCCTGAATTTCCTCAATTTTGGACACCTGTGGCTTGACTACCCCTCTTCCAATAACATACCCCAAATAGCAGGCCTCTTCTAACCCCATTGCACACTTTTTGGGATTTGCTGTCAGACCCGCCTTCCAGATAGAGTCAAGGACCGCTTGTACCCGGGGCAAATGACTTTCCCAGTCTGGGCTAAAGATAACCACATCGTCCAGGTAAGCTGAAGCATATCCTCGATGTGGTTTGAGAATGCGGTCCATCATTCTCTGGAACGTGGCTGGGGCCCTATATAAGCCAAACGGTAAGCGTTTATATTGCCACTGCCCCTCAGGAGTGGAAAATGCAGTCTTCTCTTTGGCCCTTTCAGTGAGGGGTACCTGCCAATACTCCTTGGTAAGATCTAGGGTGGTAATGTAGCGGGCCTGCCCTAGCCTTTCTATCAATTCTTCTACCCGGGGCATTGGATATGCATCAAACTTGCTGACCTCATTTAAATTTCTGAAGTCATTGCAAAATCGGATGCTACCATCCGGTTTTGGGACAAGGACAATGGGGCTGGACCATTCACTATGGGACTCCTCAATTACATCCAGCTCCAACATCCTTCTAATCTCCTCTGTCACTGCCTGGCGTCGTGCCTCGGGTATCCTATAAGGTTTGACATTGACTTTAACCCCAGGTCCAGTTATAATATCATGTTTAATAATATCAGTAAGCCCAGGCTGGTCTGAGTATATTTGTCTATTCCGGATCAGAAACTCTTTCATCTCCTGCTTCTGACTGTTAGTGAGGGACTCAGCCACTTTTACATCAGGCACCTGTGGGATTTCTACCTCTACAACTGCAGAACAAGCGGACAGCAATTCCCTATCCTTCCAGGGCTTAATTAGGTTAACATGGTAGAGCTGCTCTTTTTTCCGCTTGTCTGGTTGGGACACTTTATAATTAACGTCCCCTACGCGTTCTATAATCTCGTAGGGGCCTTGCCATTTGGCCAGGAATTTACTTTCCACCGTAGGAACCAGGACTAACACCCTGTCCCCAGGATGGAAAGTTCGGACACGAGCCGATCTATTATATATGCGGCTTTGAGCTTGCTGGGCCAGAAGCATATGTTCTCTCACAAGGGGCATTACTTTTGCAAGACGGTCCTGCATGTCTGCAACATGCTCTATGACACTTTTGTGTGGGGTGGCTTCAGACTCCCATGTCTTCTTTGCCACGTCCAACAGCCCTCGTGGGTGGCGGCCATACAACAACTCAGAGGGTGAAAACCCTGTAGAGGCCTGTGGGACTTCTCTAATGGCAAACATGAGATATGGAAGTAAACAATCCCAGTTCCTCCCATCTTTATCCACCACTTTTTTTAACATCCCCTTAAGGGTCTTGTTGAACCTTTCCACCAACCCGTCAGTTTGGGGATGATAGATAGATGTGCGTAACTGTTTTATTTGGAGAAACCTGCACAATTCCTTCATCACCTTAGACATGAAGGGAGTCCCCTGATCTGTAAGGATCTCTTTTGGAATTCCTGTGCGGGTGAAAATGTGGAACAGCTCTCGAGCTATGGTCTTTGAAGAGGTGTTCCTTAAGGGGACAGCCTCTGGATACCGAGTGGCGTAGTCCATGACTACCAAAATATACTGATGCCCCCTAGCAGATTTTATTAGTGGCCCTACCAAGTCCATGGCAATAAGATCAAATGGGATTTCGATTACGGGTAAGGGAACTAATGGGCTGCGAAAATGGGGCATTGGGGCCGATTTCTGACACTCGGGGCATGATTCACAATAGTTCTTTACATCTGCATGTACCCCCGGCCAAAAGAACCTCTGTAGCATTCGGTCTTTGGTTTTCTCATACGCTAGGTGGGGAAATACACAATCTACCCCAGGATTTTCGGGGTTCCCATTTTTAACCTTGATATTTTCCCAAGCTTTAGTGAGTGTCGTGTTCCTTAGCTGGGCAGTTCCGAAGTTATCCCGGGAGACCTCTAGCTCAGGCATGCTAGGTTCCTCAATGGTCTCCGCAGTTACCTCAGATTCACCAGCTAATACAGCTAAGGGAAACAACTCACTATCTTCCAACCCATCCTCGGAACCACTTACAATAACACCTGACATGGGTGGTTCTGTTTTCTCTCCCCCAGACACTCTATTGTCCTTAACAGTTTCTATAGAAGTATCCAGTTCAATAGGGTGGGGTGTCACCTCACCATGCTCAAAACTTTTCTCAGTCTCTGGAGCTCGCTCCTGGCACAGTTCTCGAAATAAGGGAAATTCTCTGCCCAAAATTACACTGTGCAAAAGTATGGGAGACACTGCCACTTCATGGCACACAGTCCCTGCTTGGGTCACAAAAGTCACTAAGGCTGTGGGGTATTTCTTACAGTCCCCATGTACACACACCACTCCTACTTGACGCTGCGTTAAAGGACAGTCCTTCAGGAGCTGTGTGTTTACCAGTGTGACTAAGCTACCTGTGCATTCACAGTGCGCTTACCAATCTGGACGACACAAGTTGGTACATCAGGATCCGCAACAAAACCTGGTCGAGCGAACAGAGACAACTTCCCTTCCGTTCCACACTCCATGGGTTCTGGATCAGCAGGGCAGTTGGCAGCAATATGTCCCCACTCTCTGCACCTCCAGCGGGGGCTGTCTCCACGGGGTCTTCCTCTTGTCGAGTCTAGACCTGGATTACCGAGGTCCTCTGGGCTGGGCTTTTCCACTGTAGCCGACTTCTTGGATCGGTCCACTGCAGGAGTCCTCTTCGAGGTGGGCACCGCCGGCGTAGTGAAGCCCTCAGCGGCAAGGTATCGCTCCACCAGTTCCACCAACTGGTCTGCTGTATTTGGCTAGGCTTGGCTTACCCACCGGCGTATTTCAGGTGGAAGCGCTCTCAGGTATCGGTCCATTGTGACCCTTTCCACTATCTGAGGCGCAGAAAGCAAGTCCGTCTGCAGCCAGCGTTTCACAAGGTTAATGAGATCATACATCTGGGAGCGGGGTGATCCCTTAACCTTAAATTCCCAACTGTGGACCCGCTGTGCCCTCACAGAGGTGGTTACTCCCAGTCTCCGCAGGATTTCAGACTTCAGCTTGTCATAGTCCCTTGCGTCCTCGGAGGACAGGTCATAAAAAGCTTTCTGGGAATCCCCCACTAGTAGTGGTGCAACAATCATTGCCCATTGCTCCCTCGAGCAGGCTTGCTGCTCCGCTGCCCTCTCAAAGGTACAGAGGAAGGCCTCCACATCATCCTGCCCAGTCATTCTCCGCAGGAGGTGGCTGCCTGGGATGGAGCGTGGCACTCCAGGGACTAGGGCAGTATCCCCAGAGACCCTGGCTGTCAGTTGTTTTACCACCTCAATTTGCAGCTGCCGATCTTTCTCTGCAGCCTGCGCCAGTGCAGTGATCTGGGCCTGCAACAGACGATTTGCCTCCTGTTGGGCGGTGTTAGACTGCTGCTGTAGCAACTGGCTCTCCTGGTGGGCCTTCTGTACAGTTGCAGTGCACTGCAGCAAAGCCTTGAGGACATCCTCCATTTCACAACTTTTAAGTGCACTGTCTCTTTAAATCCCACTTATATACAGTCCACACAATACCCACAGGAGACTTACTGGGGTTAGGCAACTTCCGTGTGTGGCAATCGCTGCCCGCATCCGAAACACCAATTGTGGGGGTTCTCTCGCTGGTAGGCTGCAAAACAGGCGACTTCACACACCAGGATCGGTTTCAGGGCTTCCTGCCCGCGTTTATTTTCCAGCGGCTGCAGAAATTTCCCCTCGCAGGGGGAAGGTAACCGAAAAACAGCAGTTCAAGAGAAAATCCAACCTTCTGGTTAACACAAAACAAATGCTTTTCTTTCTCTTCTGAAGCTGAGCAATACCAGCAGTTTGTCTCACACACATTCAGCACTGCTGCTCAGCATCAGGTGTACTAAATAGGCCTAGGGCCTCTTGAAAACCTGGCCTATGGATTTGGGAATCCGCCCCACCCTACTCTTGCGGGTTCCCAGTAAGACCAGTCCCAGATCGACAATTACAAAAACCTTGCAGAGAGACATAGGGGCAAATTCACTAACATTCGTAGTTGCGCCAGGCGCAACTTCGCCGCGATTCTCCGCACTTCGCCACACTTCGCCACACTTCGCCAGGCGTAGTTTCGCCAGCGCTCCGCAAATTCACTAAAATCCGAAGTTGCGCACAGCGGTAGCGTAAGATTGCGAAGTTGCGCTAGCGTTGATTCGCTAAGTGAAGCGAAGTTACGCTAGCAAAGGTTAATTTGCATACAGCGCCAAATTCAAATTTCAATGGAGGAATACGTATCAGCACTACAAATGGCTAGAAAACCTTCAAAACATCAAATAATTTTATTTTGCCCTACACATGTGCCCAATGTATAGGTAAGTTGCCATGAGTCAGGAAATGTAGGGGGGAAGGAGGGGAGTCCCAAAAAAATCACCCATAATGTAGAAAACACGCCAGCATTTTTTGGGACTTAGAAAAATTTTTGACTTTTTTTGAAGCAATCCCTATCTACTCTATTGCGCTTCGCCTGGTCTGAGGTGGTGAAGGAAGTCTATCGTAAAAGGTACCGTTCAGTACACTGCGTGCGTTAGTGAATTTGCGTAGTTACGTTCGTATCGAAAATTCGCCAGGTGTAAGGGTGCGAAGTAACACTAGCGAATCTACGCCAGCGTTCGTTAGTGAATTTGCGAAGTAACGAAAATGCCCAACGCTAGCGAATTAACGCTAGCGTTCGGCGCTTAGTGAATTTGCCCCATAGTGTTTCTCTGCTAAGAGCACTACTGGTCTCACCTCAGTAACAATATCTGAGAATCCGTGGCCCAACATACATACCATCAATCACTTTTCCCCAGGAAACTGGGGACCTTTTTGTCACCATACCACAATATATATATATCTATATCTACTGTATATCTATATCTATATATAGTGGATAATGTACCCCCTACTGTAATTTATAAAGATATTATAAGTCACCGAGGAGTTATGTGACCATATAAAAGCACGAGGCCGCAGGCCGAGTGCTTTTATACAGGTCACATAACTCCGAGGTGACTTTTGATATCTTTATAAATTACAGTAGGGGGTACATTATGCATTATAATCTACAGGTTTTTTTGTGTGCAATGTCTCACTTTTATGTATGGCTTTGATGTATGTTCTTTGAAACACTGTGTTGTGTTTAGTTTTGTGTCTGCTAAATTTGTTTGTTCCCCTTGTGTGTGTTCACCTTATTTAATTTTGTTTCTAGAGTTTCCCTGTAGTTGTTTGTACCTTTATTTGTGTTGCTTACAGTTTTGTTCAGCTTGTTCTTTTGTGCCTGCCATGGGTGACGTCATCAGCTGCTACACAATATGGGGAAAGGCAGTGATTGAGGAGTGAGGCCGTGTCAGGAGAAGTCACTAAGCATGGGAGGGGGAGTAGAACATAGAGGGAGAGAGAGATTTTCAGTGATCTCCACTGCCAGGCTACAGGTCACATTCCTCGCTCATGCTTTGGAGCCAGAGAATAGAGTGTGCGCGTCCCTTGGCTGTGCTGATCACTGTCAGTCTCAGGGGTGGGGGCGGGTAGTGTGAATGGCACAGTGTATAGCGACCAAACCCTCCCACCCATGCACTTTCCCTAGCGACCTTTGTGCTGTGCGGCTCCTCATGCACTGCAGACACTGAGCAGAAACCCGGTGCCTCGCTCCCTGACTTTTGTTATGGCTCCGGTTCTACAAACACCTCAGCTCTACAGGAGGAGACTTGTCATAGTGGGAGGGAGACCTGCGTGAGATCCTGAGAGACGCATCATGGGAAGGCGGAGCGTAACTGGAGACGAAGGGGCAGGGAGAGAGACTGAGGGGCGGATAGCTGACAGGCAGAGGGAGAGCAGCGCCGCATGAAGTAAAAGAACTCCGTGCTTGAACGTAAGATGGAAGGGGAGACGCAGGGAGGGAGCTGCAGCGTAGGTGCTGCCTCTGTCTTAAAAAACGGCGCGTTCTGACGTCAGAACGCGCCGTTTATAAGGATATAATTTACAGTCTGGTCCCATAGGGAAATGACCAGACTGTAGATTATATATATATATACACACACACACACATACACACACACACAGGTCCCATTTAAAATCAAATGCTCTGTAAGGCTATATATATATATATATATATATATATATATATATATATATATATATATATATATATATATATATATATATATATATATATATATATGGCAAATAATTCAAGAACTATGAAAAATAAATAATGAATACTAATTGAAAAGTTGCTTAGGATTGGCCATTCAATAACATACTAAAAGTTGATTTAAAGGTGAACCACCTCTTTAAAATAAATCCGCAAACCTAACAGACCTGTTTTGAAGGGGTCCTGAATTTAGCCCTATTTTCAGTCTGCCCCATGTGTGTGTCAATGTATTTTTACATTCCTCAGCCAAGTCTACACTTACTTGCAGGTTCCCAAAAGTCATTACACAGATATCAATCTGAAAGCTATGTGCTTGTCATGTCTTCCCTGGGGAGACGTCATGGAGTACCAGGAAGTTGGTAGCCTGAAGACTGGGTAACCCGGGGTGTAACCATACACTGCTTTACAGACATCCAAATCCATGAGAACGATGAAATAATATTTAATAAACGTAGAAGAAGTGATTGCAACTCACGATGTTCACAAAGTATTTACAAACTTGTAGTAGAAAGCGGCAGGCAGGTATACAGTCCATAAACAGGTGAAACAGTAAAGGCAGGCGACAGACAAAGGAAGTCGAGGGACAGACCAGGAGTCAGAACCGGGGAATCCACAAGCAGAGCAAGGAGGGGTACTAAGGTACAGGAACATGGCAGGAAGGAACTTGGAACAAGGTGGGTCAGAGGAACTAGGAACAGGATCAGAGAATACAGGAACAACAAGGTCACGGGAACTGCTTAATGAACAAGCACCGGGCAGAGCTCAAGGGCAGGCTTGTAAAGGGTCAGGATTGGATCATGAGAAACAGATGAGGATAATGAGATGGGCGGAGAGGTAAAGTGGAAGACTGAGGTATATCAGGAACACAAATGAACAGAGCCAGAGAAAGTACCTCCAGTGGCATGACAGGCAAGTGCACCAGTAAGTTAGCACAAAGTCCAGAGTTTGAAACCGGGCTCTTCCTGACAGTGCTTTTGCTCACACACACACATTTTGAGCCCAACATGCATTGAATTGGGCTGTACACAGAGAATTGTGAAGACCAGTGGTATAACTATAGAGGAAGCAGACCCTGCAGTTGCTGGGGGACCCTGGGAACAGGGATGCCCAGACTGTGGGGTCGGCTTTATCTATAGCTAATTAAAAATGCCCCTCCTCCCCAACTGCTCTGTTACCGACGAGGAAGGGGACACAAGTCAGGTTGGTGTGGTGTGGTCAGGACGTGGGCGGAGTCAGGTGGGGCATGGGCGGGGTGGGAAGTGGGCAGGAGGATGGGGATAGGAGTGCCCTGGACTCCTCTGAAGTTTTTTTGGCAGGGGGCCTGGCGCACTCTAGTTACGCCACTGGTGAAGACACAATCCTATATACTAACCGAAGGCCTATCTATGTCCCGAGTGGAGGGGAGGCAGATGCGCACGCAACTTCGGTTAGGATCTATGAGATGCGCGCGCAACTTCAGCCGAAAGACATAGATGCGGCCTTCGATTAGCAGATGTGCTGGAAGGTTAGGATCAGAACAGGTTAGGATCGGGGAGGCAGATGCGCTGGAAGGTTAGGATCTAGGGAGGCAGATGCGCTCACCGTCTCCTTCTGCCTCCCGCCGCCTCTTCTTTCCTGCTCACTCAGGCGGCGACCGCTGGAAGGTTAGGATCTAGGGAGGCAGATGCGCTCACCGTCACACTAGGGGAACCGGTTGCGTACCTGCACGAAAGTCTGTATAAGCGTCGGCCATCTTGCTACTCCTCTGCGACTTTGTCATCCGCCCACTGCCAAATCCGCCCACTAAAGTCTGTATAAGCGTCGGCCATCTTGCTACTCCTCTGCGAGTTTGTCATCCGCCCACTAAAGTCTGTATAAGCATCGGCCATCTTGCTACTCCTTTGCAAGTTTGTCTAATGGCGGCGCTAGCGTCACTCTAGGAGGGGAACCGGTTGCGTACCTGCACGAAAGTCTGTATAAGCGTCGGCCATCTTGCTACTCCTCTGCGACTTTGTCATCCGCCCACTGCCAAATCCGCCCACTAAAGTCTGTATAAGCGTCGGCCATCTTGCTACTCCTCTGCGAGTTTGTCATCCGCCCACTAAAGTCTGTATAAGCGTCGGCCATCTTGCTACTCCTTTGCAAGTTTGTCTAATGGCGGCGCTAGCGTCACTCTAGGAGGGGAACCGGTTGCGTACCTGCGTGGGTGGCCATTTTTAGCAAAACGGGCTATATTATCTCCAAAAAATATTGATGTTGACATGATAAACAACCAAGTGATTGCATTACTTCCTGGACAAAGCTGTGTCTTTCTGAGTACTGACTGTATTGATTCTGAAGACGAAAGTGAGAAACTTAACTTCCCATTAGAATATTTAAACACTATCAACAATGCTGGATTACCACAACACAATCTTATACTCAAAGTAGGAACAATAGTCATGCTGTTAAGAAACCTTAAGGGTAGGGGCACACGGCGCGATTTCGCCGCGATTCTGTGCTAAGCGAGTTGTCGCTGCGTTTTTTAAGCCGAAATAGCTTTGCTAACTTTGGCGCTGGCGTCAATGCAAATCGCGGCGAAATCGCTGCGCTAATTCACACGCGGCGATTCGTTTTCTATTGTCGTCCGAAGTTGCCTCGCTGAGCGTTTCCGGGCGACAGTAGAAAAAGAATCGCCACGTGTGAATTAGCGCAGCGATTTCGCCGCGATTTGCATTGACGCCAGCGCCAAAGTTAGCAAAGCTATTTCGGCTTAAAAAACGCAGCGACAACTCGCCCAGCGCAGAATCGCGGCGAAATCGCGCCGTGTGCCCCTACCCTAACACTAAGCAAGGTTTATGTAACGGTACACGGTGGGTTGTGAAGAGCATGAGACAAAATGTTATCAAGGCAGAAGTGCTTACAGGATCCCATAGCGGTGATACTGTTTTGATTCCCAGAATTGACCTTACCAGTTCTGACCAGGAATTACCTTTTAAACTTAAACGACGACAATTCCCCATTAAGGCTGCATTTGCCATGACAATCAACAAATCACAAGGACAAACATTGGATAAAGTCGGCATTTACCTATCTGAGCCTGTGTTTGGTCATGGTCAACTTTATGTTGCATTTTCAAGAGTGCAGCGTTCATCTGATGTTAAAGTCAAGATTTTAAGTACAGCTCACCAGGGAGAACTCATTCAAGGACAGGAGAACATTTTCACAAAAAATGTTGTTTATAAAGAAATTTTTCAGTAACACTTTACTACCAATAAACTCAAAATTTAAGAATTCTAATAGCAGATAGGTAATAACAAGCAATAGGCACAGATTCACTCTACATCCCCACAAATTAGCGTCGCCAGTTGCTGCCTGGGGATGCCGAGTGAATCAGCACCCATCGCATTTTGCTGCCTCACTGTTGTTACCATTCTTTCATTAACGATTCTTTAGAGAATCGGGGGTTTACTGGTTTATTACTAATTCATACACACCCATGCCTTTGTGAGCACTGCTTTATAAAAATGTGTATGATAGAGAATTCTTGCTCATGTGTCTGAAAGAAATTAGAGGGAATTGGACATTTTGAAAATTTTCATAAGGTGGACCAACATCTCCCATCTCCCTAGAATCGTTACATGTTAAATGATCAAGATGAGAGTCTCCAAATAATCTCATGTGCACTTCATTTGTAAATGAGCACCATTTAAAATTGGCTGACTCCTGCATATGTTTCTGTGAGCCTATACATTTTATGTTGGCAGCATTTTCTACCAGCCTGCAAGAGTTTTATGAAGAAATTATGCCTTGTGTTTAACTTTGCTCTTTTTTTTCATTCATAATATTAAGTTCTGCTGATCCCAGCTATTCAGAAATTAGTTTCTGCTTAATTGTGACATTTGGAAAACTACATAAATATGTTATGCTTACATGCAGTTTTCCAGAATGCTATTTTTCAACTTGGTCATTTGCAAATCACAAAGTTAAATTTAGGCTGGTTTTGCTAATAATGGCTTTTATTGTGATACTGTAATCTTTAAAATATTTAAATAATACAAAAGCAGAACAATATTAACATTAAAAGACTGGAGATCTGAGTTTCCCTCTTGTTTCTGTTTACTACTAAGAAGCAGAATTATCAAGGGTCGAAATTCTAATTTTCAAGTTTTTTTTTATGGCCAAAACTGTCAAATTCAACTATGGAATTATTAAAATTTGACTTGAGTTTTTTAAAAAATTAGAATTTGATTTTCTAGATTTATCACACTTGGCCCTTTAAGAACTCGAATTTGACTATTCGCCACCTAAAACCGGGTGAATAGCTGTTTAAAGGGATACTGTCATGGGAAAAAATTTTTTTCAAAATGAATCAGTTAATAGTGCTGCTCCAGCAGAATTCTGCACTGAAATCCATTTCTCAAAAGAGCAAACAGATTTTTTTATATTCAATTTTGAAATCTGACATGGGGCTAGACATATTGTCAATTTCCCAGCTGCCCCAAGTCATGTGACTTGTGTTCTGATAAACTTCAATCACTCTTTACTGCTGTACTGCAAGTTGGAGTGATATCAACCCCCTCCCTTTCCCCCCCCCAGCAGCCAAACAAAAGGTAACCAGATAACAGCTCCCTAACACAAGATAACAGCTGCCTGGTAGATCTAAAAAACCCATGTCTCACTGAGACACAATCAGTTACATTGAGAAGGAAAAATAGCAGCCTGCCAGAAAGCATTTCTCTCCTAAAGTGCAGGCACAAGTCACATGACCAGGGGCAGCTGGGAAATTGACAAAATGTCTAGCCCCATGTCAGATTTCAAAATTTAATATAAAAAAATCTGTTTGTTCTTTTGAGAAATTGATTTCAGTGCAGAATTCTGCTGGAGTATCACTATAACTGATGCGTTTTGAAAAAAACATGTTTTCCGATGACAGGATCCCTTTAAGTCAACGTGAGACGTCCTGGGATCAATTTGGAGTTGTTTGCAGCCTTCCTGACATTCAAGTTTTTAAAAGTCGAATCGAATTCAATTCGAATTCGATTCAACTTTTCGGTCGATCTTATTCACCCAAGTTTAACAAATTTGATTGTTTTTTTAATAAATTTCAATTGGACGAATTTCGAGTTTATGGGAGTTTTTAAAAACCCATGAATCGAAATTCAACTTTTGATAAATGTGCCTCTAAATGTAAACAATGGTATCTGACTATGATTTCATGACCTACCAAGTTTATTGAAACTGAAATGTCCTGATCGGTTTGCTGGCAGGATTTTGGATACCAAGGAAGTTTGGCAGCTTGGTCTATGTGATCAATCCAGTGTTAGCTGTAACTACATGTTGCAGAGTGTAGGGGTGTCAGGAGCTCCTTGGTTTCGAATCAGGAACAGGGTCACAGGTCTCTCCATTACCTACACTTGCATTTCTGTCCTCGAAATGTTCCTGGTTAAATAAGTGACATATTATAAAGGGTTATTTATTCTTACCTTGGATGCAAGTAAGAACACTAAAGATGCAAAAGTGTGACCTTTAGTGCTCAATTAAAAGTATTTGTTCCCATTGTCTGGCTGCACTCGGCACTGGTGCATCATTAAGACGTGCTCGCTGTTTGCATGTCTGAATGATGCGCAAGTTAGAGGCAGAGTAGGGGCAGGAGCAGGTTTTGTCTATGTGCCTTCACCCCCTCCCCCCACCTTCCCCTCATAAAAACAGTACTGCAAAATGTAGGCAGCTCTGTATTCATGGGCGGGGATGACTCAGAAGCTCTCTGCATTCTGCTTTGGAGTATAGAACCCTGCAGCAATTTTTTTAAGGTGCAGGGCTGGTTGCAAAGTGCAAAAACATGGAGGATAGGACCCATTCTTTGCACTCAGGGCCTTAGGCAACCCGGCCGACCACTGCCCCCCCCCTCCTCGCTCAACTGCAATGAATGGGAGAGCAATGGAGGAGAGGGATGGAGGGAAGGGAGGGGTGAGCAACGAAGGGGAGAGGAGGGAAGGAGGGGTGAGCGACGGAGGGGATGGTGACAGAGGAAAGGAAAGGGAGTAAAACTGAGGGGTGCGAACACGGACTAGGGGTAGACAGAAGGCAATTTTAGAGGTAGCTGCCCAGCGCCCCCCTATCATTGCACTCTAGGCAGCTGCCTTTTCTACCTACCCCTAGTGCCAGTTTGTCTTTAACACATATGTAAATCAGGTACAATATACTACTTAAATATTTTAAAAAACCATCATTATATATTTATTTTTTATTATTTTGATCAAACACATACAATGGGAAAGTATAGAAGAAATGAATGTGCTGACAAAGATTAGACTTGAGCTGTTTCTGCAACGTCACCTGCCATTCCTCCATATGGTTTCCAAAAATGAATAATATTACAAATATGGAAATATCTACCTTACTATTTACCTTTCAATGTACCTACAGTACTGCAGCACACAGCTACTGTAGAACTGGTTTTTGCCTATATGTGCCTTAGCAACAAAGCTGACAGATGTGAAATTGGTTTCCAATTCCCTGTGTGCTGATTTCCTACATTTGTTTTGCTTGCAGAATCCAATTTCTGAAATGTGACAACATATTTCACAAAGTAAGCCAGCTGAACTCAGTAGAGACCTCTTAAATGTGCAGCTCAGATTTCCTGTATTGTCATTTGTCTTGGATAGATTCGCTATAGGTTAAGCATTTACATAGTTTTCAGTGTTCCCCTTTCATATGATGAACAGTTTATTGTTTCTCATTTGACAAGTTATGTTATCATTGCATTGCACACACTGCTGCTTTCACGATGGAGGTTAATGCTTTTGTTTCAAGTTCATTTATTGCACATTTGAGGGTAGAAAAATATTTTCTGATGACCGATTTCCTTAAAAAACAAGCTTAAAAAAATATCCATGTAATATCCATATAAATGAATTTGACATTTCTCTCATCACATGACTCTTTGTTGTGGTGGGCCCTTGTTGATGATGTCACAGGCTACTTTTGGTGCCAACACTATACTTTAAATATGACCACACTTCTGTATTGTTTGTTCTTCCTGAGGACGGCTAGATTTGTAGCCGAAATGTCGGATAAATAAATCACAGCCTTTTTTGGCTTTCTTTTGAAGACCTGTGAGTGCGGTTCTTTTGTTACAATATATCTATATATATATATATATAGATATATAGATATAAAAAAGATGTGCATAATATTTATTACTACAACAATTAATTTATTATTATGAAAGGACGTGTCATTTACAATATTCAAATATTTACGATGGACTTATAAGTGGAAAAGTGAATCACTGGTCTTAATGCTTATAACAGCTATATTTTAATAACTACAGAGTTGAAATAATTTTATGTTAAGCACGATTAAATGTGCAAACTGAGATTCTGATTATTCTTGTCATTTTTTTGTTTTTTTTGTTTTAGTATATGGTGATTCTGAGAATTTAAAATATTCCCAATACCCATGGGATTCGTTATCGGTAAACCCATTATCCAGAAAGCTCTGAATTTCAGAAAGGTCATTCCCCATAGACCCCAATAGACCCCAATTTTATCCAAATAATCCAAATATTTAAAAAGTGTTTCCTTTTTTCTCTGTAATAATAAAACAGTACCTTGTACATGATCCAATCTAAGATATAATGATGCTGTATTGGAAGCAAAATCAGACTATTGGGTTTATTTAATGTTTTCTTGATTTTCTAGTAGACTTAAGGTATGAAGATCGAAATTATGGAAAGATCCAATATCCGGAAAACCCCAGGTGCCGAGCATTCTAGATAACAGGTCCCATATTTTCAGTCCTTTTAAAGTTATTTGCAAAAACAATTGCTACTGAAAACAGCATTTGCATTTGGCTGTTGCAAAGACAGGTCTGTTGATCGGCTGGTTTGTCTTACATTGTATAAACAGTCTAAGCCATTAGGGCAGAGAATAGAAAGAGACAGACAAACACTGCTTTCAATACAAATAACTTTTTAAAATATTTTTTTATAAATGTATATTTTTAGTTGTTTTAGTTGTTTAGAATTTGGTTTTTTTGGGCAAACAATAATTTTTGGGGTTGAAAAATAACGTTTTTACAAAGTGAACTGCCAGTGGTTTGCTTATCTCCATCTGCATGTTGGTGCAGTCATCACAGTGCAATCAGTGTTATTATTAATAATGTATTTATAAATCACAATCATATTCCTTGGAACTGTACATTAGAAGGGTGTAAATATCTCCATTCACATTCTGGTGCATTTATCACATTGCAATTTGCTATTAATGTTATTATTATAAATAATGTATTATTATAAATAAAGCACATTCATATTCAACGGCACTGTACAATGGAAGGGTGTAAATATACAAATTGCCACATTTTTTAATCTAGTGCAAGGTGCAGTGTCTACACCAAACAAAATGATGCTTCCACATGAACCAACCTTTGTATTGCTTTGAATATACACCATAACTAAACCTACAATATTTTATTTTTATAGCAGTGACCTTCCAGACCCCACATGAAACTTATTAAGAGTGGGAGACTGCAGCTAGAGAGCCAGCCAGTTACTCCTGAGCTTTGTCCGTTCAGTTTTTATTTGCCTGATAACTGCCCCTAAGAGCAGTTGCCAGTGGAAGATTTAACTTAATATACAGACAGTTTGGAGTAATTTAAATGGTGCATACTTATTTGGTTTCAGGTTGACTTTAAGGTGCCAGATTTGGAAACCAAATGCCTTGCTGTTTCACTAAGCCTTATTGCTAAATTACTGCTATATTGCTCATTTTCTAATGTATATGTGTTAAGAAAATAAAATAAGTGAGAGAATACCTATGAAAAAAACAAGATAGTGTAAATTTATGTGATGACAGCTGAAAACATTTCTTTTCAATAAAATATTGAAAAAATATGAATAAATAAAATATTGTTATTAAATATCATTATTTAATAACAGGCCGTCAAAAGACCTAAAAAATGCAGCCCAATGAACAGAAGAATAGTCTCTGCGTGTCATTTAAAGCTGCAGCATCCTCTCTGATTGAAAAGGCCAGTAGGAGGAGGAGCTATTCAAATACATAGTGACACCTGCAAGGTTCATAATGCCGACATTGGCCTAATTCAAGTTCCCTAAAAAACATTTATGTTTAAATAAGTTATGAACCATTCATAGCATAGAAGTTGATTTTTAGACTTCACAGCAGCAAATAACAGAAGCAGAGACAGAACTAGTCATCCATCAGCAACACTTAAATGGAACACAGATTCCTCGGCTGGGAGCTTCTTACACAGACAGTGATTGCAAATACTATACAAACAACAACTATAAAAACTCAAGAACCGATTTCTGCCATGTACTGTAAAAGAGATGAACCAACTCAAGCTATATGCACTATTTCCGAATACTGAACTTATAGTCGCATGAGTATGCATTAACCTCCATAAAGACAATCACTTATAGTGTAACGCAACTTATTGTCGAAGGGTAAAAACTATACTAAAAACAAGGGACTGTAACATGTAAATAATGGTCTAAGTACTGTAGATAGCCAGTGCATAAGGAGGTTTAAATGAGGCCTACCAAATGATATCATACCTCCCAACTGTTTTCTGTGGGACAATCCTGATTTTGACAGCTCTGCCCGCAGTCCCAGGTTTCTTACTATAAGGCTGGTAGCACATGGCGAGATTTGTCACCAAGTGCTAAATCTTTGCTGCTGCGGACGACTAATCTCCCCGAAATGCCTTCCCACTGGCAAGAATGTGAATCTCCATTGGGATGTCATTCTCAGCACTTTGTTTTTTGAAATCGCCAAAAGTTTCCTTGCGAGGCACCTTAGGGTGACTTGGGCTCCAAATTATGGAAAAGCTGTCTCCCATAGACTTGATTTTATCCAAATTTGCAAAAATGATTTCCTTTTTCTCTGTAATAATAAAACAGTAGCTTGTACTTGATCCAAACTAAGATATAATTAATCCTTATTGGTAGCAAAACCAGCCCATTGGCTTTATTTAATGTTTACATTAAACCTTTAAATTAACTTTTAATATGTTATAGAATGGCTTATTCTAAGCAACTTTAAATTGGTATTCATTATTTATTTTTTATCATTTTTAAATTATTTGCATTCTTCTTAAAACTCTTGCCAGCTTTCAGATGGGGGGTCACTGATCCCATCTAAAAACAAATGCTCTGTAAGGCTACAACTTTATTGTTAATGCTCCATTTTATTATTTATCTTTCTATTCAGGCCCTCTCCTCTTCATATCCCGGTCTTTTATTCAAATCAATGCATGGTTGCTAGTGTAATTCAGACCCTAGAAACCAGACTGCTGTAATTGCAAACTGGAGAGCTGCTGAATGAAAAAATAAGCAAAATAACTAAAAAACCACAAATAATAAAAAATGGAAACCAATTGCCTCAGAATGTCACTCTCTATCATACTAAAAGTAAGTTTAAGTTCTTAAAACCCCTTTAAGAAATAAAGATATAAATTACAGAAAGATCCATTATCTGGAAACCCCCCCCCCCCGGTTCTGAGCATTCTGAATAACAGGTCCCATACCTGTTTATACTTTTAAAGGCCATGTAAAGTCAAAAAAATAAAATCCCATCTTTAATGAAAAAGAAACCTATCTCCAATATACTTTAATTAAAAAATTTGTACCGTTTTTATAAGAAACTTGACTGTATGCAGTGAAATTCTCCCTTCAATTACTGCTGTGGATAGGAATTGTCAGACATTCCCTAACTGCTGAGCAGGGAAACAATCATACTTATGGACAGCAGGGGGTGCCCCCGCCGTACTTCCCAGCCATGCAGAAAACAAGCAGCTTTGTTTATGACGATCCCTAAGCAGCCCTGACCACACTGAGCATGTGCACAGTCTTGGTCTTGCAAAGATGTTTAACAAAGTTATAAGATGGTGACCCCCTGTAGCCAACTTTGAAAGCATAAATTATTTGTTTGATTAGGCTTGTGGTGCAGTAAGTTCATGTTTATATTTAGTATACAAAATACAGCATTTGTAGCCTTATTCTATTTTTGACTTTACATGCCCTTTAAGGGACATGTTTTACTTTAAAACTTTATAATAGAGGGTTATTTTTATTCCAGTTTAAATATTTACAACTTTTAGCTCTCTCTGCTGCTGTACTAGTTAGGAACAATGTTTGAAGGGACCTATACATCTTTTAATTTCATAGAGGCAATTGAAACATGCCTCACATATTGAAACCTTTATTTAGTTGTCAAGCTTTCACAGAAATTACAGTTTGCTAAATACAGTAGGGACATTTTTATTCATAGATATACCCACCAATAGGTTAAAGCGTATGCTAACTGCTAATTGAAAGGTTGGGGTGGCAGGCTAAAATTCAAACTAAAAAGCTCATTGATTCCTAAGAATCAATAAAGTTCTTCAAGTACATAAATAGCTAAATATGCAGAAAGTATCAGGTCATTACAACAAGAGACTTGTGGAGCCATCAGTGGAGACAAAGGAAAGTGATGTACTGGATACATTCTTTCTTCGACATTCACCAGGGAGGATCCGCTGACAGACTATTTACATTGTATTAATAATTCAGTAGCACCTGCATTTTTAGGTTAGCACAGGGAGAGGTAGGAAATTGTTTAATATGGAGTTTAATATAAATACTACTGATAGCTAATATCTCTTTTTTTTAATCTTATCCAATGATATCAGTACTTGTATTACACACACACATATTGATGCCATTTACTGTATTTATGCCCTTATTATCTTCAGCTTTGGAGCTAAGTAATTGTCATAAAGCAGTTATGGTACTACAGGTTTGGGATCCGTTATCTGAAAACGTATCCAGAAAACTCTGAATTATGAGAGAGCCATCTCCCTTTAATCAAATAATTCATATTTTAAAGAAAGATTCTTTAATATAAGTGGCTTTAACATAAGCCTCTATTAGTGGCTTAAGTTAAATTAACTAAAGCCCCAAACCAGGGTGTATAATGAATGGCAAAGCAATTTTTTGTAATTTTAATTTAATTTTACAGTGGGCTGTTTATTAGTTTGCCCTCCACAGGCACCCCACTACTGTCTAGCCATAATGAGGTGATCGTTAAAGGGCTTTTTATATAGTGCTAGAGTCACTCTGACACTGTTCCATATTATATGAGTCTGTGGGGGTAATTTATCAACACTGGACAAATTTGCCCATGGGCTGTAACCCATGGCAACTAATCAGATTGCTGCATTCATTGTTCTTCTTGCAGCTGTCTTTAAAAAGCTAATTACTGATTGGTTGCTATAGGTAACAGCCCATGGGCAAATTTGCCCAGTCTTGATAAATGAGCCCCTGTGTGTGCATGTGTATGATGGTCATATTAGTGGGAGAGGTTATTCTAAGGAAAATACCCTTGCAGCTACCGACAAGCATAATATACCATTATATATATTAGGGATGCACCGAATCCACTATCTTGGATTCGGCCGAGCCCCCGAATCCTTTGCGAAAGATGCGGCTGAATACCGAACCGAATCCTAATTTGCATATGCAAATTATAGAGTTGGGAAGGGAAACAATTTTTTACTTCCTTGTTTTGTGACAAAAAGTCACGCAATTTCCCTCCCTCCCCTAATTTGCGTATGCAAATTAGGATTCAGTTCGGCCACGCAGAACGATTCGGCTGAATCCAAAATGGTCAAATCCCAAACTGGATTTGGTGCATCCCTAATATGTATATATTATAATATACTTATTGTACTATTAACAAGTGGAGTGGGCTTCTAAATAATCAATTGGAAAGAATGGGAAAATAAAAAATATGCTGTATACTGTATATATCCACAGAAGTATCTTTAAAATAAAATGTTCATTTAATTTTTCCTGAAGAAAAAGTAGTTTCCTAACATACCATGCATAGACCTAAGAAGCTTACGGAAAGCCATTCTGCTCTTATAACACAATGCAGAGAAATGTTATTGTTTGTACTAAAAAAGGGTTCTTCTTTTAAAAACTATTATATGATGCTTATATGCCAATAGCTTCTAAGCAAAAGAGGATCCTTTGCTTTTTTTTTTTTTTTTACAAAATAACTCCACTAAATTATATCAATCAATAATTCTTTTTCAGAAATAATTTTTGATCTCAGTTATTTATGATAAAAATGGTTAACAAGTGCGCTTCCTCAAACTCACATTTTTTTTCCTGCCTCATACAGCTCATACTGGAATCAGCTAATTAGATCAGCTGCAAGCATTTTGTTGAGCATCAAGTCAGTTAGTAAGAAAAAAATAATGCAAAATATTTGCAAAATGGATTTTTGAAATATTCACCATAGTTTTTTTTTATCATGACAGATCCCCCTTAATGAATGGGCTTCAGATTCTGTTCTGTATCTAAAGTTGTACCTTTTAAATTTTGTCTGTGCCTTTTAATTTTTTAATATGTTTCCTCTATTCAGTATTTTTTTTTTAAAAATCTAAGCATTGGGGGTGTAATAAATAAAGCTCACCCTAGTGGTCCAGTGGTGCGGCTGGACGCCCGCCGCGCCGCTCCGTGTCCGGCGCCATCTTTGCCCCCTAAGGGCGCGTGCCTCCATGTCTTTTAAAGGCGCAGGCGCGCTGGTGTGATGATGCCAGTACGCAATGGTGCCAAATTTGAAAGTATAAAAGCCTAATTAAAGCCACAGGACCTGGCCCGTGATAGGAGTTTGTTCCTGGTGCTACTTAGTGTTGCTATTCTGTTTCTAGAACCTGTTTGATTCCTGTTGTGACCCCTGCCTGGCTATTTGACTATTCTGAATCCTGACCCCTGCCTGATTACCGAGATGGCATTCCTGTAATTGGGAACTTTCTGGATAATGGGTTTCTGGATAATGGATCCCATTCCTGTAGTACAATGGTACAGCCAATATTTATATGTTAAAGCTTACCAATATGATTATAGCATAGTTATTTGGTGCATATTGCCCCTTCCTTGTTCCTTGTCACTAATATTCCATCACAGCTGAACTTGCCTATAGCCCAGTATCTCATGTGGGTATGTGTCACAATTTTTCCAACTAATTTCTGCCCTTTGGTGGACATGATAATTCTTCTTGCTTTATGTTTTAGAAATTATCTGAAACCACTGTATCCATAGTAACAGTTTTTCTTGGGAGATGTAAGATTTATATTTTTTAGACCTGTCCTGTTTAATTAAGAGACACAGGAGAATTAGGCAAACAAAAGAGAACATATTTTTTTCAGATAAAGCAGGAGCATAACAACTTATATTTTTAAGATTCGTACCTACTAAAAAGTTTATATCACGAATTAACAAAGAAAAGCAATTAAAAAAAAACACATCAAGTGCCTGCCCATGCAAGGTGAGGAGTAACTGTGCATTGATTCTCCATCCACATTCTGACATTAAAAGGGGTATAAACTATGTTCCTAATACAAGAAAATGTAATTCTTATATTTAAATACTGTATATATTAATATAAACTTTTGCTAAATTCTTTCAAGAGACAAAACCTGAAGTTCAGAAAAATGCATGTTTAATCGCAGTTATATTTATCTGTCGTCATTTTAAACTTTTTTTTTTTTTTGCATTTTTATAAAAAACACACATCCATAAACACTGTCTGGCAAATAAAATGTTAATCCACAAATCCATGCATAAGTTAATTCAGTTTGTATTTTGTCATGGGGGCTTCCATTTCTGCTCATTACACCTTCATCCTGTGCTGCTCTAACAGCAGGCACAGCATTACCTGTGTGCTTGGAGGCAGCCACTCTGTAATGAAAAGCCAGGTCGCACTACGACATGAGAATCTAGCTGTACACTCCCCCTCCCCTCTCTGCCCATGCGTGTGATGTTTGGAGGAGAGAGGTCACATGGTTTGCAGGGAAGCAATTACTTTCACTTTCCTACGTTCTGCTCTACAGCTGCACTAGCAGCCCCTCCTCCCACAGACACTATCAAAGCTCCTGCCGTTCTGTAAGTTTGATCTCTGCATTCCTTTGGAGGGGGGAGCTTTCTCTCCTTGCTGCCTTCCTAGTTCGTTTTACTGGTTACTAGATGAGGTAAAGGAGCTGTGAGTTCCCTCTGCTATCCACCACACACACACTGCGCTCCTTTCCTGCCTGCAATACTTCTTTTTACATTAACTACTTATTGCCTCCTTTCTCCTGAGCTATTTTAACCCTTCCTAGACTTCCTCTTAAATTTTCCTGGTTCTCAAGTATGTCCTCCTTATTTTATCCTTTTTTTTCTATTCCCTGTCATCAGTCCTGGGATTGTACTCCTGTGTTTCTGCCATTCATTTTTGTGTAAATAAATATAAATAAACTATCTATATAAAATATTTTTCCAGTGCCCAAAATGAATTGTGTGTGTATGTATATATATTTATTTATTTTTGAAATGTAAGTTATCACAGGACTATCTTATTATTTATATGTTTGTATGAAGGATTTCAATCCTTCTGAAGTGGTGTCAGTGAGAGCTTATCTTGATTCCTGCCTATTGTTCAATGTACAGGCTCAGCATTTACATTACAGCAGCTTGTAGGAGGGAGGGGTAATCAGGGGCGCCGCCAATGAGGCGAGCTGAGACGCTCGCCTCAGGCGGCAACGCCGAAGCGGTTTCCAGGGGCGGCAAAAAGCCGCTCCTGCACCTTTAAGAGCCGAATTTCCGGTTTTTAAACCGGAAATTCGGCTTTACTAATGCGAGAGAGCGCAATTGCGCTCTCCGCATTAGTGTTCCTGCCTCCCCTCCCGACAAGTAAGTCAGCGAGGGGGGGCGGCATTGCAGGAGCCGCCTCAGGCGGCGCTTAGGTCTGAATCGGCGCTGGGGGTAATGACATCACTCCAACTTGCAGTGCAGCAGTAAAGTGTGACTGAAGTTTATCAGAGCACAAGTCACATGACCTGAGGGCAGCTGGGAAATGTCAAAATGTCTAGCCCCATAGCAAATTTTAAAATTAGATATAAAAAATCCATTTCTTGTTTTGAAAAACGGATTTCAATGCTGGATTCTGCTGTAGTAGCACTATTTACTGATAACATTTTGTAAAAAACATGTTTTTCAACGACAGTATCCCTTTAAAGGACCAGTAACACTAAAAAATGAAAGTGTTTTAAAGTAATGTAAATATAATGTAGTATTACCCTGCATTGTTACAACTGGTGTGTTTGCTTCAGAAACTCTACTATATTTTATATAAACAAGCTGCTGTGTAGCCATTGGGGCAGCCATTGAAAGCAGAAAAAGGAGAAAAGTCACAGGATACACAGCAGATAACAAATAAACTCTGTTATATAAAATGGGATTCTGCAGAAACGTATCTGCTATCTACTGTGTAACCTGTTCTTTAATGGCTACCCGATGGCTACACAGCAACTTGTTATATAAACTTTAGTTATGTTTCTATACAAAACACACCATTTTAACAGTGGGGGGCACTTTAATTTTTTGGTGTTACTGTTCCTTTAAAACCATTGAAAGTGTTAATGAACATTATTAACAATATTGGATAGTTGATGGAAAATATTCTAGTGTAATCATTATGCTTAAAATTAGGTACTCCAGGGAGGGATACATGTGGTTCAAATCAGAACATGCAATCAATATTTATTAATTTATATATCATCTGAGAATAGGACCACACTGATATTAAGAATGTCACAGAGTTAGGCTGGCCAATAAGATATAGAGTAACACAAGTGAACTAGGCTCTGGGCAGAAACATTTATTTAATTAAAAATATCTACAGATGATTGAGATGCTCTCCGCACATATCAATATTATATTATATTATCAATATAATACACAAAAGCCATGTATATCTTGTAAATTATATCCTTATAAATGGTGAGTAGTGATGTCATCAGTTATAAACTGTGAGTAGTGATGTCATTTTTGTCACATGACTATCTAAAACTTGTGTATTATAATAAATAAAGTACCCCCAGTTGCAAAATATGAGAATATTAGAAGTTACATCGGAGTTCCATGACCGTATTTTTATATGGTCATGGAACTTGTGACATATAATATCCTTATATTTTATAATAGGGGGTACTTTATTCACTATGAGACATGTTGTGCCTTGGGCTACTAAAATGCCCTCCTCTTTAAAAAAAACAGGGATTGTTGGTCCATATATTGTGATATATTCTTGCTGACCAACTATGTCAAAGTCATCCATGATCTGGCCAGTACTACATTCACTTTTATCGGATTCATTAAGTTCTACCACTAACAATGTCAGTCAGGTTGGACTGTTAAATATCTGCAGACAAAATTACTTTATGCCGTTAAGCCGTAATAATTTTCCTGCGTGAATGATGAAGAACAAAGCCCATTGTTTAGAGATGGCCAGTTATTAGCAACGTGTGCATAATGAATGTTGTTAGTGGAAGAATATACTTTTTATTTCAAAAATTAATTTAAAAAAATGACTAAACAAGATCAGTAACACCTGATATATTACCCCATTTGGTATGTGTGCTGTGTTGCTATGTCAGTTCAGCATGCATGATGCATAACTCCAAGCTGATGTACACAGAAACCTTATTAAACTTGGAAGAGTAAATAAATACTAAAACAACTGAGTACAAATGACTGTATCAATAGTAGTGGATATATTTTTTCTTTAGAAGAAGAAAGATCCACTATTCCATACCAAAAAAGGCCCATTAGCTGAGTGAAACTGCTACTTTTAGTTTGCAATTCAAATAACAATCTTCCAGATCTACGCTGTGTGTGTCCAAATGTGCTCTGGGCAACAGCAAGACACTTTCGGACAATTTTGTTGTATGACCTGTAGCAAACTGTAAATAATTCCTTAGCCTCTGTAAAATAAATCTTGCTGAAATACTGAGGAACATATTGAACCCTCCGAAATAGATTAGAATTTGGCTTACTGCATTGCTGCATGTAAATCAAATATTCTGTGGGCGAACATTTACTTACTATTCAATTTATGGATATGTGTTTGCTGTCTGAATACACTGATCATTCTTCCGAGAGGCAAAAAGTTGGTAGCCATGAATCTCACCATATAACTGCAGAAAAACTGAACAGAGGAATCAGTTTATAAATTAATTAATTTTGAAAGCAGCTAGTAAGTTGCAGGTAAAACTTAGTCCCTTTGTAAAATGTATAATGAAGCAATAGAATTCTTAATGAATCAGATGAAAATTGAGCATAGGACTGGCCAGATATGGGATGACTTTGACGTAGTTGGCCAGCTTAAATATATTGCAATATATGGACAAACAATCCCTGTTTTGTTTAAAGGGTAAGGCATTTTTCAGTAGCAGTATGAACAAAATGTCTCAGTCTTAAATATATTGATAATGGGTTGAGTGCAGAGGACTCTTGTATTTGTATATATGTATTTTGTGGTCACAGCCTCATTGCACCCCCGACTAATGGTTTTAAAAATTAGCGGTGAGCACAACTTTCCCTTGTTATATATATATATATATATATATATATATATATATATATATATATATATATATAAAGCAAAAAAACTTCCGCACACATAGGTCTTGATAAGTGAAAAAAAGCTGGTAGATTTATTTCAACGTTTCGGCTTACAAACTCAAGCCGTCATCAGGAAGGTGATGACGGCTTGATTTTGTAAGCCGAAATGTTGAAATAAATCTACCAGCTTTTTTTCACTTATCAAGACCTATGTGTGCGGAAGTTTTTTTGCTTTATAGATATGAATTTTTGTTCCAGCACCTAGGCATCACCATGGCTATCTGAGTGCACCTATCTAGTTATATGTATATATATATATGTATATGTACAGGTTTACAGGTAATGCTAAAATGCACATAAAATATAAAACAAGTTAGGGACCGCCATTCGGGGTTTACCTTGACGTGGTATGGTGGCTTATCAATTTTATGATCATAATTTTGTAACAAAATAACCCCTGTTTTGGGTACATATGCAATAGCATTTATTATACTTATATATATATATACTTTAAAGCCTTTAGAGTGCTCCCACAACCCCCCTGTTTTGATTTTCTAAATGAGTCTGTATTGTGGATTAAAATGAAAAGATAAAGCATTCTTCTCAAGCACAACGACAATACATTTCTGTGGGAGGTGATGGATTAAGTTAGTGATGAACATCAAGCCATTTATCTAAATCCGCTAAAAATGATTCTCATATATTTCTAGCTAAACAAAGGAATGTTCGTAAACCTAAACTAGTGCAGAGGAGAGACATCTCACACTTTCTCTCTTCCCTGTGACTGAATAGTAATTTAGGTTTTTGGTATATTACTTATTCATTGAAAATCAACAATTGCAAAATAAATAAATTAAAAGGTGAAACCTGGGTATCATAGTGAGTGTTTTAGAACATGGTATCCACTGATGACTTCCTGAATAGCAGGTGAAAGTTATGGATTCAAGTCCCTGGCCGATATGATTAAATGATGATTAGATGCAAATAGTGGCTTTTATTAGGCTCGACCACTATGAGGTTACCAAAGTCCAGGGGGACATCCAATGAATTAGGGGGTGCAAAGTACCAAAAATTTATAAATTGATATTTGCATTATGCTGGGAAAAACAAATGGCTATCACAAATAAAGGAGCAGTGCAGAACGCTGTCATCAATCTCCCACCGATTGTATTCTCTGCACTGTTTATGCATCAACCTACTTGCTGTAGAGGGATCTTGGGCAAAAGGATGAAAGAAGTTCTCAGGGCAGCCTCCAGCAAAGTTCACAGACCACAATTTAGTTAAAAAACGCTCTTGAATATGGCCCTTCAATTGTAGCTAGAAATCCACCTAAATCTAAATCATATAAATTTCACAGTTCACCCTGAGAGCCAGTGCACCAGGAACATGCCAGTGTGTTAGGCACCTCTCAGTGAATACAATTGCTTACTTTAGATCCCAGACCGGTGTGGAAAGTTGGACTGGCACAGGGTAATCCATTAAGCAACCTCAAACAGGGCTGGACACAGGGGCCAGCTGTCCAGACCTGCTCTGCGTGGCCTATTGAAACTTTGTGCTTCCTGATGCACTGGTATGGGCTGGAAGGTACAAGCTATTGGGGAGAGAAGATTGTGGCTAGTGCAGGGGGCCCCTGGAGGTGGTCGGGGGTACAGACCCCCCGATTCTGCAGGCCCAGTGGGCCCAGACCCCCCATTCCAACACTGTGTGTTAGCACTTGTAAATATATATACTGATTTCTGCAGTAGTCGTTTTCTTCTTCTCACATATAAAATCAAGGAGGGTCCAAACTTTTGCTGTACATGATTTATTTGGGAAACTGATTATATTTTGAAATTAAATAGTCAGTAAACAGCTTACTGCCATGGGAAGAGTAAATGTATTTTTCCATGTGTTCATGTTATCTTAAGAAGTGAGTATAATTTTTAAAATTACAATGTTACACCTGTTGCACACTTGGCTTTAGGACTAAAGGTGGCCATACACGGGCCGATAAAAGATGCAGAGTCGGCAACTTATTGGCCCGTGTATGGGGGCCTCCGACGGGCCAATGACATTTTCTTTTGCTTACAATGTGCAGGTTCTTAACAGCTTTCTAATGTTTCTTTCCTAAAACTCTAATGAGAAAAACTATAAATGCTATCTATAGCAACAAATTCTGTACATCACAGTGCAGTGAAATAAATATATTAAGCAATTCCTGTGGGGTGGATTCCTTGGGATTCCTTGGGATATCTGCTAAAAAACTGACAATGTGACCGATTAGAAGATGGAGCAGCTCTCTTTACACATCGCATTTGAATTAAATCAAGGATAAACCAAACTCTTAAAAAGCGGCTTTCAACTCTTTTTGCGGGTTTCAGTGCTGCTTCAACGACTCAAGGGGCTTAAAAAGCTGCCTGGCCTGGTAAGCTCTCCCTCTGTGCCCTGTTGACAATAGTAAAATCTTGCCAGGTTTTAGGTGGTGAGCTTGTGGTAGGAGAAACGGCTTGTTAAAGAAAATACATTTGACCCAGCGAGCCGAAGTAATGGATTGCAGAAAATGTGGGTGAGTTCAGGAACTGACATGCAGTTTCTCTAATTATTTGCTTGAACCCCAATGGGTAAAATTTTCTAACCCCTTGCATTCCACTGTGGTACCCCTGATCTCTGGTTCTGGTGGGGGTACTCTGGCATGGGAGCAGAGATGTCACAGCTTGCACCACTTAGGCAAGTGTCTAGTCTCTCTTCTTTATACAGTATATTGATGGTTTGTGGGGAAGTTTATTTTGAAAAGGGTCTCAGAATGATATACTTTGTGATACCTAAGAACTTCTTTGTTTTTATCCATCTTGGAGTCAGCCAACTTCAACTCCCTGTAAAGCATGTGTCACCTGGGACTCTTTCTTTTATGTGAGCCCTTGCTGTATTGGTGGAGGGAGGGTTAGCTACAATGAATTACACACAAAGGTCATGCCTCTCAATAACTTGGGAACTAGTGGACCTTGCAACAAACAATTATTTATTTGCAACACCGCAATCTCTTTGGTGGATCTACTCAGATGGAAAATACAAATTCACTTTGTAGATACTTCTGACAATTTAATACAATTATGATATCACACAAGCATAGTGTCGGTAGCAACCCAGAGGTAATACACACTTATAGGAAAACTAGTCCACAGGGCAGTGGATGGTCATAGTGGGGCTTAACTGCAGGAATCTCCTCTTCTTGAAACTCTATACTTGCGGGTGACATTGTGGGGTTCTAACCCTTCTGGTCTCCTTCTGACGCTATTTCTCAATCCTAGAGCAGTCTGTTATTGATCTTTTCTTGCACATATCCTACTGAGATTTACCTCTACCTCAGGCTCTCCAGCACCAACCAACCCTCCACATTGAGGACTAGGAAAACCTTTATCTTTCCACATATGTAATTAAAATCCAAAAGAGAACAGCAATTTTAAGGAAGGTAAAAAAAACCCTGTAGAGGTTAAACACAAGTATACTCAGCCTAAGTTTATAGAGAACAGCAAAATAATGTTTATTCATTACCATTTTCTGTAATAATGTCTGCAGAAGAAGTGCATAATACCAAGGGGTTATTTACTAAACTCCGAATGCAAAAATCCCGAAAAAATCTTTTTTTTTATAAAATCGGACTTTTAAAAAAACACACATTTTTCAGAATTTATTAAACCCTGAGGATGGAAAAGTCCAAATCAGAAAATCCGGCATCACGGACCTGTCGAGTTTCCATATAAGTCAATGGGAGAAGTCCCAAAGATTTTTCGATGTGTGCTGGGTTTTGTGCAATACCATGAAGTTTTCGGGCAAAAAAACTTTCGGGTGAAAAATCTGAAAAAATCGTGAAAATCGGATGAAAAATCAGAAAAAATATGTGAAAATACGATTTTTTTCCCGCAAAGCAAATTTTTGGGAAAAAATAATAAATAAGAGCAAAAAAACAGATCGGATTTGATCAGAGTTTGTAGCAGAAAATATAAAGATAAATTCGGACTTTGATAAATAACCCCCCCAAATGCATTCAGCTGTAGATGGTCAAAAATTTGTCAACAAATGCAGGTCCTTCCGGATCAATATGTAATTGGGAGCCCAGTGAGATGTTTAGGAAGCTAAAAAACCCAGTCAGACAAGCACTGCATCAAATATGTATATTCTATATGTTTTTGCATGAGGCTACTGTATAATCCAGCCATTGGTCTAGAATTGATTTCCCTAACAGACCTAGGTTATTAAAGCCTGCATCTACTGTGTAAGATCTTTAGGCCAGCAAGGGGACTTCCCTAATTTAGCCCATAGCATCACATTATTTTCCTTTAAATCACTAAATAACAAAATGCGAGAGAGTCTGGTTTTGAGATTGATGAAGGCAATAGCTTTAACAATAATAAAAAAAACACATTTCAGTAAAAACACGAATAAGAAAATCAGATAATTTCTTTAAACCAAATAAGTTTTAGAACAATTCCCAAAACACTCCCAAGGAATTGTTGCCACAAGCACCACCAACTCTGGGCATGATGGCCAGTATTCCCCTAGGGAAAGGGGGTGTGAGACATTGCTTGCAGAGCGACATTACCCTATCTGTGGCTCTCTTCCCCTTCCATTGCCAGTATGATTTGCCCCCTTCCTCCTCATCCAATGATGTGTGTGATGATGTCTCAGAGCACTGCTCTGCCTCCTCCTAGCCCTGTCAGTTCCACTCTATGCTACCATACCCTGCCCTGCTCTGACCATTCCCTGCTACAAACAGCCAGTTCTAAGGGTCCAGAGGTCTTTCTCTGGGGATTCTTAGGGACCATAAGTCGATTATAAGCTGCAATGATTTAGTACTGTTTATAATGCCAGTCTTCTATATAGGTCCTGGCTAAGGGAGAACATTCAACATACTTTTAGTTATTCTGTTTATAAATCCTTCCCTATGATTATTGCTTAAAAATCTTCTTTTTCCTTCTTTTTAAGATGTAAAAAAGTTAAATCTGAATGAATCAGGCCACACTGCTTATCCACTGTTTTATTCAGTCATATAAGCTGCCATATTTTTCCATTTTGATATATTGCTGATATGGAGAATCAATGCATTAGCATGCTTAAATGCGCTAGGGAAACTACTAACTGCTAAATTAGGATCCCAGTATTACACTGAGGGCATTTGAAAAGCCATATATAAGAATGCAGAAATTAATCTTTGCTCATGGTGCTTCCACTAAATAAACCCCAAAGTGTGTAATTATTTAATCCTTCTAACTAGAAGCCTAGAGTGTTTCTTGCAATTCAGACCGACTTATTGAATAACATGCTGTTAAATCCCTTCTGGCCTTTGACTTGAAACCAAGTATATGAATATTAATCTTGCTTGAATAAAAAGATGCATTTTTCATCTGCATAAATTCAAGTTCCCATTTCATATTAACAAACAAATATATATATATATATATATATATATATATATATATATATATATATATATATATATATATATATATATATATATATATATATATATATATATATATATATATAGCAAAACCAAGAGGATTGGTGCACTCAGAATACAAAAATAAAGCCTTGGTGCGAGAACAAGGTCAAGTATCTAAATAAACAAAAGGGAGTCCGCACTCGAAGGTCTTGTGAAGAAAAAAATATGTTTAATCAACGTTTCGGCTCGTAAACGTGAGCCGTCTTCAGGAAGTGGAAGCCAAACAAACATACAGCTATAAATACACAAACCAATTTTCAAAAGAAGCGCCAAAGCTCGACATGACGCTAGTGATGGGCGTGTATACTTAAGTGACGTCATTAGTGGAAAAGTACTGGATACATTATAGTGGTATTAACCATATATTTACAAAAAACTGGTGAAATGCCCCCACAGGGGGAGGATAGTTTTGTGGCGTGATTCAGTGATATCATAGTAAAACTTAAAATAGTAAAACTTAAAATAGAGCCGATCCGGTCGGTGTTAACACAAGATACGGAATCTTACCTCTATACTGTCACCAACATAGAGAACCTGCAGAAAATGCCGGGTATTCGATTATCGCCTCCAAAGCCAGGTACGGAGAAACACAAATAGGCAAGGTGACCTAACATGAAAAGTGCCGCAGCGCTTTATTGCCCGTCCACTCAGGCTCACGATATCGTTCATCCAGAAGCCGCTCGTATATAAATCAATCTTAGCGGAGACCACAGCTAGTCATACTGCTCAATTTACCGCTAATCAGAGCGGTTTGTCAGACTTGGTTAGCAAAGGGTATAACTCACACAGTATCTAGTAGTAGTAGTCATTCAGTGCATAATCAATACTGGAAAGTACCTAACACCGTATCTCGAGTACTTCAGCGCATAATCATCAAACGTCAAGTGTTCGGCCCTCCTGTTGCTCGGTAACAGGGAAAGCTTTACTTCACTCGGTGACGTACATCGCCACCATACACAACCGGAGTCATGATTGTATTTCTCAGATATAGGATTGGTGCTGCTACAAATCTTTCGGATATATTAGGGCTTAACTGGACAATGGTCTGAAAGGGCTTCTAAATAAGCGCAAACAGCATTTTGTAGCCGAACATGTAATAATACAAACAATATGTGTCAGTACTCCGGGTCATGCTTGCCGTGTTCCGAACCCTGTATGAGGCTGGCCTTCACCCGTTACTGAACTGGAAACCTATGTGGTGACAGAAACACCTGAAAAACGGAAGAAAAACCATTTATGACATTTAGTAAAGATCGTAGTCACTAAAAATATATACGCAATCTGTTATCTTATCGCCTCTACAATGTAACTAATGAAAGCTACTGGTCTCCCAGATTGGCATGATGAAAACGTTACAAAAAATAGTTAGTGGACATCCTGCTTTAATGAAACATTTGTTTCTAGTCGGTGACGCTCAGTGTAAGCTGATACTAACCAAAAATAAACATTTAATAAAGAAAAGTATTGAAAGATAGAATCAAAAAAGGTAAATGAAATTACCACTAAGGTGACAAAATGGAGCAAATAGCCGCCTCATGGAAAAAACTAAAGTACTGTAGTCCATACTATCATTCAACTATGGTTAGGGACCTTTAAACCTCACCAAATCAGTTCAGGGCAAGAACATCATTTAGCCTGTATACAATGAAAAAGTGGAAAGAAAAAATAGTGGATGTTAGATTAAAGGCCTAGTGATGTTGCTCATAATTATTAGAAAAAGTGGTTCATCGGGAGAGTCTCATTTAGACCTTTAGGGGCCAAAGTTTCCAATTTGTAAATCCACATTGATTCTTTCTGTAATAATGTTAAAGCTCTGTTGCCTCCTCTGCGCTGCACCGGAACATGATCAATCAGCATATGTCGGAGTTGTGGAAGTGTATGCTTAAATTTAAGCCAAAGCTTAGGTACTGGTTGATCTGATTTTCCAGTGGTCAGGGCCAACCGAATAGAACTCCTGTGGTTGTTCATCCTCTCTCGATAGGAAGTCACTGTTTTTCCAATATAGTGTAACCCACAGGGACACCATAACATGTAAATGACATAGTCAGTGGTACAAGTCAATCTGTAGTTGATGGAGTATTTATGACCAGTCCTGGGATGGGAAAACTGAGGGCCCTGCAGCATCCCATTACATGTCAGGCAATTAGGGCATTTGAAACAGCCCTTCTTGAATGGTTTAACCAGCCAAGATTGGTTTCCCTTGGGTTCGGCTAAGACATCCTTGACCATCAGCAAGTCGCCTAAGTTGTGCCCCCTGCGATAGGCTAATAAAGGTCTTTTCATTTCAAAAAAAGGAAGGTGAGCGTCGGTGTTGACGATCTCCCACCGGTCAGTGAGGGCTCTCTTAAATTGAGCACTCTTTGTGGTCCACTGTGTGGAAAAAATCAGTTCAGGTGTAGGTCTCTTGTTCCCATGGTCAAGTAGTAAATCACTTTGAGTCCACTCTCTCGCTCTCTGTAACTGGTCTTCAACCAAAGTGCAGGGATAACCCCTATTGCGAAATTCAGCCGCCAGTTGAGAGAGTTGTAGTTCAGCTTCGGAGATTTCAGTATTGTTCCTAATGACCCTCAGGAATTGTGAATACAGGACCCCTCGGGACATATGTGGGGGATGGTGGGAGCTAGCGTGTATCAAGCTATTTCTATCTGTAGGCTTTTTAAATAAGGTTGTGCCCACACCCTCACCATGCCTGTAAATCGTCAGATCTAGGTAATTAACCTTATGTGAGTCAACAGTCATTGTAAATCGAATGGGGGAGTCAAGTTCGTTGAGGGCCTTATAAAAAGTCATGAGTGCATCCCTGGTGCCTGTCCATACCAACAGTAGGTCATCGATGTACCGCTTATAAAACAGAACATTGGTGCACTTTTTCTAATAATTATGAGCAACATCACTAGGCCTTTAATCTAACATCCACTATTTTTTATTTCCACTTTTTCATCTGTATACAGGCTGAATGATGTTCTTGCCCTGAACTGATTTGGTGAGGTTTAAAGGTCCCTAACCATAGTTGAATGATAGTATGGACTACAGTACTTTAGTTTTTTCCATGAGGCGGCTATTTGCTCCATTTTGTCACCTTAGTGGTAATTTCATTTACCTTTTTTGATTCTATCTTTCAATACTTTTCTTTATTAAATGTTTATTTTTGGTTAGTATCAGCTTACACTGAGCGTCACCGACTAGCAACAAATGTTTCATTTAAGCAGGATGTCCACTAACTATTTTTTGTAACGTTTTCATCATGCCAATCTGGGAGACCAGTAGCTTTCATTAGTTACATTGTAGAGGCGATAAGATAACAGATTGCGTATATATTTTTAGTGACTACGATCTTTACTAAATGTCATAAATGGTTTTTCTTCCGTTTTTCAGGTGTTTCTGTCACCACATAGGTTTCCAGTTCAGTAACGGGTGAAGGCCGGCCTCATACAGGGTTCGGAACACGGCAAGCATGACCCGGAGTACTGACACATATTGTTTGTATTATTACATGTTCGGCTACAAAATGCTGTTTGCGCTTATTTAGAAGCCCTTTCAGACCATTGTCCAGTTAAGCCCTAATATATCCGAAAGATTTGTAGCAGCACCAATCCTATCTGAGAAATCCAATCATGACTCCGGTTGTGTATGGTGGCGATGTACGTCACCGAGTGAAGTAAAGCTTTCCCTGTTGCCGAGCAACAGGAGGGCCGAACACTTGACGTTTCCGCTAAAGTTTGATGATTATGCGCTGAAGTACTCGAGATACGGTGTTAGGTACTTTCCAGTATTGATTATGCACTGAATGACTACTACTACTAGATACTGTGTGAGTTATACCCTTTGCTAACCAAGTCTGACAAACCGCTCTGATTAGCGGTAAATTGAGCAGTATGACTAGCTGTGGTCTCCGCTAAGATTGATTTATATACGAGCGGCTTCTGGATGAACGATATCGTGAGCCTGAGTGGACGGGCAATAAAGCGCTGCGGCACTTTTCATGTTAGGTCACCTTGCCTATTTGTGTTTCTCCGTACCTGGCTTTGGAGGCGATAATCGAATACCTGGCATTTTCTGCAGGTTCTCTATGTTGGTGACAGTATAGAGGTAAGATTCCGTATCTTGTGTTAACACCGACCGGATCGCCTCTATTTTAAGTTTTACTATTTTAAGTTTTACTATGATATCACTGAATCACGCCACAAAACTATCCTCCCCCTGTGGGGGCATTTCACCAGTTTTTTGTAAATATATGGTTAATACCACTATAATGTATCCAGTACTTTTCCACTAATGACGTCACTTAAGTATACACGCCCATCACTAGCGTCATGTCGAGCTTTGGCGCTTCTTTTGAAAATTGGTTTGTGTATTTATAGCTGTATGTTTGTTTGGCTTCCACTTCCTGAAGACGGCTCACGTTTACGAGCCGAAACGTTGATTAAACATATTTTTTTCTTCACAAGACCTTCGAGTGCGGACTCCCTTTTGTTTATTTATATATATATATATATATATATATAGAAAAATACTTGCCGTCACTGCACTCACCACTCATTAGCATCAAGGCTGGGTGCTAACCAGAAAATTATAAAGTCCAGCAAATGAAAGCACTCACAGCTCCATTATAAAGTTGAAGTTTAAAAGGTTTCTTTATTAAACCCACATCAGATCAACGCGTTTCAACCCCCCATCCTGATGACGGCCCTGTGGGGGTTGAAACGCGTTGATCTGATGTGGGTTTAATAAAGAAACCTTTTAAACTTCAACTTTATAATGGAGCTGTGAGTGCTTTCATTTGCTGGACTATATATATATATATATATATATATATATATATATATACTTATATATATATAATTAGATTATAATTACTGATATACAGTTTTATTCTTCTTTATTGAAATTCAACGATTTATAATTACCAGCAATTGGTCTCCTAAGTTTTTATTTCCATAAATTATATATTCACCTTATCCTTCATTGTTTTTAAATTTTTAACAAAGAATCATACAACTTTTAATTATTTATTCAATGACAATACTATTGTTATTATATCATTGGGAGCATACACTAGAAACTTTTTTTTTGTGGCGTTTATTTAAAGGGGAACTGTCATTGAAAAACATGCTCTGAAACTGATATATGTATTTTGATATATAAATGGTATATAAATGGTTTATGCTACTGCAACCTTATTATTTCCTATGCTGATTGCCAGTAGTGAATTGCAGAATGCTAACATGTGCTGGTATCAGTCAATTAAGCCAGATGAAATCTGTCAGTGACCCATAGCACCCAGGTGGCCATACACGGGCCGATAAAAGCTGCCGACAGACCGAGTCGGCAGCTTATTGGCCCGTGTATGGGGGCACCCGACGGGCTTCCCCGATCGAGATCTGGCCGAAAGTCGGCCAGATCTCGATCAGATGGGGTTAAAAATCCTGTCGGATCGCGGCCGCATCTGTTCGTTGATGCGGTCCCGCGATCCGACCGCCCGTTTGCGAAACGCTAGGCCCACAATCGGATCAGCCCGATATTGCCCACCTCAAGGTGGGCATATCGGAGGGAGATCCGCTCGTTTGGCGATATCGCCAAACGAGCGGATCTATCCATGTATGGCCACCTTAAGTGTGATGTTTGCTTGGTTGAGCAACTCACATATAAGATATAAAATATATAAACTACTTTTTTCACAAAATTCACAAATAGGCAAAAAAGTCAATGGGCGTCAAACCACGTTACATTTTTTAAACAGTGTGGCTTTTTTCTTTTACTATTCATTATAGTCTTGGAGAAATGAAGCTAAATATTTAGCTGATCCCTACTTACAGTTTGTAGTGTATTGCAGAGTGCTGATTACTTGGTTATAAACTACTTTTATTGTGATATCAACAGTAGTTTTGATTTTCTGCATTAAAATGTCCTATTGGAGGCCAAACTCTTCTTGTGCTATGATCACAAACAAAAACACAGTTAGTTCCTATGATACATAATAATGCAACTTGTTGCAGAATTTAGTCCTCAATACAACAATATAAAGAAACTATTTGAAAGAAATTTAAGCATATTAAGAACAGATCCAACTCTAGATCAAGTACTAGATTTAGGTTATAAAATAGTCACTCGTCGCACCCGTACAATAGGTAATCTACTCGCTCCCAGTTTAGTCCAAGTACCCACTACTAACACCAGTTGGTTAAACACCAAGGGCATGTATAAATGTGGTGCGTCTAGATGTCTAACTTGTGCGCATGTCACTAAGACTAAACTTTTTAGATCTAGTGTAACTGGACGTGAGTATACCATTAGATGGTACATAAACTGCAACACTTCTTTTGTAGTTTACCTTCTAGAGTGTAAGGTTTGTAACATCCAATATGTAGGTCAAACTTCTCGTCCACTAAAAAATCGTATTAGAGAGCATATTTTGGACATAAAGAAGGGACATGGAGATTCCCAGGTAGCAAGGCATTTCCAGGAGTGTAATGGGGGAGACATTACTAAACTGTCGGTATCGGGCATCGATAGAGTGGTGGGGGGAAAACGAGGAGGAGACGTTTTGCCTAAACTACTCCGCTTGGAAACCAAGTGGATATTTTTCTTAGAAAGTAGAAAACCCCTAGGTCTAAATAGTGACTTCGATGTCACGTGCTTTTTTTGAGAACTGCTGGTATTTCATCTTCTACATTATGCATATTCCAACATATACTCTTTATGAATGCTTTAATAATGGCCTGCATCGTAATGAAATGTTTACTTATGTGCTGCATATGCACTAAATATATTTAATGCACTTTATTTATATATGAAGAAAAAAACTCATCTCCAAAAAACCTTATCAAAAATCATGACTGTAATGTTTATTTTAATATTATTTTTCTTATTTCTTTGGTTTCTATTATTCATAATTTTACTCATTTTTCATTCCTTTATAATTCTCACATATATAGCTTCTTTTCATCATTGTTTAGTTTTTGTTTGAGGTATAGCTGTTGTATTTTGTATTTCTGTATTTTTGTAATATTGCTTTGTGCATGTATGTACTCATTTCCTTTTTAACCACTAGGTGGAACTTCACAATTTGTAACATAAGTGGTAACACATGTGTGCTTTGTTGTGATTGGGTACAGCCCCTTTATAAGATTTGTACAGGGGTGTGCCATTTAGCCTATGAGTAAGTGCCCTTTTAGGCACGAAACACGTTAGGTTTTATGTCCTAATAAATTTTCTACCTTTTTACAAAAATATTTCGTTTTTGATTATTGGAGATCCTCACATTTTTTTCCTTTTGGATTCAGTGTCATAGATTTTGCACCTTGGGACTGAGGTGAACTGTGAGTGAATCTCCTGGTTTATTTACGAAATTTTTTGGTTTATTAGAGTGGTACCATTTATTTTATTTTTTTGTGGCAGCACACACTCAAATTTTTCTTTACAAGTTCCTATTGCCTTCCCTTTTTTGGGTTACATCTTACCCTATGCTTTAGTTTGTTTTTTAACGGGTCAGCATTCTTCTTAAAAGTGCAGCTGTTATGGGTTACCTTTCAAAATAAACACCCCTAAATATAGAATAAAATAAGACCAATGGCACATGGACATATTCTCTGCAAGTGTTTATAAAAAATGCATTGTCCTTGTTTCTCTAGTACTTAAGGTGACCATGCATAGACCGAGGAAAGCTTCTAACGCAGTCCTTCCAGACTCAGTTGACAGCTTTTTGGCCCATGTATGTGGCCCACCAATGGGCCTGCCCAAATCATACCTGGCCCAAAGATTTGATTTTCCCATCTGACAAGGACCACAATGTCTTTTTGATCTCCTCATCTGGCCCCCAAGACCGACCCGATTAAAATCACAGGTTTGATTTTACAGTTTGATGAGGACCGCATTGGCTCTTTGATGGAATTCTCATCTGATGGGCCTGTATGCTCCTATATATAATCTGATTGCTGACCCACAGGCCAAATAAATAAAATGGCATTTAGGAGTCCAGGACTTGCAGTGCCTTCTTGCTGTGCATGGACACAACTAAATTTTGTGAGAATTTCTTATTCCCAGCAGGATACTCTTAATTTCTACCTACAATCACTTTATACTACATAGTACTTTCTCGTTGGTAAGGCTCCAGCTTGACTTGGGATCTACAATCCATTTGCAACCTAAATGGTACCCTACATTACATTATTGGCCTGTAGATACATTACATTTCCCACATTTACCTAGCTGAACTCTAAAGGTAGTATCATTAAACAATGGCAAATTATTGAATATGTTATGATAATTGCTTGGGTGGCATAGGCTGCCTTTTAAAAATTGCTACTACTACAAATCTGTATATTCTACAATAAAATTACTGTGCCTACTGTAGTGAAATTGTGCAACAGACAACTAGCAGATTGCCATAGATAAAATATACAACCGATCGGCATAATTCTTGTCCCTTGTAACATTGTTTATAAACTAGTCCAGTGCTGTCCAACTTCTATGGTACAGAGGGCCGGAATTTCTGCAATCTACATTGTGGAGGGCCGATAACGGAAGCTAGTGTTAGCCACTCCCTGTTTTTAGACCACACCCACTTTAAACCACACCCATGTTACCGCAAGACCATGTCCACATTAATAGCACACCAAAAAACCAAATGATTGGTACTCACTCAAGGGATCAGTGCCGGAACTAGGGGTAGGCAGAGTAGGCGGCTGTCTAGGGCGCCATCATTGAGGGGCGCACTTTTTTTCAAGCGTTTATTTAATAATTTGTTTCAGTAATCATGGTCACCCAGTTGGATGGAATCCATCTCCTTCCCCTTCTCCCTCTTGCCGGCAAGTAATAGCTCCTTCTGTGCAGTGCACCGCGATGTGCGTACATGCGTCAATGACGTCACTGATGTGATGACAGAGAGAGGCAGAGAGCTGGTGGCCTGCTTGGTGTGGCTCGCTCTCGCTGCTCTCAGCCTTGCACAGTTGCACTGAACTGAAGACTTTCTTTCTAATACTGTAAAGTGTGAAGCTTCCTGCTGGCACAGTCAGGTACAGATTTGGGGCCCATATATTTGCTGTTGCTGCTGGGCTGGGCTGGGCGCTGGCACAGGTACATAAATACTTGGGAGCAATATGATGTGATCAGATTTATTTTTGGCTGCTGCTGACACAGGTAAAGATTGGGGGCAATATGATGGCTGCAGGAGGGCTGTATGATGGATGGCTGCTGAGCTTGCTGGTACAGGTACAGGGGGCAGTAATATACAGTAAGTGAAAAAGTGTTGTACACTTTCTTGCTCTCTTTATTTAAAAACCATCTTGGTAAGGAGGGAAATTGTAATGCAGGAGAGGGGGACACTGATTGAAGATCTTGCCTAGGGTGCCGAACTACCTTGTGTCTGCCCTGGCAAGGATGTCACTCATATGTGAAAACAGTTAAGTCATATTAAGACACACCCATAAATCCATATGCCTCCTCCTCCCCTATGTTTAATACAGTACCCCAGCATATGATTAAACACCTTAGGGGCCACTAACAATAATTTTCAAATGCTAACAAACCCCCAGAACAAATACCAAAGTATGACACACACAGGAGCATAGGGAAGGCAGAACAGAGCAGGAGACAGGAATCAGGACCAGTCTAATATGTTCTACCTACAGTGACACAGTGCTGGTGCCCCATTAGCATTTTGTATAAAGTTTGAACAGATGAATAATGTGAGCAGTTTTCAGTCTGGGTCTCAGGTGTGAACAGTACAGGGTTTTAGGGGAGTGAACAATAGAGGTGTGTCAAGTGTGAACAATGCATGGGGATCACAGGTGTGAACAATACAGGGGATTAATTTGAATTTGAGGTTTAGACAATGCAGGTGCCAGTTAATCTCTGTAGTGATACCTTTTAAAGTTTACATATGGTAAACAGACACAGCAGGCAGATTTATGTGGAGGGCCACATGAGGGGCCGCCAGTTGGACAGCCCTGAACTAGGCAATGTACCAGTAGTAAAACAAGAGGCCTTGAGGTGGCATGTGAGTTTAGATATTTTGGTGATATAAAACTATTAAAAAATTTAAAATATGTAAATTTGGGTGAATAGGATCTACCCGCAAACCTTTTTTTTGAATTCGATTCGAGTTCAAAAAAAAAAAAAAAAAAGTCCAAACAACTCCAAATTGATTGTAGGAGGCCGCCATAGGCTAAAACACTAATTCTGCAGGTTTTAGATGACGAATAGTCGAATTTGAATTCTTAAAGGGATAGTAAGTGATAAATATAGAAATTAGAATTTCACTTTTTTTTTTAAACTTGAATCGAACTTACACTAAAATAAACTCGAAATTTGAGTTTTAAAATTCGAATTTTCAATTTGACCCTTGATAATTCTGCCCCCTTTATTTTTTTTATTGTAAAAGTTCAAGAAATTCACACAGGCTGAACTTGAATACTGGCAGTTATATATATTGTATTGCAGCAAGTGGACATCTTCAAAATATAGGTTAGTCTGAGAGCTAAAAAAAATTGCAGCTAGTCAATGCTACAGTGTGGGTTACACCGAGCACCAAATTTTTAGCCAAAAATACTTCACTCTAACAAAGCCCTAAACCCCCCAGATATATTTATACCATTGTTACACATTCTGACACTCATTATTGCCCATCCGTATAACAGCTATGTATACTATATATTCATTTTCCAAAACATAAATACACTGAACTAAGTTATTATTAAGAAGGAAGAAAAGTATAGTTATCAGCAGGTTCCTTTAATCTTCTTATTTTGGAACATATAGTACAATGATAATGCAAATCCCTAGAGTTTCCTCAAAAGGAATTTACACATCGAATGGTGTAGCATTAAAATTAGCCAATGGATTGAAAGGACATATATATATATATATATATATATATATATATATATATATATATAGATATATATATATATAGCAAGTCCAAAAACTGGAGCACACTTTTCTATTAATGCAACTGCCCAGGTGCTGGTTAAACTACTAACTTGTACATATCTCCACAAAAACCGCACACATAGGACTTGTTAGTGCAAAAAAATTGAAAAAATGTTTTATTCCGACGTTTCGGTTCACATACAGGAACCTTCCTCAGGTGGGGTACACTGTGCATAGCAAACAATACTGAATTTAAACACATAAATGGCGCCAAACAATCAACATGTGACATCATCACAGCATCAGTGAGTCATAGTGGGAGTGTATAAATAGATCTATCCGTGGGGGCTACTTTCCCTTTAATGTGCAGCAAGGAACACCTAGTGCAGTGTAGGTGAGCCGTGCTTGAGTGTGTATAGATCCATTTTTGCATAGTGAGTGTCGTGCTTGTGATCGCTGCCTATGTAAAGTGTTTAACAAAAGTGATTCTCATGTGCAGGACAACCTTTCGTTACCTCTCTTAACGAGCCGTCAGTTGAGCATGGAGGAGGGAACGCTTGTGTCGCCCAGAGGAATCGGCATCACCCAACATAGGATGCACATAGGCTCGACCCGAACATCCACCGCACCGATTGTCTCGATCATTGACCCAGGTAAGTCATGCACCAGATATAGAGCCTGCGCTCTACTGTCAGTCGCTTATTACCTGTCAGCGACGTTCTCCACTCCGTACCTCTCTGCCCCTTCTCTCGGCCCGGAACACGCTGCTTCGGCGATCGGAACATCAAGGGAGGTGATACTCCTCCCCCAACACCGCTCATCCATGTCAGACTCACCGGGAGGGCACTGTACTTTAGCCATAGGTAATGATTGTTTTCACCAGGATCGCATTCCGAGTCCTTACCTCAGGTGACCGAGCAGGTAGTATGTAACCACCTGTATAGTTACGCCCAAATTTCATTCGGGGAGCCCAGCACCCTGGGTTGGCCGCATTCCTCATTGGCCGCCCTTCTCTCTCTCCTCCTCCATTGTGGTATCCCATGGTTGTCTGTATAAGTGCAAACACATTAAAAGTGATTTAAAAACAAGAGAACCCTTTAGATCACAGCAGCCAATACATTGTAGAGTTAATACTATTACTACGTGGGCTCAAGTTGCTGAACATATTGAGTCGAAACTATAAGCATATGTCTCTTTTATGCAACTTTGTTGAGTCCAAAATGTTATAATATCTCCTTTTGTTTCAGATCCATTTGCGAGGAAGCAGTCCACACTCGTCACCAGACTCCTCTGCCCTCAACCCTCCGGGCCCAGCTCCAGCCACGGAACCATTGTCAGACGACCCTCCCCACACAGTCCATCAAGCGGCAGAAAAAACAAAAACACAAAGACGTCACCACGAAAAGTCGAAAACACGAAAATACACAAAAGCCACAGACCACCACAAACAAACAAAAAATTATACAAAAATACTAAAATAAAAATAAAGTTCAAAAAACGGACAAAAAGTCTCTTCTTTCATAGCCGCATGTTAGTCTCCTCTAGTGGTGATCTTCATCTAAGTGTAGTCAGTTTATGAAACATTCAGTATATATCCCACTCAGAGAGCCACTTATGTGTTTTCTCTAAAAAAATGGGGACATTGGTAGGATTTCATTTAGGCCTCTTGGAGACACTGTGTCAAGTGTGTATATCCACATACTCTCCTTTCTTAATAATAATAAATTCCTGTTGCCACCTCTCTTTGGAGACGGCACATGATCTATGATCATGTGTCTAAACTGTGGTAATGTATGATGCATCTTTAGCCAATGTCTCGGTACTGGTTGTTCCGTTTTTCCCGTTGCCAGAGCGCTGCGTATCGCGCTCCGGTGATTAGCCATTCTCTCCCGGTATGTTGTAGTTGCCTTCCCTACGTAATAAAGTCCACAAGGGCACCAGGCCATATACACAATGTGATCTGAGGTACACGTGACTCTATGTTGTATTTTGTACCTCTTCCCAGTTCTGGGGTGTGCAAAGTGAGTTCCTTGAGTCATACCCCCACAGGTCAAACAGGAAGCACACTTAAAACACCCTGTCTTGAGAGGACGGTCCAACCATGTGGTTTTAGGAGCTTTTGTTAAATTTTTAACCACCAATATGTCGCTTAAATTTCGTCCTCTTCTGTAGGCCATCATCGGCGCTTTCTTCCCATAAAAAGGTAAGTCTGTCTCTGTGTTGATTATATCCCACCTATCTCGTAGTGCCCTTCTCACATTCGGGCAAACATCCGTCCATTGTGTTACAAGAATAGGATCTGCCTCTCTCTTTTGGCTGGTCACTCTCTTTTGTAATAAGTCCTCTTGTGTATGTGCCAAAGCTCTCTGTAATTGCTCGTTGATCAATTACAGAGGCAAACTGGGTTGAAAGTATAGTGAGTTGTTTCTCCGCTGTTTCCCGGTTGGAGTTATTCCTGATCACCCTGAGAAATTGAGAGTATAAGACCCCCCCGGGACATGTGGGATGGATGATATGAATTAGCCTGAATCAGGCTATTTCTGTCCGTGGACTTCCTAAACAAAGTGGTACCTAACTTATTACCTTGCCTATAAATACTCACATCTAGGTAGTCAATTGTCTGCTTGTCATAGGTACAAGTCACCCTGATGGGAGAGTTTAGGGTGTTTAAAGAGTCGTGAAATGCTTTCAGTTCATCCTCTGTATCCTGCCATAACATAAACAAATCGTCAATGTACCGTTTGTAGAATAGTATCCTTTCGCCTCCCTTTGGTAGTAAGTGTTGTTCCTCATACAATTGCATAAACAAATTGGCGAAAGAGGGGGCTACATTTGAACCCATTGCGGTCCCTGAGATCTGTAGGTAGAACGCATCATTAAAAGTAAAGTAATTGTGCGAAAGTACTAAATCCAATAGATACAAGATATAGTAGTCAACTTGTCACAACATATGTTGTCATTGGGAGGCCTGATGACGGCTTAAGTGAATAGCCGAAACGTTGGAATAAATACCATTTTTTGGATTTTGCACCTTGAAAAGACCTGTGTGTGCGGTTTTCTTTGCTATATATATATATATATATATATATATATATATATATATATATATATATATATATTAGTTAGTTCGGATACATAGGTATGAGGTTAGTTAGGATACATAGGTATGAGGTCTTATGTTAGGTTCAAGACCAAGGAACATTTATGGCACTGCACAACTTGACAACAGTCAAAGATCCACCATTAATGTGGACATGGTTCTTGGTTCAATAGTTCTTGGGATAACATGTATGTGTCTAAATGATGTGGTTTAAAAGGGGGCGTGGACCACACTGACTTCCATTATCTGCCCTCCACCATGTAGGCAAGAAAAGATTTGTTCCTCTGCACCACAGAAGTTGGACAGCACTGATCTATTGCTGGAGTGATCAGCTTGACTATTGTTGTACTCATAAGCACTGAAATAGCATTCCGGCTTCATGTAGGTTAGCAGACTATTAGATCATAAAATAACAGCACTCTATCTCTGGCCACATGCAACATTTCTCAGTTTGTTCTCCCTCTCACTATGGTGGCAGCTGCCTAATAGCACAAAAAAGCATACATGCTGAATGTTTTTAGCTTAAAAGTGAAAGTGAATGCTTTTAGCTGAAAGTCAAAACAGCTATTGTCAAAATATCTTTTTATTTTTTGTTTTCTTAGCACCGGAGTATGAGAGGCAAGCTTATTTCTGGAGCTCACTATGGGTTCACAGTATGAATGGATTTTAGCTGAATGAAACTGGCACCATGGAACAATCCTGCATTCTCACATTTTAGCGAACACTTTTTTGTTATTTTCCCTGCCTGCTCTTCATCATTTGCAAAGTTTAATTATGGATTTGTGAAACCATCTTTAAAATCATTATCTCTATTATTATTATTATTATTATTATTATTATTAGAGATCACCTACTCTGGGATTTTTAGGACAGATTGATAAAGATCTTGATAAAAATACAGTACAGGTATGAGATCTGTTATCTGGAAACAGAAAGCTCTGAATTACGAAAATGCTGTCTTCCATAGACTCCATTTATTCAATTAATCCAAATTTTTAAAAATTATTTCCTTTCTCTGTAATAATAAAAACAGTACCTTGTACTTACTAGAAGCAAAACCAGGCTATTGGGTTTGTTTAATGTTTACATGATTTTCTAGTAGAACCACATTTTGGAAAGATCCTTTAGCCATAGTGATGGGCAAATTTATTTGCCAGGCATGGACTTGCGGCGAGTTTTCACAAAACGGCGGTGAAAATTTGCCTTGGAAAATTAGCCGCAAAAAAAAAATATAAAAAAATTGTTGCATGTCAAAATTGGCTATACACATAAACATTTTCGGACGCCCATTGACTTTAATGCATTTGGACAAAAACTGTTGCTCATGTCAAAATTTTTGCGCGTCAGTATTATTTTAATGCTCACTGAATTCAATGTGTTTCGCAAATTTTTCCAGAGTTGCGTGATTTTTTCAGTGAAGTGAAACAGGGCAGATTCGCTCCATCACTAGTTAGCCAGAAAACCCCAGGTCCCAAGCATTCTGGATAACAGGTCCCATAAAAAAGCACAATGGCCAGCTAAATACAGTGGAACCTCAATTTTACATCCCCTGATTTTAAGTTGTCCCTCATTTTACATTGTTGTTTTGTGGTCCCACCTATACAGTATATTATGCATTATACATTTCCCAGATTTTACATTTTCCTGGACTTACAAAAAAATGTTCTGGTCCCCTGAAAAACGTAAATTGGGGGTTCTAATGTATACATGTTTTATTATTCATCAAATGCATATTTTTAGAAAGTGCTTAGAACAATGGGGTTTATTTGCGTATCCACTATTAAAATGTCACACCAAGAATCACTTCCTCTTGATTTTCCCCACTATCCCCTTGATTCTAGGCTATTTTTACCCATGGGGCTTTTGTAGGATGAATTTTTCTGCTCCAGAAATGACTTTAGATAGAAAGCAATAGTTACATAAGTTACAACAGTTAAAAAAGTGACAATGGAAATAGATTAAAGAGATACATAAATATATACAATGAAATGTAACTTTATACAACAATGTAACATAATTAATCCTCACAGGAAAGAGAGATGTTTTATATTTATGTTTATGTGAAATTAATGATTTTAAATAATATATAGTTCACTTTAATTATGGATATGATGACAATGTTGTTTAATACGGGTCTTTATATAGAGAAATGATTTATACACGCTTGCATTATTCATTAGTTTTATTTAAACGATTATTCATAAATTAGCATGAATGAAATGCAGTATAGATTTTTTGTTTTTTGTTTCAATACGTTGTATAACAAATATAACAAGCACGGATATTTTAAACACTAATGTTAATCACATATGTTATTTAAATTGCACCTGTATTTTAAACACTGATGTCAGTCACATTTGCTATTTAAATCTTGAGTCACGTGATTTTTACTGACTCTGAGGAAGTGCCGGGAGACCCGGCAAGAAACGCGTAAGTCAGCCCAGCATACCCACCGCTAGATTCCCCCCCTGTGTGTTTGTTTTAATAAAGCCAATAACTGAACACGAACGCTGGTGTCCTCACATGGTGTCCTGGATCAGCGCTGAGTACGCGAGAGTATCGTTTGTTCTGCATTGATTACCGGCATGGAGTAGCCGGCGTCTCGCAAAGGCAGCGGCTGGGAAGACACAGCATTACCGGGTGAGCTCCGGTGCGATCCACATCAATTTATTTTATTTTTCTTTTGTAGGATGTAACCTACATTGATGTAGTAATCTCTGGGTTATTAGTGTCTCCTGGACCAGAGTAACCCATCTTGTGGACTGATTTTATGCTGGCTGAAATTTTTTCTTGGCATGATTAGACTGATTGTGCAGGTAATAATGCAGTTGGCAATTGATGGATCCCCATTTATAGGAATTTCCCGAGAGGACTAGCAAATTTGCTGTTATGGGGCATTGAGGCCCTAGGAATAGGTAGTGCGATGAACCTGTGGAAATGATGCTGTTAATGGGTTTTTTTTGGCAGATACTACTGACTCATGTATTATGAACTACTGTACTCTTATAGTCCTACTGGTTTCTCTGCTACATTGTCTCATGTCAGAAATACCTGACATACTGTATTCTTAATATTCTACTTGTCAAACCAGATTGCCGAGGACTGTAACAACCTGAGAACTAAGCAAACCTCTATCTATCACAGCAGTCATGACAAAATAAGGTGGTTAAATAATTACCTTTCACTTGAACAATAATTTATTGAATTCTTGAATTGTAAAATCTAATACATACCGAGCAGTTATAATGAAACCAACGATGAGACGCATATTTAAGTCACCGTCTCATGTAAATTTGTAGTTGGCTGCCACCCGCTAGATAAGCCATATTCACCAAAAATAAATTGGTCCCAACAATAGCATTAATTGCCATCTGGCCATAACTGTCGTCAACCAACCTAAAGTGGAGATGGGTGACTGTTATTCCATGTACCCCACAGGAGTACATGGAAACACCTTCACCAAGGGGAGGGACAGTAGCAGGCTATATTGGTATTTTTTCTTTCAGTGAAGAAAACTTCTGTATGTCACTTAATCTTAAAGCAACGGGTTATGTAATTAACATTTGCACCAGGTCTAGCATCTACAGTAACTTATCAGATATTTGTAAATGCCACTTGCTTATTGGTTGCCATGGGCTACTAGACCTGGTACAAACATGTCATGTTACATTGCCCCAAGGCCTTCAGATTCTATAACAGACATTTCTTACATTGTGAATTACAATTCAGTATTTTGTAAGACCTTCTTGAATGTGGCATACTTTTTAAACATAAAAATAACTGTGTAAGAAGGTTTTCTTACAAACACTGGACAGAATTGCAGTAACCCTAGCCTATAGCCACCAATCAGATATTTGACTGATCAAAGCTAGCTGCTGATTAGTTGCTATGGGTTACTACACTGAGGCAAAATTGCCTAGTGTTAATAAATGAGACCCATTATTGCATTGGCAAAAACAAAACAATCTGTTAGATGAGGCACTTGGAGCTTATAAAATGTTTATAAAATATTGTAAAATTATAATGGTTTATATTTATATGCCTCGTTCATATATTTTATCACATTCCCCATAATAGTTTTATATTAATATGAAAGTATACATTTTCCCTTTGATTGGAGAAGCTCATTATGCCATATATTGAGATACCTGAAATTTGCTCAATTTTAGTTATTGGTTTCAAGGTGATTTATCTTTCAGGCTGTATTATGGTAGTGCAGTGCCTATCATTTTGCTTATACAAAAAGAGACCAAATTGGCACTAAATAAACCTTAACCTCGGGCTGTCAGGGGATTCTGGGAGATGTAGTTTAACAAAAGCTGGCATCAAGCCTAGATATGAATATGTTTGCAGGAATTGGAACTGTAGAATTGAGACTGTTATTCAGCCTGATGCCCTTCTATATGAATATATTTCACAACCAGAAGTCACTTGTCAAAGAAAAGAGGGGCTAAATTAAAGAAAACCTCAGTGAATGGGTTCCAGGCAGCTATTCTTGCTACCGTGAAGCTCAATACACAAAGAGTATGTATCAGAATCCTAAAAGATGTCATGAATACATCCGGCGCTGTCATATCAGTAAGATCCATGGTTACCTTGAATTATCAGATGTTTTCTCGCTTAATTCGCCCGTTTATAGTCTGCATAAGATGTGAAATGGCCTTCAAATCAATGCAATGATAACTCAGTATACTAATTTGTGGGCTTTTTTTTCCCTTAGCACTCAGCTACAGTATGATGATGATCATAATGATGTGAACAGGAAGGTAATGAGCAGACGTATTTTGGTCTGACATTGCCATGAAGGAAAGACAGTCTCAATGTCAGACTTAAAATAGTCAGCAATGAGTCCAACAAATATTCAGTGTACAAGAAAGAGAATGGAGTCATCTAATATAGCAATGAGAATGACATGTATGAATCATTACAGATGTTCCACACAGCATAGCATCTCCACTTGGGATTTGTTGCCTGCCGCAACTATCTTAAATCAAATACTTTTTGTCACTAACTAACCCTAGCTAACTAACTAGCTAACCCCCTGCTCCATATAAAATTCTGTCCAATTGGGGGTAAAGGGCATTTGGCCTAGAGTTGCCTGCTGATTCTGGTAAATGGACACATACGAAATCTACAGCCTGCATTGCTAAGAAGTAGTTAGTTCATATACATACTTCATGGCTGCACAGATAATATTGCAATCTGCAGCTATTAGGCTATGTGGGATTTAACAAGATTGTGGGATTTAACAAGAGTCAGTTACAATGCAGAATGCAAACAAGGTTAAAATAAACCATTATTTTCTTTTTGCACTTTTCACATGGCATTATTATGCACTGTGTATACTGCCTCAGTCCTCATTGCTCCATTTTGGAGTGTAGAAACCTGCTGCTTACTTCTAGAACACAGTGCAGACTGTACGTCTGCAAAACTACAAATAAACAGCTACGGGGCACTCTTGCACTCCTTGGCACTCCACATTTGCACCCTGGGAATAACCCTTAATGTGTCCATTAGTAAAGGTGTGAGTTGACAACTCAAAGGGCTCTTACACACACGCACACAGGTGTTTCTGATTGTGTGTTCCCACATGCCAGCCTTTTTACATAGCATTGCCATTCTGTTAGTGATACAAACTCCTTGTTTGCCAGCACTTTCGTAACACAATTACTACCCAGCAGTTTGCAGAATGTTATTCCCTCTATAGTCCTAGTTACAGTTGGATACATACAGTGAAGCCTCCATTTTACAAACCCTAATTTTAAGTTCTTCCATATTTTATACAATTTTTTATGGATCCACCAATTTATAATGCATAATACATGTTCCTGATTTTACATAATTATTTTTGGTCCCCTGAAAACTGTAAAATGGGGGTTCTACTATACATAACGTAGAGTCTATGAACAACAAAATGTCACTTGCATAGAATCTATGTTTATACATCCTATTTCAATCTAGGCGAAAGCTGCTTCGTTCCCAGAGTGGCATAAGGGTTAAAAGATAAGAGTTATCCAAAAAAAACAAAAAAACAATGAGGTGGATACGGGACAGGAGCAGGAGAGGGGGGTGATGTTTAATAATATATATTATAATATTAAAGATATTTCTATCTATACAGATATATCTATACAGATATATATTCACTATGCACCGAAAATGCGCTAGCAACGGCTTCGCCACACTTCGCCACACTTAGCCAGGTATAGTTTTGCCAGGGCTGCGCAAAGTGAATTCACGAAGTGTTGATAAAGGGCACACAGGCCTGAAATATGTTGTGTACGAGTAGTCGGCTAATAAAAGGAAAACCACAGTATTGATATGCTTGCTGAGTGCTCTCCTCATTTCCCAACAGATTCACACTCATCTGCCCTGGGAAAGAATCTGCTTCAACAGTAGCAGATTATCTACTGTGATTCTCTCATTCCTCAATAGGCATAGAATAGACAATGGGATGGTCTATTATTTGAAGGGGTGCTGACCTGACAAGATGTAAGCTTTTATAAAAAATGATTGCGGGTTCTTAATGATAATTTAAATACGAACAAAACAATATATGTATACATATTAATACACATTATGAAGTACAAGTACAGGGAGGGGCAAGTGCCCCCCTCCCCTTGCCCCTTTCTGAGGATGCCCATGCCTTGCAGTGATTTTTTTGCACATTCCACCAGATAAAAGTATTAGAGACATCATTGTGTAAAGTAATTTTAACTAGCTGTCGACTGGGACATGAAGGTCTGTTATTTGAAGACATTATCCTACAGATGGGCACATCGAATAAGGGCTTTAAAATAATAATCTTCCCAACGGCATATTGATATTTGACATTTCTACTGTCACCCTCTCTGATGTGTAACATCCTGCCTGGAGTTGAACCAGTCGACAGTGTTTTCATGTTGTCTGCATTACCCCTACTCTGTATGAGCAGACAGCTAAGGTCCTGTTTCACTGCTATAGCTATCCCTGAATATACAAGTAGGCATGCCTGTTTCTAATCTTGCCACAGGTGATCAGTATAAGCCATTCGTTTGACTATATAACCCCCTACTCTGCACTGACTCAATGTCTGTTTAATGTTAAATGTGCTTGGTCCTAGGTGCTCTGTGCCCTGTGATTGTTGGTCCTTTGACTCCTTCTAGCAGCTGCTGGCCCCATGTGGCTTCCTGGTTCTGATCCTGGCTTGTTCCTGACCTTAAGTTTGCCTCACGATTCTGTGCCTGTTATCTGGTTCGGACCCGGCCTGTCTAACTACGTCCAGCTCCTTCCTTACTGGCTCCTTCCTAGAGTATATGCTTGGTTTAATTTCCTGCCCTGTGGGAGTAATGAATTTTGGTCCTGGTGGCACCGAGTAGCTGAGGGCCAGGCCTAAAGCCAAAGGTGGCTGTTATAGGCAATAGAGCACGCCTAGGCAGGAATCCAGTCATTCCCTTTGGGTTTGTCCTAAGTGACACTATGTTCTAGGTTATATAAAGTCAGTACCACACTAATCCATAAAATTAGTGATTCTTAATCTATGGGTCGAGACCAAAAATTGGCTCCCCATACTATTGTCTTAACTCCAAAGTTTTGAATCTCATGACAACCCTAAGAGAACTAGAAATAGACTTTCTGCCATGATCTGGTTGTGGCAAAGGGATTAATATTAACATTACTATAGAACCTGGTTACAGAGCAGCTCATAAATGGGTGCCAAGATAGTAGCATGGAAATAAAATTATACCACGTTTGTTTGTTTTTTCAGAGCTCTGTGTTTTTGTCCTCCATTCTGATCTTCTGAAGTCATGCTCTAGGAATTAATTCCTCTGATAGAAAGGGGTGATTTATCAATGATTGAATTCAAATTTTTGCTGCGATTTTAGTTTTGGAGGTAAAACCCACACATTAGAATTTCAAAAACTTGAATTTTAGAGATGTATTAACCACAACAAACTTGAGAAACTTTTGTTTAAATATTAAGCATCTTAAAGCTGACGAGGAGCCAGTAGGGCTCATTTATAAAAAGTGGGAAAATTTGCACCTGGGCAGTAACCCATAGCAACCAATCCGTGGTGAGCTTTTTTCAGACAGCTGCAGGTTGAACGGTGAAAGCAAGTATCTAATTAGTTGCCATGGGTTACTGCCCAGCTGCAAATTTGCCCAATGTTTATAAATAAGCTCCAATAAGATTTGTTCTAGGCAAAATGTTTTTTGAGCTTGTAAACTGACACATTCAAGGTACATGAGTATTTTTCCATGATTGTATTCAATCAAGTTTTTTATATTTGGACTTTTTAATACGTAAGTAAACATTTCAGTTTTTTTTTTTTAAATGTGTCTATTCAAAGGAGAAAAAAAAAACCTAAAATAACACAAATTTGAATTTTGATAAATAGGCATTGGCATGAACATGTTGATCTTGCCAAAGCAAAGACTAAGATATAGTATACTGGAGGGATAAGCTCACAACTTAAAAAATTATATTTATCCCCATATCTGGCAGCAACATTCTTGATCCCTTAACTTCATTTGGAAGAACATTTGTACACTCAGTATGCAAAAGCACTCAGATTGGTGGCTGTTAGCGATGGGAAAATAAATTAGCCAGGCATGGATTTGCGATAAATGTTTTCGTGAAACTGCATAGAAAATTTCCCTGGCGGAGAATTGGGTGCAACAAAAAAATTGTTGTGTGTCAAAAGTATTTGGATGCCCATTTACTTTAATGCATTTGGACAAATTAGTTGTGGGTATAAAAATTGTCGCTCGAGTCAAAATTGACGCATCAAAATTATTGACTTCCAATGAGTTTCACAATTTTTTTGCCGTTTCACAAACTTTTCGGGAAAATGGACATATTTGCCCATCACTAGTGCCTGTCAGTAACGTAACTAACGAGGAATCAGACCCCCACGGTCACCTGGGGGTTGATCTTTGAACAGGGGGCCTGGAAAGGCTCTGCTTCCTCTATGGCTGTAGAAACTACTAACCAAACTCCAGCTCCACTTCTGTCTCTGCTCCTTAGTCACCTGCCCCTTTTCTGTCCTCGCTTCACATTCATTTTCATACAGGGACTAACTGGTGGGGAAAAACAGGACGGGCGACCATGTACTTGGTGGTGCGTGTGGTTTTTTTTGCTTAAATCACATTTGATTAAATCCACTTGGAAGTGGTACAAACAAATAAAAGCACAATCTCTCAATTCTACTGGCAGATAAGCAGCTAAATAGTTTTAAGACTTTATAACATATTAAATATGCATGAAGGGTAGACTGTTCACAGAAAGGTATAGTTTTTCATGTAGCATTTGTGTTGATGAATTCCTGAATATAAGTTTTTAAAAAAAATGATTGATGTCTGAACCTACATCACTATGGTTAAAGAGGCAGACTAGAGAGGGATGATGGAATGTTGTTTCAACTGTGAGAACACCCACCTATGGTATAGTAAAATAAATGTAAAAAGAAGCTGAAGTCTTAAGCATTCATAATTCAACAGAATGTATTATTATATTATACACTCCTATAGATGCATTGAGAATCTTTGCTTTAAAAGAAAAATGTTTTTGCCAAATGTTTGTTTTAAAAGATTTACAGTATGTTCACGTTGATGTTTTCCCACCAGCTGCAGTAATGATGCAAGCTTATCCAGAGAGGCCAACGTGCAAAATCCTTAAAAGATACCTGAATATAAATGCACCAACATTTTAATGTATACGAAAATAGCTTATCTATAGAACAGCCTCTGATAGCTTGCCTGCATGTGTCCCTTATGATTAATGTAAAGAGAACTTTCTATAAGCAGCACAAGGTTTAAATGTAAGCAGGGTTTTATGTGGCAATAAATACAGAATATGTTTTTAGGATTTTGCGCATTGCATTCATTCCCTTTAGGAGAGACCATTAGAGCTGCTCGGGGAACGTTAACATCTGTGAATAGCTTTTTTTATGCATCTTGTGGGCTCAAAGGAAGACTTCAGGTGGAAATATAGAGGATAGTGTAAGGCTATAGCAAACTGGATTTGTGTAAGTAGTTAGCAACCAGATGGCTGGTGACACTTACTAAAACATAGATTTCTAGCTGGGTAGAAAGCAAACAAACAATTAATTTGCAAGTACTTGGAACTGGTCTAACTCTGTTACCACCCACTATGTCCATTATTTTGTTTTAGAAGTGTGTTGCCAATCTATGTATATGTAACACAAATTGTCAATCTGTTTTTCACAGGCAGTATATAGAAAATAGTTATCCTGCTTACAGTGGTTTTTCCTTCGTTGAGTGGGCAGATGGCCAGTATAAACCATTGCAAAATACAAGAAGCTCATATTTTATTCTCTTTCATACATTATTAACCTTTAAAAACAATATTTGTGTGGACTGCAGCCTACTTATGATTTTTGTTTATATTCATGGGAAGATGTGAGTGAACCCATTCCTCTATTCATATTTTCTATTTGTTTTGCTGGTATCAAACATTAATTACTTACTCAATCTGAATTGTTTAATTTACTCTTGCCTGTAAATTAACCATTGGTCTTCCTTTTTTAAAAAAAAAAAAAAAAGAAGAAAATTAAGTACAAAAAAATCCTGCCAGAAATCGCTCCTGCAGCACAAAACAGACTTCTAATGGGGTAAAGGATAATACTTGTGTCCAGGAAAGGTTGTTAATTAAACTGCAATCTTATACCTATATATACATCTTATTATTTCTGAGATGGACCCTATGCCATATAAAGGTGGCCATACACGGAGAGATCCGCTCGTTTGGCGAGCGGATCTCTCCCCGATATGCCCACCTTGAGGCCAGATCTCGATCGGGGAAGCCCGTCGGGGGGCCCCATACACGGGCCAATAAGCTGCTGACACGGTCTGTCTGCAGCTTTTATTGGCCTGTGTATGGCCACCTTAACTCTGCTTTAATGGTTGCAGTAACTCAGAAGTTTTAGAAAGAATCTAGACCTTGCATGCATCTGGCAAGAGACATCTCCAATGTGACATAACAGGGCGTGATTTGCCTTGACTGGGTTCCCTGCACCACTAATTATGCTACAACTTGAGCAAGCCTAATAACCTAACCCTATGGTATGTAAGGAGGGCCTTTAATTAAAATTGCTCTAAAGGGGAAACAGCACTATCAGAATAAAAAAAATCCCAGGGGGAGGGGTGTACGTGTGTAATCCTTTAGACTTATTCCAATACAGTTAATAAGTGCAACAGGGATTTCGTGTGCTTATACTAATACTTTTGCTCATACAGAAGACTTATTTCCTAAAACAGGTAAACACTTGCTCCATTGTAATATCCAGTTAAACCATTTGCTTTTATGATTCTAACTGTACTAGACAAATCTAACAGCAGTTTTCTTCTTACTATGGGTTACTGCACTAGAGGTAATTTACACTAGGGTTGATTAATCAGACCTTCTTGGTCAGAACCTTTTCTTCTCCCAATTAGATGGACCAAATCTGAACCCAGCATGGAGACATAGTTGGTCACAGAAAAATGTAGGTCACCAGATGTGCATGTTGGTGGGAGCAGATCAGGTGAGTCATAATACCAAAAGATTATTAAACCTCTTATAATGTGACTTTACAGCAACACTTTTCTTTTTGGGGATAATTGTTATTAGCCCTGTTGATAATGGTAATTTGGTGAGGACAATGAAGATCTACAGGCACCTCCATTTAGTTAAAAATTGTTACTTTTAGGGATGACTGGAAGAGGATAGAGCAGACGCACACCCACTGCAACCCCTTGAGATAGCAGCCTGGTGCTCAGTAATGGAGGATACGGCAACCTCCGGATTGGGCAATAGAACAAAGATACCGGCACTCAAGGCTTTGGTTTGCAGGGAAACCCTTGCTTTAATTCAAAGTGCGGAAGTCACTTTCAGAAATTTTAGGGATGCCCTGAATCCAGAATTCGGTTTGGGATTTGGGATCTCAGGCCAAATCTATGTTTATATTGAGGTGCTCGTTTTTCTAGAATTAGTTACTGTTGTAAATGATCCGACACCTGCTGTTTGTTGTATTAAGAAATGTATGTGCATTAGCCCCTGTAAATTCAGAGAACCCTTGGTACATCAGCCCTTAGTGTCTCTGTGAAAAGAATTAAGTGGCACTTGCAGATACAGGAAACCAATTATTTGTTTGCAAGATGATAAATGCAGCAATGTTTTCAGAAATACTTGTCACTGTTAATTATTAGGCACTAACAAACACAGCATTACTGTCATTATGTATATTTGAATGCAAGGGGGGAAAGGCATCAGTAGTCAAATAATATACTGTAAAATAGATACAGAGTTTTACATTGTACAGCAACCTGTAGCTAAAGATAGTTGAAACAGACAAATAGTGCCCTAATTGATTATGCTTATGATCTGAATAGAGAGGGCAAAAGGATACATTGAGGGCCTTATTTATCGAAGTCTGAATTTATCTGAGTATTTTAATCAAAAAAAGTCTGATTAACCTAGAATCCATGATTGGAACTTATTTATTATAATAAAAGCACGATTTAATTGGATCGTGGACAAACATGAAAAATCGAGTGAAAATCTGAAACGTACAATTTTATCTGAGTTTTTCCAGAATCGCACAATTTTTCCAGACGTTTTCCCAAAAAGCCCACATTTTTCGGATTTTTGCCCGAAAAGTAAAAAATAGTTGGGTTTTCTGGCTAATTCCAGTGCAGACCACAGAAACTTCCAAATAGGATGGGGACCTCTTCCTTTGACTTATATAAAAACTTGGTAGGTGAAACGCCCGATTTTCAGATTATGACTTTTTACATCCTCAGGTTTAATTTTTTTCCACTAAAAAGTTTGATTTTATAGTAAAAAAACTAAAATTTTTAGAGTTTTTGGCATTCAGACACTGCCCACACTGGCCACCCACACTCCCTTAATGTGTGGGTGGCCAGTGTGGGCAGTGTAGAAAATTAGATATGTGAAATTATGTAATAATGTTTTGTTGATGGTCAGTGTTTACTGTTACACATGTCAATGCAAATACGTGATATTGGTAGCAACTGAACAAAGTGACAGATAGGGTGATGGAAGATACATGACTGGTAAAGTTTTAAAGCTTAGAAACAGATTTGAGGTGAAATATATGAGAAAAATAATTTGTGAATCTAGGCTAGAATTTTGCCATGCATTTGGTTTTGACACTGGAAAAAATGTAAGAAAAAGCACCCATTGGTCATTTATTAGCACTGGGCAAATTTGACCATGGACAATAACCCATGGCAACCAATCAGATTGCTGCATTCATTGTTCTACTTGCAGCTGGCTTTAAAAAGCTAATCACTGATTGGTTGCCATAGGTAACTGCCAATGGGCAAATTTGCCCAGTATTGATAAATGAGCCCCATTGACTCTAACGCAAAAGATGTGTGCATGCTTTTTAAGTTCCATGCATATGGAGAAAAAAAGACTAGGTTTCATTGTAAAAGTGACCAATCATAAAGAAAAGCTGGGCATTTGGCTGAGTTAAGGTTTGATATACTAAAAGACAATTTTTTTTTTTAAAGATTTTATTTCTGCTTTTAACATACAAGTGGATATAACCAACAAAGAAGAATCATCACATTCTACATTAGGCAAGACTGTAAAAATTGTTCATATAATGACAATAATAATATGCAATAGAGCTATAACTCTGTAGCTCAGTGGGCGCTTTGTATATCAGCTACGAATTGTGGGGTCTAGTGATGGGAGAATTTGCGCCGTTTTGCTTCGCCGAAAAATTTGCGAATTTCGCAGGAAATTCGCGAAACGACGAATTTTTGACGCCGCAAATTTTTGACGCCGCAAATTTTCGCGGGCATTCGCGCGAATTCACGCCTGGCGAATAAATTCGCCCATCACTAGTGGGGTCAATTAATTTCGCTACTCAGGGCTTTGACTCTTCCTAACAGGGCTAAACCATTCGTTCCTCTGGATTCGCCTCCAACCACGGGGTCCAAACTTTCTCGAATTTCTGCGGGCATCCTCTTCCCTCATATGTGAGCTTGATCAATGGAAGCATTTTGTTAATCATGTTTCGCCAAGCCTGAACTGTGGGGGGTTGGGACGCCATCCACTTAATCATCAACAGCTTCTTTGTGTAAAATAGTAGTACCCTAATTAACGATCTGGTTTTATTGAGAGGCAGTAGGTCATCCACTAGCCCAAGGAGGCAAACTTCCGGAGTGCAGGGGCCTTGGAATGATAATTCGTCTGCCATATATTTCACTATATCTTTCCAATATTTATAAATTTGCGAACAAGTCCAGGTCATATGAAAAAATGCCGCCTCCCCCTCTCCGCACTTGGGACAGATAGCTCCTGGGTTTCTTCCCATTTTTTCAAGTTACTCGGGGTAATATATACTTGGTGTAGAAATTTAAGCTGAATGAGTCTGTCTTTCAAGGCAATCAGGACAGAGTAGATGGAATCTATAGCTTCTTCCCAAAGCTCATCTGTTAATGTCAGTAGGAAGGATTGCCATTTGGGGAGAGCTTTGTCAAAGGGCGAGGGGCCCGTTTTTAGCAGGGATTTGTAGAGTCTGGAGGTCAGTTTGCTTCGTTGTGGATTTCTGAGGACCAGCTCAAATGAGGGTGTGACATAGTGTATTGTCAGGCTCGAAAATTGTGATTGGAATGTATGCCGTAATTGCATGTATCTATAGAGCTCTAGCTCTTGATGTCCTGTCTGTTCTTTAATTTGTTGGAGTGTAGGGAACAGGTTTTCTATCAATAGGTCTCCCAGTACTTTCATACTTCTCACCAGCCAGTATTTGAAGTCCTGCAGCTCTCAGAGTTGGGTTAGGTTACTATTCATCCACAGCGGGAGAAATGGGGAGATAATTGGAGGGGAAGAACTCATCACTCTACATGCGGCTCTCCATGCCTTAAAGGGGGTTGTTATTGTTGAAGGTTGTCTGGTGTAATCTGATAATCTTCTGTACGGGAGGTTACTGATGCCCGCCCAAGAGCCCACTAAAGCTGCCAATAGCACCACTCCAGGATCTTCCTCCTTCACATGGAACCAGGTATGAATGTGGCTAAGCTGACTTGCCAGGAAGTATAGGTAGAGGTGCGGTAGGGCCAGGCCTCCTTAGACTACTGGTGCTGTCAGACTTTTCCAGGATAAACGGGGCGCTTTATTAGCCCATAAAAATGGAATAAGGATGGAAGTGATCCGATTAAAAAACTTTTGGGGAATCCAGACTGGAGAGTTAAGTAGTCGGTACAGGAACTTAGGTAAGTAAAGCATTTTGTACAGATTCACTCTCCCCCACAGGTTGATCGGCAAGGAAGTCCATATGGACAGTGCTGATTTAAACTGCTGAATAAGGGGTTCCAAATTATGTGCTATGTAATTAGAGATCTGGAGAGTAATCACAATACCGAGATATTTGAAGCTTGTGACCCATGGTATTTCACATGTTTCAGGCGATGGAGCCGGTATTGGGTCCAATGTTAGTAAGGCTGATTTGGTTTTATTAATGGTGAGACCTGAAAATGAGCCAAATTGATCCAGTATCGCCATAGCGGACTTGAGTGAGTCACATGGATCCGCCAAGAATAGGAGGAGGTCGTCCGCATAAAGAGCCAGCTTGTCTTCTAGCAGTCCCCTTCGGAGGCCCGTGACTTGTTGAGATTGTCGTATGCGGATGGCTACTGGCTCAATGGCCAGTGCGAAGAGGAGAGGAGACAGGGGGCAGCCCTGTCTCGTTCCTCTGGAGAGGGGTAAGGACGCAGACAATGAGCCATTGGTCTTAATTCTGGCTGTAGGTTTTTTATACAGAAGTTTAGCCCAGCTAACAAACTTGGGACCGATCCCAAATCTCTTCATGGTTTTCCATAGGTACAGCCACTCAACGGAATCAAAGGCTTTTGTTGCATCCAGGGAGACAAGGACCCTGGACCCTGAGTTGTCATGTGAGATTTGTAGGTGGGTATGGACTCTCCGTAGGTTGGTAGAAGTTGACTTGCTGGGTATGAAGCCAGATTGATCTGGGTGGACCAGTGAGCTGATCACTTTCACCAATCTTGTGGCTAGAATCTTGGCAAATACTTTCACATCTACGTTAATCAGCGATATAGGGCGGTAGGACTCGCAAAGCAAAGGATCTTTCCCATCTTTATGAATGAGTACTATCACCGCTTCATAGAAGGAGGCTGGTAGTGTTTCCGTGTCGATTGCATCTAGAAAGGTATGATGTAGATGTTGAGGCAAGCTTTCACTTTGGAGCTTATACCAAGCTGCTGGGAACCCATCCGGGCCTGGAGTTTTACCTTGTGGAAGCCCCGGGACCACTTCCCTGACCTCCTGTAGGGTGATTGGAGCCTCTAGGACACTGGCGCCTGCCTGCCATAATTGGTAAAAGGTGATATCGCCAAGGTAGTCTTCCAATTGAGTCTGAATGTACTCTGCCTTACATTCATATAGTTTGGTATAATATTTCTGAAATACTTGTTGTATCCCTTGAGGCGTAGTTATAATGTTTCCCTCTTCATTCATAATACCCGATATGCATGTCTGAGAGTCTCTAGAGTTAGCTAACCATGCTAGAAGCTTGCCTGCTTTATCTCCCTGGTCGAAGAGTCGGTGGTTAGAGTAGAGCAGCTCTTTTTTAGTCAGTTGGGTATGTGTGAGTTCTAGATCCCTTTGGGCATTGGAGAGGGCAGTATTGGTGGCTGGTGTTGGACTATCATTATGTGCCTCTTCTGCTTGGGTTAGGGTGTGCTCCGCCTCATTAATTTTGTCCTTGACCTCACGCCTAGTGGTTGCTATTGAGGCTATTAATACTCCGCGGGCTACCGCTTTGGACGCCTCCCAAAGCATACCTTGGGGCGCCGAGGCTTGGTTAGTGTCCCAATATGCCGAGTATTCTGCTAGGGCCGTATCTCTGACCTGGGGGACTGTGAGCCAAAGTGGAGATAACCTCCAGGTTGTCCATCTATCGCCTACGGGCGGGACAGATTTTTAACAAGAGTGGGGAATGATCGGAGAACACCCTGGGTAGATATTCAGCCGTGTCCACTAATTGGCAGAATTCAGCCGATGCAAGGGCCAGGTCTATCCGGGACAGTGAACCATGTGTGGCCGAGTGACAAGAAAACTGCTTGGTGTCTGGATGCTTCCATCTCCAGACTTCTGTTAGTCCTAGGGCTTCCACCCACCTGGATAGAGTCGGGTTATGCATGCCCACCTGATGAAGTTTGTCTAAGAGTGGATCCAGGGTGGCGTTGAAGTTGCCCAGAAGGCACATTGGTGCTTGTGGGAAGGAGGCTAGTACTGTGGTAATATGATCGAGAAGCGTTACAGCGAATGGGGGAGGAAGATAAATATTGACAAGGGTAACCAACTGGCTATTCAGTTTGCAATGTAGGACAATGTATCTTCCATAGTAGTCAGTCCTGATTCACAGTTCAAAGGCTATATTTTTCCTTATCAAAATTGTAACCCCTCGGGAGTGAGTTGAGAAGGGGGCGTGGTAGGCATGTGCTACCCATGTTTTCTTGAGAGACAGCAACTTTTGCCCGGTTAAATGTGTTTCTTGGAGTAGTAACAATGCTGGACTATACTTTTTGAGGTAGTTAAATAAGAGAGCCCTTTTGAATTTTGAATTTAACCCCCTAACGTTCCAGGAGATGATCGATAGGCTTTGCATATTGGGGGTCTTGGAATTGCTGGGGAGGCCCCGCTACATTTGAGAAAGTCGCCCACTGAGCTGCAACATACATTATCTTGAAATATATACAGGCTTGCTGATATTGAAACAGTAGATAAATCCACATAAACATGACAGTTCGGTATATAGAGAAAGAGAGGAATTGGTAGAGAAAGAAGAGAGTAGAAAAGTGGTGAGAACAGAGGTATGAATCACAGAGATCCCCACAAAAACCCCAAATCCCTGGGATGGACTTTAGCCCCGAACTAGATCAACTTTAACTGAGGGAGAGTATTGGTGCTTGGACTAAGTAGGGTGACTTGTCCCTTCGTGAGCTCCGCCAATGCAAACAACTTGCCTATTCCCACATGCTAGGGTGAGCCGGGAAGGTTCTGAAAAGGAATGATTAGCACTGACAGTATAAGTGAAGGCAGCCTCCTCGGGTCTGGCCTAGTGTTTTTAGCAAAGTCACAGTTCACAGTTGGTAAGGATTCTGCTTATACAGGGGCACATGTTCAGCCATGGGACCGTGATACACTGTCTGACAGGGTATTCCGTGATCCTTTAACATTGGAAGTGACTGTAGACCCTTTCAGATATCAACAGGCCCCCTGACACAGACCCAAGGGGAGTCACAGGCCCCTTGATTACTGTAGTCTAATGAGATGCATGTGCTCACAGGGCTTATACTCACAGGGAAAATGGCCCACTATCTTCTGCTGGGGCTGTTGTGCTGTCCGGTGCGACGCTGCCGGGCCTCCAGCCACTTGTCAGCTTCTTTCGGTGTGGCAAAGAATCTGGACTGGTCGTCCTCCACCACGCACAGTTTCGCTGGAAATAGGACCGAGTAGACCAGGCCTGCTGCTTTCAGACGCCGCTTGACTCCCATGAATGATGCGCGCTGTTTTTGTACGTGGGCCGAGTAGTCCAGGAACAGCGAAATTGGAGCACCGTTGTGCAGGATCTGGCCCTTCCGTCTGGCAGCCGCCAACGCCGCATCCCTGTCGCGAAAATTGAGAAACCTCATTATAAAGGATTGTGGATTCGCTCCGGGAGGTAAGGGACGGGTAGGTACTCGGTGAGCCCGTTCTATCACCAGCAGGGGGGAGAAATTCTCAGCGCCTAGGGTAGTTTTCAGCCATTCTTCGGCAAACTGTTCTGGATTTTTCCCCTCGATATTTTCAGGAAGGCCTACCAGTCGCAGATTGTTGCGGCGGAGTCTATTCTCGAGGTCCTCCGCTTTTGTGGTTACTTCTGTGAGTTGCTTGGCCAATCTTGATATATCTGCTGGTATGGGCCTAGCGGTGTCCTCCAGCGTGGAGACCCGCTGCTCAATCTCCGTGGTCCGCTCTCTTAGTTGTTGTGCGTCTTGCCTGAGATCGGAAATATCGACTTTAATATTCTCCAGTTGGGAAGACATGCTGGAGTGGACCTTATTAATCGCTGCCAGCAGATCCTTGTTTGTTGCTTCCGGGGGAATCTGCTCGGCGCCATCAGAAGTGGCTGGGTGCGCTGCTGCGGCCTGTTCTGGCGTGTTCACTGACTCAGGCGCTGGCGGTGGAGGAGATAGGTATTTCTCCATCTTAGATGTCGCACTTTTCACCCCCGTGCTTGCCCATGTTATAGCATGAGAACTATTCTATCTTCCTGTGTGTAATTCAGTGTCGGAATGGCAGGATATTTGGGAGGATTACAGTCTCTCAGCGGAGCTCAGCAGCAATGCGTGCTCTCAGTTCGCCATCTTGACTCCGCCCCCCACTAAAAGACAATTTAACATTTGTCCAGCCTGTGTTGATTCTTCACAGGAGGTAGGAATACAGATAAATACTGGTTTGAGTTGAGAGTAGAATGATAAAGGGTTTAGCAAGAGGGTCAGTAAAACCCAAATCATGTTACTATTGTCTTTTTAAAAAATGTTTTACACAGCTTTGCTGTGTAAATATTTCGGTAAAAATCAGATACATCAGTAACCTTAAGGTTGGGAGAAGTTATAAAAACAGATTGCTGATTTGATGAGGAATTGTTCATTTTGTTATACCATGTGCAAATGATAATTCTTAATGTCAATATCACAAAGTATGTTCTTGTTACACAGTCCTTTCCATAAACCTTTTTATGTATTAGATGCAGAGAAGCAATGCCTTATTTGTTCTGACCTTCAACTGTTCCTTGTGACAAGAGGCATGAGACAAAGTCCCTCAGAATAAACGTTGATGTTTTGAAAGCATTGACAGTAATGAATATGAGAATATATTGCTGCCACATGTATAATACAAAGTGAAACAGTTTAACCAAGGTCACATTCACATCTCTGAATGCAGCCCCCCCCCCACACTTTGCTTGAAAATTTTAGTACGTAAGAATAAAATATTGGATTTAATATGCTAAAAAGTGACAGTGATACAGTTTTTGTTGAAGAAAAAAGTGAATATTGCATTAAAACAATATACTTTGAACACTGTTCGCGAGCAACTGCAAATGCCCTTGTTAATGAGATAACTGGTGATATGTAAAATAAGTTCTTTCACAAGTTCAGTTTTGTTTTAAAAAACAAGATTGTAAATATTAGAATTAACCTCACTTTGCTACCTTTTTACAGTTAAAACATGGATTTATAAATGAATGCCTTTATTCAGGTTTCACAACGAATTGAGGCGTGCTACTCATTTTTCATTGGTAGGCGGGTGGGACTAGCAGAAGAGGCAGGCGGCCAAGAAGAAGAGACTGCCTTGGGCCGTGAAGGCTTTGCGCGGTGCTGAAGCTGGAGCAGGTATGTGGGGGATATGATTGAGCTGTGATCAATTAAAAAACGGCTACTAAAAAATAATTATTTATAATTGAAATTCCCCAAAGCCAAAGGGGGATTTACATTTTTGACCATTCGTCCCCTTTAATATAGACCTGGAAGTTTGTTCAAAATTGTCTAGATGTATGAGAACCAGCCGTCTTGTCCAGATGCGCCACTTGACTTCTACATTAACCAGATCAGAGCCCTACCCTTGTCTTTCTAAGGACCTGTCAGGAACAATGTCTGGAAGAAACTGAAGCATTTTCTTTCCTTTATACTAGAACTGCTGTTCATAGAAAAGGAGCTTCTCTAACAGGGTAGGGCAAGGGATAAGCTACTGCTATTGCAGAGCTACAAACCTTAACCACAATCTAATTGCAGCTTCTGCAAAATGTAGTTGTTTTATTAATTTTTTGGCAAAGAGAAACAGGCCACTTCTGCCCAGCACTAATAATATGCATGCCTTTCACGTTACACAGAGACTAGCAGAGACTACGGCTAAAGTATAATTTTAAACCACACCCACTTTAAACCACACCCATGTTACCACAAGAACTTGTAAGATCACGTCCACATTAATGGTGGTTGCACACCAAAAAAATGAATGGATGGTGCTCACTGCAGGGATATCACAGATATGTAAAAAAAAAAGTCATATTAAAAAATGTCCTTAAATCCATATGTCTCATCCTCCCCTGTGGATAATAAAGCATCCCCCATTATTAAACACCTTAGGGCCCGTATCAACAATTTCAAATGCTAACAGACCCCCCAGAACAAACCCTACCAGACTCACATTCCACAGGTAGAGTAGGGCAGGCAGAGTATGGCACACAAAGGGAGTATAGGGTAGGCAAAGTATGGCACATACAGGGAGCATAGGGAAGGCAAAGTTTGACACATACAGGGAGCATAGGGAAGGCAGAGTATGGCACAAAATAGGGGGTATAAGGCAGGCAGAGTATGACACACATAGGGAGAAAAGGACAGGCACCGAATGGCACACCGGAAGCATAGGGCAGGCAGAATAATGCACACACAGGGAGCATACAGTGGGAGACAGGGAAACCTATTAGGGCCACAACAGTGACACAATGCTGGTGCACCTTAAGCAGTTTGCCTTAGGTGTGAACAGGTGAACAATGTTGCCACTTTCTGTCTGGGTCTAAGGTGTGAACATTACAGGGCTTTAGGGTGTGAACAACAGAGAAGTTACAGGTATGAACAATGTAGGAGTTTACTGTTTGAATTTGAGTTGTCAGCAATGCAGGGGCCAGGTGATCTCAGTACTGATACCTTTTAAAGTTTCTACAAAGGTAAACAGTCACAGCAGGCAGACTTTCCTGTGGAAGCCACACAAGGGGGGGCGGGGTATCTGGCCCGCAGGCCGCCATTTGGGCAGCATTGTGCTACATTATAGTGTTCAGAAAACAATGTGAATGCATTTAAGAAATTCCTGGGTTAAAAAGTGTAAAGAGCATTGTTAAGGTTTACAGTGAATAATGTTTACCAGCAACTCAGATGCCCTTGACATATAAAGGACTCCACATATACAGAGACTTTTTTCCATGTTCACTGTGGTTTTGTATCACAAAACAACCTTGCTGCACAGCAATGCATCATGGTACAAGCTTTTCCAAGCTCAAGTCATCAAAAGATAAAATGTCTCAGGAAGGATTTAAATTATGTCTACCCTTGTAACATGACCTCTTAATTAACTGATTGTCCTTTAAAGCATGATGCTAAGTGCTTCAAGAGTGAATTATACATCAGGCTCCCGATCTTTTAATTAAAAGCATCTGTTAATCCGAAAAAAAACTCCACAGTTATGTTACCATCGAAATGCCCTTGTTTTCACGCTGAGATTTATTCTTTTTATGGTTTAGGTAAGGAATAACATTTGCAGAATGCAAGAGCAAAAAGTGAGCTCATCAGGGCAAAGCATCTAATGTTATTATCAGTATGCGATTAGAATTTAAACAGTAATATTACTGCGAATGTCCCTGTACAATAAAGATGGATTTATCAGAGAATCACAATCCCATGTAAACCAGTTCTTAGGGCAGATTTAACTAAAAAAAAATACAGAAATAATTTGTAACGTTTAACTGCAGACAAAACATGCCATAAAGACAAACAAAGGATTGTGTAGTGAAGATACCTGATCACAAGGTCTCAATTCATAATTGTCCGAAGGATCATCTGTAGCTGGGCAGATTAGTAAGAGGTGTTGAATTAGTGGAGGATTAGGGATAAATATGGGGACTCAGTTGGGACCAAAAGTGACAGCAGCAATATTAAACTGGCTCAAAAATTAAATGAAAATGCATTGCTGCAATTTGGAAGGGAATTTGTTTTGAAGCCGTGCAACTGTGATAGGGAAGTCTCATTAAGGCAGATCTATTAAGAGTCAAATTGAAAATTTGAATTAAAATTTTCGAATTCTTTTATGGCCTAAACTGTCAAATTCGACTAGTGAATTATCCAAACTTAATTTGAACCTTTTAAAAAATTCTAATTTGATTTCCGAGATTTATCAAACTCTGTCCCTGTAAGAATTCAAATTCGACTATGCTCCACCTAAAACCTGCTGAATTCATGTATAAGTCAATGGGAGAGGTCCAGTGACCAACTTGATGATGTTAGTAGCCTTCCTGCTTTCTTTTCCCAGCAGGTGAACTTAACCGGACCCAGTGCAACTAAAAATAAATATTAAAGGAAAATTTAAAGAAAAGGAAATAGAAATAATAATTGAGAAAAAGCTAAATGGGCCCCTGATAACACTGGCTCCCTAGCCTATAACCTAGGGTAGCCTGTTCGTAAATCAGTCTCTGGTGCTTGGTCTTAAAAACTCTCCTTGCAACTTACACTTAGTGCCAATGCACTGCTTCAGTCAACTGAAAATAATTGCAAAGTACAGGGCAAAGTGCCACACATACTAGGGTACCAGACATATTTATTTATTAAATATGTGTTTTGCCCTAGAGTAGTGCTGGAGTCTAAAATGCAGTAATCATTGTGAAGGATGCTATTTGTCAAGTAAAGAGTTTTGCTTGTGATCCCCATTTTTTTCTGCTGTCTATGACATGGTGGTCCTGAAATAAACTAAGAAGACAACAATCAGAAATAAGACGTACACTTACCTGAGCAACCACAACAATCTTGAGTAGGTGTTATAGAAATTGTCTGTATTGAATGGGACCTGTCACCCTAAGAAATTATTAATTCTTATCAAATTCTTTTCTATCATGTTAGTTGAACAAAATAAACTTTAATTACACTGTATTAATTACTTAAATTTTGTTGCCTTCAGTCTTGGAATTACACAATCACAGCAAGCAGGCAGGAGCCATTTCGTGGACACTGTTATTAAGACAAATTATGTATTTCCCCAACATCTTGTGTATGCACCAGTATGGGGGGCTAATGCTCATACACAGTGACCTACACAATTACAGAGTGTGAGGAGGGAGGGGGAATGTGAGCAGAGGAGGGAAAGTGAAAGTAATTGACTGCCCCACCTCTATGCCTAAGTCATAGAGGCAGTGCAGGTAATATATGATTGACAGCTCAGATATTTAAACACCTTTATAACAGGTATGGATGTTTTGAGAAAAAAAATAATTTGTGTTCCATGTTTAATTTACAAAGGACTTTCATTATAGCTTTTTATGTGTAGGTGACAGGTCCACTTTAAGTAATACCGTAAGGGATTATACATTTAAATCTATACCTTCCCAACAACCATACTGTACCTTCCTTGTGCATACTGGCTGCTAGATATGTATTTGATACAGTAAATAGTGTATAAGGGACTTGAAGGTGGTGGGAGCCTGTGATGGGGACAAGAATCAGAAATTAAAATAGTGCAAACCACGAGGGATACGGTGAAACAAAAGCAAAAAAGAGATCACAACAACTCACCATTTTAGTTGCTAATATTTTGATCATGGGTTCTACACACTCATCCTGTTTCTTTCCCCATTCTCATCCCACACCACAAAAAGTAGGAAAAGGCATATCCCTGAATACGACTTGAGGGTTTAAACTGCACACTTGCACACAATGGACAAATACTTTCCTTTCATTTCCCTCAGACACTTATTCTTCCTTTTTTGTCTTATCTTTTTTTCAGACCTGCTTCAGATCTACAGTTTGATCAACAGCAATGCCCAGAGCATCGATTCTGCATGTTTGTTTATTTTTTAGCACATGTATTTTTTGGAATTTATCATCTTTACTCACCTATTCACACTCAGTAAATTGCAGAACAGATGCAGTGTTGTAGTGCCATATGCTACCACATATTTTTTTTTTTTACTTAAATGCTATTTATGAACAAATGGCACTACAGAGATTTCAATTAAACATGTCCTTGTTTGTAATCATTTATTCAAGTGTTTGTCCTTTCATACACACTGCTAAGTGCTTTTTGACTGCTTTGTGTTTTTGTTGGTCACCACAGATTTATTATACAAATAAATTCTTTGTGATGTAGCTGAAGTTATTACCACTTTGCTTAAAAAAATGAGAGAACCAAATTATGACTGTAGATCCAGCAAAACATAAAAACCTAACAGCAATCTTTATGGATTCATCTGAGAATTAGCTGAAAAGCTGATTTATGCACATTGCTGTTGTGTTTGCTCTCAATGGGATGTCTGGCTTTTCCTTTTAATAATTAATTTTTTTAATGGTTTTTATTTTATGTTTTAATTTTTGGGGAGGTGGAAAGAACAAAAGAAAAAGGACACTAATCAGGATGCAGTTAATTACCTTTTATAGCAGATGCCCTTTATTTGCATATTTGCGTAGTGTAGCAGCACAGATTCACCCAATCTGAACTCAATTACTGTTGTTATAAAACATAGAAAGGCCCATTTACAATGTGCTAGGTAAGTGCAAAGTTTTGCACTTTGTGCCCCTGGGATCGGTGCCTACTGCACAATTGCAAATGGAGTGCAAACAGTTGTACCCTTTTGTGTATATAAAGCTAGCAGCAAAGCATAGTACATAGGTACTATGCTTTTAGGTAGGACTTCGGCAGCCCCTGTCATTAGTGATGGGCGAATTTGCGCCGTTTTTCGCGAAATTCGCGAAACGGCGAAAAATTAGTGAAACGCCGGCAAATTTTTTGCTAAATTTATTAGCTGGCGGCGAATCACGCAAATTCACCGCGAATTCGCGCCTGGCGAATAAATTCGCCCATCACTACCTGTCATGCTTTTACCTTGCGTATCATCCAGGATGCTAAAAAGGATGTAAAGGCAAAAAAATAAAATCCCATTTTTACTTTCTTTAATGAAAAATAAATCTATCTCCTATATACTTTGATTAAAAAATGTGTATAGTTTTTGTAAGAAACCTTACTGTATGCAGTGAAATTCCCCTTTGATTTACTTGCTCTGACTGCTGTGGTTAGGAAACTTCAGACGACCCCTAACTGCTCTGCAGAGAAATAATAATACTTTCAAACAGCAAATGGAAGTTTGCAGGGGCAATGCCTTCGTTTTGCCGCACTCACCTTTTCCTCGCCAGACGGTGGTCAAGGGGGGGGTCCAGTGCGCTCTCTGCACTAGACGAGCCGAGTTTCCGGGTTGAAAACCGGAAATTCGGCTCTTAAAGTTACCAGGAGCAGTATTTTTGACCCCCCCACTGGGAACCAGGGGGCGCTGCCGCCTGAGGCTAGTGTCTCAACTCATTGGTGGAGCGCCCCTGTTTGTTTGTTTCCCTTTAGAGCAGCCAGCGACAGTGTAGAGATTCGTATCCACAGACCCAGTGCAGTCTGCATATTCTGATTATTAATCAGTCTTGCTATATCAGATTCTATGGCAGATATTATTTGACTTGTGCTGTCTTGATAATTTATGATGATCCCTAAACTTAACCTCCCAACTGAAGCACAGACCTCACTAAGCATGTGCGTGGTCTTCCAAAAATGTTTAACAAAATTACAAGATGACAGCCCCATGCGGTCAACTATGAAAACATAAATCATTTGTTTAATTAGGCTTCTGGTGCAGTAAGTTCATGTTTCTATTTAGTATACAAAATACAGCATTTCTAGCATTATTCTATTTTAGACTTTAGTTCCCCTTTAAGGCAGTAGGTTGGACACAGGACTCCTTTGCACTGTCCTACATTTACCAGCATTGCACCTACATGCACTTCTGCCTACCTCTAGTTCTGGCCCTGGGTATGGTTTATTAGTGACATACAGGAGGGAGATTAATAGGGGGCCAGTGTACCAAGTTTATATACTACATGCATAATTGACCCAAATTGTTAAGCACACTACAATACAATGTGTTTTTAAAAGAAAGGTTGTTATCTTATAAAGTATAAAGGACCACCCTAGGAATCCTTTTCCGTGAGGCAACTTTGGCGACTATGGCAAAAACGCATCGCCGCGTGTGCTTTGACACAATAGCCTATGGGAAAACACGCACAGGCAGTTCGGGAAACTGCCTCCTCGTGTGAACTATCAGTTTATTCTATTTTGTCGTGGGTGTGAATCTCATTAGTATAGCATTTTTTGGCATATACAGGGTAGATCTATAAATATAACATTATACTATGTAATTTCACGCGAGTGACATTTATAGTATTATTGTTACATTAAAACCCCAGTCTGAGAGAAAAAGTTTTGGCCTCACATGCAGAAGGTACAGTCATGTAGTTTATTTTATATTGGTTAATTTCATGAAACTGTGTTCATAAGTAGGAGAGGATTATTTCTGTTCCAATACTATATGGTTAGTCAAGAGATTTCTTGTCAATGTACCATATACTGTATTTATATATGGTTTTAAAGCACAGATTTTTCAGGCTAAACCAAAGTTTAAAATGTCTCTAAAACCTTAAAGTAAAACCCCTACACACTAACAGATATATTACATTGGGGCAACAATTGTAATTTATGTCTGAAGGAAATTATGAAAAATCACAGTTTAGAAAAAAATATTTTAACTATTCAGAGTAGCCATCTTTATGGGCCAAGTTAAATAACTTTCATGCCCAGACCTTTATATTTAACATCTGGCACTGCTGCTGTCTCTGCCAGCGAGGGGCCATTTTTGTGCCCATAATTTATTGCTTTTCGGGAATATATACAGCAAACCAGTAGAAGTGCATGTTTCAAATTAGACCTTTCCAATAGGTGAGATTACATGCTAAATTGTCACCTATGGGAGAGGTCTAATTTTAAATGTTCACTTATACTGTATATACTGTATGTTCCCAGTAATGTAACTATACATTATGGGGTGCAGGTTGCACAGCAAGTTAACCCCCCTCCATAATCGTCACAGTGGATTTGCATCCACATCAGTCAGCAGGCCAGGAGGCAATTGTGCACCCCTGGGAATACCACCTCTTTATGTGCAGACCTACCTTTATCTAATACAAACAGCCACCAGATCATTTAAAAGATTATTGTGTGAATTTCCCTGGTGATCCCTGGAAATGGTGGTATATTCCCTTTTGGGCACAAGCAGTCTGCTGGGGACACATTTCAGCAGCACCAGCGCCAGTTTTGGTTACCTTAGGGTCACTTTGCTGATGGGAAATGTCATACATCACAGAGGGATGGATACAATTATGGATGTATTTGATTCCTTGCACAGCGGCTTAAATACAGATAACAGTTTTACAGTATTGTACAGTACAGGTTGTATGTATCCCAGGAACTTTTCTTCCAAGAGAACCATACCAGTAGCGTAACTAGAGAGGATGCTCACAAAGGAAAAATCCAAAGGCACAAAGGACTAATTGCAAGAAAGATTGCTGTGTCACACCCCTTTATCATGCTTGCACTACGCATTAAACATGCAAGGCAATCTTGCTTGCAATTAGTCCTGTGTGCCTTTGGATTTTTTTTTTGTGGTTAAATTTGTCATTGTCATTGTGTGTGGTGAGTACTGGTGTGTCACCCTTCTGCGCAGGTCCAGTCCAGGGAGTTCACAGGCGACATCTTCTTCCACGCGATCTTCTTCCTCCTTTGACCGGCGCATGCGCAGTAGGATCATTTCGCCGGTACGATCTACTGCGCATGCGCGTGACTTTTGGCGCATGCGCAGTAGATCCGTACCGGCGAAATGCTCCTACTGCGCATGCGCCAAAACGCCGGTCAAAGGAGGAAGAAGATCGCATGGAAGAAGATGTCGCCTGTGAACTCCCTGGACTGGACCTGCGCAGAAGGGTAAGTAACAAGTTAGGGGCATTTGCCCAGCGGGAGGGGTAGGCCAGGGGGGAGGAGGGAGGGGGGGCAATACACGGGAGGGGGGGTGGGGGGTTAGTGCCGAGGAGGTTTCCTTCCCCTTTAAGGGTGATACTCCTCCACTCTTCCAGGTTAGGCCCTTTTTATCCAAATTCTGGCCTGGAGCCTTGGTGTCCTTCCTACCTAGTGCTAAACTTCCACTGGTTCCCTTACTTATGGATGCCCGTAGGAAACTAACTCCACTTTCTCCTTGATGGGGGCCACAACTGCCTTTACTAAATACCCTCACTGCTTTGCGCACCTAGTGCTTACTCACTTACAATCTTTCCTGTTCCATCTTCTCCTAAACTAAGCCGTTGGGTCTCACTTGCCCTGCCACTCCCTCCTATCAAGTGGCTTCACTTGGGCGGTACACCTCCATTTTTATACCCTTCTCTGTCTCACAGTGGCCTCTGGTGGCCGGGGTAAAAACTATACCTAAAAATAAATTAAAGACCCCTGCTGCTATCTAATGGTGATTCCCAGAAATTACATCCAACACACAAACATACATAAATTTTACATACATGCACATTTTGTCACACAAAAATATTACAACATTCCTGCACATAACACTCTTCATCACTTCACACCCCTTACAATGACAACCTCTGAATATGTTTGAGGACCTAAAATTAATTTGCTGTGGGGCCCAATAACATCTACTTATGCCACTGAACCATAATATAGGACATGGACACTTAAAAACGATTGCTAGTATAAAATTGTCACTTCATGTGTCTGAGATTGTACTGTCTGATCAGATCAGAACAACTAATGGATCCTCATTGTAGTAATGTCATTTCTTCCTTCCTTGTCCCTTGTCTCTTGCTCATGTACTATGTTCTTTCTCAAACTCTATTTTTGCTTTCCATTTCACCAGTGGGCCATATACAGTAGGTATTTGTGAATTATTTTTCTTATCCTTTGTGATAGACTGCTATTCCTTTTTTTTTTGCAGGTTGTGTGGATGTTTAACAGCAAATGTTTAGATTTCATTTTTTTATTATTTAATTTGGTATTTTAAGTTTTATTGCTTTCTGGTCAAATCTAATAAGCACGCTTCTCTGCTAGGAAAGCTTTATATTGTTAAAGTATTAAACTTTACATCCTTTGAATATTCTGCAAATTTCCACTCATGAGGTAAAGCTCTCCAAAAAAAATATCCTCAAAAATGAACTATGTGTTTCTATAGCAACAGCAGCAAAGTCAGAACCTGTCTGTTATGATAATATGGGACTGCTGCCTTTAAATGACTGGGTTTTATTATTCACCGATGCCAAAGTATAGGTTTTTATATCTTATACCTTACAGACATATGAAATTGCAGTCACTGTTTTAAACAGATTTGGTTATTCAATGTGTGCCATATTATTACAGTAAAGGTCAGCTTGGTTAGAAAAACAAAAGTTTTTCCCCTAAATGTAATGAAATGCACAAAGTTTGCACAGGTGCAATAACCCATTGCGCAGGGCCATTTCGGTACTTGGTGCCTCCCTAAGGCTGCGTAACTGATGCTGCCCCCCCCCTTGCCAATTTTCTTTTTCATAAGAGCATTTGGGCTTTCTGCACTAAATGAAATTCCAATTTAAAAATATGAATTTTGGCTCTCAACGTTACCTGGAGAGGCTTTTTGCCACCCTTTTATTCAACTTGACTCATGGCAACGGTGCCTCTGCCTTAGAAACCAATGAGATATTTGCTTTCAAGCAGGTGACCAGTAAATACTCTCTGCTAATTATTGATAAGGCCTGTAGCAATATATCACCTTTTATTAAATTATATCACAGTCCTCAAAATACCAAATCTTATATGACTATATATAACTGTTTGTAAGAATGCATACCTTTTGCCAATTTTAATCAAATAAACCAGGCAAACCACTGAGCTGAAATAGAATTGTGCCCGTTTTCTCACTTCAACTTAAAAACCTGGTGCTTCATGAGAATAAGTGTATCATTTGTAAAATATAACTCCAATATAAATTGTAATATAAAAAACAAAGGTCACAGATTTAGAGGAATCAGCTGGTTATTATTATGTATAATATATTATATATAATACACAAAAGCCATGAATATCCTGTAAATTATATCCTTATAAACGGTGAGTAGTGATGTCATCAGTTATAAACGGTGAGTAGTGATGTCATTTCTGTCACATGACTTACTAAAATTTGTGTATTATAATAAATAAAGTACCCCCAGTTGTAAAATATGAGGATATTAGAAGTTACCTCGGAGTTCCATGACCTGTATAAAAACACTCGGCCTTCGGCCTCGTGTTTTTATATGGTCATGAAACTCCTCGGTAACTTATAATATCCTTATATTTTACAAGAGGGGGTACTTTATTCACTATATTATGTATTATGCATTATCCCTCTATCATCTCTAGTGATAAGCAAATCTGTCCCATTTCACTCCGCTGAAAAATCCGCAAAACTCCGAAACAATTTGCCAATTTTAATCAAATAAACCAGGCAAACCACTGAGCTGAAATAGAATTGTGCCCGTTTTCTCACTTCAACTTAAAAACCTGGTGCTTCATGAGAATAAGTGTATCATTTGTAAAATATAACTCCAATATAAATTGTAATATAAAAAACAAAGGTCACAGATTTAGAGGAATCAGCTGGTTATTATTATGTATAATATATTATATATAATACACAAAAGCCATGAATATCCTGTAAATTATATCCTTATAAACGGTGAGTAGTGATGTCATCAGTTATAAACGGTGAGTAGTGATGTCATTTCTGTCACATGACTTACTAAAATTTGTGTATTATAATAAATAAAGTACCCCCAGTTGTAAAATATGAGGATATTAGAAGTTACCTCGGAGTTCCATGACCTGTATAAAAACACTCGGCCTTCGGCCTCGTGTTTTTATATGGTCATGAAACTCCTCGGTAACTTATAATATCCTTATATCTTACAAGAGGGGGTACTTTATTCACTATATTATGTATTATGCATTATCCCTCTATCATCTCTAGTGATAAGCAAATCTGTCCCATTTCACTCCGCTGAAAAATCCGCAAAACTCCGAAACAATTTGCGAAACGGTAGATGCTCTGCTTTACACATTAGTAGTGATGGGCGATTTTGTCCCGAAAAATTTGCGAAACGCATTGAAGTCAATGAGCATCAAAATACTTTTGACACTAACGACAATTTTTATATGCGCGACTCTTTTCTCCAAATGCATTACAAAACAACGGATGTCCGAATAATTTTGACATGCGTCAATTTTTATGCACGTGACAATTTTTGCACTCGTCACTCTTTTGTCCAAATGTACCAAAGTCAATGGGCGTCAAAATTATTTTGACGTGTGACAATTTTGTCGCAGCTAATTTTTACAAACGCATATCCATGCCTGGCGAATAAATTCGCCCAGCACTAGTCCTCTGATATATTTTGCTTTACCTTGGTCATAAAACGTGGCCACTGTCAAAAATCCTCTGGTAGCAAAGTATTTTCTGCAGCCCAGGTATTGTAGATTAAGCTTTGCAGGTGTATTAAGATTTTGCAAATGAAAGCCAGCAAAAACACAATGAAGTGTCTTGTCCTTCCTTCATCGATTGATAGCTCAAGAATCTGATTTATGAGATTAAAAAATGTCTAATCTCATGGCGGAATAACACAGAGGTGCTGCTATAATTCTTTCATGGTCACCCCGCTCCAGCAACTCCCTAAAATGAATCAAAAGAATGAGGACAACTCACTTTCATTAGATTGACACTCCATCTGTAAATAATGTTTTTGGATGAAATCTCCAAGCAGCGAGAAGCAGAGAGAGAATATTGATCCCTGTTAATTCCAGTTTATGTTAAAGAGAGGCAAGCAAAGTAAAATGATCTGCACTTTGTCTGCTAGTAACAAACTAGAAAATGCAAACTATGGCACATTCTAAGCAGCATGCATATTATTTCATTCCAGCCTTTCTTCTTAAGCATTTCAATGCTTCTTTTCATCACTGTCATTACATGGGGAGAAGTAGTGAGGAAGGTTACTGTGCTTACCTTGAGCAAAAGCAAAGATTCGATGTACAGCCTTTAAAAAATAAGCTATGTCATACAGATTCTGTAAAGTATTGGAGACCGTGTTTTCAATGCTGTCTATAGTGAGGTCAGAAAGCCACACTTTAATAGGTAGTTGATACTGTAAGAAAGGGCCAGAACTAGGGCTAGGGAAAGAGAGGAGGCAGGAAATTATTATTTTGGTTTATTGCAGGTTTTTATTCAAACCTGTTATGTTTCTGTTCATATGTGTCTGTATCCAACTCTGCCAGGTTTTGGGTAATGTATATGTATATAGTACCATGGGGGAACACAAACATTTCCACCATTACTTTGGGTGATAAAGCATCTTGGTCCCTAAGGCCAGAGTTGCCACCAGTTCTGTTTTGACCCAAACAGTCCAGTTATTCTTAGGCCTGCTGCTGAGATACACATGTGTGTGCATGTCCTAAATTAAATCTTGATTCTCAATGGAAATCCAGGCAATTCCATTTAAGTGATGCCATTAGCTTATCCTGCCATCATAAACCCACCCAACATCACCATGCCCACACCAGCATCACTGACCCATCCCCTAATGCCATCAGCCCTGCCCCCTTTGTTCAAATTTAGCCACTGGCAAAGGTGGCAACCCAAATTAAGGCCAGAACAGGGGTTACACAAATGAGCCATTTTTTGTCTGCTGCTGAAATGGCCAGTTTAATTGTGCTTTTTGAAAAGCGTGTTGCTAGGTCATTGATAGGCTGTGAATTTGCCTGCAGTCAGCATTGCACCCAAGTCATTGCCAAGCAAAGGACTAAGGCACTTTGAAAATGCTGAATTCTATTCCATTGGTTCCTCCTCCCACATTGCTAGGGTAAGTGGCACCCTAGCAACCAGTCATAGAAATAACAAACATAAAAAGTCATATTGAAGATTGTCTTATCATATTAAAGGCTAACTATCTCAACAGATCTCGGAAGTCGAATTCTGGGAACTACAATTCAACAAAGGTTGGAGGGAAATGTAACATTTCTGATGATACTAATGGTACTTTTAATACTGTTCCTACATGTAGCCCCCAGCAATCCCTCTAAACCCACAATGATCAGTAGGGTCCTTGCAAGGCCTAAAAACCTGAGCCAATTGCCATGGGTTATTCTACCAGTATGCAAGGTTTCATTAAACTGTTGATGCATAAACCCCAATGTAGATGACACAGTTTAATTATCTAGCTCCAAGATCTTATTCTCTTGATCTAGAAACTGACACTGTTTGCATGACGTTGCAGTTAGAGTGCAGCAAGTAGAAATGCACCCTGGATTCCAAAATGAGTGCACAATGGTTTCTTCAATGCATGGAACTAGTTGCAGCCCTGCCAGAAACATCCCTGATTAGCAGAGTGGATCACCTCTCTAGCTGTACTGTTTATTGTCATGAATTGGGCTAGAGAATCTCACACAATAATGATGGAAGATTATATATAAATGCACTAAGGTAGAAAAGTCCATCTTATGAAACTACATTTATACATTTAACTGGTTTATTACTATTATTCCAAACAGCTCCATAATCTTACAGCAAACACAAAAGATGCTGTAAAAGATACTGAATTAATTTCATGTTTACTACCATGAGTGTTACCTTCTGTTCTTCATAATACAATAATACAACTTCCTTGTATGTTATATTTCATCTGTTCCTGGTAGGCACTTGAACTGTAAACTTGCAACTTCTTGATATGCAATCTGCTCTGAAGACATTCTTGTCCCAATAAACCCTGTATTTTGGATGCACTCTTTCATGAAGGTCCCAACTCAAGCATATTGCCTGGCACTTGTAAATTGTGTGTTTAGAGGGCTAATCCATACTAGAATGTCTGGGTTTTACGGACAATGTTGATATCTGCCAGCGACTTTTTAACTAGTGTGTAGTAATGGGCTAATAAATTTGCCAGGCTTGAATTCACCGGCAAATAAATTTGCGAAACTGCAGAGAAAATTCACCAGCGAAAAATCCGCCGTGTCAAAACATTTGTGCGCGCACATAAAAATTGTCACGCATCAAAATTATTCAGACACCCACTGACTTCAATGCATTTGGGAAAAATAGGCGCATGTATAAAAATTGTAGCGGGCGCCGAAATTGACGTGCGTCAAAATAATTTTGACGTCCATTGACCAATGCGTTTTGCGAATTTTTCTGGACAAAATCGCCCATCACTACTAGTATGTAAAGCAGAGCATCTTCCAAAAACTTCAAATACATTTAAAGTGTTCAGCAATCTCCAGAGATTATACAGTTTTTGAGCACAACAGCAGTTTGTTACAACTGCATCATCCCGTGTTTTTTCTAATTTGTATTTGGTCCATGTGTGTTTGAAGGACATCAGAGAGAATATAATTCTATACCAGAACACATGGTTATATTTATATAAAGTGTTCAGCCCAAGCACTGTAACCAGGGACAAAGAGTGTACAGATTTGGGACCTATTATCCAGAATGTTCAGGACCTGTGGTTTTCTGGACAACAGATCTTGCCATACTTTGGATCTTCATACCTTAAGTCTACTAAAATAAGATTTTAACATGAATCAAACACAATATGATTGTTTTGCCTTCAATAAGGATTAATTTTATCTTACTTGTGATCAAATACAGGTGTTGTTCAACTTTGAGTTAACTTTTAGTATGATGTATGCTTTTTATTCAGAAGCTCTCCAGTTTGCAAGTTCAGCAATCTGGTTGCTATGGTCCAAATTACATTAGCAACCATGTAATGATTTGAATAAGAGACTGGTATATGAACAGAAGAGGGTCTGAATAAAAAGATGAGTAATAAAAAGTAACAATAACAATACATTTGTAGCCTTACAGAGCATTTGATTTTTAGATGGGGTCAGTGACCCCCATTGGGTCAGTGACCCCTATTTGAAAGCTGGAAAGATAAAATAATTTTAAATCTTTAAAAAATAAATAATTAAGACCAATTGAAAAGTTGCTTAGAATTAGCCATTCTACAACATACCAAATGTTTACTTAAAGGTGAACAACCCCTTCAATAATTATAGAGAAAAAGGAAATAATTTTTAAAAATTCAGATTATTTGGATAAAATGGGGTCCATGGGAGACGGCCTTTCTATAATTCGGAGCTTTCTAGGTAACAGGTTTCCGGATAATGAATCCCATACATGCACAATATTTTTTAGTTTGCCAGTAGGAGATACAAATATTCAAACAAAACTTTTAGAATTAGTTTGAAACTCACTAGCCTATGTAACCCAAATCATCTGAAACAGTTTGCTAGCTGAAATTGTAGCCATTTTTAATTGCATTATTTGCCTGAAAGTCAAGTTAGAGGACAAAAGATTAATATATATATTTATATTAGCAGGGATTAATTTTCAACATTTTAAGCTGTTTATCAAAAAATCTCAATTAGAAACTGGTTTAAAATGATTATTCTCTACATGAAAAGCTTTCCTATTCTATAGTTCCAGAGTCCTCCTAATACACTAGTTCAGAGAATCACGTAAACAAAACTTGGAGTCTGGGGTTTATAATCAAGCAACAATATATGAATTTATTCCCACTGTTAGGCTTCCTAAAATGTAACTAAACTGAAAATTTTCCAGTGCAACAAACCCCCTGTTATTATGTTAAGCTTATTTATTGTCTGTGACAAAATGCTGTTATAGTTATAAAGTGGTGCTACATAAACAAAACCGCACTACAGTAATTGTTGATGTTTTGAATGCTGCTTCACCTGATCCATAAGTACAGCAACAACATCATTTCATAGAAAGTTTGTGGGTTATTTAAGATCTTTGAAGTGCTGTATGTGTAAGCATGGAAACTATTCCTACAGTATTAACCCAAGGGCCTGCCTGAGAAGGAGTTTCAGTGGATATCAACTGATCTGGCCTAAGTATTTTAAGTGTGCAGGGAAAACAGCAAATGTCCTGAGCGTAAGAATTTCATCTGCTACATATCTTTACATAAGTAGCTGACAATGGATTCATTTATTAGTGTCAACTCCTAATTAAAATTGTATGTTTCCCAATTTGATGCTATTTAAGCAATATACTATTTAATAACATTTAAGAAAAGGTGACATAAAACTGATGGTACAGATGCTGGTGCTTTGTATATAACCTGCTGGTCTCCCACAACTAGATTTTATTTGGCAAAAGATAAAGTTACATCTAGTAGATATCCTCACTTCATCTGTGGTTGCTGCCTCCTTTAACATTAGCCAAGCTCAGGAAACATGTGTAGTAATAGCTAAAGTTGTCCTAAGAATTGCTAGCAAGCAGCGGCACTGGGCACCTGCGGCCCACTTAGGGTTGCCACCTGTCCGGTTTTCACCTGCACAGCCCGGTTTTTGGAAAGGCTGTTCGGATTTCCAAACTCCTGCCCATAGTTGGGCAAACAGAAAGGCGGCAATCCTAGGCCCTCTAGGAGCACCACTCCACTGACAAACCACCCATGCATGTATGTACACACACAAACATTCCCACTCTACCCCACCTTCTCCCAAATAATATTTTAGACAGTGTCGTTTTAATTTTTATAACGTTTATCTTATATTATATCATAAATCACACAGCATCTCTGAAAATGCACAAATCACAGTTTTTCATGTTTTGTATGAAATAGCATTACTTTTTGCATGTATGACAATACATTTATAAGTGATTGGTTCTTTGAAGCTGTGAGACAAAGTGCTTAGGAAAATATTTTAGTTGCATCATACAAGTTTTGCTTACAATTGAGTACTGTATGTTAATTAGGGTTGGATTTGTCCAGTATATATGGTGGAGTGTTTCATGAAGTAATTTGTATTTAATCCAAAAAATGATTCCGATCACTAACACTGTGCAACACAAACACATTGCATTTTTAGCTCTACACTTTACTGAGTATATGCGTTTGCATTGGCATTGGGTGCAACTGTATCCCACATTGAGCTCTGCTCATCTAGCTGGAGCGTTTAAATCTCCATCCATTTTCTCACTCCATAGTGCAATGCCTTGTGCTGTCCTCAGTGGACCTTTGCTGGTTACATTGTGATGTTGCTCCAAGTTACCAGCACATCATTTCTTCTGTTTGATTTGTATCTGACACTCTGTAGGAATATTGATTTTGTTTTGCACGTCTAGTAGTTATGCCCAGGGCTCTGCATACATTTGCAATATGTTGCATCAGTCATAATGATAATACTGCTCTTTAGCTTTCTGGCGCTGCTGCCTTTACAATGGATGAGTGTAGTCATTTTATTCTTCATACTGATAAATCTTGCTGAATATTTCATCTGTCTAGCTTTGTACAACTGCCTTGTAGGGTTTGTGTCTTGATAACTCTGTACTCTGTACTCTGTACTCTGTACCCTGAATAATATGGTTTATTCCAATCCTGTTTTTATTTAAAAAAAAAAAAAAACATAAATCAATGCAAGAGGTAAAGAGGATCATGTCCCAAAAAGCTTAGAATCTAAAAGGAGAAGGTGTTCATGTGCATATAGTGCACACTGAAGCTAAGCTAAATTATATGAGGGTAAGCTTCTCTAAAGTAATGCGCTTTAATTGATCTCTTGTCTTGAATGTGAGTGTGTGAGGAGGTCATGAGAAAAGAGCTGAGGAGTAGGTCAGTAGAGGAGGGGAACAAGCAGTTTGGTGAGTATCAGGAGATGAGTTCAGAGATATAGATTAGTCATTATTGTCAAGGCTATTAAACAGTGCAGAAGACCAGCAGAGTGGCATGGCAGAGGAGGTGTTGTTGCTGAGGTGTATAAGACTTGCATCAGTATTCATTATGGACTGGAAAGGTGACAATCTCTGGAGCAGAAGGCCAGTTAATAGAGTTACAGTAATCTAGACGTGATATGATGAGAGACTGAATCAGCATTTTAGTGGCATCTTGAGTGATAAATTAGTGTATTTTGGGAATAGTCCTTAGGTAAAAGTGACATGAGTTGGTAAGTTACTGAATATGAGGAGTGAAGGCAGAATTAAGGACAATCCCAAGGCAGCAGGCCTGGGAGATGGGACAATAGTTGTTAACGATAGACATTTTTGGGAAGTTGTGGATGTTGGTTGGGGATAAGAGAGGCATAGATACGTTTCATTTAAAGTAGCATTGGGAATCCAAATAGAAATAGCAGAGAAGCAGAAAGAGACCTGATTTAAGAGTTCTGGGCTGAGATCAAAGGAGGAGAGATAGATTTTAGTATTGTCACCATAGAGGTGCTATTGGAATCCATATGATTTTCTGTGGTGTCAGTTATAGGTTTGTGATTTTAAATACTCATCACTGCCTAGTTCATACTGATACATAAGAAATTAAAAGCAGATATAACCCCTCTTCTGCTACTGCATGAGCTCTAGCATACATTTACTTGCGTGTGGCGCTACTGGAGAACTGAGCATATTTAATAAAACAACTGTCATGGAAGGAAACAGTAAAGAGGATCAGTCATTAATCATAAGTAGTATGTCAATTCCAGAAGTAAAACATGATATTTTTGTGTTTTTCAAGCTATCCAATGAAAAAAATGCTAATGTGTTTATTATGGAAACTGCATGCCAATATAGTCCTAATCATCCAACTCCTTTAAACGCTATGGGGAAGCTTAATGAATTATGCAGGTTTTTTTTCTGGCACATACTCTCATCTTGGAATGCCGGCACCCACTTGCAAATGAAAACACACAATAATCAGCACCCATCTGCATCATGTCTCCTTTCCACAACTCATCTAGATAATACAAAGTGCTAGCATTCAAAAGACAGGCCCTTGGTTGCTGTCTGTTGAGCCCATTAATTAACACCCGTGGGAAAACCCCACATTGCTGCAGGCACTTACTGCCTCTACTAATGGGCTTTGTTTGTAAGCTGCAACCCAATGGCTGCTTGTGCTTGACTAACTTCTGTCAGAGCTCACCCCACTTTACAACCACCTCTACGCTCTGTTTACTTAAATATGCTTGCATCTTTCACAATGCAAAAAATGTTGTTTTCCAACTCCATCTAGTTACTGGTAGTTCTTAGAGAAACCGGACTTCCTTAGAAGACTGACACATCATTATTGCTTTAGAGAACTGAAAAAATCATAATTTCAAATCTACTGTCCAATGTTGTTGTGTATTTTAGAACAGACTAGATATTGCCTTTCATCTGCATGAGATCTGTAGCTTCCCTTTGTCTGTATCCGCTGCTTTGTGTGTGTCATTGTTAACCAGCCTTCATTACATAATGACAGGGCAACTGATGAACAGTAATGCTGCTCAGTGCTGCTGGGATTACTTACTTTATGTTAAAAGATTATGATCAGAATATTTATTCAACTGATATATAGCTACAACATTTCTACCCTTTATAATATATTAAAACTATTTAGCAATAGCAGCATCTATACTGCCTTTATGGTTTGTCTTATGGGTAGACAAACTGTCTTAGGTAAAACTTTCATTCATATTTTAATTACAATAATTTAAAATGCAATAATTTTATGATAATAATATAGTAATAATAATAATTTCAAATTGTTTAATTTAAATTTTAAACCCTTTTTTAATAAAATAATAAGGGTTCGTTTCTCCTTTAAGTTCAACCCACTTTAAGGTAAGCTCTACTTCTTTACAGTAAGAAAATTGGGATTGTCTGCCTACATTTTTTACAAATGGGAGGTATGGTTCTGATATGGGGGTAAAATAACTGTCTTTACTTGTAATTGTAAGCTGCATGGTTTGAAAAATGTTGCTCAGTCTGAAAAATATCACATGGAAAAAAAAACGTATTGACCACAATGGGTTTGGTGAATTTTTTGCCGCTAAACATTGAGTCCACCATTATATATTTGTCAGGGGCCTATCGGCTCCTAGCGGAGAAGTCCGGACTAGGGAGGAAGCTTAGGGGTTAAATAACTAGTTCACGGTATCCAAAGGGGTCAAGCCCGTAGTCAAGCTCAGGCAGGAGTTCAATAAAATAGGCAGCAAGAATCAGAATCAGGGTCTAGCAGAGGATCAGGAATCCAAGAAACAGTAAATTAGGAATTTAGGAAACCCAGGAACACGATTCAGCAATTCTTATAATCGGGGATTGAACCCGTGACCTGGAAGTCCTTATGTTTTAAATTTTTGCACGGCTGTGTGTGACATCGCCCACGTGGGTCATGGGTGCAGCCATCTTGGACACGGCGCCGCCGGAGATGGGATTGCCATTGGGCACTCCTGACAATATTTTACTTGTACAAGACATTTAAACATAGAGCTCAACATCAAGTATTCTGGGATTTCTGATGTAAATAACAGAAGCATCCTGGATACTCCAATGGGAATCCCCTGCAGATGCTGATTCCTCCAGTCAGGACTCCTCTCACACTCACTGTCTCTCCAGGCACAGTATCTGGCTTCACTGTGCCAGTCTGATCCATATGACAGATTTTGGTGGGGCCTTCCAGCTCTCTGGGCCCACGGGCAGCTCCAAAGTCACTTTCTTTCTCCACCTTGTGGCTTGTCTCTCTGCCAGGCTTTGCCACGCTCTGTGCTTGCCTCACTACAGGAAACTGCTGCATTAAAAGGTGCAAGGATTCTGTACTGCCTCCCTACAGAAAGACAGAAAATGGATTTTTGTGATGACGCCTAGATAACCCTCAGCAGCTTGTCTATAGAAACTGTAATTCTGATTCTGAAGCAAAACCACCAGTTTTACCAGTGCAGTTAAACACTTTCATTGTGTAGACGCTTCCTATTTGCATAAACATTTCAATAAAAAAATGAGAATTCTACTGAACACAGTTTTGCATTGTTGCTGAAAAAAACCATGGGAAATCCTACTATTTCGCTAGATGTACACCACCTCTTCCTAGAACTTTAGAGCCCCTGTCCATAGAATGAAATTGTGCATGACAAAATACTTTAGTTTTTTTATCAGTTTTAAACCTTCTTCAACAAAAAAAAAATTGCCACTTGAAAGTTAAAGCAACTTCACTATGAGTAGTAAGATTACAAGAAAACGTGCCTAGCAACTTGCAAGCAAATATACACTGTTTTAATAGGAGGCAGCAGATTCAAATCTATCAATTTTATTTTCTTGGCAGAAAAAAATCAGTGCATTTTATTTCTCAGCATCAAGTGTTTTGCACATCAGCACTTTTCCTCCAGTCTAATCAAACCTGGCATTTCTTTATCACTTGTACATTCTTCTTCCAATTCTCAGCACCACTTCTGCTAAAACTGTCGAGGGAAGCAAAGAATGTGTTATCAGGATGTAATTTTAAATGACACTGATGAGGTAGAGCGCATTTATATTGATAAGGCTTATTTATTTATTTTTGCTACCTACCTTCAATTGCATAGCAATGTTGGCTCTGTAACAGCTACCATATATCACAGGTTTACATCTACTAGCCCCTCCCTGGAGTTTGCGCATAGACAATTTAAAGAAGATCTTTCCTGCAAAAAATAAATACCGGTAACGTTTTTTCATTATCAAAAGAACATGTACGAGCACACTATTTATGGGACTTATGCAGTCATGTTTATTGTTATACAGGTATGGGATCCCTTATCCAGAAAGCCATTATCTATTTAAAGATTAAGATACATTTCATTGGTAATAAAACACAGTGTAGTAGAACAATATATGCACTTGGCCAGCCGGCCTATCTTATTTACTTCACCAATTTCAAATTATAAAGAAAAAATCAATTCTTTAACTGTTTAATTATTCATAAAAAAAAGCTTAAAAATACATTAAAAAACAAATCACTGAGGATTTAATTTGCCTTCAATCACAGTTTATAGTGTTCTATATTTCATAAATAGGGGTTAAAACTTCTCTCGGATATTAATATAGTTTAACAATCCACTCCGATATTATTCAGGAGGTTACTTTGTTGCCAATTCACATTAAGTTCGTATTTTAATTGTGCGAGCTATTGCGGTGTGTTTAATCGACTTATGCTTTCCACAGGGCAATTTCTTCCCGACTTGTTACCAGCTTAAGCCGCAAAAATGCCTCTAATATTGTTCAAAAGAATAAAAAGAATGAACTGTGGATTATAAAGAAATAATTGCGTTTATTAAACACTTGAATGCTTAAATTATATGCTGCAATGAGCCTCCACCCAGATCTATATTGCAGGTGCAGGCAACGCTCTAGATTTTGGTGCCAAAATACTAGACAGAATTTGCAGTGCAGGGGCTGATTCTCAGGCTGCATTTTTCAGCAAGCCAAGTTTTAGCCCCAAGTGCCATTACGCTTAGGGGCTGAATGCTGTTAAGTAAAATGGGCAAATCAAGGTAAAATCAATTACTTACATCCATTAATTCTAATCAATAAATCTTTTTTTATGATTTAACTTTTTATTGGACAGTTGAATCACACATGCATTGCACTTGTTTACATAGTAATACGTGGAAGGTGACATAAAGCCTGAATGATCATGCAAAGAAAAAAGAATTTAAAAAAATTAAATTGTACATGGTAAAATAAGAAACCTATTTTGGACGTATTTGACGCTAATTATCAGGTATACCAGAGCAGATGTTGTTTTCAGGTGTGGGCAGTTTATTATGTAAGCTACGCAAAATAAAAATTAATACCAACTGCGCCATGAGACTTGAGAATTTTGCAGTGATCCACAAGTTACCGTGGGCAGCAAAATTTTAAAATTTGTCTATTCTAGAGCGCAAGAAATTGGGTCAGTGGGAAAGAGTAATGGAGCATTGTAAGCGGAAAGGAACCCTTACCGAGAGAGAGAGTGGAAAGAGTGGGAACAAAAGAGAAAAGAAACTTTAAGACTGCAAGCTCTTTTCTGCAAGGCCCTATTTACCTTTTGTATAGGTAAGTGGTTGCTATGTGTGTAATTCAGTATGGTCTTTGTATAAACCCATTTATTGTATAGCTCTGTGGATTATGTTGGTGCTCTAAAAGTACATGTTAATAATAATAACTATAGGGAAGAGAGAGCCAGGAAACAGAGCAGACAGAATAACAGGAGGTAGCAAAGAAGATTTAATAGTTTTCTTAGATAGGGTCAGAAATATCAGGGTCAGTCAAGAGAGATTACATTTATAACAAACCCTATGAAAAGATAAAGGGGAATAAATGTTTTCTGTGAGAAAGAAAGCAGATTTACACAGCTGTTTATTTATACATCCACCGTGGCATCAGCCCTCATTAAGTCACTCATAATACCTGGCATTTCTCAGCCATTGGCATTATAAATCTGTCAGTCCCCTGTGACCTCTTTGTTCAGTACATGAAGATTGTCATTTGCATTGCAGAGCTGCGTAAACCCTCTCATTAGCCAGAAACCTACAACTGTTGGATTGTCTCGTTCTCCTCATAAAAATAGCCACTGACCCTGATAAGCCGCTGTGCTTTCTTCCAACAAGTGCTATAATTCTATGCTGCTGAGCTCTGTTCATTTTCTTGTAAGTCAGATACTGGCAGAGGCCGAGCTGTTACACTCATTTACCAAAGTGTTGCTGACATAACTGAACTGCCACATTTACACAAGAACAATATTTCAACATTTCTGATCTACCAGTTCTCTTATTAGCTTGTAGAAAGCAAATTGTTCCCTCAACTACTGGTTGCTGGTATAACTGAAATGCTGCGTGTTCTTTACATGGGTGCTATGCCTCGTCACTGCTCATTTGTGTCCATAGTCCCAGAAATCTGCAGATATTTAATTGTATGCTCTACCTTATAACACAAACTCTACTTCTAATATATATATATATATATATATATATATATATATATATATATATATATATATATATATATATATATATATATATTTAAATCTTATGTATGGGATGGGTTATTCAGAAACTTGTTAGCCAGAAAGGGCGTATTTACAGGATGGCCATCTCCCATGGAGTCGCTTTTAAGCAAAATATTTTAACTTTATGAAAACAAATTCCCTTTTCTCTGTAATAATGTTAAATAGTAAAATCAGAAAACAATGGGTTACCACCTGTCTGGATTTCACCTAGACAACCCAGTTTTTGGAAGAACTGTCTGTGTGAAAACAGCTCCTAATTTGGACAGGTCAGAACAGGACATTGAAGTTAATGACATGGTGACATCATCCACCCCACCCCCAACGTCATCCACCCAGCCCCCTGCCCATTTTCCCCTAATAGAAAAGGTGGCAACACTAATTTTGTGTTTGCTTTCCTCCATTAATTTTTGGTATCAATAATGTTTGCTTACTAGTTTGAATTTTAATGCCCATCTTAGTATTATATAATTTTCTCTCTTTTGCTTTTCTTTCATTATATATGTTACACATATGAATTCAGAGTGCAAGGGTAGGGTAAGAGAGAAGTAACTCCAATTATTGCAGGGGGTTGAAAGGCAACAGGAACATTCTCTTAATCCTGCACATGGGAACTGGTGCATCATGTAAAAGTTCCTAAATTAAGTAAACATATATCATACCTCACAAATGTCCCATTTTCAGCCAGAAACGGAAACAAAATTTCGAACTTAATTGGCTTTTGTCAGAGAGCCCAGAACAGCTAACAGGTGCAAATAAGATACTTTGTAACAATTTTGAGATAAGTAAATAAGTAATTGTAACAATTTAGATAAGAAGTTTCCATGGGCAAAGTTAGACTCACAACTTAAAGGGCAATTCACCTTCATTAGCAAAACTGAAAAAATAAACACAGAAATATGTTCAAACTTTCATAACCTGCCAAATTGTTTAAAATGAACAAAAATGGTCACAAAAATGGGCATGGCCAAAAAATGTCACCATGCTACGCTCTGCAATTTTTTACTATATACATTGAGTAAAGTACCCCCTATTATAAAATGCAAGGATATTATAAGTCACTGAGGAGTTCCATGACCATATGAAAGCACAAGGCCAAGGGCCAAAAGGTTTTTATACAGGTCATGGAACTCCAAGGTTATTTCTAATATCCTTATGTTTTTCAACATGGTGTACTTTATTTATTATAATAAACAAGTTTTAGTGAGTTGTGTGACAAAAGTGACATCACTAAGCTCCGTTAACTGATGACATCAGTGAGAGTCATTTATATAGTGAATAAAGTACCCCCTCTTGTAAATTATAAGGATAAATAGATCATTTTTGGGTACTTAATAGATTTTGTTGTGGGATCCTGTAACTTATAGTTAGTTGTATAGTATGCTTAACTTAATGAGAACAACTAAATACATTTGGTGCTATTCAGCAGTAAAAACAAATCACTGAGATTAAAAAAGGAATATGAGATATCTCAAGGAAATTAAGTTTCTAGAAATACAAGGAATTCTGTGCCTGTAACTCAAAAAAGTATTTTTGTGATTAAGAGCAATGTGGGCAGCTGTACGTTGGGCAGTTGTCCAGGGTAATAAAAAGTAAGCCCAAAAGAGCATAAAAGTGATGTACTATACTCACTAAAAAAAAGATATTCCTGTTTCCAGACATTTTCAGAATAAAGGGCACAGCATCTCCAGATTGAGATTGATGACACTAGAAAAAGTTCAGTAGAGAAAATGTGACTGTGAACCAGCTGAACAAAAGTTACTGGATTTGGAAGCAAAATGCATACAAAGCAAAGAGCAGGAAAAATGAGCACAGTTTAACATGTATATTGAATGATTTATTTCTACAAATATACAAGTAAGACAGATACATGATTTTGTATTCTTCTTCTGTATTTTGCTGTATTAAACCATATGTATAGAATTTTCTTAATAATGTTCTATATTTTTGCTCATTTTAAAAGCGATTGCATTAAATGTGGTTATTAAATGCAACTTTAAATGAAAATGTTCATAATAAAGTGTGCTTAGTATAGAGAAATGCTATGCTTGTAATATTCCATTACTGTGGAGTTTAGCTAATATAAGAACACACCCTACGCTTGCTTCTTGTAAGGGGATTTGTCAAGTAATAAGGAAAGCTGTTGCTTCCCGGCCTGAGAAGCTCTTGCTAATTAGCTACCAAAGAAGAAGGGAAAATGCAAATAGACCTGACCATAAAAAAATTATTGACAGGTGGTTCCTGTTATGTGACGGTTAAAAGAGACATATTAGTCAACAAAGAACAGTATCAACATTTTTAGCAACTGATTTTGAATGCAGTGATTATAGGGTTATTATGGCTTCCTGCCAAAACAATATTTGTGGGTCTCTATAAAAATATAGTGCATAAAACAGCTTATATGTAAAACCCTGCTTCATATAAATAAACCATTTTCATAATAATACTTTTTTTTAGTAGTATGTGCCATTGGATAATCATAAATAGAAAACTGCCATTTTAAAAAATAAGGGCCATCACCTTGGGATCCTATGATTCACGGTGCATACAAAGAAACCAAACTTGTTAGGTCACATGAGCCAATTAACAGACAGATTTCGTATTTTGCTTCCACACTTCTTTCTGTTACAGTTAGGGGCAAATTTACTTATGGTCGAATATCGAGGGTTAATTAACCCTCGATATTCGACTGTCGAAGTTAAATCCTTCGACTTCGAATATCGAAATCGAAGGATTTACCGCAATTCGTTTGCTTTTTCTTCGACCCAAAAAAGATTGCAAAGCTTATGGGGACCTTCCCCAAAGGCTAACATTGACTTCGGTAGGTTTTAGGTGGCGAACTAGGGGGTCAAAGTTTTTTTTTAAAGAGACAGTACTTCAAATATCGAATGGTCGAATAGTCGAACGATTTCTAGTTCGAATCGTTAGATTCGAAGTCGGAGTCATTGATGAAGGTCGAGTAGCCCATTCGATGGTCGAAGTAGCCAAAAAAAACATTCGAAATTCAAAGTTTTTTTTATTCTATTCCTTCACTCGAGTTAAGTAAATGGGCTCCTTAGAGTTGTAGTATTTCTGGTCAAGTGATCTCTGAGGCAGCACACAGACCATCAGGAAATGGTGGTTCAAAGCAAGAGATATAAAAGGACAATATTTACTTAAATATATATACCAGTTTGGTAAGATTTTTTAATATGTCACTTAATTTGATATAAACTATCTGTTGCTCAAGTATTCATTTTGGGGATATAGTTTTCCTTTAGAGTAGAGGGTGTTATTAAAATCTGATGAATTAAAGGCCTATGGCACATAAGGTAGTGACTACATCATGTGTGACTGGTTGTTTTTACAGTTAGCAGATACCAGTTTTCTATCTGTGAATAATTTGATGGGGAAAATAAAAACATAAATGAGGAACCTTGTTCGAGAGATGTTTAAGAGAAATTCCAATTCCCACTGGACTCCTCCAGTTACATTGAGTAGGAAAAACATTAGCTTATCTGAAAGTAGTTCCATTGTGGCATGCTGGCTTATTCTCAAACCACAGGGTGAGGCACAATGAGATGACTGACAACTGAGGTGGCTGTCTACACACTGAGGTGGCTGTCTACACACTAAAATTACAACTAAGAAACACATATGCATATTTCTTTGGTGAATGAGGATTGTGTGCTTCTGCAAGCATACTCAGCATTATATTTGGGATTATGCTTGGGATGTCAGCACTGAAGCATTCACATGCATTACAGTTGCATTTTTCTTTCCGGTGTTGGTGTTAAAAAGGATATTATTTCTTCCTGTGAGACTATCTTAGCAATGCCAATGTGTATTTTACAAGAAGGGCAGTACAACATTTGTTTGATAAGCAGAATGTGTCGTTGCATGTTATCTACATTGGAAGATGGGTTGGACAATAGTTGGTGCTGGCTGCTGAACTGAAAGGAGAATATCAAGGGGCCCATTTCCTTTCGAGTGAAGGAATAGAGTAAAAATAGTTCGAATTTCGAATGGTCGAATATGGCTACTTCGGCCATCGAATGGGCTACTTTGACCTTTGACTAAGACCTTCGACTTCGAATAGAACGATTCGAACTAAAAATCATTTGACTATTCGACCATTCGATAGTCGAAGTACTGTCTCTTTAAAAAAAACTTCAACCCCCTAGTTTGCCACCTTAAACCTACCGAGGCCAATGTTGGCCTATGGGGAAGGTCCCCATAGGGTCCTAACAATTTCCTGATCAAAGGAATATCCTTCGATCGATGGATTAAAATCCTTCGAATCGTTCGATTCAAAGGATTTAATCGTTTGATCGAACGGTTATTACTTTGATCATAGGAATATCGCAAAATCCTTCGACTTCGATATTCGAAGTCGAAGGATTTTACTTTGATGGTCGAATATCGAGGGTTAATTAACCCTCGATATTCGACCCTAGGTAAATGTGCCCCCTAGGAGTTGAATGCAAGAGTAGGTCAGCAATACATACCATAACTGTAGTATTTCAGTAGGGTAATGATTGTTGTTATTTTATCTGATTTTTTTTAATCTGGTTTTTATGGCAACAATGATTACCCCACATATCTATCAATTCAATTTAATCATGAAGATAATTTTATATGCCTAATTGTTTAAGCAAAAAACAATATTAATAAGATCCTTTTACAATTCAGCTTCATTGCTAAACCAATCATACTAGTTCTTTACAAACACACACACACTTCTATTCTAACTGGGTTCTTAGCCCTCTCTATAATGAAACAAAAGAAATGAAAGTTGAAAAAAAGAAATAATTGAGAATAACAGTATCATATTGTTACCTGTATAAAGGCTAATGGAAGAAATAGAGATCATCAAAGAAATATATATGAAATGAATACGGTTAAGGAATTAGTACATTTTTAGTATTTTCTATAAGATAATAATTACTTGGACTGACACAGTAATAATGAGAATGTTTCAGCATCGGCAGCATCAGAGGATTAAGTCCATATGGTCCACTGGGAGACAAGCCAACAAAAGCAAATTAAGGGAAACGTGATGAAAACAGTTTGTAAATGTGTGTTTTTGCATGGCGGTGGCTATGTTGAGAAAATATGACAGTTTATGCAGGGTTGTGCAAGGTAGAATGACAAAATATAAAATTAATCATCTCACAAAAACATTCAGACAATTATTATTTTACTAAAACAAACACTGAAAATAATTTTAAATCTTTTAGATCTTTTTTCAACAACTATATTATTGTTATCACTGCCTTGCCCCGGCCAAGATGTATCTAAATGAAATTCAGAATACAGGTATGGAAACTGCTATCCAGAATGCTCAGGACCTAGGGTTTTCTGGATAAGAAGTCTTTCTGTAATTTGGATATCCATACCTTAAATCTGCTCAAAATAATTTCAACATTAAACACAATAGGCTAGGTTTTCTTCCAATCTGATTGATATAATCAAATATAATTAATTATATCTTATTTAGGATCAAGTACAATGTACTGTTTTATTTATTATTGCAGAGAAAAGAGAAGTCATTTTTAAAAATGTTGAATTATTTGTTTAAAATTAAGGGGCCGATTCATCAAGGGTCGAATATCGAGGGTTAATTAACCCTCGATATTCGACTAGGAACTAAAATCCTTCGACTTCGAATATCGAAGTCGAAGGATTTAGCGCAGATAGTACGATCGAATGATTATTCCTTCAATCGAACGATTAAATCCTTCGAATCGAACGATTAAATCCTTCGAATCGAACGATTAAATCCTTCGAATCGAACGATTAAATCCTTCGAATCGAACGATTCGAAGGATTTAAATCCAACGATCGAAGGAATATCCTTCGATCACAAAAAGTTAGCCAAGCCTATGGGGACCTTCCCCATAGGCTAACATTGACTTCGGTAGCTTTTAGATGCCGAACTAGGGGGTCGAAGTTTTTTTTAAAGAGACAGTACTTCGACTATCGAATGGTCGAATGGTCGAACGATTTTTACTTCGAATCCTTCGATTCGAAGTTGTAGTCGAAGGTCGAAGTAGCCCATTCGATGGTCGAAGTAGCCCAAAAAAACGTTCGAAATTCGAAGTTTTTTTACTTCGAATCCTTCACTCGAAGTTAGTGAATCGGCCCCTAAGTCTATGGGAGGTGGTCTTCCAGTAACTTGGAGCTTTCATGATAATGTTTTTTTCTGGCTAATGGAAACACATACCTGTATTGTCAGTATGCTTAATTTGTATGTTTTCAACATTTTCTGTAGTGCTTTTACAGATAGATTATACATCATTCATGTCCGAATACATTCTCTTTCCTGAATACACTTTGGATTCCAGGAAGCCGAGGCTGTAAAACAAGGACTTCAGTGAGTGGGGAACTCACTGAAGTCCTTGTTTTACAGAAATCAGAACACAACAGCACAATATAGAGAAATTACATGATAATGCTAATTGTTGTTCAGGGTTACTTTAACAAATCTATAGGTGTTGCAAGGCTAGTGAATTTACGCCAGCGTTCGTTAGTGAAGTAACGAAAATGACCAACGCTAGCGAATTGACGAAGTTGCGCTAGCGTTGATTCGCTAAGCGAAGCAAAGTTACGCTAGCGATGGTTAATTTGCATACGGCGCCAAATTCAAATTTCAATGGAAGAATACGTACAATCACTACAAATTGCCCTACACATGTGCCCACTGTATAGTTAAGTTGCCATGAGTTAGGAAATGTAGGGGGGGAAGGAGGGGAGCCCCAAAAATTTTTTCGATCTTTTTCAGCCTATCACCCATAATATAGAAAAAACGCCAGCGAACTTTTCTTGAAGCAATCCCTATCTACTCTATTGCGCTTCGCCTGGTCTGAGGTGGTGAAGGAAGTCTAGCGTAAAAGGTAGCGTTCAGTACAATGCGCGCGTTAGTGAATTTGCGTAGTTACATCTGTTGCGCAAATTCGCCAGGCGTAAGGGTGCGAAGTAACACTATTGAATTTACGCCAGCGTTCGTTAGTGAATTTGCGAAGTAACGAAAATGACCAACGCTAGCAAATTGACGCTAGTGTTAGGCGCTTCGGTGCTTAGTGAATTTGCCCCAATGAATAAACATTAACAGGATGTATTGTCAAGAATTAAGGTTGAAAATCTAAGTCAGAATATGCAGTCTAAAGCTGATAGAATTGTCTTACATTTAACTACAGCATCTAGCTATTTCTCAGGACTTCCCAGATTTCTTGCTACTTCCTTCTATGAGTATAAACTGCCCATCTAATGGCCCCATTCAGTTCCTCTCAGTGGCGGAACTACCGGGGGAGAAGGGGGTGTGAGCGGGCCAGGGCCCGCACCCCCCTCAGGGCCCCCCGGCAGCCCGTGCACCACTGAAAATGCGGGCGGTACGCACCAAGGCCCGCCCCCCTCTAGTTACGCTACTGGTTCCTCTTGTCAGATAAGGCCCCCTGTGCCATGAACCAAATACTAAACAGCAGTTACTTCATTGGAATGGGCATTTTATTCATGTTTTCACTTGAGTGCATGGGTCTAAACTGTGCATTTCACTTGTTGAAGACTAAACTCTGGACAGAAAGGTCCACAAACAAACAGCAACTATAAGCCGCTGCAGTAAAGGCCTGGCAGAGCATTAAAAAGGAGGAAACCCAGAATCTGGTGATGTCCATGAGTTTAACACTTCAGGCTGTTAATGTCAGCAAAGGGTTTTCAACCAAGTATTAGAAATGAACATTTTATTTTTAGTTTTTTAATTTGTCCATCTATTTTTGAGCCCCTGAAATGAAGTGATTGTGTTAAAAAAAGGCTTTAGTTGCTCACATTATTATGCAATCTTTTTGTTCAACCCACTGGATTAAAGCTGAAAGTCTGCAGTTCAACTGGGTCTTAGTTGTTTCATTTAAAATTCATTGTGGTAATATACAGAAACAAAATTAGAAAAAAAAGTTGTCTCTGTCCAAATATTTCCAAATATATATGGACCTAACTGTATATGGCAGAGGAACCAGTGATTATTAGTTTAATTTGACTACTTCCTTCCTAAATCTACAGTCACACACCTTCCCCATCCCCACCCGCCCCACTACCTCATCTCAACCAGTTTTAGCATCCCAACTTTATTATGTTTCCCTGACAGTGTCCTAACAAAAGAAGTCCTTTTTGTGATAGAATAAGTAACAAGGTCTCAAACAAATATTATGCCTAGGCCCCCTAAAATAGATAGCCACCCTTTTGTTTCATTTTTATTAACACACAATCTAATGCAGTGCCAAACCTGTGCATCACGCTGTCCTTCTTGTCTTATTAATGCATCATATCCAGAATCCAGTTAAATATGTTTTTTTGCATTTGATGTGCCACACAATTTGTAGATTTGATTCCCAGTGAAGTACAAACCTCTATTTTATTATTTACAGTTCATCTGTTCTGAGTATATTATCATTGTTACACTATTCTTATCAAGAAGATGTCATCTCAGGCTGTGTAGCCCTTAGTAAGGGGATATTAGGCTTTGAAAACAAGCATATTATATAAGCTCTATGTTACTCTAGAATCTTGAAAATAAACAACAGTAATTCAAAGTTGAACAGCATCATTTTGCTGTAGACTTACACAGATCAGAACATCCTATCATGATAATGTGGTGATGTGAAAATGCTGTAAATCATGCATAAACAAAGCTTAATTACAGAATTACACCAACACCTTTTATGTGCTCCATTCTATTTAGGCCAGCACATAAAGGATTAAAGTGCTTGTGAGGAGGGGGGAAATAATCTTTATTTTTCAAAGTGGAAATAATTCAGGCGTAATTTACTCCAGCCATCAGGGGGCATAAAACCTTTGTGGTTGGCCTGTAATGGAATCCCATTCAGGATCGTATTTATGTAAATGCACAAGCCAAGCACATCAATTCCGGCCTAACATCAACAGCAGGCCAGACAGGAACTCTATGTGAGACCAGGTGGGTATCTGTTACTCACTAGGATTAGAAAGAGAGGTAGAATATTGTTATTAGCATGCTCTAGTAGCAAAAAGTAGTTAGAGTAGCTAGCAAGGACAGCCTGAGTCCCCACATGAAGTTAGTATTTTGGGATAGAGCACCTGGGCAATTGTGCACCAGTTAGGGATTGAGAGTGTGTAGGACTAGGTTAGTGGCAGTCTAGTGGAGAAGCTAAGGCCACTGTATGCTGGACACTACAGAGAAGCAATGGGACAGTTTATTGGGAGAAGAGGCCCCCTCAACGGATAATGGCACTCTGCCACTTCATGTCCACATGACAAACATGTCATGGAGGCTTCAGGGAAGTCACACCGTGTGTGTGAGTTTGTGAGGATGAGAGAGCGTCCTCTGTAAAGTGTATTTCGTTTAACTGAATTATCCTGGTCAATAGCCTCTGGTCTGCCCCAGTGAACCTGAGAGAGGTTGCTCATTAAAGTTTGCCTTGGTTGATCACATCAAGTGTGTAATGACAGTGTAATCAGCTGCCCATACATGCTGCAAAAGAGTTGTTCAAGCACTCTGCTCTTATGTGGTTTGTGTGTGTCTTTGTTTTAAAGTTGTGTGTACAATTAATGAAGTTTATTTTCAGGACAGTATAAATGAAAAGATAGATTCGACTTGGGCCATTTTAAACAGTTCTGTACAGGGAAAAGTTAGGACATGACTCCAGTCTACATGGGACACTTGATATATACCCAAAGTGTACATGTGTAATTGATGCAGCAAGTGTTGTGATTAAAGTTTACTACATTGGTTCAGTAAGTACAATTTGTGTGATGAAGTGGTAGGAGGCCATGAAATGCATAAGATTATATTAACAGTACTGACATTATTTTATGGAATGGTATAAAGGTATAAAGGATATTTTAATGTGCACTGCCTGATTGGAATTGTTAGATTGAATAAGTGGGATAAGTCTTCCTGTATCGTCCCACCTGTTTCATGTCAATAGTCTTTTGAACTTGTTACTTTTTGTCAATACTGAGTCATTTTGCCTCTTTGAAAATACAGCAAAAGTAATGTTTGGGAAAAGTTTAACATCCAAATTCCTGTATTGTATAGAGATGGAAAAATGTTATTGATAGGTAAGACCTACAATGTACATCAGTTGACGTCCATCATTTTAAGAATTGTCAGAAATGATTAGTAGGTAAATGTATGTTCTTGCTGTGGTTTAGTATGAAAAAAGAATGTGAGGAGGAGGGAAGACCTTTTTATGTGCTTTATGTTTCTGCTCCTGTGTTGATAGTAGGATATGGCGTCTGTGCCTAATATAAAAAGTCTTTCTAGGCCAAAACATTAGATAGTGGGCCTAATAGTAATAATTGCATTTTGTCTGCAGAAAGAACATGGTTGTGTGGTGCTTAATAATCAATTGCATATAAATGGAATGGACACTGAGATTACAGTGTTGCTTATTTTTCATGTTTCCTAATCTAAAACAGAATTATAATCAAAGGCATACTATTGGAATATTACTATGTATTTTATTCTGATGGGACCGCATTTGTGTGAACGATTTGTTTACATATTTCAAAATGTGCTTTCAATGCATCCGCAACTAGATACACTTCACAAAGTATCATACATAAATCAGTTTCAAATTACAAGCTTGATCAAACAACACTATATCCACTATACACATCAATTTAAATGATATGCTAATGTAATGGCTTGTGGTATAAAATTTTAATAAAAACACATTTTACAATTTTCTGATACACGCAGCGGATTAATATTCCCTGAAGCATAGGTTTAACTGGTAACAGGATCTTGATATACTTATATCTTTATGATTGTAGGAAATCTCAAACGAAAGAATTATTATTGGAATATAGCACTTTATTTTCATAGGAACAAGGTTTACTTTTGATACGTGTTTATTGGAAAATAGAGTCATTAGGGAAACTCAGAGGCCAAAAAATCTTTCATAAATGTCAATGCTTTTTTTTGGGGTAAACCTCAAATAAATGTTTGGTATCTCCAGTGGCTTTTCCCTGAATTGTGTATTGTACATTTGTTTGTTGTGTTTTTTGTACATGTTCAGAATCCAGTGTGTGCAAGCAAATTATTTCCTGGGTATACAGCAAAACAGAAAGAAGATTTGACCATTATAAAACCCTACAAGATGTCTCTTCTAGCTCAGTTTAAGCATTGGCATTCATCAAATAGCACACTTATTAGGAGTTTCAGGAGTGCATGCAGGGGTATAGTGAAGCCTGTGTCAATGACTATGACTATTATATGTTGATATATATATATATATCAACAAATATAACAAACAAGGGAAAGTTGTGCTCACCTTGTTTGTTATAATTTATAGAGGAGCAGTGGCCAGCTCCATGTTGTAGCCCCCACCCTTCCCAGCTATAGTCAGGTGATCCCATGATAAAAGGGCAACCAACCAATGTGGTTTTTCATGTGTGTGTGAGCATATGTGTCAGGAGCGCTCAGCGATACTCCTGTTCCCGGGAGCGGCAAATTCAAGATGGTGGCGCCCATGGTCACTGCGTGGGTTTGGGCGCCGGCACATTGACATCCGTGCACAAACGAGTGATGTCACCACGCCGCATTTTGTCGCCAAATTCAAGATAAAGGAATGCCCAGAATGCAAGTTCAATGCCCAAGTATAGGATTTGTCTGGTGCATTCCTGGGTGTTCCTAAATTCCGTTAATTGCTGATTCCTGGACTTTTGACCCTGCCTGTACCTTGACTTTGCTATTATCTGCCTGCCTATTGAACTATTGCTTGGATTTGACTACACTTATTCCCGAACCCTTGTCTGTACCGCAAACTTGGACTTTTACCCGAAGCTTCCAAATTGGTCCAGACTTCCCCCACTGGGAGCCGGTAGGCCCCCTGACAGTGTGTAAGTGTGCTCTTTCATTGCTATTATACATGATCACCTCCTCCTTCACAAGGCCTGAACAAGTCTATGTTTGTGACGTACAATAGGTGTTATCCCCACCTGTATTAAGCTTCCATCCAATGGCCGAAACAGACAGCATCAATGTGAAAACACACTGCTTTCACATTCATGGAAAAAAATTATTTCTTTTCTAATAAATCTCAGCTTTTGCTTCCAAAGATGACACATCTCAATGGTTCCCTTAGTGAAGAGTTTATCCAGAGCTAACACATATTGCCTCCAACAGAATCTTATTTTTCTTTGCAATATTCATGACTCTATCATGAGAAATTTCATGTTTTCCCAAACGAACAACTATTTGCCCTTTTATTCACTTATCTCAGCTAATATAATTGTGTTCCTTTTGTGATAGACTGTGATGTAATATGAGAAAAAGATGAAAAGGCTGTCAGGTGAAAGCTTAGTTCAGGCATACAAGGGGCTTTAATCTGTTACATTATTCCACTGGTTGTATACACACTGCATTAGTTAAGATGGTGACAGAAATACAAGGCAGGAATAGCTATCTTATCTTGACTATTACTAAATCCAATTTAAAGCACTTATGTTGAGGAAAACCAGCATATTTAATTTGTCACTTTCAATTTTTCAGTACATGAAAATATTTGCATATATATTAGCAAATTTAACTCCTTTCTCCTGTAGCAGTATAAGCTTTTCAAATGCCCCAGGCATATAGTTAGCCAGCTAGGCTGGGTCCTTTTTCCCATGGGAGGGCGTATAGTTTCCCGAGATTATAAAAAGGGATTTGGACCCCTTGCCCGGGTTCAGGAACCAAAATAAAGTAAGAAGGGTTGAGGAAAACCCTAACACATCCACCTGTTACACTCCCTTTAATTCACTTCTCTCAGTTGACAAGGAAAGCCTAATCTGTGGCCAGGAGACAGGGCACATACCATTTTTTAATTACAGTGTATGCTTTTCATTAAAACTTATATTCAAGCTTGCAGTTTTTAAGCACTTGAACGTTTAAAGCCCAGAGTTAGACTTAGCCTTCACACTTCACAGTAAAGGTATGGGATCCGTTATTTGGAAAATCATTATCCAGTAAGCTCCAAATTATGCCAAGACCATGTCTCAAATACTCCATTCTAAGCAAAATAATTTTAATTTTGAAAAAAGATTTCTTTTTTCTCTGTAATAAAATAGTACCTTGCACTTGATTCTAACTAGGATGTAATTAAAGGGCAAGTAAAGGCAAAAATATAAAATACAATTTTTACTTTCTTTAATGAAAAAAAAACCCATCTCCAATATACTTTAATTTAAAAATGTGTATGTTTTTATAATAAAACTGACTGTATGCAGTGAAATTCTCTCTTCATTTGCTGCTGTGTATAGGAATTGTCAGACGGTCCCTAACTGCTCTGCAGGGAAACAATCATACTTATGAACAGCAGGGGGAGCCCCCGCCTTACTTCCTAGCCATGCAAAACTCAAGCAGCTTTGTTTGTTTCCCTGTAGATCAGTGGGCGAGATTTGTATTGGACTTTATTTTTGCCTTTACATCCACTTTACTGTTTCCAACTCCAGCTGCTGGGACAAAGATCATGGAGGCAGATTTAAACAGATAAACTAGGATTCTATTTGGAGGATTATTTTGCTGCAGCCACTGGTTCTGCAGAATTGGAGAAAGTTTGTATTAAACAATACAAAAACTATAACATCCACATTAGATTTCATGATAACACCGGACCAAGTGCAGTCTGCATATTCTGATTATTAATCAGTCTTGCTGTATCAGCTTCTGGCACATATTATTTGACTTGTGCTGTTTTGATAATTTAGGATGATCGCCGAGCAGCCCAGACCACACTGAGCATTTGCACAGTCTTGGTCTTGCAAAGATGTTTAACAAAGTTACAAGATGGTGACCCCATGTTGCCAACTTTGAAAACATAAATCATTTGTTTGATTAGAAATACTAAAGGGTTTATTTAGCAATCAGTGGTGTAACTAAAACATCCCAGGACCCCCTCAAAAAAATGTTTGGAAGTGCTTGATGTGAACAGCAACCTCTAACAGCCCCCCTTCCTTGCTCCTCACCCCCTGCTACCCACCCCACTCCCTCACTTCCCCTGCTACCTACCTGTCTGCTTGTGTCCCCCACTAATGGCACAGTAAGAAGGAGATTGGCTGGAGGGGAGATCTCTAACAACTATAGAAGAAACTGATCCTGTGGTCCTGGACCCCATTTCACACCCCACCCCTCCAAACGTGTGGACTGTTTCTTCTGTAGTTAAACCAATGTTATCAATTATGTATTGGCTGCAAACTGCAAAAAACTAGGATTTGGGACAGGTGCAAAATTCAAAAAAACAGGATTTGGTCTGCGGCCCTGGTTGAACTGAATCCAAACCCTACAAATGTAAAAAATGTGGCCCGCATTACAGGAAAAAATGTCAGATATTAAAATAATGATAGCAGATATGTGCACAGAAGCTCCAGAATCAGAAAGTATTTTCTTTTACAACATGATAGAGAAATGAATCAGTCCAAAGGCAAAAATAATTAAAAAATATCACTTCAAGAGGAATTTCATATTGTAAAAAAGTAGAATTAGCTATTTAGTCAAGACAATATCAGCATATAAGTGCAACTTGCAGAAAGTTAATTTTTCCTATTGTAACCATTTTTGTAAGTGTGCAATTCAAATGAAATCGGTAAAATTATATAATGAATGTCTTTTTGAAATGTTTAATGACGAATAATTGAAGCCTTAATGCAACCTATTAGTCTGCAGAATTAAAGGGAACGATAATGATGTCATTTTAATTCAGACACACATTATGATGCTGAGATTTCAATCACACACACAGCTAGATCAAATAAAATGTGGAAATGAAACAAAATCATTACATGTTACAAAGTAATGCAAAAATACCTACTGCCAAATTGCTAATAACCCTTTTATTCATGAATGCCTACTTCTTTATGATAATAGGATACTTTCCCAAGGCCTTATACAGTAAGGGTCTTAAAATAAGAAAAAGACTAAATATTCCTTTCTGTTTGTCTAAAAGATTTTCCATTTCCTTAAACGCCATTTGCATACGGTTTTCTGTAGTGGAAAGACTTCAGTGGAGCTAAAAGTGTGCGTGCAGTTGGATATGAATAATTACACTCCGGTGCTCACTCTCCCAAACACCTTTGACTGTTTTATTTCTCAGTGCATCTCAAGCAGGGACTCTCGGTGCATCTCAAGCAGAGACACTGCAGCAGTTTCTTAGATTTGCAGAAGTTGTGGGAAAAGCTAAGTGGTAGAGTAAATGGCCTGTATCATCTAGATTAATGTGCTACATTATCTGAGGCAGTTCTTAATGTTGTCCATAAAGTATGTGCAGATCCAAATTACACACAAAGTAATGGGGACACAAATGGGGACACAAATTCGATCATGACGTGGAAAGCACGTGGGAAACAAAAAATATCTATTTAGAAGAAATAATTAGTGAGCATGCGTTCAGTTTTGAACCAAAGATTGTGATTCACTCATTAAGAAACTTTTTGCCTGATAAATGCTGATTCATTTGGTTGAGGCTGAGATACCCTCACTATAAACATGGTAGGAATAATGCATTAGAATCAACACTGCCAGGGTGGAAAGAAACATTGGTTACAGCAAGAAGAATCAGTGTCACATGTTGGCCTTTCCAAACTTCTTATGTGGCCTTCATCTTTATGTACTGCCAGTACTACCTAAAGGATCCTAATGGATCTCTTTTTTACGGCTCTTGATATTTCAACTCCTTGTCCCTTTTTTCAATTGCGGGAATTGTCAGTGAGAAAACTTTTTCTGTTCTTATTAAAGTCACCCTCACATAGTTAGCTAGAGTTAAATCTAAGGAACTTTTCAATTGGCCTTCATGCATAGCTTTTGAATGGTTTGCTTTCTTCTTCTGATTTTTTCAGCTTTCAAATGGGGGGGGGGTACTGATCCTATCTAGAAATATGTCAGGCAATATATTAATTGTTATTGCTACTTTTTATTCTTCATCTTTATATTCAGCCCTTCTACTATTGATATTCTAGTCTCTTATTCAAATCAATGCATGGTTGCTAAGGGGATTTGGAAAAGCCATATAACTCAAAAACACAAATAATAAAAAATTAAAACCAGCTGCATATTGTCTCTCTACGTCATACTAAAGCTTTTTTAAACAACAACCCCTTAAATAATAGTAGTAGTTATAATAAAAAAAATTCAACTTTGTTTTCTTTAGTTGACAGTGGGATACCTGGTTAGATAGTTCCCACTAAATGCAGTGGTTTTTAGCAGAGCCTGGCCACTCAGTGTTTTGCCTGCATAGCAGAAACATAATCTCCACAGCCTTTCCTTCTTGTCTGCTTAGTTTGCTCCCTGCTGCCATTTTGCCACTTCCTTCTGCAGTCATATATCAAAGGATATGTAAGACAAAGTTCAGCTGGTTGATGAAAACAAAAAAAAGTGCAGATTCTGAACACATATTTTTCTTCTGTCTACACAAATGAGGAAACAGTTAATGAAGGCTTCGTTCTTGATAGTCCCAATTCTAGTAATACAACTAATGATGCATGGTTCACACATGAGGAAATTCAAAAGTGACATTAAGATAAACAAAGGTCCGGGGCCAGATGGTATTTATCCCAGGGTACTTAGCAAGCTTAGCTCTGTGATTGCCAAACCTCTTTACTTAATCTTTCAGGATTCTTTGAGGTCTGGCATACTGCCGAGAGACTGGCTAATTGCTAATGTGGTGCTATTCAAAAAGGGATCCCGTTCTCAACCTCAAAACTATAGGCCAGTTAGTCTGACCTCAATGGTCGGAAAGCTTTTTGAAGGGTTAATACAGGATAAGATACTGGACTTCATAGCAAATCATAATACTATGAGTGTGTGCCAGCATGGCTTTATGCGTAATAGATCTTGCCAGACTAACTAAATTTCTTTTTATGAGAAGGTAAGTAGGGATCTCGATTCTGGGATGGCAGTGGATGTGATTTACTTAGACTTTGTTAAGCATTTGATACAGTGCCACACAGAAGGTTACCTCGTTAAATTAAGGAATGTTGAACTAGAACATTGTATTTGTACCTGGATAGAGAACTGGCTAAAAGATAGACTACAAAGAGTGGTGGTAAATTTAATATTTTCTAATTGGACCAGTGTTGTTAGTGGAGTACCGCAGGGCTCTGTACTAGGTCCCTTGCTTTTCAACTTGTTTATTAATGACCTGGAGGTGGGCATTGAACGTACTGTTTCTATTTTTGCAGATGATACTAAATTGTGCAGAACTATAGGTTCCATGCAGGATGCTGCCACTTTGCAGAGTGATTTGTCTAAGTTGGGAAATTTGGCAGCAAACTTGAAAATGTGGTTCAAAGTTGATAAATGCAAGGTTAAGCATTTTGGCAAAAATAATATAAATTCAAGTTATGCACTAAATGGCGGTGTGTTGGGAGTTTCCTTAAATGAGAAGGATCTAGGGGTTTTTGTAGATAACAAGTTGTCTAATTCTGGGCAGTGTCATTCTGTGGCTACTAAAGCAAATAAAGTTCTGTCTTGCATAAAAAAAAGGGCATTAACTCAAGGGATGAAAACATAATTATGCCTCTTTATAGGTCCCTAGTGAGGCCTTATCTGGAGTATGCAGTGCAGTTTTGGACTCCAGTCCTTAAGAGGGATATAAATGAGCTGGAGTGCAGAGATGTGCAACTAAATTAGTTAGAGGGATTGAAGACTTGAATTATGAGGGTAGACTGTCAAGGTTGGGGTTGTTTTTCTATAGAAAAAAGGCGCTTGCGAGGGGACATGATTACACTTTACAAGTACATTAGAGGACAATATAGACAAATAGCAGGGGACCTTTTTACCCATAAAGTGGATCACCGTACCAGAGGCCACCCCTTTAGACTAGAAGAAAAGAACTTTCATTTGAACCAACGTAGGGGGTTCTTCACGATCAGGACAGTGAGGTTGTGGAATGCACTGCCGGGTGATGTTGTGATGGCTGATTCAGTTAATGCCTTTAAGAATGGCTTGGATGATTTCTTGGACAGAAATAATATCAAAGGCTATTGTGATGCTAAACTCTATAGTTAGTATGGAAATAGGTATATATAATTTATGTGAAAGTATGGAGTATGTGTGTATAGATGCTGGGTTTTCATTTGGAGGGGTTGAACTTGATGGACTTTGTCTTTTTTCAACCTGATTTAACTATGTAACTAACTATGTAACTATACAATAAACCATGTTAAATAAATGTATGTTTCTAAGTTTCTCTTGGGTAATGCTTTTAGCCAATAGGAGTGTGCAAGGTTAAATGAAAATTGACTCAGGTGGTATAGAACACCTATTTCCTCAAAACTGTCAGGGGCCCGGGAGCTCCCTCCAGGGAGGAAGTCTGGATCAAGGAGGAAGCCCTCTTGAGGGATCAAGGTCGCGGTGTCCAAAGAGTTAAACAAACGGATAATCAAAGTTCAGGCAAGAGTTCAAGGGCAGGCAGATTAGTAGCAAGATCCAAGGTCCAGGCAAAGGGTCAGGAAAACAGTCAGGACAAGATTAAGTATAATAATAGCTCACAGGAAACCCAGGATACACACCAGGAAGGTATACTATACTTGGGAGCCATTCTGGCATCTTGCTGCGCTTTTATGTTTGAATTTGGCGCCATAGTGACGTCATTGGCGTCTTTACGCCGACGTTGATGCGCAGGTGCTCCTGCCCGCACTGACGTCATTGCGCCGGCGCTGCTACCCACGTGGCGGCCATGGGCGCCGCCATTGTGGGGAGCGAAGCCAGCGGAGAAGGACACGCCGCCCGGAGCTCCTGGGACTGCTCCGGGCGGCGATCGTGACAAAAACAGAATGAAGCACAATGGTGAACAATAAATATATACACTGTGTTTAATAAAACCAATTATATTCAAGTTTTTAAAAAAATCTCTTTGTTCATAATAGTTGTTTATGTAATGTTTTGTTCTTTGCTTTGATCATGTTATTGTGCAGATGTATCTTTTATCTCAAGGATGCTAGATAGTTAGATGGCTTTTGTGATGACTTCAGTCTGTGAGCATGTGCTCTATGAATCACATCTGGCAAGAATGTGTATTTCAGGGAAAAAAACACCTGTTTTTGTGTTGTGTCACCCATATGCAGTGTCCTTATGTTTCATTGAGAGCCATTTCTCTCAACCCCCAGGATCTCAACCTCATTCTCTGGTTACAATAGGCATCATTTTAAGATACACCTGTATTCCATGAGCCTATCCACAAACATGCTCAATTGGTGAGACCTGAGAACAGATGTCAAAACCCATAATCTATAAGGTTTAGTAATATCTACAGGTATAGGACTTGTTATCCAGAATGCTCAGACCTGGTCATTTCCAGATAAGGGATCTTTCCATAATTTGGATCTCCATTACAATTCTGCTAAAAATAATTTACACATTAAATAAACCCAATAGGATTTGGTTTTCCTACCAATGAGGCTCATTTATATCTTATTTGGGATCAAGTACAAGGTACCTGTTTTGTTATTACATAGAAAAATGAAACATTTTAAAAATGTTATTTATTTGATTATATGGAGTTTATGGGAAATCACCTTCCTGTAATTCAGAGCTTTATGGATAACGGGTTTCCGGATAACACATCCAATACCTGTACAAAGATCTTTTGCGCTGATTACATGTACGTCTTTCTGATCTACCAAGATGGCTTGGTGGGCACCAAACTGTATGTAATGGAAAGATGGTCAGTAAACCTAACCATATCAGAAATTGCACAACAAAAGCAAAGTGAATGTAAATGATGTAATAAAGTAAACTACACATCATTCATCTCCTTCCTGTACTGATGTGAACAGGACTGACGGTGACATGAATGTAGTTTGTATACCTTCATTCCAGAGGTATACAAACTATATTTCTTTCACTGCCCCATTCCAACACAATTTCACTCTTGTTCCTGCAATGACTCTTTCAACACCTCAAGAGTAAACTTGAATATTATCTCTTAGCATGCACTTGTTAGAGATTTGCTGCCTCCAGAACCCTGCTATAGCATGAGCTGGTGACCCTAGAAGAACACCACAAACAATCTTAAAAAAACTGTATTTTGTAGGTGCTTGTAAGTGAAAATGTACCTTTCTACAGGATCCTAACTGGCCACCGATGATCTGTTAAACAAACTGGCAACATTAAATACCATCGGGGAAGATACTATACTTTGTAGCATTGATATAGTTAGTCTATACACTTCTATCCCCCAGGATGAAGGCATTTCCTGTGTGGAAGAATTTTTGTTAGACACTGACCTTCCAACTACATTGATTTACTTTCTGATTAATTGTTTAACCTTGGTATTAAAAAGGAAATATTTCAGGTTTGAGAATAAGTATTACTGGCAATTGCAAGGAACGTCGATGGGAGCTGCAGTCGCCCCATCTTTTGCCAACCTGTTTGTCCATAAATTGGAACAAGAATTCTTTTTAAACCATCGGTTTAATGATCATATTTTACTATACCTCCGCTTTGTGGACGACATTTTGGGTGTTTGGAAAGGGGACATAAAATTGTTTCTTGAAATGGTGAACGAGGCTAACTCAAGGCATCCCACCATTAAATTCACCACAGAATCATCAACTAAAACTGTAGATTTTTTGGATGTAAACTTAACTATTCACAAGGGATCTATTGTGACTAATCTTTACAGGAAGCCTACTGACAGAAATAGTCTCTTAAATCATTCTAGTTTCCACAATCGTAAGTGTATAGCAGGCATCCCCAAAGGGCAATTCTTGCAGGCTCGCACAATAGCCTCTGATGACACTAAATATTGGGAAGCGGCTGAAACTTTGATTGACAGATTTTGTGAAAAAGGCTACAATAGAAGATCCCTGTATAAGACAGCTATGGAGGTTAGAGATATTTCTAGAACCTCATTGTTGAATGATACTAAGGTGGGAAAGAAAAATTCAAGAGTGCCTTTTGTAAGCCAATACCATCGCAATAGTGATCAGGTTAAAAAAGTGATAAGAAAATTTTGGCCTATTCTACAGGGAGAGAAACCATTAATGAAAATCTGTTCTGAACCTCCATTATTTTGTTATAAAAAAGGCAGCAGCCTAAGAGATTCTATATGCGCAGCAGAACCTAAACAGTAAACGAGACAAGGCCATTTATTTTATGGGCCGCCTAAGACAGGCACGTTTCCTTGCTTAGGGTGTGTATGTTGCCCCTCTGTAATCAAAGGTGATTTTGTGTGTCACCCTATGAAAGGTAATAGAATCAGCCTCAAAAGTTATGCAACCTGTGAGACTAAAGGAGTAGTTTATCTCCTGAAATGCCCGTGTGGTAAGGTATACATTGGGCAAACGGATCAAGGAGCATAGAGCTGACATTAGAAATTTCAAACCAAATACCCCTATTGATACCTCTGTATCAAGACACTTTTTCACTAATAACCACAACCAATCACAGCTTAAATGGTTAGTCCTTGAAGTGGTACATAAACCACAACGCGGTGGAGATTTAAAAAAACTAGTACTCCAGCGTGAAGCATTGTGGATTAAAAAACTTAATAGCATGCTACCCATGGGGTTAAACGAACAGTGGAGTGTAGCACCTTTTTTATGATTACTAAATTATACATGAAACTATTGCTGCCCTAGTTTACGAATTCGTTATATGAAAACTTCTTATGCGGTAAGATTAACAGTACTATACATATATGATGGGCACTTAGATTAAATATTGTTAATACTGGCTTTGCGCTTTAAGATGGACTTTTACAGCAAGAACTTTTATGGTAGGCCTATTAGCAGTACCTGGGAGACTAATTTAAAGACTTTTGGGATTTATTCTTTTTGTTTGTATGGACCATTTTTTTGCTTTCGCATCATGGCAGTCACTATTTTTTGTATTTTTTGTTTTTTTTGAATTTTTGAATGTTGTTCATATTTACATTTTATTTATGTAACTAAATGAATATATTGCAGGCACCTTCCACAGTTAACCTTTGACACTGGGTTAGGCTGTCTTGAGTGCTCCCTACAGCAGTGGCCCATCCCACTTGATTGCACAGAGGGTGTGGTTTTACGTTTTTATAGTGTGCATTGATACACTGTGGCTTTTTGCAGTTGATCTGCGAGTGCCTGGCTCTACTTCCTTTACATAGACTAACTGGCCAAGACAGATGATAACATTATCAGTTACTTGGGCAACGGGTTGATGACCAGCAGAGACCTAGAACCTGGATAATATTTAATGTTTAATGTGTGAATGACTGATAGGGATATTATGTGAGTTGTTTAAGCCCAATATACAGGAGCTGTCACCAGGAATCATTCCTGGCCCATATAAGCCAGAATCCAGCGATTAGTCATGGAGATCATATCTCATCCTAGGCAGCAGTAGAGTCTTACTTCCACCTCCTTGGTGAAGGGTGCATGCAGCATATGTTAGCTCGTGCATTGGAGTTCCATTCAATGATGTATGGTGCAACTTTTCAATAAGCCACATGAGTCAGGCATCCATTGTATTATGCATCCATTATATGAAAAATTCGAACGTTTTCACGAAAAAATAGAGTAATTCAAACATTTTCACAAAAAAATCGGGCAATTAGAACGACTTTCACCAAAAATCGAGCAATTCAAACCTTTTCACGAAAAAATCGAACATTTTGAACATTTTTACAAAAAAATTGTGAAAATCGGAAATTGACGCGGGCAAATTTTCGTGGGGGATTCGCAAATGTATTGCGGTGAAACGTAGGAATTTGCCGCGAATCCATGCCAGGCGAATTTATTCGCCCATCACTAGTCATCTCTGGTGTTCTAGATTCAAGTATATTTTGTCCAAACAGCACAGACCATGATGCTGATTTGTTAGTGATTTGTTAAGTTGAAAGAGTACCTCATTTAATTTTTTCCATCCTCACGCAGCAGATGGAGTTCTAATAGTCTCCGTTTTCTTTTTACTGGTCATTTAGTTTGTGAGATATCATACTACATGTTTCTAATATTATCACATAAACAGTAAAAGATATTTACTATTGAAAAATCCAAATCATTTCCCCTAGATGACTTGCAAACTATAAAACAAGAGCGCCACCTAGTGCTCATTTTCATTTAAAGTCAAGAGTAGAAAAAAAACTCATGCTGCCAAGAGAATTATCTTAATATGACTTCACTGTTTATATAAATACATTTCAAAAAGATGTTTTATATGCACACTAATGTATGTAAGCACCCGTGTAGCCCACACTCATATATACACTATATTATGCAGTCACCAAAAAGCAAAACCTCAGAAGCCATTCTAATATAAGAAGTGTCTGTATCAAAAACTGGGCAATGTTATACAGTATATAAAGCTTATAGTACTAAGGGTTAAACGATCCACATTCAAGGGCTTAATGCTGATTTTATCTTGGGCTTTCTGGTTCAAAACACCCACCTGGGTTTTGTTGCTTTAAACCCCTGACAAGTTTCTACGCTGCAAATTCCAATCACTTTTGCCAACATGCTGAATCCTTAACCATGTTAACGATAAGCTGGGCCCCAACACCATCAAAACATAATTGTCTCCAGGTTATGACATGTATGTACGCAACATGTAAGAAAACTAAAAATAATAGTATAACAGTGTATACTATAATCATATAGCTAATAGTATATTTACTGTATCTAAAAAATATTAGTAAGGACCAGGGGCTGCAAGTAAAAGTAAAAAGACATGCCATCAATGCTGCAAATGCTTTAACAAGCATCCACTGCATATGTATATGAGTATATTTGAGCACTTTTAAATTGACATTTGTAATAACAAGCGAAAGGGCCGACAGATAAGTGTTGTATGGGGGGACAAGAGGAGGTTCCTTCAAACACAGGCAGGGTCTATTGAATAATACTTAGTTTTCTAGGCTGCAGGGTGGCCCAAAATCTTAAAATCATAACCTCATCAAACTCAATGTAGTAAAAAAAAAACATCCACTGGTTCAACTGAAATATACAGAATTATACAAGTAGGGGTATAATGAATCTGTTGCAGAAAATGTGAAAATGATACATCTACAGTATGCTTGACCAGCTTTGGTATACAGTATACAGTAAACATATAAATTATAAACTGAAGATAGTTACATAGTTACATAGTTAAATTGGGTTGAAAAAAGACAAAGTCCATCAAGTTCAACCCCTCCAAATGAAAACCCAGCATCCACACACACACACCCCTCCCTACTTTTAATTAAATTCTATATACCCATACCTATACTAACTATAGAGTTTAGTATCACAATAGCCTTTTATATTATGTCTGTCCAAAAAATCATCCAAGCCATTCTTAAAGGCATTAACTGAATCAGCCATCACAACATCACCCGGCAGTGCATTCCACAACCTCATTGACCTCATTGTAAAGAACCCCCTACGTTGCTTCAAATGAAAGTTCTTTTCTTCTAGTCTAAAGGGGTGGCCTCTGGTACGGTGATCCACTTTATGGGTAAAAAGGTCCCCTGCCATTTGTCTATAATGTCCTCTAATGTACTTGTAAAGTGTAATCATGTCCCCTCGCAAGCGCCTGTTTTCCAGAGAAAACAACCCCAACCGTGACAGTCTACCCTCATAATTTAAGTCTTCCATCCCTCTAACCAGTTTAGTTGCACGTCTCTGCACTCTCTCCAGCTCATTTATATCCCTCTTAAGGACTGGAGTCCAAAACTGCACTGCATACTCCAGATGAGGCCTTACCAGGGACCTATAAAGAGGCATAATTATGTTTTCATCCCTTGAGTTAATGCCCTTTTTTATGCAAGACAGAACTTTATTTGCTTTAGTAGCCACAGAATGACACTGCCCAGAATTAGACAACGTGTTATCTACAAAGACCCCTAGATCCTTCTTATTTAAGGAAACTCCCAACACACTGCCATTTAGTGTATAACTTGCATTTATATTATTTTTGCCAAAGTGCATAACCTTGCATTTATCAACATTGAACCTCATTTTCCAGTTTGCTGCCCAGTTTTCCAGTTTAGACAAATCACTCTGTAAAGTGGCAGCATCCTGCATGGAACCTATAGTTCTGCACAATTTAGTATCATCTGCAAAAATAGAAACAGTACTTTCAATGCCCACCTCCAGGTCATTAATAAACAAGTTGAAAAGCAAGGGACCTAGTACAGAGCCCTGCGGTACTCCACTAATAACACGGGTCCAATTAGAAAATGTTCCATTTACCACCACTCTTTGTAGTCTATCTTTTAGCCAGTTCTCTATCCAGGTACAAATACTATGTTCCAGGCCAACATTCCTTAATTTAACCAGTAACCTTTTGTGAGGCACTGTATCAAATGCTTTAGCAAAGTCTAAGTAAATTACATCCACTGCCATCCCAGAATCAAGGTCTCTACTTACATTCTCATTAAAAGAAGTTAGTCTGGCAAGATCTATTACGCATAAAACCATGCTGGCACAAACTCAGTATTATGATTTGCTACGAAGTCCAGTATCTTATCCGTTATTAACCCTTCGAAAAGCTTTCCTACCACTGACGTCAGACTAACTGGCCTATAGTTTTGAGGCTGAGAACGGGATCCTTTTTTGAATAGAGGCACCACATTAGCAATTCGCCAGTCTCTCGGCACTATGCCAGATCTCAATGAATCCTGAAAAATTAAGTAAAGAGGTTTGGCAATCACAGAGCTAAGCTCGCTAATTACCCTGGGATGAATACCATCTGGCCCTGGACCTTTGTTCATCTTAACATGTTCTAGTCTCTTTTGAATTTCTTCATGTGTGAACCTTGCATCATTAGTTGTATTACTAGAATTGGTACTGTTATGAAGGAAACCTTCACTTACTGGTTCCTCATTTGTGTAGACAGATGAAAAATATGAGTTCAGAATCTGCGCTTTTATTTTGTTTTCATCAACCAGCTGACCCTGCTCTGATAGTAAGGGTCCCACCCCTTCCTGCTTCATTTTTTTAGTATTAACATATTTAAAAAATAATTTTGGATTTTTTTTACTGCTTGCTGCAATATCCTTTTCTATAACAATTTTAGCTTGCCTTAAAGCTTCTTTGCACGATTTATTGGCCTCCTTGTACCTTATAAATGTTTCGGCTGTACCAGCTAACTTGAAAGCCTTAAAAGCACGTCTTTTCTTACCCACCTCAACACCAACGCTTCTATTGAACCAAAAAGGTTTTGCTTTGCAACGGCGTTCCTTGCTTACAAGTGGAATATACTGACAAGTATATTTATTAAGCAGCATTTTAAAGACTTCCCATTTTTGTTCTGTGTTTAACCCTGTGAAAAGCATTTCCCACTTTATATGTTGCAGAGATGCCCTTATACTGTCAAAGTTTGCACGTCTGAAATTTAGTGTTTTAGTTACTCCCTTATAGAATTGCTTCTGCAACAGAATTTCAAAGGAGACCATGTTATGATCACTATTCCCTAAATGCTCACTCACACAAATTTTAGAGATGAGTTCAGTATTGTTAGTTATTACAAGGTCCAAAAGAGAGTTATTCCTAGTAGGTTCTTGAACAAGCTGGAATAAAAAGTTGTCATTCAGCATATTTACAAACCTACTAGCTTTTTCTCTTTTAGCAACCCCATTACCCCAGTCAATGTTATTCATCTTATTGTAGTTATCCATTCTTCTGAGCTTGGCACGTGGAAATGTGTGTCAAGACATAAGCAGACTCACAAATCAGATCAGACTGCAATGTTTTCAGAAGAAAAGGCCTGCTGGTGTTATTTGAGGCATCTTTTCTGTGTGTGTATGTGTGTGTATGCGTGTGTGTGTACGTACCTCCCAACTGTGCCGTTTTTAGAGGGACAGTCCCTCTTTCCTCTAATGTACTGGAAAGTACTTTTTTTCTCTGCACTGAACAGCTAGAAAAAGAAACAAAGTTTCTAACTTAATAGGCTTTTGGCAGAGAGCCCAGCATAGCCACAACAGAAGATAAGATACATTTGTAACAATTTAAATGTATCTAGATGAGCAATCTAGATAAGCAAATAAGTAATTGTAACAATATAAGATAACAGGTCCCTTTGGAAGAGTAAGACTCACAGCTTAAAGGGCAATCCACCTTCATTAGCAAAACTATAATAACTGGGGAAAAAAACACAGAAATATGTTCAAACTTTTATAACCTGCAACATTTTGTAAAATGAACATGGTAATTAGGGGATGTGACCACAAAAATGGGCATGGTCAAAAAAATTTCGCCACACTACGCGCAGCAACCTTTTTGTTCCTCTTTTTATTTCCAAAATGTTGGGAGGTGTGTATACCAACTGGCTAAAATTCTTAAATTCTCTCCATTGTTAAAGGAATTGTTCAGTGTAAAAATAAAAACTGGGTAAATAGATAGGCTGTGCAAAATAAAAAATGTTTCTAATATAGTTAGTTAGCCAAAAATGTAATGTATAAAGGCTGGAGTGATTTGATGTATAACTTGTCGGTCACAACTCTACTTCCTGCTTTTCAACTCTCTTGGTTTACACTGAGTGGTTACCCTGGCTACCAGGCAGTAACCAATCAAAGACTTGAGGGGGGGCCACATGGGTCACATCTGTTGCTTTTGAATCTGAGCTGAATGCTGAGGGTCAATTACAAACTCACTGAACAGAAATGTACCATGTGGCCCCCCTTCAAGTCACTGACTAACTCAGAGTTATAGAGCTGAAAAGCAGGAAGTTGGATTCTGGCTGTTTTATTAGACATCTGTTCACTCCAGCCTTTATACATTACAAAGGTTGCAATGCTTCCTGTTTGCACATAAATTGCACTTAAAGGGCATGTAAAGGCAAAAAAATAAAATCCCATTTTTACTTTCTTTAATGAAAAAGAAACCTATCTCCAATAATCTTTAATTAAAAAATGTGTACTGTTTTTATAAGAAACCTGACTGTATGCAGTGAAATTCTCCCTTCATTTACTGCTGTGAATAGGAATTGTCAGATGGTCCCTAACTGCTGAGCAGGGAAACAATCATACTTATGAACAGCAGGGGGAGCCCCCGCCTTACTTCCCGGCCAGGCAGAAATCAAGCAGCTTTGTTTATGACGATCCCTAAGCAGCCCAGACCAGCCCTGAGCATGTGCACAGTCTTAGTCTTGCAAAGATGTTTAACAAAGTTACAAGATGGTGACCCCCTGTAGCCAACTTTGAAAGCATAAATTATTTGTTTGATTAGGCTTGTGGTGCAGTAAGTTCATGTTTATATTTAGTAAACAAAATACAGCTTTTCTAGTCTTATTCTATTTTAGACTTTACATGCCCCTTAAGTGTACCTGTGTGCAAATGAGCATGGGAAGAGATGCCAGGTATACTATAATAAATAATATAGATGTTTTATCTAGTACCATTACCTCTGAGCTTTCCCATCTGCCTCTAGACCTACTCCATGATTCCAGCTTGTGAAACTTGCTGTTTGGCTCAATATTAGCTTTGCCTGCATTGTGCATAACAGCATGACTATTTGCACCATTCCCCTGCACTTTGTACCAGATAAGCAAACAAGTCTTATAGGACAGTGCTTGAATAATGTGTAAAGGGAAATGTTTCTCCGTAGGCGTGATGATTAACTGCATCAGTATTACTATATACAGTTTTATTCCCTGCTTTGGGTTTATTGCTATTGCTTTTATTAGAGTAATAATCTGATCCTTTAGCCTGATAATTATCACTTATATCAGAAATCATTCTTCATAACCATGACCTTGGTCTTACTATCTCTATTGCAGATCTAATTAATTTTATTGATTATTCCATCCTCTGATCTCTCCATTCTATTACAAATATTATTATTAAATTTTTAAGCTCTTTATTATATTTGACGCTTTTAGGTTTTCCCATGGTAGTTACATCAATTAATTTATTCTCCTCAAATATAATTAAAGAATCCATTTGGTTAAATGAGCAAGCAACCCAGTGCTAACACTACCTCACCTAGACCTAATGCTGCCTTACCACTTATAAAAGTCCCCTTTCCAGACCAAGTTACTAAATTATTAGCCCATGTATTGCCTCTAGGACTAATTTTCTTGGGAATGATCTGGTTTGACACTCCCCAGCCGCAGGTTAAGGGCCAAACGTTTCTTTCTGCAATTCTGCTTTGTACGAAAGTTCGATTTACAGCAAAACAACCTCAGGCACAAGTACATGGCCATTAACATTATACTATGAGCGGTTTTGCTTAATTGACTAATGGTGCAACTATAGAAGAACAAACACTGTGGCGGGGGGTTCTGCATCCTCTATAGTTGTATGAAATCCCCCCTCTGCCACCACAATCTTACCTACACTATATTTGTGAGCGAATCATCAAGTAGGCAGATTTGTAGGGGGGTTTACTACAGGCACCTCCCAAGTTTTTTTTTTTTCAGGGGGGGGGGCTTAGAGGTGCATTGTTACACCACTGTGAGTGACTATTAATAAATGGACATATGTGAACCTGGATAGATACTGTGTAGCATGTAATAAGTTAAATATTACTGTCTGTAACATTTGTTGCTTGTCCACCATTATCTGCTGCAAATCAGCCAGATATCTATTGGACAGGTAAGACCAGGGGTCCCAAACCTTTAGAACCCATGAGCAACATTCAGAAGTAAAAGGAGTTGGGGAGCAACACTAACATGAAAAAAGTTCTTGGGGTGCCAAATAAGGGCTGTGATTGGGTATTTGGTAGCACCTATGTCAATGTCAATGGATTGCCAACCTACATTGAGGTTCTGTTTGGCAGTGCATCTGGTTTTTATGCAACCAAAACTTGCCTTCAAGCCTGGAATTCAAAAATAAGCACCTGCTTTGAGGCCGCTGGGAGCAACATCCAAGGGGTTGGAGAGCAACATGTTGCTCACAAGCTACTGGTTGGGGATCACTGGGTTAGACCCTAATAAGGACCACATAGACACAAGTATGTTGTCCTCTACTGATGGATCTCCATAGGCCCATGCTATGATCCAATCCATGGGGAATCTGATCATGGGTGGCAACATTTTTAGCAACCTTGGAAGCAAGTGGATGTTCCCATGTATGCCTATGTAGAGGGGTTGTTCACCTTCAAACACTTTTTTTAATTCAGTATCTTTCAGATTGTTTAACAATAAATTCTTTTTCCAATTACTTTCTAATACTGAAGTGTAAAATTAAATGTTTCCCCTTCTAAGCAGCACTGTGGGGAGGAAGGGTCGCTGGCTCTATTCTAAATTGATACATTTAGTTGATACATCTGTTATCTTTGTCTCTGCTCAGCAGAAACAATGCGTTTCATTAAAGGGGTGGTTCACCTTTAAGTTAACTTTTAGTATATCATAGAATGGTCCATTCTAAGCAACCTTTCAAATGGTCTACATTATTTATTTTGTATAGGTTTTTAAATATTTACCTTCTTCTTCTGACTCTTCACGGCTGTCAAATGGGGGTCACTGACTCCATCTAAATTGCAAATGCCCTATAAAGCCTCTTTCTATTCAGGCATATCCTGTTCATATTCCATTCTCATATTCAAATCAATGCATGGTTGTTAGGGTAATTTGGGCACTAGCAACCAGTTAGCTGAAACAGCAAACTGGAGAGCTGCTGAATAAAAAGCTAAATAACTCAAAAACCACACATAATAAAAACTGAATGATGAAAACCAATTGCAAATTGTCTCAGAATATCACTCTACATCACACTAAGGGGCAGATTTATCAAGGGTCGAAGTGAATTAGAGGGAATTTTCAAAGTAAAAAATTATAAATTCAAAGTAATTTTTTGGATACTTCGACCATCGAATAGGATACTACAACTTCCACTTCGACTCCGATTTGAATTAAAATAGTTCGAATATTCGACCATTTGTTAATCAAACTACTGTCCCTTTAAAAAAACTTCGACTTCAATACTTCGCCAAATTAAACCTGCCGAAGTGCTATGTTAGCCTATGGGGACCTTCTAGAGCAGTTTTCTAGGTTTTTTGAAGTCGAAGAAAAATCATTTGATCGATCGTTGAAATCCTTTGAATCATTTTATTTGAAGGATTTAATCGTTCGATCGAAAGATTTTACTTCAACCCCAAATGGCCAAATTCAATGAAAAAAAACTTCGACTTCGATATCCGAAGTCGAAGTAATTCAATTCGATGGTCGAATTTCGAAGTATTTTCAACTTCGAAATTCGAACCTTGATAAATCTGCCCCTAAAAGTTAATTTAAAGGTGAACCACCCCTTTAAAGGCAGCTGTTAGAATTGATACAATAGTTGATAATATTCCACAGATACTGCTGAGAAATTTAATTATTTTTAGCAACTAAATGTAGCAAATTGAAATAGTTCAGGATGTTCCTGGATCACTGAGTTGCCAGACTGAAACAATAGAGACATGAACAGTAAACTTTAAAAAATAAAAGATGGCAAGCAATGGTTTATGGTGAACAATCTGAAAACAACTGAACTGAAAGAAGTGTTTGGAAGGTGAACAACCACTTTAAAAAAGTGATATGTGAGGGTGACAAAAAAATTACAACACTGTCCACACCTAAAAAACAGTGAAACCATTTACTTGAACCATTTACTTATTTATTGAATGAATGCAAAATATCTCTCTGCAATTTCTTATTATACTGGGACTAATGTACCTTTTCCATGGCTGCATTAAATGCAGTTCCCAGCATGCCTTATGTTACTAGCTCCCATAAGAATTTAGACAAGGAAAGTGTCAGTACAGGTATGGGGTGCATTATCCAGAAACACGTTATCCAGAAAGTTCCAACTTATGGAAAGGCTCCATAGACTCCATTTTTACCAAATAATCCACATTTTAAAAATAATTTCCATTTTATTGGTAATAATAAAACATCACCTCATGCTTGACCAAACTAATATCTAATTAATCCTTCTTGGAAACAAAACCAGCCTATTGGGTATATATATGTTTACATGATATTCTTTAAGGTATAGAGATTCTGTTATCTGGAAAACCCCAGGTCACAAGCATTCTGGATAACCGGTCCCATATTGGTATCCCTTTAATGGGTGGTGATGAACAGTAACCAACAATATAGCCCTTTAAAGCATATGTGTATTTGTGTAAATATATCTATATTTAACTTAAACATTGGCATCTTTAAAGAACAGAACCTCCATTAGTGTTTTGCTATTAGCTGTGTTGTGGGATTTGATTTACATCTCTTTTTCATAATTATTGGAACAACAGTTTTATAACCACATCAATTCCTGCAGAGAAAGTGCAAAGAGATGGACTTTACAGAATGATAAGCACATTATATCTGCATCATGTGCAATTAATGTTGAGCATTACACCTAGACCCAGTGATAAATTAGACAAGTTGTAATAATGTTTCCAAGAATGACTAAATATCTCATCTTGTAATTTAAAGTTACCTTTGATGAGGCAGCAGACTGAATGCCTGGAATAAACCATAAATTCTCAGCTCAGCTGGAAAGACATAGATGCCGCTGGCCTCTGCTTGGAGATGCTTGATTCCTGCTCACCTAAAGTCAGTGATTTATATTATAACCTCTTGGCAGCGTTTCTATGGCCTAATCAGACAAACTCTAAATAAGAAAGTGAGCATATTTTTATTTCTCAGGCACACTATCACTATATCTTATTTAAGACCATCTATAATTTACTGCTGTAATTTATATTAGCCTTCTGGTAATGTAATTCATGGTGTTTCACTTGGCTAAATCTTTCTATTTTAAAGGTGATTGATATGGTTTCCTTCATGTGGAAGCTGAGTCGCTCCCCTTTTATTTATTGCCAAAAATGTATATGTGTTTTGTTTTCTTGCAGAATAAGCTTGTTATGGCTGTCACATGAGTTATTTAAAGTCGTCTACAGGAATTTAATAAATATGGAATTGAAAAATATTGTGCGGAAATATCCCAAAATTGATTCAGTGACAAAAAATAATTATCCATTTTCACACATTTATAACTAATTTGTCTTTAGAAAACTTACAATAACAATAATATATATATATATATATATATATATATATATATATATATATATATATATATATATATGAATTTATAATAATAATAACAATAAAACCAATAAAATATGCAAATGAAATAGCCATAGATAGATGCATTGCACTTCATTGGTAATGCTTAGTAAGAGCCTGGAGGAGATGGGGCAAATCGAAGTACAGTATATTGTACTATGTCCGCACCTTTAGCAGCAGCATTGGACTTGCTAGTAATAAGGTGAATCTATACATACCCAAATAGGAGTGCAAATGTTGAAGAAGCTCTAAAATAAAATTCAGTCTTGTGCCTGAACATTACACAAATGTTTGAGTGCTTTCTGCTAGTATAGATGCAAAGTTTGTGAAGAAATGACTTTTGCGAACATGTGCAGTGTACATAATAACATTTTGCAACCACAAAGGGTTTTTTTGTGACAAAATATTTGAGCAGACCAGAAATCCTGCAGGTATGCAACACGATGCAGGACTCTACCTTGTGCCACTTCTACACACAGCACTATTGCTCGTTCTTAATGGTGCTCAAGAAATCTCACCAGTGGCAAAATAAGATATTACTGGGCCCCACAGCAAATTATTTTTCAGGCCACCAAAATGTTTAGAGGTTGACTTGTTTTACTGATATTTATTGGAATTTTTTATGAATTAGGGCTTCATGGGGCCCCTATACTTCCTGGGCCCCCCTGCAGCTCAGGGTCTGCTTCCTCTATAGTTATGCCCCTGAATCTCACACTTTTAATAACTGAAGGGAAATGGCTGTTAGATAAGCAGTGTGGCAAAGACTGGGTTCACTATATACTAGCTATGTACCCAATGCAGGTCCCAATTCAGTGTTCAACTGGCCCAGAGGATAGATAGGAAAACTCCTGGTGGGCCCTGGTGGCAGTGGGCCCTCATTCTGACCCAAGCATTTGCCCCTGTAAGCATAAATCATGCCCATTCCTTATTCTTAAAGAGAAATGAAGGGAATGATAGAATACAGGATATACAGTATAGAGAAGAGGAAAACTCCCCGTGAGTTCTGGTGGCAGTGAGACCTCATTCTGACCCAACCATTTGCCTCTGTCAGCCAAAATCATGCCCATTCCTTATTTCTAAAGAGAAATGGAGGTTAGTTAGTTAGTTAGCCAAAAATGTAATGTATAAAGGCTGGAATGACTGAATGTCTAATATAGTAATCCAACTTTCTGCTTTTCAGCTCTTTAAAGCTGGCCATAGATGCAAAGATCCGATCGTACGAATCATCGTGCGATCGGACTTTCCCATCTCCCGACCCGCCACTAACCATTCAGATCAAAGTCTTACCAGTCAGATTAGTTAAAGAACAGATCAGCAATGTTCTGCCCCTGACAGCAATCGTACGATATCTATGTCCAACCAAAGCTAGTGACAGTCTCCCACTGAAAATCGTACGATCGGCAATACACGCAGAGATATTATCGGCAGCCGACAGAAATTTTCTAACCTGTCTGATCGACCAAACGACCGATCTCCGCCTGACGAAAAATGTCGGGACTCTCCACACACGGTTCGAAAATCGTACGAATCCTCGATTCGTACGATCAGATCTTTGCGTCTATGGCCAGCTTAACTCTGAGTTAGTCAGCGAGGGGCCACATGGGACAATACTGTTCAGTGAGTTTGTAATTGATCCTCAGCATGCAGCTCAGATTCAAAATCAACAGTTATGACCTATGTGGCCCCCTCAAGTCTCTGACTTGTTACTGTCTGGTAACCAATCAATGGAAATCAAGAGAGCTGAAAAGCAGGAAGTTGTGTTTTGGCTATTATGTTAGACATTCAGTCACTCCAGCCTTTATACATTACATTTTTGGCTGACTAACTATATTGAAAGCATGTTTTATTTTGCACAATTTTGCACAGCCTATCTATTTACCCAGTTTTTATTTTTATACTGAACAATTCCTTTAAAATAAAGTGACTTCAAAGCACTGAGCAGCAGAAGGCAGCACATTCTTATTCAGAGGATGCATTTTCTGGGTCTTGCAAATAACTGGAGAAAACAAATATTCGTTTAGATTCACTTTGGTATTTAGCCAAGTTTTTTGGTAATTAGAAAAAAAATGACTCATCTAAATGACAGTTGTTTCTCCCCCAGCTGAAATTCACCAGTGGAGAAACATTACATGAACCATAGGTCTGAAGGATAGGATTAATCTGAATAATTTAATTTATTACATTTTTCAATGTTTTCCCAAGTAACCTGTATATAAAAAGTAATGCTACTGGCAGAATATTTCGATTTTCAGTATGCAGCCAGGATGAAAGGCACAGAGAGCTCACTCATAGGGTTGTATGTTCACTATTGCAAGGCATTTGAGAATAAGCCTTTTTATCTTACAGCTTTCATTCATATGAAATAGTTCCTGCATGCACCATACAGGGTGAGGGTTATGTTTCTTTTTTTCCTACATGAAGTGCTGGTTTGAATGCAGTATAACAGAACACCACAACTGATATGTTTACTGGACACAGTAGCTGACCTTTATTGTGGCTAAAAATGTTGTGACCTGGTGACACTGAGACACTTTGAGTGTGACAGTTTGTTTGTGTGGCAGAAAATATTTGCCAGCCCCATGGGAACTAGTCATTGAACTTTCTCAGAAAGGCGATCATTTGTATCAAGTGCTTAGATCAGCATTTCTTCAACAAATGTGACCATTTCAGCCCGCTGTATGGTGAAGTTTATAGTTATTATATAAAATACAGTGATGTAACTAGATATTTCTGGGCCCCACAGCAAGTTATTTATCTCCAACTGTGAAACTGCAACCGCAAGATCTGCTTCCTCTCTAGTTATGCCCCTGATAAAATAGCTATAATAGAATCATAGGATATTCAGCTATTACACTTTAATTTCATTCATGTTATCATAATTTTATTCCCTCTAAAGGAATACAATGCAAATACAGGTACAGGATATTTTATACAGAAACTCATAATCACATCTCCCATAGAGTAAATTATAAGCAAACCTGTAATAAAACAGTTGATGGTAAGTTCTAAGTTCCATACAGTAAATCCATATTGGTGGAAAAACAATTATATTGGATTTATTTAATGTTTAAAGGGTTTTTCAAAGAAGATTTAAAGTATGGAGATCCAAATTACAGAAAGATCTCTTCTCCAGAAATCTTCCTTAATTAATCACGGTTGTTAACAGAGAATTGAAATCTATAATGTTATTATTGCACAATAAGTAAATGATTGTCATATTCAATATAAAAAACAGGTTTCTTCTGCATTTGTACTGCATTTATGGTCCCAGAACTCCCGAATAGTTTTCAGCTGACTATTGAAATACTTGGAGCTGTAGTAAAAAAAAATAAAAAACAGAGGGACAAATGTATATTCCTGTAAAGAATATAAACTGTTACCCACTTATAACCCAATGATTTTGCCCTGTCCTTAAATCATCAAGCCAAATATCTTGTTTAAGTTAAAAGGTATTAGAGAGGGGCATGAGAATATAGAAACATGAGACAGCAGCTGCTGGAAGTCCCAGGAGTATTGGTTGGGTCATATCATCTTCCTTGTGGTTTGCTAGAAGATGGTGCTCTTAAAATAGTTTGTGGGGGCACAGTAAGTTCTAGTTTCGCCACTGATAGCAATGCTTGTGTTAGTTAGTGCTGAGAAGAGAAAATTAATGTTTCTGAGCACAAATCAGGAAAGCCTTAGATGTCATTTATATTCTTCTCATGGAGATCTGCCAGCTCGAGCCTAATGGTTTTTGTAGTTGGTAGTCTAGGCGACTGAGTTGTTGATAGAGGATTATTAGGACAGAAGTGAAAATAGAAGCACAGAAACATGATAGCAGAAAAATCCTCACCAGGCCCATGTGGTCTGCACAGGTTCTTTACTCTGTTAAAAGCAAAAGTGTTTGTTATTCCAATGGGTATTCAGTACAAACTTTCTTAGGGCAGTGGCAGGCAAGTAGATTTGCCACCCATGAGAATCTGTGCTACCTCTCCAGTGATCCAGATCAGGTGGGGGAAAATGCAGCAGCAGCATTTTCCTGTGATTTAGCCAAAAGTGTTTCACATGCAGCGACCTGAATGTTAGTAACGGTATTTGCAGGGAATTGTTGCCTGCTGTAGCACAGATTTCCCTACAGCAACAAATCTCCTTGTCTGCCATTGTCCTTGACTATCATTGTCACTGTATTTGCTGATTTAATAGCAGTAACAAATCTCTAACCATCTCCCAGGTTGCCCAACACAGCTTGAAACCTGCAAAATACCACCTGTATGATCTCTGCTATAATGTTTTCCATTTTAGTCAATGGGAAGTGGACATGGGTCCACAATAAAACCTTAGGCCATACGTATATTTTTATGGGATTAATTATCCAGAAAAGCTCTGGATTATGGCAGAGCCAGGTTGGACTGGGGGCCCACCGGGGCTGCAAAACAAGGGCCCCCCTGGCAGTCCCCAGGGTCCCCCTACCAACCACAATACTCTCTGTGTGTGCATGCGCTAAAGATGCCCCGCATGCATGCACAAAAGACACGCACAAGCGAAAGCCACTGCCGCAGAGGACTTTATGGGGCAGCCGGGCTGCTCCCCCGGCTGTCCCCTAAAGACCTCCGCCACGGTGTATTTCGCTCGTGTGTCTTTGGAGCATGCGCACTCCGGCACGTGCTGGCTCATGATTATGTGGATTATGGTTGGTAGGGGGACCCTGGGGACTGCCAGGAGGGCCCTTGTTTTGCAGCCCCGGTGGGCCCCCAAGGCTCCAGTCCAACCCTGCGGCAGGGCCATCTCCCACAGACTTTCCATTATGCACACCCTAGATGTCACTGCATAGCACACACCCCCCCTTCTTCCCTACATCTCATTTTTTAATGGGCATGTTCACCAAGCCCCCCAATCTGGAGCAAAAAACTAATTTGGAAAAATGCAAATCTCAATATTCTCAATAACAGTGTTTACAAAATGGCGTTGGCTTGCTAGCTGTGATTGTGAATTCACGGATTAAAGGGAACAATATATAAATAATTTATATTGCGTAAGCAAAGTTTATTTTGCATGACTAAAATGATGAAATAGGATTTGGAATTATTTCTTAGGGTGACATGTCCCTTTAAATGCTTTTTTTTAACAGACCTAAGGTATAGAAATCCAACCCTTATGCGGAAAAACCCAGATCACAAGCATTCTGGAGAACAGGTTTCATACCTGTAACTACTCTTCAAACTATTTTCCCACTTCTCTTAACTCACTTTATTATGTTTATGTGCTCTGTCTTGTGTACCTTGTCCCTCTTTTTACTGTATGTGTCCACTGACACCTGGGCCCACTGTGAGATTTCCTGGTATCCAGGTCAGCAAGTCCAACACTGTTTTAGGCAAATAGCTTATGTGCTCTATGATCATTGATCAAAAGTATTTTCATTCAATAGGGGACCTCACACGGCGCTTCCTTTCCACATGCTTTTTAAATCAGTGGACAGGCCCAAATGGTCCATGTATCATGTGTGTGAGACTGTGGTATAACCTCTCATAGCTTTCGTATTGTTATATAATTCCCTATCAAGAAACCTGGATTGAACTCTTTATACTCTTCATCCTGTTTTCTCAGGATATCACATGTCCCCCATGAAATTTAATCCATTATATTGGATGTTCAGTACTGTTCCTACCTATTACTGCTGTGCTACAGGCCCCACTATGTGCCCAGGGAATCCTCTCTATTTGCATTATCCTCAGCTGTGTGAAAGTTTTTCTACTTGCCTTTGCATATGTTTCTAAGCAACTGCAATGTTATCAGCTAAGCCATTTTCAAAAGATATATAAATAATTTCTATGCAGTGATCACTTTATTCCAGAAGATGTCACAAAAGCACATGTACTGGCTGCTATACAGGCAATAATCTATCCCATCCATGCAATTATTGTACTTTGTGGAAATGAAATATATTTGCAAAGATTCAGCTTCTTGCGCGGCTTTCTTTTTCCCTCCCCCTCACTGATTTGCATATGCCAATTAGGGTTCGGATTCGTTTCGGTATTCGGCCAGATCTTTAACAGAGGATTCGGGGATTCGGCTGAATCGAAAAAGTGGATTCTAAGCATCCATTATATATATATATTTATATATATATATATGTGTGTGTGTGTGTGTATGTATATATATATATATATATATATATATATATATATATATATACTGAGAATATAATATCTGATTTCTTTATTGCAAGGTTTTGGGCACAACTCAAAGTTAGAAGGCTCTGCTACATTTTAGTGGTCAGTCTACAGGTTTGAGGAATAGGGTGGAGCTTAGACCAGCTGGGATAATACAGTAAAGAGATCAGTTGTACTTTTCAAAGTGCCTACTGTTTACTGTGATTGTGCCTTACACAAATGTGGAGACCATTGAGTTTCTTACATTATACCAAGTGTTTAATGATCTTCAACATAATATTAAAGTACCAGAATACCTATTTTCTGTATCACCTTTGTCCAGGTAATTGTTTCCTCTAGCATATATATGAAAGTGCTACTTAATCAGCTTGAAGTATATGCAATGTGGCATATTGGCATGGGAACTTGATCTGGTATGTGGGGCAAATTTGTCAGGCACTCCTGACCCACTTCTATATGGTCATGTCCACATCAGGCCTTTCCATGACCTGGACATTCACGCTATGTTATGGTCTGACCATACCCCTCACTGTACCCAAGCCAGTTCTATAAAAATGGGAGACAATTGAACTAGACACATGACAGTTGCCCACAATGGAATTTTCCATTCAAAGCACCATGAAAGCATATGTGTTCCTCTGTGTCCCACGACCAGGAAAGGGGGGTGTGAGGTTGGCCCGAACCCGCCCCAATATCACTAAAATCCATTGTATATGATGGAAATAGTGTGCATTGTATGCAGGGTTCGCTTTATCGCAGAAGAAGCCCCTCTAAAGTCGGAGACTAGGTAAAATGTCTTTTTCCTGCCCTCTTTTGATGACAATAATCTTTTGCACATGGCATACCCACAGGAAATATATCATTCTCCACAGGCCTTTCCCTCCTTAAACGAAAAATGAGATACAGGTATGGGACGTTATCCTCAGGACCTAGGGTATTCCGGATAATGGATTTTTCCATAATTCATATCTAAAGTCTACTAGAAAATCATGAAAACATTAAATAACCCAATAAGTTGGTTCTGCTCCCAATAATGATTGATTATATCTTAGTCTGGATCATGTACAAGGTACTGTTTTATTATTACAAAGAAAAAGGAAATCATTTTTAAATGGATTATTTGGATAAAATGGAGTCTATGGGAGACGGCCTTTACGTAATTCAGAGCTTTCTGGATAATGGGTTTCCGGATAACAGGTCCCATACCTGTACTTACAACGATGTTGTAAGAGACATTATATGCTAATGATGACAAAATGCATGGCAGGCGATATAATATCAACATCCATTTCATTGCAGGATATCCCTTCATATTTGAGATTTAAAAGATTAAAGTCAGCAATATCGACATTTAAACAAGGGTTAAAACAACCTTGTTCATTTAGTATGTGGTTTAACTTTTTCTAGCAAATTGACCCTTTAATATTTAAAATTGGGTTTAATCTAAACAGATTTTTACATGTTAAAGTGATTATCACAGGAGAAGCATTTAGTCCTGTTGGGTTTTGTCCTCAAGGTATGCAAATAACATATTAAGCCCTCCTTCAACCATAGCTGGCAGTGGCTTGGTTAGGGGGTTATTTAATATATGAAGACCTTTATCCATTGGATTGCATGCAATTCTTGACAGTCTTATTAACTTGTACAGATCATCAGGAAGCTTTTGTATACAATTGTAATCCACGTTCAAAAGTTCTAGGGAAGCCAGCGAGCAAATAGTTTTGGGTAAAACATGTAAGCTGTTATTGTCAACCACCAGGATCTTTAAGTGTTCCAATAATTGAATACTGTCAGCTATGGTCTCTATCTGGTTGGAACCCAAATGTAGAAAATCCAAATTCTTCATTTGGAAAATACAAGAGGGAATGTAAGTAAGCTTGTTGTTGCTCAGATTCAACTTTTTAAGCAAAGTTAAATCACTGTACGATGAGGGAAGTGCTGAAAGGCAGTTATGTGAAAGACTCAGAACTTCCAACTTCTTGCATGAACCCAGCTCCTCTGGAAGCTCATCCAAATAGTTCATGTTAACAAACAAGACCCTAAGGTTCCTCAGTAGACCTATTTCATTGGGCAGGGAAACAATCTGGTTCCCAGACAAGTTCAGCACTGTTATATGTTTCAGCTTACCCAGTGCAGGGGGGAGCCTCTCCAGTCTGTTGTGGGAAAGGTTGAGTTTTGTAACTTCCGTCATATCCAAGATGAAGGTAGGGAGATCATGAATATTCTTCATCACGAAGTTGAAGGCAGATTGACCTGCTTCTTTTTGCCATGTATAAAATGTATGATGATCATGATCAATCTCTCTTTCTGGAGAATTCTGTACCTTTGTCTGCTTGCCTTTTGAACACCAGATTGAACACTTTGCTCCCATTTCATATCCAATGAAAGATCTGTGAGAGAATATGTCAAGGTCCACAGGACATTCACGCAAAGTTAGACTACTGGAGCTTAAAACAAGTTGTCTATAAATAAAGAGATGGCCAGTCTTCTGAGATTGCTTGCCTTTTGGCTCAAAGCTACAGTACTTAGGTCAGCCTGTCCGCTGACTAGACAGCTACAAGTATAACTACAGTAACAGCTGCCCCTGTCATTTCATGGATTACTACAGGCCGAATAAAGGATTTTTATTGTGTTTTAACAGCCACTAAGTCACATGTAAATTGTGTGCATTGCATTTCTATGAATGTGACCTAACAGCCTATAAACTCGGCACTTTGTAAATATTCTAATGAGGCATTAATGAGTACACATCAGACATGAAAAAATAGATATTTTATAATATCTATTTAACTTCTGGTTGCTAGATTCCAAATTACCCTAGCAACCATGCATTGATTTGAATAATAGACTGGAATATGAATATGAAAAAGTGTAAGGGTCGAGGACTTCCTTCCTCTTGTCACTTTAACACTTGTAACAATTATAATTGAATGTAACTGTGTTTGGCATTTATTTGTATTTTTAAAATATATAATTTAACATACACAGATTTTTAAAATAATTAACATAGGCTGGTGCCACCGATTACATAGCTATAAATCTATAAACAACCCCCCCTCAAATAAATACTAAATAAATACTAAAAAAAATAATAAATACTAAATACTGCCATCTCCAGTAATATAGACATAGTTGATTTTAGACATTGAGAAATTGAAATGACTATGGAACTCTGTCAAATCTATTGTTTAAATGTTAGATTGCTATTAGTTATAAAACTGACCCTGTATTAGAAACAGTCCAATACAGCAGATTGATGTTCGATAGTTTAAGTGGTTTAAAAAGAAAAAAAGATTTCTTTAGTAATAATATAATCTATCACTGCAGCATTGAGAATGATTGGTACTACACTACTGGGCAGATTTACTAAGGGTCGAATTTCGGAGTAAAAAAAACGTTGAAATTCGACCCTCGAATTGAAATCCCTCGACTTCGATATTCGAAGTCGAGGGATTTCTACCATATTCGATCGATCGATCGAATGATAGAATAGAAATCGTTCAAATCAAACAATTCGAACGATTTTTAGCGATCGATCGAACGATTTTTATTCAACCAAAAAAACCTTCGAAAAGTGCTCTGGAAGGTCCCCATAGGCTAACATTGCACCTTGGTAGCTTTAATTTGGCGAAGTATGAAGTCAAAGTTTTTTTTAAAGAGACAGTACTTCGATTATCGAATGGTCGAATAGTCGAACGATTTTTACTTTGAATCGTTCGAATATAAGTCGAATGGTTGAATATAGCCTATTCGATGGTCGAAGTACCCAAAAATCTACTTCGAAATTCGAACTTTTTGAAATTCGAACCATCACTCGAGCTTAGTAAATCTGCCCCTACATCTCCTATTTATATTTCATTCTGCTTGTCAGGAAGAAATAGCAGCTGCAACATGGATCTTTTTTCCTCAAGGGTCATCACAGTGTGTATTCTAATTATCATCTACATTCTTACACAAATATTCTGTATAGAACAAGAACATTTATAAATATTTAGCTCATGTAAATCCTAATAAATATACACTCGCTCCAATAACATTTAAGCTGACATTAATTGGTGATTTTTAAACTGTGGAGACAAGTTTTCCATAAGCAAACATATATTTTTCCATGGGAACTGGGGTCCAAAACACTACATTTAAGTGGTCACTTACGGCAAGTATTAAATGCCTGTATCCAGTGACACACAAGGCTGCATTTATCAGTAGTGTTTTCTCACTCAAACAATTCTAAAAGTTCAAAAAATATACTTAGACTTTTACAAATTAATGCTTTTACTGGATTATTTGCAAACTACTTTCTGTCAAACATAATCAACCTCCTTTAACAGGATTATTGACCTTTATCTGAGAGAAACCATATTGATGGTAAGAGTCATATTAAACTCAAGAATTGGTGTAAAGTTAATTACAAAGCATGAGCGCCTACTACTGACATTACCAGTTTATTCTATGTATTAATATGGATTTTAATTTGCTATTTGTTATTTAAGGAGTACAATGTAACTGTATAAAAGGAGATAATTTAAAATAACTGAAGAGTAGGATCCCTGAACATAAGATTTAAGTATAAAGTTCTGTATTAGAGACAGGATGAGTTTGGAAAAATGCTTCTAAGAGCAGGATAATCCAGCATGATAGGGAAAATGTTTTTTATTGCATTTTAATAAATACAGCCCTTAGGGTGCACTCTGTGGCCTATTTATTAAGCTGTGTAATAATATACACTACTACACACACATACATCACCATGTGAATGCTAGGCTTTGCAGTGTAAAAAACTGATTTCCCTAGACGTACTCCATGTCAGTACGTTACGGGATAGCCCCTCCTCCCTGCTCCAATTAGAAGGAACCTCCCCAAGCCTTTAAAAGGCCAACCACACCCACCTACCGGCGTCTTTTTTTTCCTTCTCTTATGCTCTTGGCTTTGTTCTCTGAACAAAGGCCTCAATAATTAGAAGCAAATTTTTGTTTTTCTCTTTTACGCCTAGGAAAGCATTAGGCCTGCCCAGAAGGCGTCCTAGGGACAGGGGTTTTGGTCCATGGGACCTTTTTTCCCCCCAGCACACTACCTCAGACCTGGAGTCTTCTGAACTTCAGCTTTTGAATCAGGTAAGGCACTGAGGTGCAATGTTTGCTACTCCTTGTCTGCCTGTATTTCAGTTGCCTTCCTGTATTGCTATCAAGAGCATTGGGTGGCAGGTGCTTGTCCCCCCATTCGTGTGCCCTCCTGACCTGCCCAGAGGGCCTCAGGCGGCACTGGTGTATGTGGCCCCTACACCCCATTTTTACGAATGGGCGAGGGAGGTGGCAGTTAACTTAGGCTAATTAGTTAGGGGCCTGAACCTTACTGCCCCCTGTTACCTTTGTTTTATTTTTGTTTTAATGGGGGCAGGTCATGGCCAACTGCCTCCCTCAACAGACTTTCCTAAGGTGGAGGTAGTTAAAATAATAATAAAAAATAAAAAATATAAAAAAAGTTTCGCTATAGGCTTCATATTATAGCAAACTTGGGCCTGTGCAGGAAGCACCAACACTAATTATCCAATTCGCCTCAGTATAACCTACGCAGTTGCTTTGGGTTCCTGCCTATACAGACACCAGCTGAGTATAATCAACCCCCCACTGAGTGCAGACACCAGCTGAGTATAATCAGGTCCAGCTAAAGCAAGTGGAGATGGCCCCGCCCACTCTCTAACTCAGCAGGTGAGGAAGCTGCAGCCTCAGGTAAGTCCTGCTGTTGTCAGTAAACTTGTGAGGCCTGTTTTCCCGTTAACAATAGAGTGTCCTGGAATTTGTGACATTAAAGGGTCTGCTTCCAGCCTTGCATAATGAGCAGCAGGTAAGGAGTGTGTCCATATGCTGTTCTGCAGTGTACTAAAGTCTAACTAACTGCTTGCATGCTATATATTCATATGCTTATCTGCACTGTGCCTGGTTATGATTGTTTCCTGCCTGAAAGCACAAGCCATTTACAAATAGGACACCAGTAGCCCTATTGAATATGGATCACTGGGCTGGGGGGGCTGCTAGGCTCTGATATATACTTGCTATAAACATCAGATAATCCATAATATGTATTGCACTATTTTTGTTCTGCATTCTATGTTTTGGCTATTGCTCACATAGAACAGGTAGCCATAATAGAGGTCGAGCAAAGGTCTGGCTGAATGCTAGGGCCTGATATAAGCTTGCTCTATGCAGCAGCTAATCTAAACTATGGACCTCATGTTTCCGTGATTGTACCTGTGCTCCTATTTTGTTCTACAGCTTAAGCTCTGGCTATTGCTCACAGGTAAAACGTGGCCCTACAGGATTAGAGTACAAAGTATCCACGGCACACAGCTTAGTGTAAGCAAGGGTCTCCTTGCACGTTTATTGCGGTAGTGAGCAACGTTTCGGGGTCACGCCCCTTTGTCAAGCCTACAGGATTAGAGCACAGGTCTGCCTGGCAGCTAGGCCCTGAGACATGCTTGCTCGAAGCAGCAGCTAATCTAACTATGTATTTCATATTGCTGTGATTGTACCTGTGCTACTATGTTGTTATACAGCTTATGCTCTGGCTATTGCTCACAAAGAACACGTAGCCCTGTGAGATGTAGAGCACAGATCTGTCTTGCTGCTAGGTCCTGATACATGCTTGCTATAAGCAGCAGCTAACCTAACTATGTACTACAGGTTTTCTGCAGTTTATGAGTTGGCTATTTCTCTCATGGAACAAGTAGCCCTAATGGATGTAGAGCACAGGCCTTTTGAGTTGCTAGGCCCTGAGATATGCTTGCCCTAAGCAGCAGCTAATATAAACTATGTATTTCATGTTACTGTGATTGAATCTGTGCTTATATTTTCTTCTGCAGTATATACCCTGGCTATGGCTCACCTGGAATAGGTAGCCCTAAGGTATGTAAAGCACAGGCCTGGGAACGGCTAGGACCAGATTTACGCTTGCCCTAAGCAGTAGCTAATATTTTATGTATTACATGTTGCTGTGATCATATCGGTATGCTCCTATTCTCTGCAGTATGATATGCTCTAATTATTGCTCACCTTGAACCAGTAGCTCTAATAGATGTAGATCACTGGACTGGGTGGCTATGAAGGTCGGATATAGGTTTGCTCTGACTGCAGCTAACCTAAACTATGCATTACATGGGGTTGTAATTGTTTCTGGGGTACATCCAGGTTTAATCCAGATGACTACTGATAGGAATACCTACATATGAATGTCTTTTCATTCCATGGCATTGCTCCTGGGATAAGATATGGCTTAATAAATTAGAGAAAATTCAAGGAAACAGACGGCACTTCTGAGACTGGGGTTTATTGGAGTACCTGCTGGTAACACCTGACGCGTTTCGGGAAATATCCCTTAATCATAGGTGAGCAATACGTTTGTTACAGCCATTGTTCCTATTTTTCACCATCTCCCAAAGATACATAAGTCCATCCATGAACCAGAGGGCAGGCCGATTGTTGCGAGTATTGGATCAGCAAATGAGGGGCTCTCAGACTGGCTCGATTCTAACCTAAAACCTCTAGTCCCAATTTTGGGTTCGTATATAAGAGACACTGGTCATCTTATCGAAAAATTATCCACCCTTACCTGGTTGGATACTTACCATTGGGTTTCCATGGATGTGAAATCCTTATACTCCATAATCCCCCACGATAGGGGTTTACAAGCCATTTCGGACACTTTGGTGGAATCACACACCTATACACCAGATTTTATTCATTTCAATTTATTGGTTCTCGAGTTTTTATTAACACACAACTTTTTTCACTTCGACGGGGGTTGTTACCTCCAGAGACGTGGCACTGCTATGGGGGCCTCCTTTGCCCCCTCTTACGCTAACCTGTACATGGGTCGGTGGGAGCAGTGCCACGTCTATGGATGTGCTAACCCCTTTCGTGAACACGTGGTGTGGTACGGTAGATATATCGACGATTTGTTATTCATATGGGATGGTCCCTTACACTTAATTGAAAAATTCCACCAATACCTCAACAAGAACCAATATAATTTACACTTATCACTGGAACATCATAAGAACTCCATCACCTTTTTAGATTTAACACTAACAGGGAACACGATCACCAAACTTATAGACACTAATATTTTTAGGAAACCCACGGCGGGTAACACAATTTTAAAATATAACAGTTGTCATCCTAAACACACCTTGAACAGTATTCCTTACAGCCAGTTTGTGAGATACCGCAGAAACTGTAGCCAGGCAGCTACATTTGATCTTCAATCGCAACATTTAGGCAAAAGACTGCAAGAAAGAGGATATCCTAGCCACCTCATAAAAAAAGCTTATGGGAAAGCTAAAACAGCTTCCGTCATGCGTGAGGGCAGAAAAGATACAAAACGACCAACCCAGGGCAATGTTGATCAAACCAGACCAGATAAAAATAAACATAAAATGTTCTTCGTCACCGAATTTAGTGAAGAATATGGCCACATCTGCAAGATCATCAAAAAGTATCTACCTATACTTAATAGTGATACTAAGATGTCAGAAATATTGGCCGAAACCGAAGTAAAGTACGTTTCAAGAAAGGCACCCACTTTAGGCAGTATTTTGGCCCCAAGTCTGGTTTCATCAGCCCCACTAAAAACAACAGACAACTGGTTGAAAGTGAAGGGTACATACAAATGCGGGGCCAATGTATGCAAAACATGTCAAGTGATCTCCACAGGCCCAGATTTTAAATCCAATATATCAGGGCAATCCTTTAGAAATAGTGGGTTCTACAATTGTAATACAAGGAACGTGGTTTACCTACTGGAGTGTGGCCATTGTAATAAACAATATGTGGGTCGCACATCCCGTACGCTGAAGGACAGGGTAAGGGAACACATTAGAAGCATCACCAATAGGGAGGAGAATACTCCAGTGGGCCGGCACTTCAAAACGTGCTCACCCAATGGTCCAAAAGACCTAAAGGTAAAGGTCATCGAGAAAGTGCAGGTTCCGATAAGAGGTGGCGATATCATTCACCGTCTTAACCTCAGAGAGGCATTCTGGATCCTCAAATTAGACACAAGGATCCCGAATGGCCTAAACTATAGACATGATATTAGTTACCTGTACTAGTGAGTGAAACAAAAGGGGTCCCCACTGATTGAAAATAGCCCACTTGACTATGTGGGCCTAAATTGGTCACATTCTAGCACAATTGCTCTCCAGTCCCCCCCACTTGTTAAAAATGCAGGCAAAGAACACTACCTCCGCTTGGTTTGTTTGGTTTTTATCTAACTATTAATGTTTTTTAGTAAACAAAAAAAGTGATGTTTTAATATCTTTATGCTTTATCCGTTTAAATTTTAAATGATCTAAATAAAGATGTAATTTTTATGTAAGCCCACTAGAGGGCACTAATACCCTGTGTATATATAACCCAGCTGTAACAAACGTATTGCTCACCTATGATTAAGGGATATTTCCCGAAACGCGTCAGGTGTTACCAGCAGGTACTCCAATAAACCCCAGTCTCAGAAGTGCCGTCTGTTTCCTTGAATTTTCGCTATGTTCACAGTGGGGACACTGTGTGACTGAGCACCTGGGCCGGCGGATGAACGGTGAGCTTGTGCGGTCCATATTCTGCTTTCTCATTTCATTAATAAATTAGACACTAGGCAATATTTTTTCCCGATGGCAGGTAAACTTAACTTTGTCTTGATAAACACTACAGGAGTTCTGAAGCCTGTCTGTCCTAAGGATTGCTGGGTTAACAATAACCACAGGTATGTACTACTTTTGGGACCATTGAATGTACATTTTTCCAGATTCAGCAGCCTTGTATCACCGATCACTGCCTGAACGAATGGAGGACCAGATAATTGCTTTGCCCAGTCAATTGTGCAGTTTATTACTACCCACGCAGCTCGAGCTCTGGGGTCGGGTACTGTGCTCTACCAGGAGCTTAGGACTCTGACCGAGGTACATATTATTATCACATAATTTAATATATGCTTGCACCATGGCCCACATCCTGCAGGGGGATTCTACTGCCTTCAGAACAAATGCTCAATTAATGGATAAACTCCATAATACAACTGGTCTACCAAGCAACAAATATGTTTGCATCTATAAGAGGGCCATAGGCAGGTGCATATATTTTAATACTAAGGCATGTATACGAGTGTGTATATATGTTTGCACAGATATCTATATATGATTTGTGTCCTTGGGATGGGTTCTTTTTTGGAACCAGAAACGTTGGCTCAATAAACCTATATTTTTATGCAACATATAGTATTTTTGAAGATTCCTGGAACAATCAGTACTTGAACTCTTCATCCATAAATTTCACTATAGCAGCCAGGACATCTGGCTAGTTTCTAGGGGTGCAACCTGTGGAAATTCCATATTCATAGGTTTAAGGAAGAACAAGGTATACAGTTCTCTATGCTTGGCTGAAGGATCCCCAGATGTATTTCTACCATTTTCTAGGGTGACTCCTTAGTGCCTCCTACAAATTAGAGAGGGGAGCCACTACCCAGTGTTATTCCTATACTATTTCTACTGATATTCTTAATGTCAGGATAGATGGGACATTTTATCTGCCAATACAGGGTGTCTATAGAGACAGGGTACACATACATATCAGGCCACTGGGAATTTGCATAAGGTATATATTTCAAACCAAGGGTTTTCAGGCTATAGGAGTCCTCAAAGTATCTTGTTAGTCCATAGAGATGACCTCTGTTCAAGTCTGGCCCAGGATAGGGATATTCTGCTTATACTACCTTATACTATCATCAAAACGGCTTTGTGACTTAAGGCTCTGTGTCCAGAAGGCACTTATTTTGGGCCCATTTATTTATTTTTTTCTTCAATTTCTCAATCCCCTAGTTAGTGGTCTTTTAGAATACAGGGCTGGCTGTTCTTCCACACCAGATAGGTAACTGATTGGACAGCAGATGGAGGCGTCCTAGGAGCGTTAATTATTTTCCCTCTCTATGTCTGTGCCCTCTTGGAACACCAGCAGTTTTGGATCTTTCCTCCTTACAGTTACATACTGCAGTTGCTACTTGTCCTATTGTTTCGGCCGAAAATGTACTTGGCTCTTCTGAGCAGGATCATAGTCTTCCCTTAAGTGGGACGGTTGCAGTCATTACAGTAGAGTGTAATCTCTTACCACTTCTAGTCATTAATTTCATTGAGAATGAATTAAGGATATTTTATGTATCTGTCATACAGGTTTGTCTAGCTTCAAATGGGATGCTTGGAAGTATTTTTTTTTTTTTTGTCTGTTTTGACCATGTCTGTCACATTATTCCCTATGCTAGGGGGATTACATTTACACCTGCTGAAAATTGTGTCTGAAACATTCGCACAGGGCTCAATGTCCAGGTACAGTAACTTCCAGATACAACACTCCTATTATCCTGGTTTGTTCTCGGATTCACATTCCTGCGCCACTCCTGATACATATGACCCAGCATGACTCTAGTAGATCAGAGGCCCTTCTGACACTTACTGGAACATCCATAGCGTCCCTCCAGTTCCAAGGTCAGCCTCAACGATTAAATATGTAGTATAGTTGATTCCACAAATAAGTGGGTCCCTTATGGGTAGAGAGAACACAGGTTTGTGGGTGACTAGAAACATTTATCCAGGGCATATAATCTGCCTCCATAAATCTTGGAATTAGTCCTTTAGTTGCACTGTGGTTATTGGGATCTGTAACCTTAGGGGTATTCAGTTATACCTCTCAGAGTACTAGGTTGGGTCAACCAACAGGGGCTCTTTCTTAGGTACTGGAGTTGCTCAACTCTTTACAGTTAATTGAGTCTGCCTCATCACAGGACCTTACACAGGGTAAGGAATTCTAATCCCAATTATTTTCTCAGGTGCCCTTGTCTCCGATCTTTAGGATCTGCTTTCGGTTAGAACAGTCCTGACTAACATGCATTCTGATATGAAGATATTTATGGTACTGGCCTTGGGTACCTCAGGGTTCATTGGATATCCTACATTTATGGATATATCCTAAGTAGATCATTTCTATATTGTGTCTGTTTTGGGTTCTTACTCCTACCAAGTGTTTCTTACAGGTACCTTGCAATTTGCACTGAATTTAGGCATACATGTGATGAATGCTATTTGGTGAGTAGGAGAGTAAGTATTTCAGCTTGCTGAATTCGCCTTTTACAGGACTGTCTTCCTCTCTCTCTCTTCTGGAGGGTGAAGTGGTGGTTAGTGAGCTAACTTGTTCCTCACTCTCAGTGGGCTAACATCTCTCTCTCGCGCTCTCTCTCTCTTTCTCTATAGTATATGCTATACTATAGCTCTATTCTTAGCCTGGTGAACTTATTCTGGGGTTTTCACCTGGACTCTCTATATTAAGGTAAGGAGTTTGCATGATGGTGGACTATCTAGTCAGAGATACTCCTTTCCTTATTACAGTTTCTTCTTAAAGTATATTCCCTCCCATGGGATAACGTTAACTTGCTATGTCCCGTAACGTACTGACATGGAGTACGTCTAGGGAAAAAGGAAGATTATTTCATACTTACCGAGATCTTCCTTTCCTAGACGTACTCCATGTCAGTACACCCGCCCTTTCTTTTCCGGTAATTTAAGAGCTTGTTACAAAGACGCCGGTAGGTGGGTGTGGTTGGCCTTTTAAAGGCTTGGGGAGGTTCCTTCTAATTGGAGCAGGGAGGAGGGGCTATCCCGTAACGTACTGACATGGAGTACGTCTAGGAAAGGAAGATCTCGGTAAGTATGAAATAATCTTCCTTTTTTTACCATGTTTTGTTCTGATATTAGGTGATTGCAATAGCCTGTTTAAAGAATGTAATTTTGTGTCTCTTATTTGGAACCACACTGGTAAATTGTGTTCTAGTTGTGTGTATTTTAGCACGCAAACTGTAGTAACAACATATGAAGGGAGCTCTAAAAGTTACTCTTTCTTGAGGCGGGTGTTACAGTGTCCCCCTTGGATCCGCTCACCCTGTATTTTAATGCTTATTAATTAAAGCAGATGAAACCAGATATTTGGTGCTAGGCACAAGTATAGAGCAGCAGGTACAAAGTCAAGTGCAATACCTTTGTAAAAAAACATTTTAATCAATGCATTTTTGCATTGAGCCCTTGTATATTTTGCAGCAATTACATATATAGATACTAAAAACTGTAACTGGCAGTGATATTAGAAACTTCAGATTATCTTGCAGTATGAATTTTTAGTTATCTCTTTTAGTTATTCTTACTAAGAAAGTTCTGGAACTTTATTTGGAGCAATAAATCTCATAGGATTAACAAAAATGTGTTATTCAGGTCACATAGTCAGGGAGGCTTAAAGGATCCACACCTAATGCATTACTTTAAGGCCGCACGCTTAGCGCAATTGACACTTATGCACCTACTACCAGGCCATTCTAAATGGGTGGATTTTGAAAAATTGCGAACCCTATAATTAAGTTTCATTTACAGCTATGGAAAACTCTAAAGCAGAAATTTATTCCACTCACCTCTCGAAGCCACATGCAACCATTAATTGGCAACCCAGATTTTCCACCTGGACTAACACACTCAGCCTTCCAAAAATGGTCCGCTTCTAAAATGTATATTTTGCATGATTTACTATTACCACAAGGCCTGAAGACCTTTTCCCAATCGAGAGATATGTATGATATCCCTGACACAGAGCAATTTCATTACAGCCAACTTTCTCACTTCTATAATTCTCAGGCCCCTCATCGAGCTAAACTGGAAGGCTCGCTGTATGAATTTTGCTGCCATAATCCACTTGGAACCAGAAATATAATTCCATTAATCTATTCCCAGCTATTCCCTATCAAAAAACTCTCCCCCAATGTATGGGTTAAAGAAACAGCCTATAAAGTAATGTTCCTCTGGTACCTTACGCCTAAATGCAAACATGCCATTGATCCAAGTTTTTCACCCACTTGTTTGAGAGGTTCGCAACAGGGGGAGATTATCTACATGCCTGGTGGCATTGCCCTCTTGTCTCAACCATATGGACCGAAGTATACCGTATGGCTTCTCAGATAATAGGAATACCTATCGAACCCACCATTGAGTCAGCATTGTTGTCCTTACCTTACCCTTAATTAGCGTTGCACCCACGCCAGCTAGTTTCTCAAATACTGGCAGCTACTCATAGCCTTGGGTCGCCCCCTTAACTTTCTATTTCACTTGTCATTAACAGCCCTCCCGGAGAATAAGCCCGATCTTCATGTAGCCATTTGGGCAATGTGGGACAAATTTCTTGCTGACACTATAGTGATGTATAGTAATGTAAATGTGATTGAATTATGCTTTGACTGTTTTTTTTGTTTTGTTTTTTTCCCTTTTGTTATGAACATATAACTACTATAAAGAGTTATAAATAAAATAATAGGCTGTGACTGTGAGTAACCTGCACAGCAGTCACTTGGTAGTGATATACGCAAATTCCAGGTACCTTGATTATCTCAGGCAGGAATAAATCTAGTACATGGAGTGAAAAAGGTTAAAGTGATAGTGACACTAAAAACTACTTTTTAAAATATGAAGGAACATTAAAAGTTACCTACAGGTCATGTTTTTTTGCTGAGAGGTTTGTTTTTGTAAGTAATTGTTAGTTGAAGTTCCTAAACCTGACTGTTTTGCCAACCTGACTGTCCCATCTCCGCCTGTCAGTTAAAGTTTCTAATGCTAACAGACTCCTGCTGCACAAATATGGCAGCCCCCTCATAGAGGAATATAGGAATATGTAATTTAAATGCATTAAACAAATACTTTATGGCAAAATTATAAGTAGCATGCAAAGACAATATTATGATAGTTGTAAAAAAGGTATAATTTCAGGTGCCAGTATCTCTTTAAGAAGCTAAAAGAACTCCTAAGGGGTTGCTATCAAGAAAAGAGCTGGGAGAATCTTGTACTCCACTAAGCTGTTATGTGTATCTAAACTTGCCCAAAGCTTAATCATTATTGTAGCGCCTTTAAATAAAGAAGACGCTGCTGCAAAAATGGCAGTGAACAAGAGTGAAAGACACAGCTGCTAGAAGCCTGACATATGCTACCTCTTTCAGTTGCAAAGATTTGTGTATTTGTTCAAGCATGCCATGTGAAAGCGACTTCCTTAAGGGAATAACTGTATAAACAATGCAATTGGCTGCCTTGGGCATAGATTGCAACCTTAGCTTACTAAAGGCTAAAATAGTCTCATACATTCCTTCCTGTGGTGTCAGAGATAAATGTTAATAATAGCAGTAAGTTAATGTAACTGTAGCTGTTTAGCTTCCAAACAATTAGGGGGTTATTTATTAAAGACCCAAATTTTTCAGATTTTTTTATATAAAAAAAGTCAGACCAAACTAGAATCCACAATTTGCCTTTATTTATCAATTAAAAAAAAACTCGAAAAAAAAACAGATTGGAAAAAGAGCGTCTTTTTCAGATTGTCGCGCGGTTGATGCCAGAAAACTACAAACAATTAGACAGAGGAAAACTCAGCATAAAACCTGAAAACTCTGAAAATTTCTTGAGGGTTAAAACAGCTTCAAATGGTTAAGAGGGCATCTGTCATTGACTTTTACATGAATTCAGCAGGTTTTAGATGGAGTATATTGGGATTCGGACTTGAAACACTTTTTTTTCTGCAACTTTTTCTGTTTTTTCGTTGTCAAATCAGACACCATAAAAAATTGTGCCTTAATAAATAACTCCCTTAATGTTCTTTATCTGTATCATATACTGTATCTGCCCTTTAACACTGTCTCCATTCATCTGAACCAGCAGCACCTTATTCTACTGTGAGTACCCTTTCATCTTGGCACATAAAACCACATTAAAGCAACAATACAAGACACAGGAAAACATATATATATATATATGTATATATATATATATGTATATATATATATATATATATATATATATATATATATATAGTCAAATACAAGAGTCCTCTGCACTCAACCCATTATCAATATATTTAAGACAGCGACATTTTGTGCATACTGCTACTAAAAAATGCCTTACCCTTTAAACAAAACAGGGATTGTTTGTCCATATATTGCAATATATTTAAGCTGGCCAACTACGTCAAAGTCATCCCATATCTGGCCAGTCCTATGCTCAATTTCATCTGATTCATTAAGAATTCTATTGCTTCATTATACATTTTACAAAGGGACTTGGTTTTACCTGCAACTTAACTTGCTGCTTTCAAAGTAAACCTCCATACTTGGCTGCCCTTTTATTAGACACCAGTGGGATCACCTGACTATAGCTGGGAAGGGTGGGAGCTACAACATGGAGCTGGTCACTGCTCCTGTATAAACTATAACAAACAAGGGAAAGTTGTGCTCACCACTATTTTTTAAAACCATTAGGCGGGGGTGCAATGAGGCTGTGACCACAAAATACATATAGTCAAATACAAGAGTCCTCTGCACTCAACCCATTATCAATATATTTAAGACAGCGACATTTTGTGCATACTGCTACTAAAAAATGCCTTACCCTTTAAACAAAACAGGGATTGTTTGTCCATATATTGCAATATATTTAAGCTGGCCAACTACGTCAAAGTCATCCCATATCTGGCCAGTCCTATGCTCAATTTCATCTGATTCATTAAGAATTCTATTGCTTCATTATACATTTTACAAAGGGACTTGGTTTTACCTGCAACTTAACTTGCTGCTTTCAAAGTAAACCTCCATACTTGGCTGCCCTTTTATTAGACACCAGTGGGATCACCTGACTATAGCTGGGAAGGGTGGGAGCTACAACATGGAGCTGGTCACTGCTCCTGTATAAACTATAACAAACAAGGGAAAGTTGTGCTCACCACTATTTTTAAAACCATTAGGCGGGGGTGCAATGAGGCTGTGACCACAAAATACATATAGTCAAATACAAGAGTCCTCTGCACTCAACCCATTATCAATATATTTAAGACAGCGACATTTTGTGCATACTGCTACTAAAAAATGCCTTACCCTTTAAACAAAACAGGGATTGTTTGTCCATATATTGCAATATATTTAAGCTGGCCAACTACGTCAAAGTCATCCCATATCTGGCCAGTCCTATGCTCAATTTCATCTGATTCATTAAGAATTCTATTGCTTCATTATACATTTTACAAAGGGACTTGGTTTTACCTGCAACTTAACTTGCTGCTTTCAAAGTAAACCTCCATACTTGGCTGCCCTTTTATTAGACACCAGTGGGATCACCTGACTATAGCTGGGAAGGGTGGGAGCTACAACATGGAGCTGGTCACTGCTCCTGTATAAACTATAACAAACAAGGGAAAGTTGTGCTCACCACTATTTTTTAAAACCATTAGGCGGGGGTGCAATGAGGCTGTGACCACAAAATACATATAGTCAAATACAAGAGTCCTCTGCACTCAACCCATTATCAATATATTTAAGACAGCGACATTTTGTGCATACTGCTACTAAAAAATGCCTTACCCTTTAAACAAAACAGGGATTGTTTGTCCATATATTGCAATATATTTAAGCTGGCCAACTACGTCAAAGTCATCCCATATCTGGCCAGTCCTATGCTCAATTTCATCTGATTCATTAAGAATTCTATTGCTTCATTATACATTTTACAAAGGGACTTGGTTTTACCTGCAACTTAACTTGCTGCTTTCAAAGTAAACCTCCATACTTGGCTGCCCTTTTATTAGACACCAGTGGGATCACCTGACTATAGCTGGGAAGGGTGGGAGCTACAACATGGAGCTGGTCACTGCTCCTGTATAAACTATAACAAACAAGGGAAAGTTGTGCTCACCACTATTTTTTAAAACCATTAGGCGGGGGTGCAATGAGGCTGTGACCACAAAATACATATAGTCAAATACAAGAGTCCTCTGCACTCAACCCATTATCAATATATTTAAGACAGCGACATTTTGTGCATACTGCTACTAAAAAATGCCTTACCCTTTAAACAAAACAGGGATTGTTTGTCCATATATTGCAATATATTTAAGCTGGCCAACTACGTCAAAGTCATCCCATATCTGGCCAGTCCTATGCTCAATTTCATCTGATTCATTAAGAATTCTATTGCTTCATTATACATTTTACAAAGGGACTTGGTTTTACCTGCAACTTAACTTGCTGCTTTCAAAGTAAACCTCCATACTTGGCTGCCCTTTTATTAGACACCAGTGGGATCACCTGACTATAGCTGGGAAGGGTGGGAGCTACAACATGGAGCTGGTCACTGCTCCTGTATAAACTATAACAAACAAGGGAAAGTTGTGCTCACCACTATTTTTTAAAACCATTAGGCGGGGGTGCAATGAGGCTGTGACCACAAAATACATATAGTCAAATACAAGAGTCCTCTGCACTCAACCCATTATCAATATATTTAAGACAGCGACATTTTGTGCATACTGCTACTAAAAAATGCCTTACCCTTTAAACAAGTAGTTGGCCAGCTTAAATATATTGCAATATATGGACAAACAATCCCTGTTTTGTTTAAAGGGTAAGGCATTTTTTAGTAGCAGTATGCACAAAATGTCGCTGTCTTAAATATATTGATAATGGGTTGAGTGCAGAGGACTCTTGTATTTGACTATATGTATTTTGTGGTCACAGCCTCATTGCACCCCCGCCTAATGGTTTTAAAAAATAGTGGTGAGCACAACTTTCCCTTGTTTGTTATAGTTTATACAGGAGCAGTGACCAGCTCCATGTTGTAGCTCCCACCCTTCCCAGCTATAGTCAGGTGATCCCACTGGTGTCTAATAAAAGGGCAGCCAAGTATGGAGGTTTACTTTGAAAGCAGCAAGTTAAGTTGCAGGTAAAACCAAGTCCCTTTGTAAAATGTATAATGAAGCAATAGAATTCTTAATGAATCAGATGAAATTGAGCATAGGACTGGCCAGATATGGGATGACTTTGACGTAGTTGGCCAGCTTAAATATATTGCAATATATGGACAAACAATCCCTGTTTTGTTTAAAGGGTAAGGCATTTTTTAGTAGCAGTATGCACAAAATGTCGCTGTCTTAAATATATTGATAATGGGTTGAGTGCAGAGGACTCTTGTATTTGACTATATGTATTTTGTGGTCACAGCCTCATTGCACCCCCGCCTAATGGTTTTAAAAAATAGTGGTGAGCACAACTTTCCCTTGTTTGTTATAGTTTATACAGGAGCAGTGACCAGCTCCATGTTGTAGCTCCCACCCTTCCCAGCTATAGTCAGGTGATCCCACTGGTGTCTAATAAAAGGGCAGCCAAGTATGGAGGTTTACTTTGAAAGCAGCAAGTTAAGTTGCAGGTAAAACCAAGTCCCTTTGTAAAATGTATAATGAAGCAATAGAATTCTTAATGAATCAGATGAAATTGAGCATAGGACTGGCCAGATATGGGATGACTTTGACGTAGTTGGCCAGCTTAAATATATTGCAATATATGGACAAACAATCCCTGTTTTGTTTAAAGGGTAAGGCATTTTTAGTAGCAGTATGCACAAAATGTCGCTGTCTTAAATATATTGATAATGGGTTGAGTGCAGAGGACTCTTGTATTTGACTATATGTATTTTGTGGTCACAGCCTCATTGCACCCCCGCCTAATGGTTTTAAAAAATAGTGGTGAGCACAACTTTCCCTTGTTTGTTATAGTTTATACAGGAGCAGTGACCAGCTCCATGTTGTAGCTCCCACCCTTCCCAGCTATAGTCAGGTGATCCCACTGGTGTCTAATAAAAGGGCAGCCAAGTATGGAGGTTTACTTTGAAAGCAGCAAGTTAAGTTGCAGGTAAAACCAAGTCCCTTTGTAAAATGTATAATGAAGCAATAGAATTCTTAATGAATCAGATGAAATTGAGCATAGGACTGGCCAGATATGGGATGACTTTGACGTAGTTGGCCAGCTTAAATATATTGCAATATATGGACAAACAATCCCTGTTTTGTTTAAAGGGTAAGGCATTTTTTAGTAGCAGTATGCACAAAATGTCGCTGTCTTAAATATATTGATAATGGGTTGAGTGCAGAGGACTCTTGTATTTGACTATATGTATTTTGTGGTCACAGCCTCATTGCACCCCCCGCCTAATGGTTTTAAAAAATAGTGGTGAGCACAACTTTCCCTTGTTTGTTATAGTTTATACAGGAGCAGTGACCAGCTCCATGTTGTAGCTCCCACCCTTCCCAGCTATAGTCAGGTGATCCCACTGGTGTCTAATAAAAGGGCAGCCAAGTATGGAGGTTTACTTTGAAAGCAGCAAGTTAAGTTGCAGGTAAAACCAAGTCCCTTTGTAAAATGTATAATGAAGCAATAGAATTCTTAATGAATCAGATGAAATTGAGCATAGGACTGGCCAGATATGGGATGACTTTGACGTAGTTGGCCAGCTTAAATATATTGCAATATATGGACAAACAATCCCTGTTTTGTTTAAAGGGTAAGGCATTTTTTAGTAGCAGTATGCACAAAATGTCGCTGTCTTAAATATATTGATAATGGGTTGAGTGCAGAGGACTCTTGTATTTGACTATATGTATTTTGTGGTCACAGCCTCATTGCACCCCCGCCTAATGGTTTTAAAAAATAGTGGTGAGCACAACTTTCCCTTGTTTGTTATAGTTTATACAGGAGCAGTGACCAGCTCCATGTTGTAGCTCCCACCCTTCCCAGCTATAGTCAGGTGATCCCACTGGTGTCTAATAAAAGGGCAGCCAAGTATGGAGGTTTACTTTGAAAGCAGCAAGTTAAGTTGCAGGTAAAACCAAGTCCCTTTGTAAAATGTATAATGAAGCAATAGAATTCTTAATGAATCAAATGAAATTGAGCATAGGACTGGCCAGATATGGGATGACTTTGACGTAGTTGGCCAGCTTAAATATATTGCAATATATGGACAAACAATCCCTGTTTTGTTTAAAGGGTAAGGCATTTTTTAGTAGCAGTATGCACAAAATGTCGCTGTCTTAAATATATTGATAATGGGTTGAGTGCAGAGGACTCTTGTATTTGACTATATGTATTTTGTGGTCACAGCCTCATTGCACCCCCGCCTAATGGTTTTAAAAAATAGTGGTGAGCACAACTTTCCCTTGTTTGTTATATATATATATATATATATATATATATATTACAGGACTCCAGGGGTGAGTCCTGGACAATTGGTATATTTCTCTTTTATTCAGGTACCTGGAGGGGGCGCAGCAGGGCTAATTACTGCAAGTGTGCAGGAGTTAAGAGAGCCCTGAGAGTTCAGGAAGGGGACGGGTAAACACGTGAGGTCTGCACAGGCAGAGTGTGTTGGAAGCTGCTCTTCTGTTTCAAAGTGGATTCAACGTTTTACAAGGCTAGGCGAGTCTGATCCATGAATGGGAAAATTAACTGTTTAATTTGTCAGTTTTGCTGAGCATGAAAGCCAATGTTTCTTTATGCTGAAAACTGTGTTCCAACTGCCATTTTTACCTGCTGAAGATACAGCCTGTTTAAGTTGTCATTTGTACCTGCTGAAGATACAGCTTGTTTAAGTTTGATTAAGAAATAAAAGGACATTTATACTAATATTGTGTTGTGGTCTTAGTGTATGGGCGATCTCTCTCCCCCTGAACTTTACAGCTGCTTGGATGCGGGCATTTGCACTACAGAAAAGGCCAAAAAGGAAAATTGCAGTTTAAAAAGTGATATTTAAAGGGCCAGACTCCTGTTTATCATGGAGGAGTTGCTACGGCAAGTGGCCATGGCAACAGTACAGTTGCAGCAGAGCATGGCAGCTCAGCAGAAAGCCACAGAAGTGTAACTTGTAGCACTCAGGGAAGCTACTACAGCTCAAGCCACTGCCCTGCGGCATTATACAGAGGCACAGTACAAAATGCTGGCTGAGGCAGTACAACAGCTAGCTCATGGGCGAGAATCAGCAGTGGTTTACCCTAACAGCCAGACAATAATAAGGGCAAGCCATTTCCTGCAAAAGATGATGCCCACAGATGATGTGGAAGCCTTTCTGATGACCTTTGAAAGGACTGCAGAGCGGGCGAATGGCCCAGAGACAAATGGGCTGGTCTCCTTGCCCCATTCCTGACTGGGGATCCGCAGAAAGCTTACTATGACCTCACACCTGCAGACGCCCTCCATTATGACTGGCTCAAGGCAGAGATCCTTGCCGGTCTGGGAGTGACCACAGCAGTCAGGGCACAGAGGGTGTACAGCTGGAAGTATCGTAAGAATATTCCACCAAGGTCACAAATAAGGAAACTTCCTCCCATCCTGTACTTCCAGACCTAGATGTTTCTAGGGGAGCATTTAGTACTGCCCAGATGCGAGATCCTACTTTGGTACATGCCAGAGAACAAGTATTGGTGGTAAATGGGGTCCCACAAGAGCATAAGCTAGATAAGCAATTTCCTCATTTTGCAGTTAATGGTGACCTCCAGTAGTGTGTCACTTAGGTCCGAAATGAGGTGGGTGAGCAGTTACTAGTTCCCCAGCCATACAGAAGGATGGCACTGGACTTAGCCCATAATGATGTACTAGGGGGGCATTTGGGGGCTGAGAAAAAAGAGGCACATATAGCTGATCTGTTCTTCTGGCCTGGGTTGAAGGCAGAGGTAAAAAGATATTGCGCTTCCTACCCCACATGCCAGTTGACTGCCCCTGGCCCACACTTTTGAAGACCTTTAGTACCACTCCCCATTATTGAAGTGCCATTTGAGCGAATTGCTATGGACCTGGTAGGTCCTTTGGTGAAGTCCGCTCAAGGACACCAATACATTTTGGTTATACTTGATTATGCTACCCGGTACCCTGAGGCTATTCCAATACATAATTCCTCATCCAAAACCATTGCTCGCAAACTATTTCATATGTTTACAAGGACAGGTTTTCCCAAAGAGGTCCTTACTGACCAAGGCACACCCTTTATGTCGAACGTCATGGCCGACTTATGTAAGCTATTTCAAATTAAACAGCTAAAGACCTCTGTCTATCACCCACAAACAGATGGCCTGGTTGAGAGGTTTAATAAAACCCTGAAAACAATGCTAAAGAGCGTGGAAACATGGAAGAGTGAGACCACCCCATATAGAAGTGTTGTAGAGCACATTGCCCAAATGCAGGAGAGAATTGCTAATGTAATGCCAATGGTGAAAGAGCATCTCCAGAAGGCCCAAGAAACCCAAAGTAGGGTGTATAATCGGTCAGCCAAAATAAGAAATTTCCAGGTAGGGGACAGAGTGGCTGTTCTCATCCCTACAGTAGAAAAAGTTAGGGGAGGTGGATTACAGGGTGCACCAACCAGGGAAAAGAAAACCCTACCAGATCTACCATGTTAATTTGCTAAAGCCCTGGAGAGATAGGGAAGCAGTATCTACTGAGGCTACTGCGAGCTTTGAAAGACAAAATAAGGTAAATACTATAAAAGTAGCTTCTTCCCTGTCAAGGTTTCAGACTCAACAAGTTAAGGAGTTTTTGCAGAGGAACAAAGATGTTTTTTCTGAGTTACCTGGGCTTACCAATGTCATAGAGCATGATATAATCACTGAACCCAATGTGAAGGTGTGTGTAAAACCATATCCCATTCCTGAAGCTCGCAGACAGGCAGTTTCAGAGGAAGTAATGAAAATGTTACAATTTGGTGTCATAGAGGAATCACAGAGTGAGTGGTCAAGTCCAATTGTCCTAGTCCCCAAGGCCAATGGGATTATACGGTTATGTAATCATTACAGGAAGTTGATTGAGTTATCCAAATCCGATGCCTACCCTATGCCTCGGGTTGACAAACTCATTGAAAGGTTAGGACCAGCCAGGTATATCACCACCCTTGATCTTACTACAGGGTATTGGCAAATACCGCTAACCTGAGAGGCAAGGGAGAAAACTGCCTTCTCTACCCCAGAGAGGCATTTTCAGTACAAAAGAATGCCTTTTGGTCTACAGACTGCCCCAGCTACTTTTCAAAGGGCAATGGACAAATTATTGCGCCATCATTTTAAGTACACCTCAGTCTACTTAGATGACATTGTAATTGGCACTGATTGGGAATCCCATCTGTCAAAAGTCCAGGCAGTGCTAGACTCTTTAAAAAAAGGTGGATTCACAGTAAATCCAGAGGAAGCCCGATACTTTTTTTTATTATGCAGACTAATATAGTTAATACCAACCTGAGGTACATCTCTAAAGAAGCATTCCCCAATAGCAGAGTAGGTAGAGCACATGCCCCTCAGTCTGGGAGCTCCACAAGGCTGTGGGTTCTATTCCCACCTCTACTGAAAGCCCATTGCCAAAACACTGGTTGATTGTGCTTTAACTAATTTGGAAAGTGATGGAAAGACAAGTGCCGGAAGTCCATCATCTGCCTTCCATTTGGCTGTACCTTTTTTGTAAAGGGGTTGTCCTTCAAAGCTACCCAGGTACCTACTTCAGGCCAGGGGTTCCCCATCTAAAATTTTGCCCATATCTTTGCATCAACTTGGGCATTTTTTTCCCCCATACAGAACCCTGTTTGGGGTTTGCCTAGCATCAGCCTGAAGCTGACCTTGGCAAATTGCTTAATGAGGACAGTGTTTTGTACAAAACTTTAAATAAAAACAAAGGATTTGTGAGGCTGATACGCGTTAATGTAGCCTGAGGAAAATGCAGCTTTGGCGCTTTACTGAATAATATGTATCTGTCACTCTTTAATGTAGCCTGTGGAAGATGTGACCTATGCCTTTGTATTCAACAGGCAGGTAGCAAAAAGGCCTGGAAGTAGGGGCAGGCCATGGGCCACACAGCTTAGTCCTGCTGGGAGCAGTTCCAGATTACCATAATAACTGATTGTCCCCTTGTGCCTCTGCACTAACTGGCAGTGTCGGAAGTCCATCTTCTGCCAAATAGAGTCAATACCAACCTGAGGTACATGTCTAAAAGAGCCTTCCCCAGAGCAGAGTTGGTACGTCACATGCCCCCGATCTGGGAGGCCAAAAAGGTTGTTGATTTTTGAGGTTTGATTCCCACCTCTGCTGAAAACTCAATACAAAAGCAGCACTGGTTGATTGTGTTTTAACTAACTCTGGAGAGTGATGGAACTCCATAATCTGCCTTCCATTTGGCTGTATTGGTTTGATTCCCACCTCTGCTGAAAACTCAGTGCCAAAGCACTATGTATCTGTCACTTGTTAATGTATCCTGAAGAAGATGCGACCTATGCCTTTGTATTCAACAGACAGGTAGCAAACGAAGATGCGACCTATGCCTTTGTATTCAACAGACAGGTAGCAAACAGGCCTTAAACTAGGGGCATGCAATAGACCACACAGCATAGTCCTGCTAGGAGCAGTTCTGGATAACCACAATAACCGATTGTCCCCTTGTGCCTCTGCATTGACTGGCAGTGCCAGAAGTCCATCTTCTGCCTAATAAAGTCAATACCAACCTGAGGTACAGCTTTAACAAAACCTTCCAAAATAGCAGCATCAGTAGAGTGCATGCCTTTGGACTGGGAGGTTCACAAGGACGTGTGTTCAATGCCCACCTTTGCTGAAAACTTAGTGCTAAAGCAGCTCCGGTTGATTGTGCTTTAACTAACCCTGGAGAGTGATGGAAAGACAAGTGCTGGAAGTCCATCATCCGCCTTCCATTTGGCTGCACCTTTTTCTTACAGGGATTGTCCTTCAAAGCTACCCAGGTATCTACTTCAGGCCAGGGGTTCCCCATCTAGCATTTTGCCCTTACCTTAGCATCAACTTGGGTCTGTTTTTCCCCATACAGAACCCTTTTTGGGGTTTGCCTAGAATCAGCCTGAAGTTGACCTTGGCAAGTTGCTTAATGAGGACAGTTTTAAAAAACTGATTACTGAAACTGATTACGCGTTAAAGGGGACCTGTCACCCAGACATAAAAAACTGTATAATAAAAGTCCTTTTCAAATTAAACATGAAATCCAAATTTATATTTATTAAAGCATTCATAACTGTTGTAAACTCATTTAAAAATCTCAGCTGTCAAACAAATATTTTTTCCTGAATCATGTATAACTACTATGATTTTGTAGATTTGGTAGGTCCGGCACACTGAAGGTGGAAGAATTTGCCTCCTCACAGAAATCTTCATCTAAAACCTCAGTGTTTCCAGGAACAGCAGCCATACTTCATGTTTGTTGGAGGGCTTGCAGGCCAAATAAAGGTATGCATGAGATTATTTAATGTCCTTGTTATAATGTGAAATATTTTATTTTCCTTTACACATGTATAGGAGGCCCCATCCAAGTTATCACCTTTAAATAACTCTGGGCCTTCCACATTTGGGTTTGACTGAATATTGTACTGAAGGTTTCCTAAGGGGCAGGGGGTAAAATGATGCTGGTTAAAAAAGTTTCTGTTTTATAGTGGAAATCATATTGCAATTAAACAGTGTGCTGCTACAGGTGAACATTTTAATCGTAGCCTTATCCTTGATTGACCCAGAACCCCCTGCTAAAAGGCTATTGCTGTCAATATTAAAATTATACATAAAACTTGCTGCTGTTGGAAAAACTGCTGCTGGTGCATAGCAACATGTAAACGGAGTGCTTGTCTACATTTAAAGCGACAGTCTGTTAAATTTGAGTATGGTACAGACAAATAACTGTCAGTTGATTTTGCGTTACTGTTATTTTTTTTTTTTAGCTTTTTTTAGCAACTCAGTTTGTTATTTTAGCATAAATGTGGTTGCTACAGTTCAGTGTATGCTAGAAACTGGGCAGCGGTTTAAATAACAGGTTGGAAGAATTGAAGAGACCCTAAACATACAATGAACAATAAGTAACGATAAAACTGTAGCTGCTCAGAGCAATAGGTTGTTTTTGCTGCCAGGGTTATTGACCCCCAACAACCAGAGAGAAAAAGAGGCAGAAGAAGAAGACAATTATTTTAAAATTAAAAATGGTTAAGAATAGAACAATCTGTAACATACTAAAAGTTAACTTAAAGGAGAACTATAACTCTAACGTCACTAATATGTGACTTTTTTTGACCTACTACTCAAATAACAGTCCTTAATTCCTCATTTTAACCTTTAGAAGTCACCAGCAGTCTTGACAGCAGATTTTAAAGGATGTATGGGTGAAGCATTCCTTAATGGCAAATCAATTGGCTTACGGAACTATGTTGAAAGACAAGACAAATGTGGCGGATGCTTTTTAAGGTAAGTATTGTGCTTTTGCTGTAGTTCAAGGTATGTTTTAATTATGGTCAGCAATACACAGGCACACAAATAAATTGCATATAAAATACAAATCATTATGTCTTTCAGAATACACACATAACATATATACATAACATAGATAATGTAAAAACTCCCTATTCATTTAAAGTCAACAATCTACATTTTTGTACTTTGTCTATGGAATTGTCTCATGAAAATATTAAAAGCTAAATACATATTTAGTTTAATTTGATGTATTTTCCCAAACTTTCATGAAGGAATTGCAGATATGGGATAACTTTTCCAGAAACTCATTATCCGGAAAGCTCTGAATTATGGCCATCTCCCATAGACTCCATTTTATCCAAATTATCCAAATTTTTAAAAATGATTTCCTTTATTAATAATAATAACAATAATGATAATAAATCAGTAGTTTGCACTTGATCCAAACTAAGATATAATTAATCCTCATTGGAAGCTAAACGAGCCTATTGAGTTTATTTAATGTTTACATAATTTTCTAGTATGAAGATCCAAAAAACTGAAAGATTTTTATCCAGAAAACCCCAGGTCCCGCACATTCTGGATAACAGGTCTCATTCCTGTACTTGCACTTTTAACCTTGCTTATTTAGCCATTGCTTCTTTGGTATCCTAGCCAAAGACTTAGCACCTCCCAACAGCCCCCTTGTTATAATCAGTGTACAATAATCCATAAAATGCCTTGATTTACCAGTTTATGGGCATAGAATGACAGTAACATCCCCATTTTTTTGTTGGTCCAGTTTTGTGCCAGCCCAGACAATTAAGCAAATAACATTTTCCTAAACCTTTTTTTCAGGCTGAAGGTCTTAAAGTCTGTGCACCTGGATACTTATGCATTCTTGTGAAGTTTTCTATTTTACTATTTTAACTTTATGTTATCACATGGAATGATATTATTATGGTGTGATCAGTCAAACCTGCCTTAATATAAGGTTGTGCTTACTAAACCTGTTCATCACAATAAGTCTAGATGTCTGAGCAGCTAGTTTCATTTATCACTTTTTGTGTGTAAAATGCTCCATCCAACCAGCAGATGGTGCTGTGAAACTGCATTATCTTTTTAGTTGTGTTATATTTTTCGTAGAATGATATGCTTTTAGGTTCTACTAAAAAAACATTTAAACATGAAATAAGCCCAGCAGCATTGTTTTGCCTTCAGTAAGGATTAATTCTATTTTAGCTGGGATCAAGTACAAGGTACTGTTTATTATTACAGAGAAAACGGCAATCTTTAAAAGAATATATAATTACTTTGTTTACATCATCTTTATGGGAGATGACTCCTGTAATTTCTAACTTCCTGTATATTGGGCTTTCAGATAAGAGATCAATTACCCATGCAAGCTATTTCTCTTTTTTTCTATACATTTGTAAATCAAAATTAGGCACATGAAATCATCATTAACAGAAGTCCCTACTCTAGTGGAGCTTAGGTCTTATGCCTAAAGGCAGAGACATACAGGCAGATTCAGGGAGATTATTCGGCCGGCAAAAAATCTCCTCTTTTTCAGGGCAACTTTGGAAAATGAAGTGAGACAACTTCGGGGCGACTTCGGAAAACAAAGTGCTCTGTGAGCCTTTAGTGCCGGCGATTTTCATTCTAGCCGGCGGAAGGCAGGGGAAAGCAGTTCGGGGAGATTAGTCGCCCCGAAGAAGAGGAGATTTGTTGACAGGCGACTAATCTCCCCGAATCCGCCAGTGTGTTTCTGTTCTAAGGCATACCACTTCTGAATTCTCAAAAATAGAGGGAAAACTAGAACATGCCTATGATCTACCTGAACTCGACCATTTTCTGTGAACCCAGTCCTTGTGTGCACAATTTAGGACTTACCAACACAAATCTGGGACCATTGTGATGTATGGTTTAAGATTCCCATAACATAACATGCCAGGGACAATAATCCTCAGGAGCCAATAAATATGCATGTTATTTTAATGAAGTCAGAAATCAAAGTCAAGACCAGAGCTGTGCACGGCAGCAATTACTAACCACTTGCCACCATGCTATCCATCTCAGTTTATACTTGAAAAAGGGACTGGTTCCCGAAACATGTCGTGAGTGAAAATACACCAATAAAGGGTGTTTGCAGACTAAAGTACTGCCTGTTCCTGGTCTGTTTCCTTTACTTTCAAATTGTACTGTTTTCTGGGTCAACTGGAGAGCTGCTGAATAAAAAGCTAAATAATTAAAAATACACAAAAAAATAAAAGATGAAAACCAATTATTATGAAAGTTGTCTTTTAAATAACTTAAACTAAGAATATCATATTTTCCCAATTTACATTTAATGTATAGTGTGAAATCACTGCTGTGTACCTAGGTAATTGTGCTCTTGTCTTTCTTCAGCTGAAGCTTTTGCCATACACCGTAATAAAACAGCACCACCTACTTTTCACCATTAGGGGTGCAGCTGTGTCTGTGTTTATTTTCAGAACCAGAAAGAGTCAGCTAATTCAGTGGCGGAACTACTGGGGGAGCAGGGGGTGCAATTGGGCCATGCACTGCCAATTTCGTTATAATCAGTGTACAATAATCCATAAAATGCCTTGATTTACCAGTTTATGGGCATAGAATGACAGTAACATCCCCATTTTTTTGTTGGTCCAGTTTTGTGCCAGCCCAGACAATTAAGCAAATAACATTTTCCTAAACCTTTTTTTCAGGCTGAAGGTCTTAAAGTCTGTGCACCTGGATACTTATGCATTCTTGTGAAGTTTTCTATTTTACTATTTTAACTTTATGTTATCACATGGAATGATATTATTATGGTGTGATCAGTCAAACCTGCCTTAATATAAGGTTGTGCTTACTAAACCTGTTCATCACAATAAGTCTAGATGTCTGAGCAGCTAGTTTCATTTATCACTTTTTGTGTGTAAAATGCTCCATCCAACCAGCAGATGGTGCTGTGAAACTGCATTATCTTTTTAGTTGTGTTATATTTTTCGTAGAATGATATGCTTTTAGGTTCTACTAAAAAAACATTTAAACATGAAATAAGCCCAGCAGCATTGTTTTGCCTTCAGTAAGGATTAATTCTATTTTAGCTGGGATCAAGTACAAGGTACTGTTTATTATTACAGAGAAAACGGCAATCTTTAAAAGAATATATAATTACTTTGTTTACATCATCTTTATGGGAGATGACTCCTGTAATTTCTAACTTCCTGTATATTGGGCTTTCAGATAAGTGATCAATTACCCATCCAAGCTATTTCTTTTTTTTTCTATACATTTGTAAATCAAAATTAGGCACATGAAACCATCATTAACAGAAGTACCTACTCTAGTGGAGCTTAGGCCTTATGCCTAAGGGCAAAGACACAGGCAGATTCAGGGAGATTATTCGGCCGGCGAAAAATCTCCTCTTTTTCAGGGCAACTTTGGAAAATGAAGTGAGACAACTTCGGGGCGACTTCGGAAAACGAAGTGCTCTGAGTGCCTTTAGTGCTGGCGATTTTTATTCTAGCCGGCGGAAGGCAGTTTGGGGAGATCAGTCACCCCGAAGAAGAGGAGATTTGTCGACAGGCGACTAATCTCCCCGAATCTGCCAGTGTGTCTCTGCCCTAAGGCATACCACTTCTGAATTGTCAAAAATAGAGGGAAAACTAGAACGTGCCTATGATCTACCTGGACTCGACCATTTTCTGTGAACCCAGTCCTTGTTGTGTGCACAATTTAGGGACCATTGTGATGTATGGTTTAAGATTCCCATAACATAACATGCCAGGGACAATAATCATCAGGAGCCAATAAATATGCATGATATTTTAACGAAGTCAGAAATCAAAGTCAAGACCAGAGCTGTGCACGGCAGCAATTACTAACCGCTTGCCACCATGCTATCCATCTCAGTTTATGTACTGTTTTCTGGTATTCAGAACAAGATGAGCGAACGAAATCAGATATGTATAGACCTGCTGTTTCAACACACACCATCCATCATGTGATAATCATTCAATTTGAAAGTAAAGGAAACAGACCAGGAACAGGCAGTACTTTAGTCTGCAAACACCCTTTATTGGTGTATTTTCACTCACGACATGTTTCGGGAACCAGTCCCTTTTTCAAGTCCCACTTGAAAAAGGGACTGGTTCCCGAAACATGTCGTGAGTGAAAATACACCAATAAAGGGTGTTTGCAGACTAAAGTACTGCCTGTTCCTGGTCTGTTTCCTTTACTTTCAAATTGTACTGTTTTCTGGGTCAACTGGAGAGCTGCTGAATAAAAAGCTAAATAATTAAAAATACACAAAAAAATAAAAGATGAAAACCAATTATTATGAAAGTTGTCTTTTAAATAACTTAAACTAAGAATATCATATTTTCACAATTCACATTTAATGTATAGTGTGAAATCACTGCTGTGTACCTAGGTAATTGTGCTCTTGTCTTTCTTCAGCTGAAGCTTTTGCCATACACCGTAATAAAACAGCACCACCTACTTTTCACCATTAGGGGTGCAGCTGCATCTGTGTTTATTTTCCGAACCAGAAAGAGTCAGCTAATTCAGTGGCGGAACTACCGGGGGAGCAGGGGGTGCAATTGGGCCACGCACTGCCAATTTCTGGCCGCATCGGCCGATTTCGGGCAAAAAATGGAGGGGGGAGGGGGCCTGGCTGCAGGACCCTCCAGTTACGTTACGGAGCTAATTTATAAATTACACGAATATCATATTAATACATAATTTATGAATGCTTAAGTGTAAGTGGTTCAAAAAAAGGCGCAGCTTTCAGCTTATGTGCCTGATGTGTAGCCCGCAGGAGGAAGACAACGCTTTCCATTTTGATGGCAGTGGATATTCTATTGTTGAAAAGACTCTTCGTTCTACTGCAACACATCCATTTCCACACCTTCTCTCCAAATGGGCTCCGACTCTATCTTTCCACCAATGGAAGGTTAACAGCTTGTTCAAGAATTATATTCATGTTTGTTTTATTTATTACAGATGCAAAGATGTAATATTGTTTCTGAAGACAGTCAAAGTGCAGCTTCCAACCATTATATAGTATGTCCCTCTGGACTAGGGTTGCCACCTTTGTGCGGCACATGATCCGGGGCAGGGGGTGGGGCAATGACATCAGTCCGTGACATTGTGGGTGGGACATGCTACATGATGCGGGCTATGCCATGGTGATCAGCAATTGGCTGATCACCATGTGAATCAGGGGGGATCCTACCCTGTTTTCTTTTTTTGGAAAAACCAGGCAGGCAGACTGTCTTGACCCAGGTCAAATCGGGACAGGTGGCAACCCTACTCTGGACACATAACCAGCTGTGCTTTGGTTATCTCAAGCACATACTCTCCCTTCTGCCCATTCACAGCATGGCATGTTCTTTGGATACTGGATGCATACCATCTTGTACATATTAACATACTGTATATAATGGGTATAACTGACTGTAGAACAAGGAGTTAGCACAGCTCCTGACAACATTAGTTAGATGCATGCTCTCCAGTGGTCACTTACTATTGGAGTATTGCAGAGCAGTAGTGCTGTTCTAATACTTCCTGCTATGGGTATATATGGGTGCTCACAGCAGGAAATATTAGAGCACTAATATTCTAATATACTAATTAATATTCTAATAATATTCCAATATTTATGAATGCTGCTGGGACATTCCACTTACAGGGATTGTTCACCTTTAAATTAACTTTTAGTATGAAGTAGAGAGTGATATTCTGATACAATTTGCTAGGGTCCAAATTACCCTAGCAAATATGTATTTATTTTAATAGGAGCCTGGAATATAAATAGGAGACGGCCTGAATACAAAGAAGAGTAATAAAAAGAAGCAATAACAATACCGTTGCAGCCTTACCTACTATTAGTTTTTTAGATGGGATCAATGACTCCCATTTGAGAAAATAAATAATGGTCAGTTGAAAAGTTGCTTAGAATTAGCCGTTCTATAACATACTAAAGGTTAACATTAAGGTGAACCACCCCTTTAACCTGGACTTAGCTCACACCTGAAACTAAGAGAACTGATTTTGAATCTCAGCCACTTTTAGATGAATCTTAGCAACTCCTGACTGACTAAACAATGTACTGTTATTTGTTTATTTCTTGAGGCCAGATATTAATTTCTGAACATTTTGTGGTTTATCAGAGAGATTTCCTGTCTGTGGAAATAGTGGATGGGAACTTGAGAGTTTCAGTGGAACTTGGATCGGGGCCTCTAGTTCTGACATCAGACAAGCAGCATTGGATTATGGTACAAAGTTGACTTCCACCGCAACTGAAAGGTATAGTATTCAAATTTGACCTACGGATCAAGTGTGGCGTATTGTGGCTATAGCTGATCTTTTCACATAAACTTCTGCCAAAGTAATTGTACACAATGGCAAAGGTGTTGTATGACAAGAGTTTCACCATGTGGGAATATTTAGCCTAGTACAGTATCTGTATATACTGTACATGACAAGGATGTAATACAGTTCACTCCTCTTATACCCTTGTGTCAGAAAAAGCAAGAACTAAATAGTACATTATTTCAGAGCACTAGTGCAAAGAAGACAAAGAGACATGTCACATACAGTATATCCAGTGTGCTAGAGATACATCTTGTGAATTAGAAACATACAGAAGGAAGTTGGTATACTGAATATATTAGTATTAGTAGAGTAGCAGTAGTAATAAAATAGATTAATTCGTTGATACTAACTCCTGCATATGGAGCTGTGCTTTTCACTTGCATACTCATTTTCATTATTGTTTTTTTTCCCTTAAATATCACATGAAAATACTTGTGAACATGTGATGGTAAAACTAACTAAACCTAAAGTACTGACTGACCTTCACTATTGCTGCAGAGGTCAGCCTGGTCATCCTGGTAATGATGGAGATACAAGTTGACATCCTAAGTAGGCTTTCTTGCAGCAGAATGCAGAATTATTACTCCTGTAACAGCACAACTGTCTGCCTTGTGCTATTTATAAATTCAATCTTTTTTTGGTATTGTAAATAATATCATTGTGTTTTATGGCTGGTAAAATAATTTAAATTGATATTTTTTCTGTAATGTTCTATGAAGCAGGGAGATATTTTTTTTAAACTTGTTTTTATTAATGCCTCATCACAATTTTACATGTTCATTTATGCATTGTTGACAATGTTGTTATAAAATTGCACAACCAATAATCAATAAAACATTTCGGTCCAAATCAGTTTTGTCTGTGCGTTCTTAAATCGTATGAGCATAATATACAGTTGCAACATGTACTGAGAAATAAGATTTGAGAGGTGTTACATGTTGGGTAATGATGTTCACTTTTATAAGTTCACCACTACTTCTGACCAAATATTTGTGTGAGGTCTATTTTCTTTTTTATAGTCTGAACAGATATTGACATAACAGTTAACATAAAATTAACAAAAAATTAATAAACCATATGTTTATGTGAACGAACCTTATATTTACATCATGTAATTGTAAAGATTCTGAAATACTATTTAATGTAATGTTAATGACTCCGATTAAGAATAGTCATCGTTGTGTTATTAGAATCCAAACAATTTCAAGTACCATCTGAGTATTAGTTTAGTTAAACAAACACACATTTGCTCCAAAATACCAAGATAAATAGGAATCAAGTGCAGAGCCAGATTTACATAGTGGGCACCCCTAGGCCCACTGCCATTCGTCGCCCCTGTCCCCTCCCCTTTATTCGGGCAAATTTTTATCATCTGGATAGGAGCAATGGGGATTGCTGCATGGGAAACTATTGTTTCTCCTGTGCATCCCCAGTGCGTCCTCAATTACGCACGTGCGTCCTCGTTTACGCGCGATTACGCATGCGCGTCAGGGTTACTATCAGCAATCATCATGGCAGCCCATACTACCAGAGGATTCCCCTCCTCAGGACACCCCAATTATTTGGCCACTGATCACCAGGGGGCGCTGTCAACAAGTAAAATGGAACCTTGATAAAATAATGGGACACTTAATTATGCCACTGGCAGACTGAGCCTGCTCAAGGGCTCCATACACTTCTTTATCAGCCAACCCTGGCTGGGACACGCAGCATGACAAATAAGTGATCAGTGCATGAAGTACAATCTGTAAGACTTACACCAGGTGCCATGTATGGAACGGAAGGGTAGGAGCTGAGGTCCAGAGGTCGCAACATACACACGCCCCCTCCTCACAAATGTAACGTTTGAAGCCAGCAAAGACGCCGCCGCATGTCTGGGGAATGACTGATGCCGAAAGGCCGTTGAATAAGTAACACAGGCTGCTTCCCAGCCCTTATCTCCTTCGCTCACAGGAACAGCGCTGCAGTGAATACAGCAGTAGAATTCAGACTTGTTCTAACCCATTGCAATCTCCTCCTCTACTACTACCCCCCCCCCATAGTTCCCTGTGTCTCCACCTCTCCCTCCCTCCTGTCCTGCTCCACCTTTCTCTCCCTCTTTCTCTGCTTTCTGTCGGGGCTCACAGGAGATGTCAAGAAGTGCTTTGCGCACGAACGTGCGTCCTCGGTTACGCACGGTTATGCACAATTACGCACGCGCATTCTCTTTTGCGCACGGTTACGCACAATTACGCACGCGCGTCCACAGTTACGCACGGTTGCGCGCCGTTGCGCACAGCTGCGGCGAGGACCGAAGTTGCTAAAGGCCAGCTGGGTTGCCTGGGGAAACTGGCAGATCTGGCCCGGCACTGCTCACAGCTTTCTATTCTGTCACCCTCTTGACTTATTGTTTGTTTGCTACCCCTGCTGTTCCCTCCCTCCCTGCCCCTGTCTACAATCTTGTACCCGTCCGCTCACTGTACATAGCAATATTTCCTTTCATTTGCTCTACATCTGCCGCATTATCCTCTTCATCTATAACCAGTCTTATAATACAACAATGGAGATCTTTTTCTATTTTTATTCTATTGTATAAATGCCATATTCTGTAACTGATATATGTTCTACTATCTTTTTTTGGTTTATATCATGAACAATATGTCTTGGGCGCAGCCTTCTCTAAGCATCTGAAAATTCATAGCTGTTTTTCTTCATACAGTAATGATGTAGACTTGTTTATTCTGAAATATTTAGTTACAAGGCTGGATTCCCATGGGCTGGAAGGACTTATCAGACAATTAAATATTTTTAATATGTTATTGTAATTGGTGATAAGTTGCGTGACATATTCTCCAGAAAATATTCTTATTATTTCAGCTATAATTTTGGGCCAGTGCAGTGATGGATTATTGACTGAAGGTGTGTGTGTGTGTATATATAAGTGAAATATTTTCAGCATAATGTTTGGAAGTGATTTGCTTATTCGTATTGGGCTTTGTGCAAAATATCCTCACAATTTGTGGTGTTTTTTCATACTCAAAGTAGTATTCAAGCACAACTGTACTCAAGAAATAAATTGTGTGTGTTTGTGTCAGATTTGTTAGTACAGACATAATACTTGTCATTTGTTTGGATAATAAACCACACATTGTGCTGGCATTGATGGGGTGGGCTTGACTGTTAGACTGGAAAATAGTTATGGTGGTCAGAATGCAGGAAGCATCAATGTTTTATCTATAGAGGAGCAATATTGTGGGAAATAGTCTAAGGTAGGTCTTTTTGTTACCCAGTGCACTTCCGGGTCACAGACAATTGCCATTTGAAATGGCGATATATACCCTAAATATAGTTTCTAGTTACACATTTTGTAACTGTGAAATTGGTGATGAGCAGAGGTTGCTTTGCCAGTAAAAAAACATACAAAATATACAAAGGTGATAATCACCCAGAATATGCAGGGGGCATGCCCAAGATTTCAATGGGGAATTTGATAATTGCATGTCACGAAAATATTTATTGTTTTGGACTTTTCCTTAAAATGGACAGATTTTACATGTCCTGGAAAATGTACTGCCACTGCCCTAAAAAGAGGAGCTGATATTGGTGCTTCTGTCATGTCACAAATGAATGGTCAGATTGAAGCTTGGAAAGCGGAATGGGGACTAAACAGAACACAGCTAATTTGTATCTATCTATCTATCTGTCTAATTATGTCTAACTTGTTGCCCTGCCGCTTTTGTTCAGTTGAATGAATGATTCATATAGAGCAGTGATACCAAGCAAGATTCTTCTGTAGAAGTCATTTAGAGTCTTTTTTCTGATGCACGGATTGTAGTAAACACAATAAAGTGTTATATTTCCAAATAAGTATAGGATACTGCACACAAGGTTAGTGATAAGTCAAAGTTGCTTAATAGTCTTAAAACATTTCACCACTCACCGAGCAACTTCCAACTAAGGTGTAAATGGCTGAACAATACCCTACCACTCTATTGAACTTGAGAAGCTCCTTAGATGAGAGGTGATACATTTTCAAGATTACTCAGAAAGTCCAGTTGCTATAGACCTTTTCTGCTGTGGAAGAAATGTTTTGCGTGCTTTTTGTATTTAAAGGGGTTGTTCACCTCCAAACAATATATTTAGTGTTTTCAGATTGTTCACCAGTAATAAAGACTCTTTTCAACTGCATGTTTTATTTTTTACCATGTTCACAAAATGTAACGTTAAAGCTTAATGTTCCTGTCTCTGGTGTCTCAGCAGCTCAGTGATGCAGGTGCAGGTTCTCAACTGTTACAATTTGCTACATTTAGTTGATACAATTAGTTGACAGATTTCTCAGCAGCATTTCTGGAGTTTTAGCAACTATTGTTTCAATTCTAAAGCTGCCTTTAATGAAACTCATGGTTTCTGCTCAGCAGGGACAAAGATAAAAAAAAATGTATCGACAAGATGTATCAATTTAGAAGAGTTACAGAGTTGGCGACCCCCCCAGCTAAAGGGCGAAAAATTCAATGCAACACTTCAATATTAGCAAAACGATCACAAACAAAAAACAGAAAGTAATTGCAAAAAGTCTTTATTTGTGGTGAACTTTCTGAAACCAACTAAACTGAAAAAAAAGTTGAACAACTCCTTTAATGGAGATACTGGAATGGGTTATCATTTGAAGGATATGCTTCTTGTAATACAAGGTATCTATTGGGCTATTACCATCTGGGTTACCATCTGCATTTCCTAAATAGATTTGCAATAGAGAGAGAATCCATGGTGATGCAAAAGGTTAGGTAAACTTATTGGCATGTATAATTGTTTCTCAAATCCTAATGTCTCTATTGTACCCTAACCTTTAGTTTGTAAAGTCTCATGTGTAGGGCCCTCTAATCCTATTGTACTCGGTAAAGCCTTATTTGTTATTCACCATTTATTCCCAGTTTGTTATAACTAAGGTAAAGCACTGCGTAATTTGTCAGCGCTATATAAATAAATGATGATGATGATGTATAGGAAAGTGTACCCATATAGGGGTCTATTCACCCCTGCAATAGAAGTCTTGAGATAACGGTGGACTCTTCTCCATCTCTTCCAGAATCAAGAATACATAATCAAGTCTTTTGTTATAGAATAGTGCCAGGGTTACTATCAGCAATCATCATGGCAGCCCATACTACCAGAGGATTCCCCTCCTCAGGACACCCCAATTATTTGGCCACTGATCACCAGGGGGCGCTGTCAACAAGTAAAATGGAACCTTGATAAAATAATGGGACACTTAATTATGCCACTGGCAGACTGAGCCTGCTCAAGGGCTCCATACACTTCTTTAACAGCTAACCCTGGCTGGGACACGCAGCATGACAAATAAGTGATCAGTGCATGAAGTACTATCTGTAAGACTTACACCAGGTGCCATGTATGGAACGGAAGGGTAGGAGCTGAGGTCCAGAGGTCGCAACATACACACGCCCCCTCCTCACAAATGTAACGTTTGAAGCCAGCAAAGACGCCGCCGCATGTCTGGGGAATGACTGATGCCGAAAGGCCGCTGAATAAGTAACACAGGCTGCTTCCCAGCCCTTATCTCCTTCGCTCACAGGAACAGCGCTGCAGTGAATACAGCAGTGGAATGCAGACTTGTTCTAACTTCTAACCCATTGCAATCTCCTCCTCTAATACATAGTTCCCTGTGTCTCCACCTCTCCCTCCCTCCTGTTCTGCTCCACCTTTCTCTCCTTCTTTCTCTCCTTTCTGTCGGGGCTCACACACAGGAAATGTCAAGAAGTGCTTTGCGCACGAACGCGCGTCCTCGGTTGCGCGCGGTTACGCACAATTACGCACGCGCGTCCTCGGTTGCGCACGGTTACGCACAATTACGCACGCGCGTCCACGGTTACGCACGGTTGCGCGCCGTTGCGCACAGCTGCGGCGAGGACCGAAGTTGCTAAAGGCCAGCTGGGTTGCCTGGGGAAACTGACAGATCTGGCCCGGCACTGCTCACAGCTTTCTATTCTGTCACCCTCTTGACTTATTGCTTGTTTGCTAACCCTGCTGTTCCCTCCCTCCCTGCCCCTGTCTACAATCTTGTACCCGTCCGCTCACTGTACATAGCAATATTTCCTTTCATTTGCTCTACATCTGCCGCATTATCCTCTTCATCTATAACCAGTCTTATAATACAACAATTGAGATCTTTTTCTATTTTTATTCTATTGTATAAATGCCATATTCTGTAACTGATATATGTTCTACTATCTTTTTTTGGTTTATATCATGAACAATATTTCTTGGGCGCAGCCTTCTCTAAGCATCTGAAAATTCATAGCTTTTTTTCTTCATACGGTAACGATGTAGACTTGTTTATTCTGAAATATTTAGTTACAAGGCTGGATTCCCATGGGCTGAAACGACTTATCAGACAATTAAATATTTTTAATATGTTATTGTAATTGGTGATAAATTGGGTGGCATATTCTCCAGAAAATATTTATATTATTTCAGCTACTGTATAATTTTGGACCAGTGCAGTGATGGATTATTGACTGAAGGTGTGTGTGTGTGTATATATAAGTGAAATATTTTCAGCATAATGTTTGGAAGTGATTTGCTTATTCGTATTGGGCTTTGTGCAAAATATCCTCACAATTTGTGGTGTTTTTTCATACTCAAAGTAGTATTCAAGCACAACTGTACTCAAGAAATAAATTGTGTGTGTTTGTGTCAGATTTGTTAGTACAGACATAATACTTGTCATTTGTTTGGATAATAAACCACACATTGTGCTGGCATTGATGGGGTGGGCTTGACTGTTAGACTGGAAAATAGTTATGGTGGTCAGAATGCAGGAAGCATCAATGTTTTATCTATAGAGGAGCAATATTGTGGGAAATAGTCTAAGGTAGGTCTTTTTGTTACCCAGTGCACTTCCGGGTCACAGACAATTGCCATTTGAAATGGCGATATATACCCTAAATATAGCTTCTAGTTACACATTTTGTAGCTGTGAAATTGGTGATGAGCAGAGGGTGCTTTGCCAGTAAAAAAACATACAAAATATACAAAGGTGATAATCACCCAGAATATGCAGGGGGCATGCCCAAGATTTCAATGGGGAATTTGATAATTGCATGTCACGAAAATATTTATTGTTTTGGACTTTTCCTTAAAATGGACAGATTTTACATGTCCTGGAAAATGTACTGCCACTGCCCTAAAAAGAGGAGCTGATATTGGTGCTTCTGTCATGTCACAAATGAATGGTCAGATTGAAGCTTGGAAAGCGGAATGGGGACTAAACAGAACACAGCTAATTTGCATCTATATCTATCTATCTATCTATCTATCTATCTATCTATCTATCTATCTATCTATCTATCTATCTGTTTATCTATCTGTCTAATTATGTCTAACTTGTTGCCCTGCCGCTTTTGTTCAGCTGAATAAATGGTTCATATAGAGCAGTGATACCAAGCAAGATTCTTCTGTAGAAGTCATTTAGAGTCTTTTTTCTGATGCACGGATTGTAGTAAACACAATAAAGTGTTATATTTCCAAATAAGTATAGGATACTGCACACAAGGTATTCAGTTAGTGATAAGTCAAAGTTGCTTAATAGTCTTAAAACATTTCACCACTCACCGAGCAACTTCCAACTAAGGTGTAAATGGCTGAACAATACCCTACCACTCTATTGAACTTGAGAAGCTCCTTAGATGAGAGGTGATACATTTTCAAGATTACTCAGAAAGTCCAGTTGCTATAGACCTTTTCTGCTGTGGAAGAAATGTTTTGTGGGCTTTTTGTATTTAAAGGGGTTGTTCACCTCCAAACAATTTATTTCGTGTTTTCAGATTGTTCACCAGAAATAAAGACTTTTTTCAACTGCATGTTTTATTTTTTACCGTGTTCACAAAATGTAATGTTAAAGCTTAATGTTCCTGTCTCTGGTGTCTCAGCAGCTCAGTGATGCAGGTGCAGGTTCTCAACTGTTACAATTTGCTACATTTAGGTGATACAATTAGTTGACAGATTTCTCAGCAGCATTTCTGGAGTTTTAGCAACTATTGTATCAAATTTTAAAGCTGCCTTTAATGAAATTCATGGATTCTGCTCAGCAGGGACAAAGATAAAAAAAAATGTATCGACAAGATGTATCAATTTAGAAGAGTTACAGAGTTGGCGACCCCCCCCCCAGCTAAAGGGCGAAAAATTCAATGTAACACTTCAATATTAGCAAAACGATCACAAACAAAAAACAGAAAGTAATTGCAAAAAGTCTTTATTTGTGGTGAACTTTCTGAAACCAACTAAACTGAAAAAAAAGTTGAACAACTCCTTTAATGGAGATACTGGAATGGGTTATCATTTGAAGGATATGCTTCTTGTAATACAAGGTATCTATTGGGCTATTACCATCTGGGTTACCATCTGCATTTCCTAAATAGATTTGCAATAGAGAGAGAATCCATGGTGATGCAAAACGTTAGGTAAACTCATTGGCATGTATAATTGTTTCTCAAATCCTAATGTCTCCATTGTACCCTAACCTTTAGTTTGTAAAGTCTCATGTGTAGGGCCCTCTAATCCTATTGTACTCGGTAAAGCCTTATTTGTTATTCACCATTTATTCCCAGTTTGTTATAACTAAGGTAAAGCACTGCGTAATTTGTCAGTGCTTGATAAACAAATGATGATGATGATGTATAGGGAAGTGTACCCATATAGGGGTCTATTCACCCCTGCAATAGAAGTCTTGAGATAACGGTGGACTCTTCTCCATCTCTTCCAGAATCAAGAATACATAATCAAGTCTTTTGTTATAGAATAGTGCCTGAAAGAGATTAGGCAACATAATCAGCCATGCGTCACATGAAATGATTCAATGGAATCTGGGTTCAAACAACAGGTTCTGGGTTCACATATGCACTTTAAAGATTGCAGAATGTTTTTAGCTGTGTTGGGGCACAGTAGTTGATTCTCTTGGTAAACTGTACAAAAACAAGATAAGATACACTTTGGGTCAAAATACACAGCATTTTGAGTACTATTTGGAGAAACAAAACATGGATTTGGAGGGGTGGTCTGCTTTATTTGTTCCTTAAGGCCCAAGGGGTTGACTACAAGTTAAACTCCACAATTTACAAACTAAATATGGAATACTTAGCAGAGAAGCTAAAGGCTTATTAAAGTATTTTTATCCACATGAGAGACAATATGAATGACATTACAACTATCGGTGACCAATTTTCTCCTCCTTACAGATAAAAACTTGGTGGAGATGGAGCCTCCAAAGAATACAGATGATGGGAGCCTATCCACAGCTTATTGATCTGAATCAGGTCATGTAAATGGGCTCATTCACACAAGCGTGATTTTTTTTATTGTATGTCCGAGAAAATATATTTGTCAGTGAAACACCCCTAGTCATATAGCAAAGAAGGGTCAAATCATTTTTGGGTAAGGATGAGATGCACGTGTACCTCTTTCCATTCCCCAATTAAAAAGATATGCTGCAATGTTGGTATGTTGAGCAAATAAATAACTGGAATAGTTGCAACATTGTTCGGATAGTCTGTAGTGAATTTCAGACTCAGATCTGATTGTAGTAGAAGTCAGTTTAAATCTATGCTGTGATGTACCTGATTAGACAGATTTTAAACGCTGGTTCTTGGCAGAGAGCTAAAGGTAGAGATTTGTGTTGCAGTAAATGACTATTACTCAGATCTTACCTTTCACTACTGTCAGACAAAATACAAGAACGCAGGATAAATAACATTAAAATGTTCAAAATACAAATGAACTTTACAGTTTTTTTAGGGATACCAGAAACCTATTTATGGATTTGGCAGAACACAGAATCCTCCACCAATGATTTGACCAAATGCTGAAACAACAATGGAGCCTATTCTGAATTTATAAGACTATTTTAGACTAGCTAGTTTCAACTCAAGCAGAAAATACTTTCTCCTAATTCTGCTTCAGTTTTTCATATACAGTAGACTTAAGTAGAGTTGTCCTGTACTAAACCATGAGATCAGTTTTCTCATCAAATGAAATCACATCATTTTTTTTTTTTGCTCAAAGAAGATTTTATTGAAACAGAGTCATTACAGCAATGTTATAGGGTTACATCAATCAGAACAATGTACAAGAAACATTCCAATGCGTACTGTCAGCAACAATGGCAATTAAAACAGATGTAATACACCATCAGAGCTCTCACATACCCATCCCCCGCTCAGGAAGCTAACTCCATGACTCCACACTATCCCGTGCCATTTTCAAGTAACTCAACGTGGCTAGACCAATGTCTCCATATTTGAATGTATTTGAGCATTTGTCCCCTCTTTTCCAACACCACTCGTTCAAGAGCAGCCAAGTCTGCCATAGCTAGGTGCCATTCTCTAAATGTCGGAGGGGTTAGGTCTTTCCAGTGTAGAGTTAATAAGCGTCTTGCCTGAAATAGCGCTTTAACAAGAAAAAGCCTGGTATGTAAGTCCAATGTTTCATTGAGATCAATATTTAACATACAATTTCTAGCATCCCCCACACCCCAATCTGGTACCATCGAGGACAGACAAAGAATAATTTCTTTCCAGTATACCTGGACCCTGTGGCACTCCCTGAGCGTGTGAAGCAAAGTAGCAGGTTCCAGGTCACATCTGGCGCACATGGGAGAAGGCAACAGCTTCATAGCATATAGTCTCTGTACTGTATAGTATGCTCTATGGATCAAGTACAACTGTAATAGGTTGTGCCTATATGAGTGGGCTACTAGTGTAGGAGTGCGCAATACCCATTCCCACTGTTCATCAGTGATTATGCCTACATCTGCCTCCCATGCCCCTCTGGCCTTTAATTCGGTATCCACATATTGTGGTTTGGATAAACATGCGTACAAATGTGAGATCCTTCTCTTGAGGGTACTGGCGGATAGGGCCTCAATAATGGGTGAGTTCGCAATCTCAGTGTTCGGTCGCCGTCTAAATTCCTGCAAGGTAGTAACAATTCTATGGTACATTAACCATTGAGCTTGGGGAAGGTTTCTAGTTTGGTGAAGGTGGAGCAGAGAAAGCACCTGATCAGCCTCCCAAATGTCCCCCACAGAAACAATCCCAAGATCACACCATATCTTTGGGGGAGGAAACCCCGCCAGACCCACTAGCTCAGGATTACCCCAAAGAGGAGTTTGGGGGGCAAGTTGGTTGTAACCAACCATTCTATGGGCACTACGTAAGATATAGCTCTGTAGCCACACCAACGGCATTTGCAGTTTCTTAGGCTGTTTAACCAACAGTGCTGCCCATGGGGTGGTCGGATGTTGCGCCGCTATCGACCAGAGCTGTGACAGCGGAGGAGATATACCTTCCTGCACCGACGGTATGCAATGAGTGAGCTGTGCTGCGATGTAATACAAATATAGATCTGGCAGTGCCAAACCCCCCTCAACCATAGGTCGCATTAAGGTAGTGAGGCGTAATCGTGGCCTAGAGGCACCCCATATGAATTGGCTGATAGTGCTATTTAGTCCTGCAAAGAACTTCTTAGGTATAAGAACCGGCGAATGCCAGAGGGTATATAACCATTTAGGGAGAATAAACATTTTAATTAGCTGCACCCTACCAGCGGGCCCCAAAGGCAAGGAGTCCCAGGTTTTGAATTTGAGTTGAGTCCACAGAGTTAACCGATCCAGGTTCAATTCCTGAAAGTGAAAGAATTTACTACCTGCAGGGGACAGTCATGCAACGTTTCGCCTGGTAGCAACCCATCCACCAAAAACAGTACAGATTTTTGCGTGTTTGTTTGCAATCCAGAAACTCTGCCAAAGTCTTGTGTGAGCTCAACCAAGGCTTGCAGAGATGGACCTCTATCCCCCAGGTACACCAGTGTGTCATCTGCATACAGTTGAATCTTCTCCACTTGTCCCTCCCTTTCAAACCCTCTAATTTGAGGATGCAACCTTACTGCTTGGGCAAAGGGTTCAATGGCCAGAGCGAAGAGCAAAGGGGAAAGAGGGCATCCCTGCCTTGTTCCTCTGGTGAGGGAAAAGCTCGGGGTGTGCAGAGAGTTTAGCCTCAAGGAAGCTGTGGGGAGTTTGTATAGCAATTGAACCATGGTAATGTATTTCGGGCCAAAGCCCATCGACTCCATAACCTGCCAGAGGTAGGGCCATTCCACCGTATCAAAAGCTTTGGCAATGCCAAGCGCCGCAATGGCCCTACCTCCTACGTTCCCACTATCCATCATAATATTAAGATAAAGCCTCCTAGTGTTTAGACTAGTGGTTTTCTGGGGGATGAATCCCACCTGGTCGGGGTTGACAATCTGGGTAATGACCCTGCTTAGTCTGATAGCAAGAATCTTTGCATAGATTTTCACATCGGCCGTGAGAAGGGAGATGGGACGAAAGGATTCACAAAGTTGAGGATCCTTTCCTGGCTTGGGAAGAAGTACAATGGCTGCCTCATATAGGGATTGTGGTAACTGCCCCAACTGAATGGCTTCAGTGTACAAATTCAGAAGCTGCGGTGACAACGTTTTAGAGTGGCGCTTATAGATCTCTATAGGGAGGCCATCAGACCCGGCAGCTTTACCTATAGGAAAGGAATCAATTGCTTCCTGAATTTCAAGGAGGGATAGATCTGCTTCTAAGGTTTCCCTATACTCAGGGGTGAGAGCAGAAAGATCCCCTTTTTGCAAAAAGGTTACAATTTCATTCATAGACACACTCAACTTGCTCGAATACAGATCAGTGTAAAAGTCAGCTAGCATGTCTTTCACCTCACTAGGGTCAGTGTGGAGGATCCCCAGTTTGTCCTTTAAGACAGGAATCGGGGGTGGTGTATAGTGGGCCTTGGCTAGGTGTGCGAGCATTCTCCCTGCCTTCTCCCCCTGCTCGTACACTCCAACTTTAGAAAAGTAGAGACGGTTTTGCGCACTGGCTTTTAGACTCATAGAATATTTGTCCTGGACTACTTCTAGTAGCTTAAAATTCTCAGGAGTAGGGGCTAGAGCAGCACGGGCATCACATACAGCTACCTCCTCTTCCAAGACCTGGGTTGCAAGCCTAGACTGCTTCTTAAAGGCAACAATATCCGCTGCTATGCAATTCCGGATATATATCTTAAGGGAGTCCCAGATAGGTAGAATACTAGGGATACCCGAATTTAGTTCCAGGAATTCTTGTATCACAGCTTCTACATCCTTGTGGTTGTCCAAAATGTTCAACCAAACTGGATGAATAGAAAGGCGAGGTCTATCAGGCTTATGCAGGGCAGTGAGCTTAAGTTGGAGAGGGGCATGGTCAGAGATACCCCTAGGGAGATAGCAGGAAGATGCGACATGAGGGACCGCAGCTGCATTCACAAAGGCCAGGTCTATTCTAGAAAGCGCCTGCTGGGCGACTGTATAGCAGGAGTATAGTTTTTTAGCTGGGTTTGTGACACGCCAGATGTCCAGTAACTCCAACCCTTGAATCATTCTGCTTAGCCTAGTGTGTTGCGGGGGTGGTCTGTCTAAACGCTTTAACAGTCTATCAACCTCTGGACACATGACTTCATTAAAATCCCCTGCTGCTATGACCAAGGCATGAGGGTATAGAAGGAGTTGGTCAGCTAGGCATTGAAGTACCCGAGCATCAAATGGCGGGGGGATATAAATATTCGCCAGCAAAACCTCCCGGGAATGAATGTGACCATGTAGAAAAATATATCTGCCTTTAGGATCAGATTTAATGCTACCAAAAACAAAGGGTACAGATTTACCGATTAGGATGGACACCCCTGAGGAATGAGTCGAGAATTCAGCATGGTATGCCCATCCCACCCAGGGTCTTCTCAGAGCCATCACCTTGGAACCAGTTAGGCGGGTTTCCTGCAGGAATGCAATGGAGGTGGCATGTCGCTTCAGGAAATCCATAACCAATCTACATTTTATTGGGCAGTTCAGACCCCTTACATTCCAGCTAGTGAGGTTAAATCACATCATTTTAAAGGAAAACTGAAGCTTAACAAAGAAATAGGATAGAAATGCTGCACATTGTTTTTCAGGGATCTGTACACGCACAAGGCAACCACAACCCTTTACCACGCAAAACTCACGTTCTGCTTGATAATTTGTGATCCTTAAAGGAACAGTTACTTTCTACCAACGCTTTATGAGTATAGCTTGGAAATTGTGTCTAGTATTCCCATTGTGATAGGTTGTTGTCTTGTATTTATGATGCATTTAATATAATAGTACTGGTGCTTGCTTTCTATGTAACAGTCGGTGCATGGTGACTTTGACAAATACTTTTTCCCTACATATTACGCTACACAATAACTATTGCATGGTGAACTAAACTCTGCACTATTTGTGAAGCTGCAAAAACATTTTGAATAAAAAAATATTTCCTTTATTTCAGAGCAAAACTTTGTTGGCTGTGCTAAAGCATGTATGTGATGCGTGAGTGCTTGTCAAAAATCGATACAACAATTCTCAATGGCAGCACATTTGTTTTAAAAAAAAACCCATTGTGGCAACCATGCACGTGCATCCTCGGTTACGCACAATTACGCATGCGCGTCCTCAGTTACGCACGCGCGTCCTCGGCTGCGCACGGTTACGCACACGCGTAATCAGTTACGCACAATGACGCACGTGCATTCTCGCTTTCGCGCGATTACGCACGCGCGCCAGGGTTACTATCAGCAATCATCATGGCAGCCCATACTACCAGAGGATTCCCCTCCTCAGGACACCCCAATTATTTGGCCACTGATCACCAGGGGGCGCTGTCAACAAGTAAAATGGAACCTTGATAAAATAATGGGACACTTAATTATGCCACTGGCAGACTGAGCCTGCTCAAGGGCTCCATACACTTCTTTATCAGCCAACCCTGGCTGGGACACGCAGCATGACAAATAAGTGATCAGTGCATGAAGTACTATCTGTAAGACTTACACCAGGTGCCATGTATGGAACGGAAGGGTAGGAGCTGAGGTCCAGAGGTCGCAACATACACACGCCCCCTCCTCACAAATGTAACGTTTGAAGCCAGCAAAGACGCCGCCGCATGTCTGGGGAATGACTGATGCCGAAAGGCCGCTGAATAAGTAACACAGGCTGCTTCCCAGCCCTTATCTCCTTCGCTCACAGGAACAGCGCTGCAGTGAAAACAGCAGTGGAATGCAGACTTGTTCTAACTTCTAACCCATTGCAATCTCCTCCTCTACTACTACCCCCCCCCCATAGTTCCCTGTGTCTCCACCTCTCCCTCCCTCCTGTTCTGCTCCACCTTTCTCTCCTTCTTTCTCTCCTTTCTGTCGGGGCTCACAGGAAATGTCAAGAAGTGCTTTGCGCACGAACGCGCGTCCTCGGTTGCGCGCGGTTACACACAATTACGCACGCGCGTTCTCGGTTACGCACAATTACGCACGCGCGTCCTCGATTGCGCACGGTTACGCACAATTACGCACGCGCGTCCACGGTTACGCACGGTTGCGCGCCATTGCGCACAGCTGCGGCGAGGACCAAAGTTGCTAAAGGCCAGCTGGGTTGCCTGGGGAAACTGACAGATCTGGCCCGGCACTGCTCACAGCTTTCTATTCTGTCACCCTCTTGACTTATTGTTTGTTTGCTACCCCTGCTGTTCCCTCCCTCCCTGCCCCTGTCTACAATCTTGTACCCGTCCGCTCACTGTACATAGCAATATTTCCTTTCATTTGCTCTACATCTGCCGCATTATCCTCTTCATCTATAACCAGTCTTATAATACAACAATGGAGATCTTTTTCTATTTTTATTCTATTGTATAAATGCCATATTCTGTAACTGATATATGTTCTACTATCTTTTTTTGGTTTATATCATGAACAATATGTCTTGGGCGCAGCCTTCTCTAAGCATCTGAAAATTCATAGCTGTTTTTCTTCATACGGTAACGATGTAGACTTGTTTATTCTGAAATATTTAGTTACAAGGCTTGATTCCCATGGGCTGAAACGACTTATCAGAAAATTAAATATTTTTTATATGTTATTGTAATTGGTGATAAATTGGGTGGCATATTCTCCAGAAAATATTTATATTATTTCAGCTACTGTATAATTTTGGGCCAGTGCAGTGATGGATTATTGACTGAAGGTGTGTGTGTGTGTATATATAAGTGAAATATTTTTTAGCATAATTTTTGGAAGTGATTTGCTTATTCGTATTGGGCTTTGTGCAAAATATCCTCACAATTTGTGGTGTTTTTTCATACTCAAAGTAGTATTCAAGCACAACTGTACTCAAGAAATAAATTGTGTGTGTTTGTGTCAGATTTGTTAGTACAGACATAATACTTGTCATTTGTTTGGATAATAAACCACACATTGTGCTGGCATTGATGGGGTGGGCTTGACTGTTAGACTGGAAAATAGTTATGGTGGTCAGAATGCAGGAAGCATCAATGTTTTATCTATAGAGGAGCAATATTGTGGGAAATAGTCTAAGGTAGGTCTTTTTGTTACCCAGTGCACTTCCGGGTCCCAGACAATTGCCATTTGAAATGGCGATATATACCCTAAATATAGCTTCTAGTTACACATTTTGTAGCTGTGAAATTGGTGATGAGCAGAGGGTGCTTTGCCAGTAAAAAAACATACAAAATATACAAAGGTGATAATCACCCAGAATATGCAGGGGGCATGCCCAAGATTTCAATGGGGAATTTGATAATTGCATGTCACGAAAATATTTATTGTTTTGGACTTTTCCTTAAAATGGACAGATTTTACATGTCCTGGAAAATGTACTGCCACTGCCCTAAAAAAAGGAGCTGATATTGGTGCTTCTGTCGTGTCACAAATGAATGGTCAGATTGAAGCTTGGAAAGCGGAATGGGGACTAAACAGAACACATCTAATTTGTATCTCTATCTATCTATCTATCTATCTATCTATCTATCTATCTATCTATCTATCTATCTATCTGTATATCTATCTGTCTAATTATGTCTAACTTGTTGCCCTGCCGCTTTTGTACAGCTGAATAAATGGTTCATATAGAGCAGTGATACCAAGCAAGATTCTTCTGTAGAAGTCATTTAGAGTCTTTTTTCTGATGCACGGATTGTAGTAAACACAATAAAGTGTTATATTTCCAAATAAGTATAGGATACTGCACACAAGGTATTCAGTTAGTGATAAGTCAAAGTTGCTTAATAGTCATAACATTTCACCACTCACCGAGCAACTTCCAACTAAGGTGTAAATGGCTGAACAATACCCTACCACTCTATTGAACTTGAGAAGCTCCTTAGATGAGAGGTGATACATTTTCAAGATTACTCAGAAAGTCCAATTGCTATAGACCTTTTCTGCTGTGGAAGAAATGTTTTGTGGGCTTTTTGTATTTAAAGGGGTTGTTCACCTCCAAACAATTTATTTCGTGTTTTCAGATCGTTCACCAGAAATAAAGACGTTTTTCAACTGCATGTTTTATTTTTTACCGTGTTCACAAAATGTAACGTTAAAGCTTAATGTTCCTGTCTCTGGTGTCTCAGCAGCTCAGTGATGCAGGTGCAGGTTCTCAACTGTTACAATTTGCTACATTTAGGTGATACAATTAGTTGACAGAATTCTCAGCAGCATTTCTGGAGTTTTAGCAACTATTGTTTCAATTCTAAAGCTGCCTTTAATGAAACTCATGGATTCTGCTCAGCAGGGACAAAGATAAAAAAAAAATGTATCGACAAGATGTATCAATTTAGAAGAGTTACAGAGTTGGCGACCCCCCCAGCTAAAGGGCGAAAAATTCAATGTAACACTTCAATATTAGCAAAACGATCACAAACAAAAAACAGAAAGTAATTGCAAAAAGTCTTTATTTGTGGTGAACTTTCTGAAACCAACTAAACTGAAAAAAAAGTTGAACAACTCCTTTAATAGAGATACTGGAATGGGTTATCATTTGAAGGATATGCTTCTTGTAATACAAGGGATCTATTGGGCTATTACCATCTGGGTTACCATCTGCATTTCCTAAATAGATTTGCAATAGAAAGAGAATCCATGGTGATGCAAAAGGTTAGGTAAACTCATTGGCATGTATAATTGTTTCTCAAATCCTAATGTCTCCATTGTACCCTAACCTTTAGTTTGTAAAGTCTCATGTGTAGGGCCCTCTAATCCTATTGTACTCGGTAAAGCCTTATTTGTTATTCACCATTTATTCCCAGTTTGTTATAACTAAGGTAAAGCACTGCGTAATTTGTCAGTGCTAGATAAACAAATGATGATGATGATGATGATGTATAGGAAAGTGTACCCATATAGGGGTCTATTCACCCCTGCAATAGAAGTCTTGAGATAACGGTGGACTCTTCTCCATCTCTTCCAGAATCAAGAATACATAATCAAGTCTTTTGTTATAGAATAGTGCCTGAAAGAGATTAGGCAACATAATCAGCCATGCGTCACATGAAATGATTCAATGGAATCTGGGTTCAAACAACAGGTTCTGGGTTCACATATGCACTTTAAAGATTGCAGAATGTTTTTAGCTGTGTTGGGGCACAGTAGTTGATTCTCTTGGTAAACTGTACAAAAACAAGATAAGATACACTTTGGGTCAAAATACACAGCATTTTGAGTACTATTTGGAGAAACAAAACATGGATTTGGAGGGGTGGTCTGCTTTATTTGTTCCTTAAGGCCCAAGGGGTTGACTACAAGTTAAACTCCACAATTTACAAACTAAATATGGAATACTTAGCAGAGAAGCTAAAGGCTTATTAAAGTATTTTTATCCACATGAGAGACAATATGAATGACATTACAACTATCGGTGACCAATTTTCTCCTCCTTACAGATAAAAACTAGGTGGAGATGGAGCTTCCAAAGAATACAGATGATGGGAGCCTATCCACAGCTTATTGATCTGAATCAGGTCATGTAAATGGGCTCATTCACACAAGCGTGATTTTTTTATTGTATGTCCGAGAAAATATATTTGTCAGTGAAACACCCCTAGTCATATAGCAAAGAAGGGTCAAATCATTTTTGGGTAAGGATGAGATGCACGTGTACCTCTTTCCATTCCCCAATTAAAAAGATATGCTGCAATGTTGGTATGTTGAGCAAATAAATAACCGAAATAGTTGCAACGTTGTTCGGATAGTCTGTAGTGAATTTCAGACTCAGATCTGATTGTAGTAGAAGTCGGTTTAAATCTATGCTGTGATGTACCTGATTAGACAGATTTTAAACGCTGGTTCTTGGCAGAGAGCTAAAGGTAGAGATTTGTGTTGCAGTAAATGACTATTACTCAGATCTTACCTTTCACTACTGTCAGACAAAATACAAGAACGCAGGATAAATAACATTAAAATGTTCAAAATACAAATTATCTTTACAGTTTTTTTTAGGGATACCAGAAACCTATTTATGGATTTGGCAGAACACAGAATCCTCCACCAATGATTTGACAAAATGCTGAAACATCAATGGAGCCTAATCTGAATTTATAATACTATTTTAGACTAGCTAGCTTCAACTCAAGCAGAAAATACTTTCTCCTAATTCTGCTTCAGTTTTTCATATACAGTAGACTTAAGTAGAGTTGTCCTGTACTAAACCATGAGATCAGTTTTCTCATCAAATGAAATCACATAATTTTAAAGGAAAATGAAGCTTAACAAAGAAATAGGATAGAAATGCTGCACATTGTTTTTCAGGGATCTGTACACGCACAAGGCAACCACAACCCTTTACCACGCAAAACTCACGTTCTGCTTGATAATTTGTGATGATCCTTAAAGGAACAGTTACTTTCTACCAACGCTTTATGAGTATAGCTTGGAAATTGTGTCTAGTATTCCCATTGTGATAGGTTGTTGTCTTGTATTTATGATGCATTTAATAAAATAGTACTGGTGCTTGCTTTCTATGTAACAGTCGGTGCATGGTGACTTTAACAAATACTTGTTCCCTACATATTACGCTACACAATAACTATTGCATGGTGAACTAAACTCTGCACTATTTGTGAAGCTGCAAAAACATTTTGAATAAAAAACATATTTCCTTTATTTCAGAGCAAAACTTTGTTGGCTGTGCTAAAGCATGTATGTGATGCGTGAGTGCTTGTCAAAAATCGATACAACAATTCTCAATGGCAGCACAGGAAACAATATTCATTCTCATCATTTGTTTTAAAAAACAAACATTGTGGCAACCATGCACATGCATCCTCGGTTACGCACAATTACGCATGCGCGTCCTCAGTTACGCACGCGCGTCCTCGGCTGCGCACGGTTACGCACACACGTAATCGGTTACAAACAATTACGCACGCGCATTCTCGCTTTCGCGCGATTACGCACGCGCGCCAGGGTTACTATCAGCAATCATCATGGCAGCCCATACTACCAGAGGATTCCCCTCCTCAGGACACCCCAATTATTTGGCCACTGATCACCAGGGGGCGCTGTCAACAAGTAAAATGGAACCTTGATAAAATAATGGGACACTTAATTATGCCACTGGCAGACTGAGCCTGCTCAAGGGCTCCATACACTTCTTTATCAGCCAACCCTGGCTGGGACACGCAGCATGACAAATAAGTGATCAGTGCATGAAGTACTATCTGTAAGACTTACACCAGGTGCCATGTATGGAACGGAAGGGTAGGAGCTGAGGTCCAGAGGTCGCAACATACACACGCCCCCTCCTCACAAATGTAACGTTTGAAGCCAGCAAAGACGCCGCCGCATGTCTGGGGAATGACTGATGCCGAAAGGCCGCTGAATAAGTAACACAGGCTGCTTCCCAGCCCTTATCTCCTTCGCTCACAGGAACAGCGCTGCAGTGAAAACAGCAGTGGAATGCAGACTTGTTCTAACTTCTAACCCATTGCAATCTCCTCCTCTACTACTACCCCCCCATAGTTCCCTGTGTCTCCACCTCTCCCTCCCTCCTGTTCTGCTCCACCTTTCTCTCCTTCTTTCACTCCTTTCTGTCGGGGCTCACAGGACGTCAAGTAGTGCTTTGCGCACGAACGCGCGTCCTCGGTTGCGCACGGTTACGCACAATTACGCACGCGCGTTCTCGGTTGCGCACGGTTACGCACAATTACGCACGCGCGTCCTCTTTTGCGCACGGTTACGCACAATTACGCACGCGCGTCCACGGTTGCGCGCCGTTGCGCACAGCTGCGGCGAGGGCTGAAGTTGCTAAAGGCCAGCTGGGTTGCCTGGGGAAACTGACAGATCTGGCCCGGCACTGCTCACAGCTTTCTATTCTGTCACCCTCTTGACTTATTGTTTGTTTGCTACCCCTGCTGTTCCCTCCCTCCTTGCCCCTGTCTACAATCTTGTACCCGTCCGCTCACTGTACATAGCAATATTTCCTATCATTTGCTCTACATCTGCCGCATTATCCTCTTCATCTATAACCAGTCTTATAATACAACAATGGAGATCTTTTTCTATTTTTATTCTATTGTATAAATGCCACATTCTGTAACTGATATATGTTCTACTATCTTATTATTTCAGCTATAATTTTGGGCCAGTGCAGTGATGGATTATTGACTGAAGGTGTGTGTGTATATATAAGTGAAATATTTTCAGCATAATGTTTGGAAGTGATTTGCTTATTCGTATTGGGCTTTGTGCAAAATATCCTCACAATTTGTGGTGTTTTTTCATACTCAAAGTAGTATTCAAGCACAACTGTACTCAAGAAATAAATTGTGTGTGTTTGTGTCAGATTTGTTAGTACAGACATAATACTTGTCATTTGTTTGGATAATAAACCACACATTGTGCTGGCATTGATGGGGTGGGCTTGACTGTTAGACTGGAAAATAGTTATGGTGGTCAGAATGCAGGAAGCTTCAAGGTTTTATCTATAGAGGAGCAATATTTTGGGAAATAGTCCTAGGTAGGTCTTTTTGTTACCCAGTGCACTTCCGGGTCACAGACAATTGCCATTTGAAATGGCAATATATACCCTAAATATAGCTTCTAGTTACACATTTTGTAGCTGTGAAATTGGTGATGAGCAGAGGGTGCTTTGCCAGTAAAAAAACATACAAAATATACAAAGGTGATAATCACCCAGAATATGCAGGGGGCATGCCCAAGATTTCAATGGGGAATTTGATAATTGCATGTCACTAAAATATTTATTGTTTTGGACTTTTCCTTAAAATGGACAGATTTTACATGTCCTGGAAAATGTACTGCCACTGCCCTAAAAAAAGGAGCTGATATTGGTGCTTCTGTCGTGTCACAAATGAATGGTCAGATTGAAGCTTGGAAAGCGGAATGGGGACTAAACAGAACACATCTAATTTGTATCTCTATCTATCTATCTATCTATCTATCTATCTGTATATCTATCTGTCTAATTATGTCTTACTTGTTGCCCTGCCGCTTTTGTACAGCTGAATAAATGGTTCATATAGAGCAGTGATACCAAGCAAGATTCTTCTGTAGAAGTCATTTAGAGTCTTTTTTCTGATGCACGGATTGTAGTAAACACAATAAAGTGTTATATTTCCAAATAAGTATAGGATACTGCACACAAGGTATTCAGTTAGTGATAAGTCAAAGTTGCTTAATAGTCATAACATTTCACCACTCACCGAGCAACTTCCAACTAAGGTGTAAATGGCTGAACAATACCCTACCACTCTATTGAACTTGAGAAGCTCCTTAGATGAGAGGTGATATATTTTCAAGATTACTCAGAAAGTCCAGTTGCTATAGACCTTTTCTGCTGCGGAAGAAATGTTTTGCGTGCTTTTTGTATTTAAAGGGGTTGTTCACCTCCAAACAATATATTTAGTGTTTTCAGATTGTTCACCAGAAATAAAGACTCTTTTCAACTGCATGTTTTATTTTTTACCGTGTTCACAAAATGTAATGTTAAAGCTTAATGTTCCTGTCTCTGGTGTCTCAGCAGCTCAGTGATGCAGGTGCAGGTTCTCAACTGTTACAATTTGCTAAATTTAGTTGATACAATTAGTTGACAGATTTCTCAGCAGCATTTCTGGAGTTTCAGCAACTATTGTTTCAATTCTAAAGCTGCCTTTAATGAAACTCATTGAGTCTGCTCAGCAGGGACAAAGATAAAAAAAAATGTATCGACAAGATGTATCAATTTAGAAGAGTTACAGAGTTGGCGACCCCCCCCAGCTAAAGGGCGAAAAATTCAATGTAACACTTCAATATTAGCAAAACGATCACAAACAAAAAACAGAAAGTAATTGCAAAAAGTCTTTATTTGTGGTGAACTTTCTGAAACCAACTAAACTGAAAAAAAAGTTGAACAACTCCTTTAATGGAGATACTGGAATGGGTTATCATTTGAAGGATATGCTTCTTGTAATACAAGGTATCTATTGGGCTATTACCATCTGGTTTACCATCTGCATTTCCTAAATAGATTTGCAATAGAGAGAGAATCCATGGTGATGCAAAAGGTTAGGTAAACTTATTGGCATGTATAATTGTTTCTCAAATCCTAATGTCTCCATTGTACCCTAACCTTTAGTTTGTAAAGTCTCATGTGTAGGGCCCTCTAATCCTATTGTACTCGGTAAAGCCTTATTTGTTATTCACCATTTATTCCCAGTTTGTTATAACTAAGGTAAAGCACTGCGTAATTTGTCAGCGCTTTATAAATAAATGATGATGATGATGATGTATAGGAAAGTGTACCCATATAGGGGTCTATTCACCCCTGCAATAGAAGTCTTGAGATAACGGTGGACTCTTCTCCATCTCTTCCAGAATCAAGAATACATAATCAAGTCTTTTGTTATAGAATAGTGCCAGGGTTACTATCAGCAATCATCATGGCAGCCCATACTACCAGAGGATTCCCCTCCTCAGGACACCCCAATTATTTGGCCACTGATCACCAGGGGGCGCTGTCAACAAGTAAAATGGAACCTTGATAAAATAATGGGACACTTAATTATGCCACTGGCAGACTGAGCCTGCTCAAGGGCTCCATACACTTCTTTATCAGCCAACCCTGGCTGGGACACGCAGCATGACAAATAAGTGATCAGTGCATGAAGTACTATCTGTAAGACTTACACCAGGTGCCATGTATGGAACGGAAGGGTAGGAGCTGAGGTCCAGAGGTCGCAACATACACACGCCCCCTCCTCACAAATGTAACGTTTGAAGCCAGCAAAGACGCCGCCGCATGTCTGGGGAATGACTGATGCCGAAAGGCCGCTGAATAAGTAACACAGGCTGCTTCCCAGCCCTTATCTCCTTCGCTCACAGGAACAGCGCTGAAGTGAAAACAGCAGTGGAATGCAGACTTGTTCTAACCCATTGCAATCTCCTCCTCTAATACTACCCCATAGTTCCCTGTGTCTCCACCTCTCCCTCCCTCCTGCTCTGCTCCACCTTTCTCTCCTTCTTTCTCTCCTTTCTGTCGGGGCTCACACGAAATGTCAAGAAGTGATTTGCACACAAACACGCACACGCGTCCTCGGTTGCGCACGGTTACGTACAATTACGCACGCATGTCCTCGGTTACACACTATTACGCACGGTTGCACGCCATTGCGCACAGCTGCGTCGAGGACCGAAGTTGCTAAAGGCCAGCTGGGTTGCCTTGGGAAACTGACAGACCTGGCCCGGCACTGCTCACAGCTTTCTATTCTGTCACCCTCTTGACTTATTGTTTGTTTGCTACCCCTCCTGTGCCCTCCCTGCCCCTGTCTACAATGGTCTTGTACCCGTCCGCTCACTGTGCATCAATATTTTCTTTCATTTGCTCTACATCTGCCGCATTATCCTCTTCATCTATAACCAGTCTTATAATACAACAATTGAGATTTTTGTTCTATTTTTATTCTATTTGTAACAAAGCAGCTGGGTTAGTTATAGATGGGCGATATATTTCTCCCAGGGTGTTATATAATACAACACCCTGGAACATGGATTAATTAATACAGACCAAAGCTGCAAGGTAATTGCTGCAGCTAAAGTACCTGACTGACCTTGGGAGGAGGGACCCCTCCCACCTGAGTGTGAGAGAGAGAGCAGAAGCTGCACTGCACAAGGAAGGTACTGATTACCAAAGTTTTGTGTTATATTTTGATTCTTTTGTTTTAAGTTGGTGTTGGGAAAGCCACCCAACTGTAGTTAGGCTGCCAACTGTGTTTAGCCAGCGCTCTGGTGCAAGGGTTTATTTTTCCTTGTTTTGTTTTGTTTTTTGTTTTTTTGTTGTTTTGTCTCCAAAGTAGCAGTCGCTCTTGAAGGCAGCATGAAGAAAATGCCATCTGCGAGCCTGCACAGAATAAAGAGTTCTGTACAGGCATAAAGAAACCTGAAAAGTCACCCAACCAGGATTTGAACTCAGGACCCCATGGGCAGAAACAGGCGCTTTAACCATTACACCACAGGAAACTAGACTCTTTTTGCAAAGTTCCAGGTGACTGTAATAACTCATTGTTCCCTTGTGTCTCTGCACTGACCGGCAGGGCCAGAAGTCCATCTTCTGCAAAATAAAGTCAATACCAACCTGAGGCCAATTCCAAATAGAGCCTGCCTGAATAGCTCAGCCGGTAGAGTGCGGGGCTCTGGTCGATAATCTGGTCCAAAAGGTTGTGGGTTCATTTCCCACCTCAACCAAAAACTCAACTCCAGACCAGCTCTGGTCCACTGTGCTTTAACCAACTCTCGAGAGTGATGGAAGGGCAAGTGACAGAAGTCTATTCTCCGCCTTCCATTTGGCTGCCCCTTTTTCCAACTGGGGTTCTCCTTCTAAGCTACGCCAGTATGTACTTCTACTTCAGGCCAGGGCTTCCCCATCTGGCACCTTGCCCTTACCTTTGCATCAACTTGGGTATTTTTTCCCCATACAGAACTCTTTTTGGGGTTTGCCTAGCATCAGCCTGAAGTTGACCTTGGCAAATTGCTTAATGAGCCCTTTGGGGTACAAAAAGCAGCTGATTTGCTGCATGCGCCATAGAATGGCCTTGTGGGGGTGCTGATTTAACTGTCTCCAAAGTAGCAGTCGCTCTTGAATGCAGCATGAAGAAAATGCCATCGGCGAGCCTGCACAGAATAAAGAGTTCTGTACAAGCATAAAGAAACCTGAAAAGTCACCCAACCAGGATTTGAACTCAGGACCACATGGGCAGAAACAGGCACTTTAACCATTACACCACAGGAAACTAGACCTTTTGGGAAAGGTTCCAGGTGACTGTAATAACTCATTGTTCCCTTGTGTCTCTGCACTGACCGGCAGGGCCAGAAGTCCATCTTCTGCAAAATAAAGTCAATACCAACCTGAGGCCACTTCCAAAGAGAGCCTGCCTGAATAGCTCAGTCAGTAGAGCGCGAGGCTGTGGTCGATAACCTGGTCCAAAAGGTTGTGGGTTCGATTCCCACCTCAGCAAAAAACTCAACTCCAGAGCAGCTCTGGTCCACTGTGCTTTAACCAACTCTCAAGAGTGATGGAAGGGCAAATGACAGAAGTCCATCCTCCGCCTTCCATTTGGCTGCCCCTTTTTCCAACTGGGGTTCTCCTTCTAAGCTACGCCAGTATGTACTTCTACTTCAGGCCAGGGCTTCCCCATCTGGCACCTTGCCCTTACCTTTGCATCAACTTGGGTATTTTTTCCCCATACAGAACTCTTTTTGGGGTTTGCCTAGCATCAGCCTGAAGTTGACCTTGGCAAATTGCTTAATGAGCCCTTTGGGCCCTTTGGGTAAAGAAACCAGCTGATTTGCTGCATGCACCATAGAACGGCCATGTGGGGGTGCTGATTTAACTGTCTCCAAAGTAGCAGTCGCTCTTGAAGGCAGCATGAAGAAAATGCCATCGGCGAGCCTGCACAGAATAAAGAGTTCTGTACAGGCATAAAGAAAACTGAAAAGTCACCCAACCAGGATTTGAACTCAGGACCCCACGGGCTGAAACAGGCGCTTTAACCATTACACCACAGGAAACTAGACCTTTTGGGAAAGGTTCCAGGTGACTGTAATAACTCATTGTTCCCTTGTGTCTCTGCACTGACCGGCAGGGCCAGAAGTCCATCTTCTGCAAAATAAAGTCAATACCAACCTGAGGCCACTTCCAAATAGAGCCTGCCTGAATAGCTCAGTCGGTAGAGCGGGGGACTCTGGTCGATAACCTGGTCCAAAAGGTTGTGGGTTCAATTCCCACCTCAGCCAAAAACTCAACTCCAATCAGCCTGAAGTTGACCTTGGCAAATTGCTTAATGAGCCCTTTGGGCCCTTTGGGTAAAGAAACCAGCTGATTTGCTGCATGCACCATAGAACGGCCATGTGGGGGTGCTGATTTAACTGTCTCCAAAGTAGCAGTCGCTCTTGAAGGCAGCATGAAGAATATGCCATCGGCGAGCCTGCACAGAATAAAGAGTTCTGTAGAGGAATAAAGAAACCTGAAAATTCACCCAACCAGGATTTGAACTCAGGACCCCACGGGCAGAAACAGATCCTTTAACCACTACACCACAGGAAACTAGACCTAGCATCAGCCTGAAGTTGACCTTGGCAAATTGCTTAATGAGCCCTTTGGGTAAAGAAACCAGCTGATTTGCTGCATGCACCATAGAACGGCCATGTGGGGGTGCTGATTTAACTGTCTCCAAAGTAGCAGTTGCTCTTGAAGGCAGCATGAAGAAAATGCCATCAGCGAGCCTGCACAGAATAAAGAGTTCTGTACAGGCATAAAGAAACCTGAAAAGTAACCCAACCAGGATTTGAGCTCAGGACCGCACGGGCAGAAACAGATGCTTTAACCATTACACCACAGGAAACTAGACCTTTTTATGAAAGGTTCCAGGTGACTGTAATAACTCATTGTTCCCTTGTGTCTCTGCACTGACCGGCAGGGCCAGAAGTCCATCTTTTGCCTAATAAAGTCAATACCAACCTGAGGCCCCTTCCAAATAGAGCCTGCCTGAATAGCTCAGTTGGTAGAGCGTGGAGCTCTGGTCGATAACCGGGTCCAAAAGGTTTGTGGGTTCGATACCAACCAACTCTCGAGAGTGATGGAAGGGCAAGTGACAGAAGTCCATCCTCCGCCTTCCATTTGGCTGCCCCGTTTTCCAACTGGGGTTCTCCTTCTAAGCTACGCCGGTATGTACTTCTACTTCAGGTCAGGGCTTCCCCATCTGGCACCTTGCCCTTACCTTTGCATCAACTTGGGTATTTTTCCCCATACAGAACTCTTTTTGGGGTTTGCCTAGCATCAGCCTGAAGTTGACCTTGGCAAATTGCTTAATGAGCCCTTTGGGGTACAGAAAGCAGCGTATTTGCTGCATGCGCCATAGAACGGCCATGTGGGGGTGCTGATTTAACTGTCTCCAAAGTAGCAGTCGCTCTTGAAGGCAGCATGAAGAAAATGCCATCGGCTAGCCTACACAGAATAAAGAGTTCTGTACAGGCGTAAAGATACCTGAAAAGTCACCCAACCAGGATTTGAACTCAGGACCCCACGGGCAGAAACAGGCGCTTTAACCATTAGACCACAGGAAACTAGACCTTTTGGGAAAGGTTCTAGGTGACTGTAATAACTCATTGTTCCCTTGTGTCTCTGCACTGACCGGCAGGGCCAGATGTCCATCTTCTGCAAAATAAAGTCAATACCAACCTGAGGCCATTTCCAAATAGAGCCTGCCTGAATAGCTGAGTCGGTAGAGCGCGGGACTCTGGTCGATAACCTGGTCCAAAAGGTTGTGGCTTCAATTCCCACATCAGCCAAAGACTCAACTCCAGACCAGCTCTGGTCCACTGTGCTTTAACCAACTCTCGAGAGTGATGGAAGAGCAAGTGACAGAAGTCCATCCTCCGCCTTCCATTTGGCTGCCCCTTTTAAAAACTGGGGTTTTCCTTCTAAGCTACGCCAGTATGTACTTCTACTTCAGGCCAGGGCTTCCCCATCTGGCACCTTGCCCTTACCTTTGCATCAACTTGGGTTGTTTTTTCCCCATACAGAACTCTTTGTGGGGTTTGCCTAGCATCAGCCTGAAGTTGACCTTGGCAAATTGCTTAATGAGCCCTTTGGGCCCTTTGGGTAAAGAAACCAGCTGATTTGCTGCATGCACCATAGAACGGCCATGTGGGGGTGCTGATTTAACTGTCTCCAAAGTAGCAGTCACTCTTGAAGGCAGCATGAAGAAAATGCCATCTGCGAGCCTGCACAGAATAAAGAGTTCTGTACAGGCATAAAGAAACCTGAAAAGTCACCCAACCAGGATTTGAACTCAGGACCCCACGGGCAGAAACAGGCGCTTTAACCATTACACCACAGGAAACTAGACCCTTTTTGAAAAGTTCCAGGTGACTGTAATAACTCATTGTTCCCTTGTGTCTCTGCACTGATCGGCAGGGCCAGAAGTCCATCTTCTGCAAAATAAAGTCAATACCAACCTGAGGCCAATTCCAAATAGAGCCTGCCTGAATAGCTCAGCCGGTAGAGTGCGGGGCTCTGGTCGATAATCTGGTCCAAAAGGTTGTGGGTTCAATTCCCACCTCAGCCAAAAACTCAACTCCAGACCAGCTCTGGTCCACTGTGCTTTAACCAACTGTCGAGAGTGATGGAAGGGCAAGTGACAGAAGTCTATTCTCCGCCTTCCATTTGGCTGCCCCTTTTTCCAACTGGGGTACTCCTTCTAAGCTACGCCAGTATGTACTTCTACTTCAGGCCAGGGCTTCCCCATCTGGCACCTTGCCCTTACCTTTGCATCAACTTGGGTATTTTTTCCCTATACAGAACTCTTTTTGGGGTTTGCCTAGCATCAGCCTGAAGTTGACCTTGGCAAATTGCTTAATGAGCCCTTTGGGTAAAGAAACCAGCTGATTTGCTGCATGCGCCATAGAATGGCCATGTGGGGGTGCTGATTTAACTGTCTCCAAAGTAGCAGTCGCTCTTGAATGCAGCATGAAGAAAATGCCATCGGCGAGCCTGCACAGAATAAAGAGTTCTGTACAGGCATAAAGAAAACTGAAAAGTCACCCAACCAGGATTTGAACTCAGGACCACATGGGCAGAAACAGGGGCTTTAACCATTACACCACAGGAAACTAGACCTTTTGGGAAAGGTTCCAGGTGACTGTAATAACTCATTGTTCCCTTGTGTCTCTGCACTGACTGGCAGGGCCAGAAGTCCATCTTCTGCAAAATAAAGTCAATACCAACCTGAGGCCACTTCCAAAAAGAGCCTGCCTGAATAGCTCAGTCGGTAGAGCGCGGGGCTCTGGTCGATAAGCTGGTACAAAAGGTTGTGGGTTCGATTCCCACCTCAGCCAAAAACTCATCTCCAGAGCAGCTCTGGTCCACTGTGTTTTAACCAAGTCTCGAGAGTGATGGAAGGGCAAGTGACAGAAGTCCATCCTCTGCAATCCATTTGGCTGCCCCTTTTTCATACTGGGGTTCTCCTTCTAAGCTACGCCGGTATGTACTTCTACTTCAGGCCAGGGCTTCCCCATCTGGCACCTTGCCCTTACCTTTGCATCAACTTGGGTATTTTTTCCTCATACAGAACTCTTTTTGGGGTTTGCCTAGCATCAGCCTGAAGTTGACCTTGGCAAATTGCTTAATGATCCCTTTGGGCCCTTTGGGTAAAGAAACCAGCTGATTTGCTGCATGCACCATAGAACGGCCATGTGGGGGTGCTGATTTAACTGTCTCCAAAGTAGCAGTCGCTCTTGAAGGCAGCATGAAGAAAATGCCATCGGCGAGCCTGCACAGAATAAAGAGTTCTGTACAGGCATAAAGAAACCTGAAAAGTCACCCAACCAGGATTTGAACTCAGGACCCCACGGGCTGAAACAGGCGCTTTAACCATTACACCACAGGAAACTAGACCTTTTGGGAAAGGTTCCAGGTGACTGTAATAACTCATTGTTCCCTTGTGTCTCTGCACTGACCGGCAGGGCCAGAAGTCCATCTTCTGCAAAATAAAGTCAATACCAACCTGAGGCCACTTCCAAATATAGCCTGCCTGAATAGCTCAGTCAGTAGAGCGCGGGGCTGTGGTCGATAACCTGGTCCAAAAGGTTGTGGGTTCGATTCCCACCTCAGCCAAAAACTCAACTCCAGAGCAGCACTGGTCCACTGTGTTTTAACCAACTCTCAAGAGTGATGGAAGGGCAAGTGACAGAATCCATCCTCCGCCTTCCATTTGGCTGCCCCTTTTTCCAACTGGGGTTCTCCTTCTAAGCTACGCCAGTATGTACTTCTACTTCAGGCCAGGGCTTCCCCATCTGGCACCTTGCCCTTACCTTTGCATCAACTTGGGTATTTTTTCCCCATACAGAACTCTTTTTGGGGTTTGCCTAGCATCAGCCTGAAGTTGACCTTGGCAAATTGCTTAATGAGCCCTTTGGGGTACAGAAAGCAGCGTATTTGCTGCATGCGCCATAGAACGGCCATGTGGGGGTGCTGATTTAACTGTCTCCAAAGTAGCAGTCGCTCTTGAAGGCAGCATGAAAAAAATGCCATCGGCGAGCCTGCACAGAATAAAGAGTTCTGTACAGGCATAAAGATACCTGAAAAGTCACCCAACCAGGATTTGAACTCAGGACCCCACGGGCAGAAACAGGCGCTTTAACCATTACACCACAGGAAACTAGACCTTTTGGGAAAGGTTCTAGGTGACTGTAATAACTCATTGTTCCCTTGTGTCTCTGCACTGACCGGCAGGGCCAGAAGTCCATCTTCTGCAAAATAAAGTCAATACCAACCTGAGGCCATTTCCAAATAGAGCCTGCCTGAATAGCTCAGCCGGTAGAGCGCGGGACTAAGCTACGCCAGTATGTACTTCTACTTCAGGCCAGGGCTTCCCCATCTGGCACCTTGCCCTTACCTTTGCATCAACTTGGGTATTTTTTCCCCATACAGAACTCTTTGTGGGGTTTGCCTAGCATCAGCCTGAAGTTGACCTTGGCAAATTGCTTAATGAGCCCTTTGGGCCCTTTGGGTAAAGAAACCAGCTGCTTTGCTGCATGCACCATAGAACGGCCATGTGGGGGTGCTGATTTAACTGTCTCCAAAGTAGCAGTCGCTCTTGAAGGCAGCATGAAGAAAATGCCATCTGCGAGCCTGCACAGAATAAAGAGTTCTGTACAGGCATAAAGAAACCTGAAAAGTCACCCAAGCAGGATTTGAACTCAGGACCACATGGGCAGAAACAGGCGCTTTAACCATTACACCACAGGAAACTAGACTTTTTGGGAAAGGTTCCAGGTGACTGTAATAACTCATTGTTCCCTTGTGTCTCTGCACTGACAGGCAGGGCCAGAAGTCCATCTTCTGCAAAATAAAGTCAATACCAACCTGAGGCCACTTCCAAAAAGAGCCTGCCTGAATAGCTCAGTCGGTAGAGCACGGGGCTCTGGTCGATAACTTGGTCCAAAAGGTTCTGGGTTTGATTCCCACCTCAGCCAAAAACTCAACTCCAGCTCTGCTCCACTGTGCTTTAACCAACTCTCGAGAGTGATGGAAGGGCAAGTGACAGAAGTCCATCCTCCAGCTTCCATTTGGCTGCCCCTTTTTCCAACTGGGGTTCTCCTCCTAAGCTACGCCGGTATGTACTTCTACTTCAGGCCAGGGCTTCCCCATCTGGCACCTTGCCCTTACCTTTGCATCAACTTGGGAATTTTTTCCCCATACAGAACTCTTATTGGGGTTTGCCTACCATCAGCCTGAAGTTGACCTTGGCAAATTGCTTAATGAGCCCTTTGGGTAAAGAAACCAGCTGATTTGCTGCATGCACCATAGAACGGCCATGTGGGGGTGCTGATTTAACTGTCTCTAAAGTAGCAGTCGCTCTTGAAGGCAGCATGAAGAAAATGCCATCGGCGAGCCTGCACAGAATAAACAGTTCTATACAGGCATAAAGAAACCTGAAAAGTCACCCAACCAGGATTTGAACTCAGGACCCCACGGGCAGAAACAGGCGCTTTAACCATTACACCACAGGAAACTAGACCTTTTGGGAAAGGTTCCAAGTGACTGTAATAACTCATTGTTCCCTTGTGTCTCTGCACTGACCGGCAGGGCCAGAAGTCCACCTTCTGCAAAATAAAGTCAATACCAACCTGAGGCCCCTTCCAAATAGAGCCTGCCTGAATAGCTCATTCGGTAGAGCGCGGGGCTCTGGTCGATAACCTGGACCAAAAGGTTGTGGGTTCGATTCCCACCTCAGCCAAAAACTCAACTCCAGCTCTGGTCCACTGTGCTTTAACCAACTCTCGAGAGTGAAGGAAGGGCAAGTGACAGAAGTCCATCCTCCAGCTTCCATTTGGCTGCCCCTTTTTCCAACTGGGGTTCTCCTTCTAAGCTACGCCGGTATGTACTTCTACTTCAGGCCAGGGCTTCCCCATCTGGCACCTTGCCCTTACCTTTGCATCAACTTGGGTATTTTTTCCCCATACAGAACTCTTATTGGGGTTTGCCTACCATCAGCCTGAAGTTGACCTTGGCAAATTGCTTAATGAGCCCTTTGGGTAAAGAAACCAGCTGATTTGCTGCATGCACCATAGAACGGCCATGTGGGGGTGCTGATTTAACTGTCTCTAAAGTAGCAGTCGCTCTTGAAGGCAGCATGAAGAAAATGTCATCGGCAAGCCTGCACAGAATAAACAGTTCTATACAGGCATATAGAAACCTGAAAAGTCACCCAACCAGGATTTGAACTCAGGACCCCACGGGCAGAAACAGGCGCTTTAACCATTACACCACAGGAAACTAGACCTTTTGAGAAAGGTTCCAAGTTACTGTAATAACTCATTGTTCCCTTGTGTCTCTGCACTGACCGGCAGGGCCAGAAGTCCACCTTCTGCAAAATAAAGTCAATACCAACCTGAGGCCCCTTCCAAATAGAGCCTGCCTGAATAGCTCAGTCGGTAGAGCGCGGGGCTCTGGTCGATAACCTGGTCCAAAAGGTTGTGGGTTCGATTCCCACCTCAGCCAAAAACTCAACTCCAGCTCTGGTCCATTGTGTTTTAGCCAACTCTCGAGAGTGATGGAAGGGCAAGTGACAGAAGTCCATCCTCCAGCTTCCATTTGGCTGCCCCTTTTTCCAACTGGGGTTCTCCTTCTAAGCTACGCCGGTATGTACTTCTACTTCAGGCCAGGGCTTCCCCATCTGGCACCTTGCCCTTACCTTTGCATCAACTTGGGTATTTTTTCCCCATACAGAACTCTTATTGGGGTTTGCCTACCATCAGCCTGAAGTTGACCTTGGCAAATTGTTTAATGAGCCCTTTGGGTAAAGAAACCAGCTGATTTGCTGCATGCAACATAGAACGGCCATGTGGGGGTGCTGATTTAACTGTCTCTAAAGTAGCAGTCGCTCTTGAAGGCAGCATGAAGAAAATGCCATCGGCGAGCCTGCACAGAATAAACAGTTCTATACAGGCATAAAGAAACCTGAAAAGTCACCCAACCAGGATTTGAACTCAGGACCCCACGGGCAGAAACAGGCGTTTTAACCATTACACCACAGGAAACTAGACCTTTTGGGAAAGGTTCCAAGTGACTGTAATAACTCATTGTTCCCTTGTGTCTCTGCACTGACCGGCAGGGCCAGAAGTCCATCTTCTGCAAAATAAAGTCAATACCAACCTGAGGCCCCTACCAAATAGAGCCTGCCTGAATAGCTCAGTCGGTAGAGCGCGGGGCTCTGGTCGATAACCTGGTCCAAAATGTTGTGGGTTCGATTCCCACCTCAGCCAAAAACTCAACTCCAGCTCTGGTCCACTGTGCTTTAACCAACTCTCGAGAGTGATGGAAGGGCAAGTGACAGAAGTCCATCCTCCAGCTTCCATTTGGCTGCCCCTTTTTCCAACTGGGGTTCTCCTTCTAAGCTACGCCGGTATGTACTTCTACTGCAGGCCAGGGCTTCCCCATCTGGCACCTTGCCCTTACCTTTGCATCAACTTGGGTATTTTTTCCCCATACAGAACTCTTATTGGGGTTTGCCTACCATCAGCCTGAAGTTGACCTTGGCAAATTGCTTAATGAGCCCTTTGGGTAAAGAAACCAGTTGATTTGCTGCATGCACCATAGAACGGCCATGTGGGGGTGCTGATTTAACTGTCTCTAAAGTAGAAGTCGCTCTTGAAGGCAGCATGAAGAAAATGCCATCGGCGAGCCTGCACAGAATAAACAGTTCTATACAGGCATAAAGAAACCTGAAAAGTCACCCAACCAGGATTTGAACTCAGGACCCCACGGGCAGAAACAGGCGCTTTAACCATTACACCACAGGAAACTAGACCTTTTGGGAAAGGTTCCAAGTGACTGTAATAACTCATTGTTCCCTTGTGTCTCTGCACTGACCGGCAGGGCCAGAAGTCCATCTTCTGCAAAATAAAGTCAATACCAACCTGAGGCCCCTTCCAAACAGAGCCTGCCTAAAAAGCTCAGTCGGTAGAGCGAGGGGCTCTGGTCGATAACCTGGTCCAAAAGGTTTTTGGTTCAATTCCCACCTCAGCCAAAAACTCAACTCCAGCTCTGGTCCTCTGTGCTTTAACCAACTCTAGAGAGTGATGGAAGGGCAAATGACAGAAGTCCATCCTCCGCCTTCCATTTGGCTGCCCCTTTTAAAAACTGGGGTTCTCCTTCTAAGCTACGCCGGTATGTACTTCTACTTCAGGCCAGGGCTTCCCCATCTGGCACCTTGCCCTTACCTTTGCATCAACTTGGGTATTTTTTCCCCATACAGAACTCTTTTTGGGGTTTGCCTAGCATCAGCCTGAAGTTGACCTTGGCAAATTGCTTAATGAGCCCTTTGGGCTTTGGGGGGTAAAGAAACCAGCTGATTTGCTGCATGCACCATAGAACGGCCATGTGGGGGTGCTGATTTAACTGTCTCCAAAGTAGCAGTCGCTCTTGAAGGCAGCATGAAGAAAATGCCATCGGCGAGCCTGCACAGAATAAAGAGTTCTGTACAGCCATAAAGAAACCTGAAAAGTCACCCAACCAGGATTTGAACTCAGGACCCCACGGGCAGAAACAGGCGCTTTAACCATTACACCACAGGAAACTAGATCTTTCAGGAAAGGTTCCAGGTGACTGTAATAACTCATTGTTCCCTTGTGTCTCTGCACTGACCGGCAGGGCCAGAAGTCCATCTTCTGCAAAATAAAGTCAATACCAACCTGAGGCCACTTCCAAATAGAGCCTACCTGAATAGCTCAGACGGTAGAGTGCAGGGCTCTGGTCGATAACCTGGTCCAAAAGGTTGTGGGTTCGATTCCCACCTCAGCCAAAAACTCAACTCCAGCTCTGGTCCACTGTGCTTTAACCAACTCTCGAGAGTGATGGAAGGGCAAGTGACAGAAGTCCATCCTCCGCCTTCCATTTGGCTGCCCCTTTTTCCAACTGGGGTTCTCCTTCTAAGCTACGCCGGTATGTATTTCTACTTCAGGCCAGGGCTTCCCCATCTGGCACCTTGCCCTTACCTTTGCATCAACTTGGATATTTTTTCCCCATACAGAACTCTTTTTGGGGTTTGCCTAGCATCAGCCTGAAGTTGACCTTGGCAAATTGCTTAATGAGCCCTTTGGGTAAAGAAACCAGCTGATTTGCTGCATGCACCATAGAACGGCCATGTGGGGGTGCTGATTTAACTGTCTCCAAAGTAGCAGTCGCTCTTGAAGGCAGCATGAAGAAAATGTCATCGGCGAGCCTGCACAGAATAAACAGTTCTGTACAGGCATAAAGAAACCTGAAAAGTCACCCAACCAGGATTTGAACTCAGGACCCCACGGGCAGAAACAGGCGCTTTAACCATTACACCACAGGAAACTAGACCTTTTGGGAAAGGTTCCAAGTGACTGTAATAACTCATTGTTCCCTTGTGTCTCTGCACTGACCGGCAGGGCCAGAAGTCCACCTTCTGCAAAATAAAGTCAATACCAACCTGAGGCCCCTTACAAATAGAGCCTGCCTGAATAGCTCAGTCGGTAGAGCGCGGGGCTCTGGTCGATAACCTGGTCCAAAAGGTTGTGGCTTCGATTCCCACCTCAGCCAAAAACTCAACTCCAGCTCTGGTCCACTGTGCTTTAACCAACTCTCGAGAGTGATGGAAGGGCAAGTGACAGAAGTCCATCCTCCAGCTTCCATTTGGCTGCCCCTTTTTCCAACTGGGGTTCTCCTTCTAAGCTACGCTGGTATGTACTTCTACTTCAGGCCAGGGCTTCCCCATCTGGCACCTTGCCCTTACCTTTGCATCAACTTGGGTATTTTTTCCCCATAAAGAACTCTTATTGGGGTTTGCCTACCATCAGCCTGAAGTTGACCTTGGCAAATTGCTTAATGAGCCCTTTGGGTAAAGAAACCAGCTGATTTGCTGCATGCACCATAGAACGGCCATGTGGGGGTGCTGATTTAACTGTTTCTAAAGTAGAAGTCGCTCTTGAAGGCAGCATGAAGAAAATGCCAATGGCGAGCCAGCACAGAATAAACAGTTCTATACAGGCATAAAGAAACCTGAAAAGTCACCCAACCAGGATTTGAACTCAGGACCCCACAGGCAGAAACAGGCGCTTTAACCATTACACCACAGGAAACTAGACCTTTTGGGAAAGGTTCCAAGTGACTGTAATAACTCATTGTTCCCTTGTGTCTCTGCACTGACCGGCAGGGCCAGAAGTCCATCTTCTGCAAAATAAAGTCAATACCAACCTGAGGCCCCTTCCAAACAGAGCCTGCCATTAAAAGCTCAGTCGGTAGAGCGAGGGGCTCTGGTCGATAACCTGGTCCGAAAGGTTTTGGGTTCAATTCCCACCTCAGCCAAAAACTCAACTCCAGCTCTGGTCCTCTGTGCTTTAATCAACTCTCGAGAGTGATGGAAGGGCAAATGACAGAAGTCCATCCTCCGCCTTCCATTTGGCTGCCCCTTTTAAAAACTGGGGTTCTCCTTCTAAGCTACGCCGGTATGTACTTCTACTTCAGGCCAGGGCTTCCCCATCTGGCACCTTGCCCTTACCTTTGCATCAACTTGGGTATTTTTTCCCCATACAGAACTCTTATTGGGGTTTGCCTACCATCAGCCTGAAGTTGACCTTGGCAAATTGTTTAATGAGCCCTTTGGGTAAAGAAACCAGCTGATTTGCTGCATGCACCATAGAACGGCCATGTGGGGGTGCTGATTTAACTGTCTCTAAAGTAGCAGTCGTTCTTGAAGGCAGCATGAAGAAAATGCCATCGGCGAGCCTGCACAGAATAAACAGTTCTATACAGGCATAAAGAAACCTGAAAAATCACCCAACCAGGATTTGAACTCAGGACCCCACGGGCAGAAACAGGTGCTTTAACCATTACACCACAGGAAACTAGACCTTTTGGGAAAGGTTCCAAGTGACTGTAATAACTCATTGTTCCCTTGTGTCTCTGCACTGACCGGCAGGGCCAGAAGTCCATCTTCTGCAAAATAAAGTCAATACCAACCTGAGGCCCCTACCAAATAGAGCCTGCCTGAATAGCTCAGTCGGTAGAGGCACGGGGCTCTGGTCGATAACCTGGTCCAAAAGGTTGTGGGTTCGATTCCCACCTCAGCCAAAAACTCAACTCCAGCTCTGGTCCACTGTGCTTTAACCAACTCTCGAGAGTGATGGAAGGGCAAGTGACAGAAGTCCATCCTCCAGCTTCCATTTGGCTGCCCCTTTTTCCAACTGGGGTTCTCCTTCTAAGCTACGCCGGTATGTACTTCTACTTCAGGCCAGGGCTTCCCCATCTGGCACCTTGCCCTTACCTTTGCATCAACTTGGGTATTTTTTCCCCATACAGAACTCTTATTGGGGTTTGCCTACCATCAGCCTGAAGTTGACCTTGGCAAATTGCTTAATGAGCCCTTTGGGTAAAGAAAACCAGCTGATTTGCTGCATGCACCATAGAACGGCCATGTGGGGGTGCTGATTTAACTGTCTCTAAAGTAGCAGTCGCTCTTGAAGGCAGCATGAAGAAAATGCCATCGGCGAGCCTGCACAGAATAAACAGTTCTATACAGGCATAAAGAAACCTGAAAAGTCACCCAACCAGGATTTGAACTCAGGACCCCACGGGCAGAAACAGGCGCTTTAACCATTACACCACAGGAAACTAGACCTTTTGGGAAAGGTTCCAAGTGACTGTAATAACTCATTGTTCCCTTGTGTCTCTGCACTGAACGGCAGGGCCAGAAGTCCACCTTCTGCAAAATAAAGTCAATACCAACCTGAGGCCCCTTCCAAATAGAGCCTGCCTGAATAGCTCAGTCGGTAGAGCGCGGGGCTCTGGTCGATAACCTGGTCCAAAAGGTTGTGGGTTCGATTCCCACCTCAGCCAAAAACTCAACTCCAGCTCTGGTCCACTGTGCTTTAACCAACTCTCGAGAGTGATGGAAGGGCAAGTGACAGAAGTCCATCCTCCAGCTTCCATTTGGCTGCCCCTTTTTCCAACTGGGGTTCTCCTTCTAAGCTACGCCGGTATGTACTTCTACTTCAGGCCAGGGCTTCCCCATCTGGCACCTTGCCCTTACCTTTGCATCAACTTGGGTATTTTTTCCCCATACAGAACTCTTATTGGGGTTTGCCTACCATCAGCCTGAAGTTGACCTTGGCAAATTGCTTAATGAGCCCTTTGGGTAAAGAAACCAGCTGATTTGCTGCATGCACCATAGAACGGCCATGTGGGGGTGCTGATTTAACTGTCTCTAAAGTAGCAGTCGCTCTTGAAGGCAGCATGAAGAAAATGCCATCGGCGAGCCTGCACAGAATAAACAGTTCTATACAGGCATAAAGAAACCTGAAAAGTCACCCAACCAGGATTTGAACTCAGGACCCCACGGGCAGAAACAGGCGCTTTAACCATTACACCACAGGAAACTAGACCTTTTGGGAAAGGTTCCAAGTGACTGTAATAACTCATTGTTCCCTTGTGTCTCTGCACTGACCGGCAGGGCCAGAAGTCCATCTTCTGCAAAATAAAGTCAATACCAACCTGAGGCCCATTCCAAATAGAGCCTGCCTGAATAGCTCAGTCGGTAGAGCGCGGGGCTCTGGTCGATAACCTGGTCCAAAAGGTTGTGGGTTCGATTCCCACCTCAGCCAAAAACTCAACTCCAGCTCTGGTCCACTGTGCTTTAACCAACTCTCGAGAGTGATGGAAGGGCAAGTGACAGAAGTCCATCCTCCAGCTTCCATTTGGCTGCCCCTTTTTCCAACTGGGGTTCTCCTTCTAAGCTACGCCGGTATGTACTTCTACTTCAGGCCAGGGCTTCCCCATCTGGCACCTTGCCCTTACCTTTGCATCAACTTGGGTATTTTTTCCCCATACAGAACTCTTATTGGGGTTTGCCTACCATCAGCCTGAAGTTGACCTTGGCAAATTGCTTAATGAGCCCTTTGGGTAAAGAAACCAGCTGATTTGCTGCATGCACCATAGAACGGCCATGTGGGGGTGCTGATTTAACTGTCTCTAAAGTAGCAGTCGCTCTTGAAGGCAGCATGAAGAAAATGCCATCGGCGAGCCTGCACAGAATAAACAGTTCTATACAGGCATAAAGAAACCTGAAAAGTCACCCAACCAGGATTTGAACTCAGGACCCCACGGGCAGAAACAGGCGCTTTAACCATTACACCACAGGAAACTAGACCTTTTGGGAAAGGTTCCAAGTGACTGTAATAACTCATTGTTCCCTTGTGTCTCTGCACTGACCGGCAGGGCCAGAAGTCCACCTTCTGCAAAATAAAGTCAATACCAACCTGAGGCCCCTTCCAAATAGAGCCTGCCTGAATAGCTCAGTCGGTAGAGCGCGGGGCTCTGGTCGATAACCTGGTCCAAAAGGTTGTGGGTTCGATTCCCACCTCAGCCAAAAACTCAACTCCAGCTCTGGTCCACTGTGCTTTAACCAACTCTCGAGAGTGATGGAAGGGCAAGTGACAGAAGTCCATCCTCCAGCTTCCATTTGGCTGCCCCTTTTTCCAACTGGGGTTCTCCTTCTAAGCTACGCCGGTATGTACTTCTACTTCAGGCCAGGGCTTCCCCATCTGGCACCTTGCCCTTACCTTTGCATCAACTTGGGTATTTTTTCCCCATACAGAACTCTTATTGGGGTTTGCCTACCATCAGCCTGAAGTTGACCTTGGCAAATTGCTTAATGAGCCCTTTGGGTAAAGAAACCAGCTGATTTGCTGCATGCACCATAGAACGGCCATGTGGGGGTGCTGATTTAACTGTCTCTAAAGTAGCAGTCGCTCTTGAAGGCAGCATGAAGAAAATGCCATCGGCGAGCCTGCACAGAATAAACAGTTCTATACAGGCATAAAGAAACCTGAAAAATCACCCAACCAGGATTTGAACTCAGGACCCCACGGGCAGAAACAGGTGCTTTAACCATTACACCACAGGAAACTAGACCTTTTGGGAAAGGTTCCAAGTGACTGTAATAACTCATTGTTCCCTTGTGTCTCTGCACTGACCGGCAGGGCCAGAAGTCCATCTTCTGCAAAATAAAGTCAATACCAACCTGAGGCCCCTACCAAATAGAGCCTGCCTGAATAGCTCAGTCGGTAGAGCGCGGGGCTCTGGTCGATAACCTGGTCCAAAAGGTTGTGGGTTCGATTCCCACCTCAGCCAAAAACTCAACTCCAGCTCTGGTCCACTGTGCTTTAACCAACTCTCGAGAGTGATGGAAGGGCAAGTGACAGAAGTCCATCCTCCAGCTTCCATTTGGCTGCCCCTTTTTCCAACTGGGGTTCTCCTTCTAAGCTACGCCGGTATGTACTTCTACTTCAGGCCAGGGCTTCCCCATCTGGCACCTTGCCCTTACCTTTGCATCAACTTGGGTATTTTTTCCCCATACAGAACTCTTATTGGGGTTTGCCTACCATCAGCCTGAAGTTGACCTTGGCAAATTGCTTAATGAGCCCTTTGGGTAAAGAAACCAGCTGATTTGCTGCATGCACCATAGAACGGCCATGTGGGGGTGCTGATTTAACTGTCTCTAAAGTAGCAGTCGCTCTTGAAGGCAGCATGAAGAAAATGCCATCGGCGAGCCTGCACAGAATAAACAGTTCTATACAGGCATAAAGAAACCTGAAAAGTCACCCAACCAGGATTTGAACTCAGGACCCCACGGGCAGAAACAGGCGCTTTAACCATTACACCACAGGAAACTAGACCTTTTGGGAAAGGTTCCAAGTGACTGTAATAACTCATTGTTCCCTTGTGTCTCTGCACTGACCGGCAGGGCCAGAAGTCCACCTTCTGCAAAATAAAGTCAATACCAACCTGAGGCCCCTTCCAAATAGAGCCTGCCTGAATAGCTCAGTCGGTAGAGCGCGGGGCTCTGGTCGATAACCTGGTCCAAAAGGTTGTGGGTTCGATTCCCACCTCAGCCAAAAACTCAACTCCAGCTCTGGTCCACTGTGCTTTAACCAACTCTCGAGAGTGATGGAAGGGCAAGTGACAGAAGTCCATCCTCCAGCTTCCATTTGGCTGCCCCTTTTTCCAACTGGGGTTCTCCTTCTAAGCTACGCCGGTATGTACTTCTACTTCAGGCCAGGGCTTCCCCATCTGGCACCTTGCCCTTACCTTTGCATCAACTTGGGTATTTTTTCCCCATACAGAACTCTTATTGGGGTTTGCCTACCATCAGCCTGAAGTTGACCATGGCAAATTGCTTAATGAGCCCTTTGGGTAAAGAAACCAGCTGATTTGCTGCATGCACCATAGAACGGCCATGTGGGGGTGCTGATTTAACTGTCTCTAAAGTAGCAGTCGCTCTTGAAGGCAGCATGAAGAAAATGCCATCGGCGAGCCTGCACAGAATAAACAGTTCTATACAGGCATAAAGAAACCTGAAAAGTCACCCAACCAGGATTTGAACTCAGGACCCCACGGGCAGAAACAGGCGCTTTAACCATTACACCACAGGAAACTAGACCTTTTGGGAAAGGTTCCAAGTGACTGTAATAACTCATTGTTCCCTTGTGTCTCTGCACTGACCGGCAGGGCCAGAAGTCCATCTTCTGCAAAATAAAGTCAATACCAACCTGAGGCCCCTTCCAAATAGAGCCTGCCTGAATAGCTCAGTCGGTAGAGCGCGGGGCTCTGGTCGATAACCTGGTCCAAAAGGTTTGTGGGTTCGATTCCCACCTCAGCCAAAAACTCAGCTCTGGTCCACTGTGCTTTAACCAACTCTCGAGAGTGATGGAAGGGCAAGTGACAGAAGTCCATCCTCCGCCTTCCATTTGGCTGCCCCTTTTTCCAACTGGGGTTCTCCTTCTAAGCTACGCCGGTATGTACTTCTACTTCAGGCCAGGGCTTCCCCATCTGGCACCTTGCCCTTACCTTTGCATCAACTTGGGTATTTTTCCCCATACAGAACTCTTTTTGGGGTTTGCCTAGCATCAGCCTGAAGTTGACCTTGGCAAATTGCTTAATGAGCCCTTTGGGTAAAGAAACCAGCTGATTTGCTGCATGCACCATAGAACGGCCATGTGGGGGTGCTGATTTAACTGTCTCCAAAGTAGCAGTCGCTCTTGAAGGCAGCATGAAGAAAATGCCATCGGCGAGCCTGCACAGAATAAAGAGTTCTGTACAGGCATAAAGAAACCTGAAAAGTCACCCAACCAGGATTTGAACTCAGGACCCCACGGGCAGAAACAGGCGCTTTAACCATTACACCACAGGAAACTAGACCTTTTGGGAAAGGTTCCAGGTGACTGTAATAACTCATTGTTCCCTTGTGTCTCTGCACTGACCGGCAGGGCCAGAAGTCCATCTTCTGCAAAATAAAGTCAATACCAACCTGAGGCCACTTCCAAATAGAGCCTGCCTGAATAGCTCAGACGGTAGAGCGCAGGGCTCTGGTCGATAACCTGGTCCAAAAGGTTGTGGGTTCGATTCCCACCTCTGCCAAAAACTCAATTCCAGCTCTGGTCCACTGTGCTTTAACCAACTCTCGAGAGTGATGGAAGGGCAAGTGACAGAAGTCCATCCTCCAGCTTCCATTTGGCTGCCCCTTTTTCCAACTGGGGTTCTCCTTCTAAGCTACGCCGGTATGTACTTCTACTTCAGGCCAGGGCTTCCCCATCTGGCACCTTGCCCTTACCTTTGCATCAACTTGGGTATTTTTCCCCATACAGAACTCTTATTGGGGTTTGCCTACCATCAGCCTGAAGTTGACCTTGGCAAATTGCTTAATGAGCCCTTTGGGTAAAGAAACCAGCTGATTTGCTGCATGCACCATAGAACGGCCATGTGGGGGTGCTGATTTAACTGTCTCTAAAGTAGCAGTCGCTCTTGAAGGCAGCATGAAGAAAATGCCATCGGCGAGCCTGCACAGAATAAACAGTTCTATACAGGCATAAAGAAACCTGAAAAGTCACCCAACCAGGATTTGAACTCAGGACCCCACGGGCAGAAACAGGCGCTTTAACCATTACACCACAGGAAACTAGACCTTTTGGGAAAGGTTCCAAGTGACTGTAATAACTCATTGTTCCCTTGTGTCTCTGCACTGACCGGCAGGGCCAGAAGTCCACCTTCTGCAAAATAAAGTCAATACCAACCTGAGGCCCCTTCCAAATAGAGCCTGCCTGAATAGCTCAGTCGGTAGAGCGCGGGGCTCTGGTCGATAACCTGGTCCAAAAGGTTGTGGGTTCGATTCCCACCTCAGCCAAAAACTCAACTCCAGCTCTGGTCCACTGTGCTTTAACCAACTCTCGAGAGTGATGGAAGGGCAAGTGACAGAAGTCCATCCTCCAGCTTCCATTTGGCTGCCCCTTTTTCCAACTGGGGTTCTCCTTCTAAGCTACGCCGGTATGTACTTCTACTTCAGGCCAGGGCTTCCCCATCTGGCACCTTGCCCTTACCTTTGCATCAACTTGGGTATTTTTTCCCCATACAGAACTCTTATTGGGGTTTGCCTACCATCAGCCTGAAGTTGACCTTGGCAAATTGCTTAATGAGCCCTTTGGGTAAAGAAACCAGCTGATTTGCTGCATGCACCATAGAACGGCCATGTGGGGGTGCTGATTTAACTGTCTCTAAAGTAGCAGTCGCTCTTGAAGGCAGCATGAAGAAAATGCCATCGGCGAGCCTGCACAGAATAAACAGTTCTATACAGGCATAAAGAAACCTGAAAAGTCACCCAACCAGGATTTGAACTCAGGACCCCACGGGCAGAAACAGGCGCTTTAACCATTACACCACAGGAAACTAGACCTTTTGGGAAAGGTTCCAAGTGACTGTAATAACTCATTGTTCCCTTGTGTCTCTGCACTGACCGGCAGGGCCAGAAGTCCACCTTCTGCAAAATAAAGTCAATACCAACCTGAGGCCCATTCCAAATAGAGCCTGCCTGAATAGCTCAGTCGGTAGAGCACGGGGCTCTGGTCGATAACCTGGTCCAAAAGGTTGTGGGTTCGATTCCCACCTCAGCCAAAAACTCAACTCCAGCTCTGGTCCACTGTGCTTTAACCAACTCTCGAGAGTGATGGAAGGGCAAGTGACAGAAGTCCATCCTCCAGCTTCCATTTGGCTGCCCCTTTTTCCAACTGGGGTTCTCCTTCTAAGCTACGCCGGTATGTACTTCTACTTCAGGCCAGGGCTTCCCCATCTGGCACCTTGCCCTTACCTTTGCATCAACTTGGGTATTTTTTCCCCATACAGAACTCTTATTGGGGTTTGCCTACCATCAGCCTGAAGTTGACCTTGGCAAATTGCTTAATGAGCCCTTTGGGTAAAGAAACCAGCTGATTTGCTGCATGCACCATAGAACGGCCATGTGGGGGTGCTGATTTAACTGTCTCTAAAGTAGCAGTCGCTCTTGAAGGCAGCATGAAGAAAATGCCATCGGCGAGCCTGCACAGAATAAACAGTTCTATACAGGCATAAAGAAACCTGAAAAGTCACCCAACCAGGATTTGAACTCAGGACCCCACGGGCAGAAACAGGCGCTTTAACCATTACACCACAGGAAACTAGACCTTTTGGAAAGGTTCCAAGTGACTGTAATAACTCATTGTTCCCTTGTGTCTCTGCACTGACCGGCAGGGCCAGAAGTCCACCTTCTGCAAAATAAAGTCAATACCAACCTGAGGCCCCTTCCAAATAGAGCCTGCCTGAATAGCTCAGTCGGTAGAGCGCGGGGCTCTGGTCGATAACCTGGTCCAAAAGGTTGTGGGTTCGATTCCCACCTCAGCCAAAAACTCAACTCCAGCTCTGGTCCACTGTGCTTTAACCAACTCTCGAGAGTGATGGAAGGGCAAGTGACAGAAGTCCATCCTCCAGCTTCCATTTGGCTGCCCCTTTTTCCAACTGGGGTTCTCCTTCTAAGCTACGCCGGTATGTACTTCTACTTCAGGCCAGGGCTTCCCCATCTGGCACCTTGCCCTTACCTTTGCATCAACTTGGGTATTTTTTCCCCATACAGAACTCTTATTGGGGTTTGCCTACCATCAGCCTGAAGTTGACCTTGGCAAATTGCTTAATGAGCCCTTTGGGTAAAGAAACCAGCTGATTTGCTGCATGCACCATAGAACGGCCATGTGGGGGTGCTGATTTAACTGTCTCTAAAGTAGCAGTCGCTCTTGAAGGCAGCATGAAGAAAATGCCATCGGCGAGCCTGCACAGAATAAACAGTTCTATACAGGCATAAAGAAACCTGAAAAGTCACCCAACCAGGATTTGAACTCAGGACCCCACGGGCAGAAACAGGCGCTTTAACCATTACACCACAGGAAACTAGACCTTTTGGGAAAGGTTCCAAGTGACTGTAATAACTCATTGTTCCCTTGTGTCTCTGCACTGACCGGCAGGGCCAGAAGTCCACCTTCTGCAAAATAAAGTCAATACCAACCTGAGGCCCCTTCCAAATAGAGCCTGCCTGAATAGCTCAGTCGGTAGAGCGCGGGGCTCTGGTCGATAACCTGGTCCAAAAGGTTGTGGGTTCGATTCCCACCTCAGCCAAAAACTCAACTCCAGCTCTGGTCCACTGTGCTTTAACCAACTCTCGAGAGTGATGGAAGGGCAAATGACAGAAGTCCATCCTCCGCCTTCCATTTGGCTGCCCCTTTTCAAACTGGGGTTCTCCTTCTAAGCTACGCCGGTATGTACTTCTACTTCAGGCCAGGGCTTCCCCATCTGGCACCTTGCCCTTACCTTTGCATCAACTTGGGTATTTTTTCCCCATACAGAACTCTTTTTGGGGTTTGCCTAGCATCAGCCTGAAGTTGACCTTGGCAAATTGCTTAATGAGCCCTTTGGGCCCTTTGGGTAAAGAAACCAGCTGATTTGCTGCATGCACCATAGAACGGCCATGTGGGGGTGCTGATTTAACTGTCTCCAAAGTAGCAGTCGCTCTTGAAGGCAGCATGAAGAAAATGCCATCGGCGAGCCTGCACAGAATAAAGAGTTCTGTACAGGCCATAATGAAACCTGAAAAGTCACCCAACCAGGATTTGAACTCAGGACCCCACGGGCAGAAACAGGCGTTTTAACCATTACACCACAGGAAACTAGACCTTTTAGGAAAGGTTCCAGGTGACTGTAATAACTCATTGTTCCCTTGTGTCTCTGCACTGACCGGCAGGGCCAGAAGTCCATCTTCTGCAAAATAAAGTCAATACCAACCTGAGGCCACTTCCAAATAGAGCCTGCTGAATAGCTCAGACGGTAGAGCGCAGGGCTCTGGTCGATAACCTGGTCCAAAAGGTTGTGGGTTCGATTCCCACCTCTGCCAAAAACTCAATTCCAGCTCTGGTCCACTGTGCTTTAACCAACTCTCGAGAGTGATGGAAGGGCAAGTGACAGAAGTCCATCCTCCAGCTTCCATTTGGCTGCCCCTTTTTCCAACTGGGGTTCTCCTTCTAAGCTATGCCGGTATGCACTTCTACTTCAGGCCAGGGCTTCCCCATCTGGCACCTTGCCCTTACCTTTGCATCAACTTGGGTATTTTTTCCCCATACAGAACTCTTATTGGGGTTTGCCTACCATCAGCCTGAAGTTGACCTTGGCAAATTGCTTAATGAGCCCTTTGGGTAAAGAAACCAGCTGATTTGCTGCATGCACCATAGAACGGCCATGTGGGGGTGCTGATTTAACTGTCTCTAAAGTAGCAGTCGCTCTTGAAGGCAGCATGAAGAAAATGCCATCGGCGAGCCTGCACAGAATAAACAGTTCTATACAGGCATAAAGAAACCTGAAAAGTCACCCAACCAGGATTTGAACTCAGGACCCCATGGGCAGAAACAGGCGCTTTAACCATTACACCACAGGAAACTAGACCTTTTGGGAAAGGTTCCAAGTGACTGTAATAACTCATTGTTCCCTTGTGTCTCTGCACTGACCGGCAGGGCCAGAAGTACACCTTCTGCAAAATAAAGTCAATACCAACCTGAGGCCCCTTCCAAATGGAGCCTGCCTGAATAGCTCAGTCGGTAGAGCGCGGGGCTCTGGTCGATAACCTGGTCCAAAAGGTTGTGGGTTCGATTCCCACCTCAGCCAAAAACTCAACTCCAGCTCTGGTCCACTGTGCTTTAACCAACTCTCGAGAGTGATGGAAGGGCAAGTGACAGAAGTCCATCCTCCAGCTTCCATTTGGCTGCCCCTTTTTCCAACTGGGGTTCTCCTTCTAAGCTACGCCGGTATGTACTTCTACTTCAGGCCAGGGCTTCCCCATCTGGCACCTTGCCCTTACCTTTGCATCAACTTGGGTATTTTTTCCCCATACAGAACTCTTATTGGGGTTTGCCTACCATCAGCCTGAAGTTGACTTGGCAAATTGCTTAATGAGCCCTTTGGGTAAAGAAACCAGCTGATTTGCTGCATGCACCATAGAACGGCCATGTGGGGGTGCTGATTTAACTGTCTCTAAAGTAGCAGTCGCTCTTGAAGGCAGCATGAAGAAAATGCCATCGATGAGCCTGCACAGAATAAACAGTTCTATACAGGCATAAAGAAACCTGAAAAGTCACCCAACCAGGATTTGAACTCAGGACCCCACGGGCAGAAACAGGCGCTTTAACAATTACACCGCATGAAACTAGACCTTTTGGGAAAGGTTCCAAGTGACTGTAATAACTCATTGTTCCCTTGTGTCTCTGCACTGACCGGCAGGGCCAGAAGTCCACCTTCTGCAAAATAAAGTCAATACCAACCTGAGGCCCATTCCAAATAGAGCCTGCCTGAATAGCTCAGTCGGTAGAGCACGGGGCTCTGGTCGATAACCTGGTCCAAAAGGTTGTGGGTTCGATTCCCACCTCAGCCAAAAACTCAACTCCAGCTCTGGTCCACTGTGCTTTAACCAACTCTCGAGAGTGATGGAAGGGCAAGTGACAGAAGTCCATCCTCCAGCTTCCATTTGGCTGCCCCTTTTTCCAACTGGGGTTCTCCTTCTAAGCTACGCCGGTATGTACTTCTACTTCAGGCCAGGGCTTCCCCATCTGGCACCTTGCCCTTACCTTTGCATCAACTTGGGTATTTTTTCCCCATACAGAACTCTTATTGGGGTTTGCCTACCATCAGCCTGAAGTTGACCTTGGCAAATTGCTTAATGAGCCCTTTGGGTAAAGAAACCAGCTGATTTGCTGCATGCACCATAGAACGGCCATGTGGGGGTGCTGATTTAACTGTCTCTAAAGTAGCAGTCGCTCTTGAAGGCAGCATGAAGAAAATGCCATCGGCGAGCCTGCACAGAATAAACAGTTCTATACAGGCATAAAGAAACCTGAAAAGTCACCCAACCAGGATTTGAACTCAGGACCCCACGGGCAGAAACAGGCGCTTTAACCATTACACCACAGGAAACTAGACCTTTTGGGAAAGGTTCCAAGTGACTGTAATAACTCATTGTTCCCTTGTGTCTCTGCACTGACCGGCAGGGCCAGAAGTCCACCTTCTGCAAAATAAAGTCAATACCAATCTGAGGCCCCTTCCAAATCGAGCCTGCCTGAATAGCTCAGTCGGTAGAGCGCGTGGCTCTGGTCGATAACCTGGTCCAAAAGGTTGTGGGTTCGATTCCCACCTCAGCCAAAAACTCAACTCCAGCTCTGGTCCACTGTGCTTTAACCAACTCTCGAGAGTGATGGAAGGGCAAGTGACAGAAGTCCATCCTCCAGCTTCCATTTGGCTGCCCCTTTTTCCAACTGGGGTTCTCCTTCTAAGCTACGCCGGTATGCACTTCTACTTCAGGCCAGGGCTTCCCCATCTGGCACCTTGCCCTTACCTTTGCATCAACTTGGGTATTTTTTCCCCATACAGAACTCTTATTGGGGTTTGCCTACCATCAGCCTGAAGTTGACCTTGGCAAATTGCTTAATGAGCCCTTTGGGTAAAGAAACCAGCTGATTTGCTGCATGCACCATAGAACGGCCATGTGGGGGTGCTGATTTAACTGTCTCTAAAGTAGCAGTCGCTCTTGAAGGCAGCATGAAGAAAATGCCATCGGCGAGCCTGCACAGAATAAACAGTTCTATACAGGCATAAAGAAACCTGAAAAGTCACCCAACCAGGATTTGAACTCAGGACCCCACGGGCAGAAACAGGCGCTTTAACCATTACACCACAGGAAACTAGACCTTTTGGGAAAGGTTCCAAGTGACTGTAATAACTCATTGTTCCCTTGTGTCTCTGCACTGACCGGCAGGGCCAGAAGTCCACCTTCTGCAAAATAATGTCAATACCAACCTGAGGCCCCATTCCAAATAGAGCCTGCCTGAATAGCTCAGTCGGTAGAGCGCGGGGCTCTGGTCGATAACCTGGTCCAAAAGGTTGTGGGTTCGATTCCCACCTCAGCCAAAAACTCAACTCCAGCTCTGGTCCACTGTGCTTTAACCAACTCTCGAGAGTGATGGAAGGGCAAGTGACAGAAGTCCATCCTCCAGCCTTCCATTTGGCTGCCCCTTTTTCCAACTGGGGTTCTCCTTCTAAGCTACGCCGGTATGTACTTCTACTTCAGGCCAGGGCTTCCCCATCTGGCACCTTGCCCTTACCTTTGCATCAACTTGGGTATTTTTTCCCCATACAGAACTCTTATTGGGGTTTGCCTACCATCAGCCTGAAGTTGACCATGGCAAATTGCTTAATGAGCCCTTTGGGTAAAGAAACCAGCTGATTTGCTGCATGCACCATAGAACGGCCATGTGGGGGTGCTGATTTAACTGTCTCTAAAGTAGCAGTCGCTCTTGAAGGCAGCATGAAGAAAATGCCATCGACGAGCCTGCACAGAATAAACAGTTCTATACAGGCATAAAGAAACCTGAAAAGTCACCCAACCAGGATTTGAACTCAGGACCCCACGGGGCAAAAACAGGTGCTTTAACCATTACACCACAGGAAACTAGACCTTTTGGGAAAGGTTCCAAGTGACTGTAATAACTCATTGTTCCCTTGTGTCTCTGCACTGACCGGCAGGGCCAGAAGTCCATCTTCTGCAAAATAAAGTCAATACCAACCTGAGGCCCCTACCAAATAGAGCCTGCCTGAATAGCTCAGTCGGTAGAGCGCGGGGCTCTGGTCGATAACCTGGTCCAAAAGGTTGTGGGTTCGATTCCCACCTCAGCCAAAAACTCAACTCCAGCTCTGGTCCACTGTGCTTTAACCAACTCTCGAGAGTGATGGAAGGGCAAGTGACAGAAGTCCATCCTCCAGCTTCCATTTGGCTGCCCCTTTTCTAAACTGGGGTTCTCCTTCTAAGCTACGCCGGTATGTACTTCTACTTCAGGCCAGGGCTTCCCCATCTGGCACCTTGCCCTTACCTTTGCATCAACTTGGGTATTTTTTCCCCATACAGAACTCTTATTGGGGTTTGCCTACCATCAGCCTGAAGTTGACCTTGGCAAATTGCTTAATGAGCCCTTTGGGTAAAGAAACCAGCTGATTTGCTGCATGCACCATAGAACGGCCATGTGGGGGTGCTGATTTAACTGTCTCTAAAGTAGCAGTCGCTCTTGAAGGCAGCATGAAGAAAATGCCATCGGCGAGCCTGCACAGAATAAACAGTTCTATACAGGCATAAAGAAACCTGAAAAGTCACCCAACCAGGATTTGAACTCAGGACCCCACGGGCAGAAACAGGCGCTTTAACCATTACACCACAGGAAACTAGACCTTTTCAGAAAAGGTTCCAAGTGACTGTAATAACTCATTGTTCCCTTGTGTCTCTGCACTGACCGGCAGGGCCAGAAGTCCACCTTCTGCAAAATAAAGTCAATACCAACCTGAGGCCCCTTCCAAATAGAGCCTGCCTGAATAGCTCAGTCGGTAGAGCGCGGGGCTCTGGTCGATAACCTGGTCCAAAAGGTTGTGGGTTCGATTCCCACCTCAGCCAAAAACTCAACTCCAGCTCTGGTCCACTGTGCTTTAACCAACTCTCGAGAGTGATGGAAGGGCAAGTGACAGAAGTCCATCCTCCAGCTTCCATTTGGCTGCCCCTTTTTCCAACTGGGGTTCTCCTTCTAAGCAACGCCGGTATGTACTTCTACTTCAGGCCAGGGCTTCCCCATCTGGCACCTTGCCCTTACCTTTGCATCAACTTGGGTATTTTTTCCCCATACAGAACTCTTATTGGGGTTTGCCTACCATCAGCCTGAAGTTGACCATGGCAAATTGCTTAATGAGCCCTTTGGGTAAAGAAACCAGCTGATTTGCTGCATGCACCATAGAACGGCCATGTGGGGGTGCTGATTTAACTGTCTCTAAAGTAGCAGTCGCTCTTGAAGGCAGCATGAAGAAAATGCCATCGGCGAGCCTGCACAGAATAAACAGTTCTATACAGGCATAAAGAAACCTGAAAAGTCACCCAACCAGGATTTGAACTCAGGACCCCACGGGCAGAAACAGGCGCTTTAACCATTACACCACAGGAAACTAGACAATTTTGGGAAAGGTTCCAAGTGACTGTAATAACTCATTGTTCCCTTGTGTCTCTGCACTGACCGGCAGGGCCAGAAGTCCACCTTCTGCAAAATAAAGTCAATACCAACCTGAGGCCCCTTCCAAATAGAGCCTGCCTGAATAGCTCAGTCGGTACAGCGCGGGGCTCTGGTCGATAACCTGGTCCAAAAGGTTGTGGGTTCGATTCCCACCTCAGCCAAAAACTCAACTCCAGCTCTGGTCCACTGTGCTTTAACCAACTCTCGAGAGTGATGGAAGGGCAAATGACAGAAGTCCATCCTCCGCCTTCCATTTGGCTGCCCCTTTTAAAAACTGGGGTTCTCCTTCTAAGCTACGCCGGTATGTACTTCTACTTCAGGCCAGGGCTTCCCCATCTGGCAGCTTGCCCTTACCTTTGCATCAACTTGGGTATTTTTTCCCCATACAGAACTCTTTTTGGGGTTTGCCTAGCATCAGCCTGAAGTTGACCTTGGCAAATTGCTTAATGAGCCCTTTGGGCCCTTTGGGTAAAGAAACCAGCTGATTTGCTGCATGCACCATAGAACGGCCATGTGGGGTGCTGATTTAACTGTCTCCAAAGTAGCAGTCGCTCTTGAAGGCAGCATGAAGAAAATGCCATCGGCGAGCCTGCACAGAATAAAGAGTTCTGTACAGCCATAATGAAACCTGAAAAGTCACCCAACCAGGATTTGAACTCAGGACCCCACGGGCAGAAACAGGCGTTTTAACCATTACACCACAGGAAACTAGACCTTTTAGGAAAGGTTCCAGGTGACTGTAATAACTCATTGTTCCCTTGTGTCTCTGCACTGACCGGCAGGGCCAGAAGTCCATCTTTTGCAAAATAAAGTCAATACCAACCTGAGGCCACTTCCAAATAGAGCCTGCCTGAATAGCTCAGACGGTAGAGCGCAGGGCTCTGGTCGATAACCTGGTCCAAAAGGTTGTGGGTTTCGATTCCCACCTCTGCCAAAAATTCAATTCCAGCTCTGGTCCACTGTGCTTTAACCAACTCTCGAGAGTGATGGAAGGGCAAGTGACAGGAAGTCCATCCTCCAGCTTCCATTTGGCTGCCCCTTTTCCAACTGGGGCTTCTCCTTCTAAGCTATGCCGGTATGCCACTTCTACTTCAGGCCAGGGCTTCCCCATCTGGCACCTTGCCCTTACCTTTGCATCAACTTGGGTATTTTTTCCCCATACAGAACTCTTATTGGGGTTTGCCTACCATCAGCCTGAAGTTGACCTTGGGCAAATTGCTTAATGAGCCCTTTGGGTAAAGAAACCAGCTGATTTGCTGCATGCACCATAGAACGGCCATGTGGGGGTGCTGATTTAACTGTCTCTAAAGTAGCAGTCGCTCTTGAAGGCAGCATGAAGAAAATGCCATCGGCGAGCCTGCACAGAAATAAACAGTTCTATAACAGGCATAAAGAAACCTGAAAAGTCACCCAACCAGGATTTGAACTCAGGACCCCATGGGCAGAAACAGGCGCTTTAACCATTACACCACAGGAAACTAGACCTTTTGGAAAGGTTCCAAGTGACTGTAATAACTCATTGTTCCCTTGTGTCTCTGCACTGACCGCAGGGCCAGAAGTACACCTTCTGCAAAATAAAGTCAATACCAACCTGAGGCCCCTTCCAAATGGAGCCTGCCTGAATAGCTCAGTCGGTAGAGCGCGGGGCTCTGGTCGATAACCTGGTCCAAAAGGTTGTGGGTTCGATTCCCACCTTCAGCCAAAAACTCAACTCCAGCTCTGGTCCACTGTGCTTACCCAACTCTCGAGAGTGATGGAAGGGCAAGTGACAGAAGTCCATCCTCCAGCTTCCATTTGGCTGCCCCTTTTTCCAACTGGGGTTCTCCTTTCTAAGCTACGCCGGTATGTACTTCTACTTCAGGCCAGGGCTTCCCCATCTGGCACCGTTGCCCTTACCTTTGGCATCAACTTGGGTATTTTTTCCCCATACAGAACTCTTATTGGGGTTTGCCTACCATCAGCCTGAAGTTGACTTGGCAAATTGCTTAATTGAGCCCTTTGGGTAAAGAAACCAGCTGATTTGCTGCATGCACCATAGAACGGCCATGTGGGGGTGCTGATTTAACTGTCTCTAAAGTAGCAGTCGCTCTTGAAGGCAGCATGAAGAAAATGCCATCGATGAGCCTGCACAGAATAAACAGTTCTATACAGGCATAAAGAAACCTGAAAAGTCACCCAACCAGGATTTGAACTCAGGACCCCACGGGCAGAAACAGGCGCTTTAACAATTACACCGCATGAAACTAGACCTTTTGGGAAAGGTTCCAAGTGACTGTAATAACTCAATTTTCCCTTGTGTCTCTGCACTGACCGGCAGGGCCAGAAGTCCACCTTCTGCAAAATAAAGTCAATACCAACCTGAGGCCCATTCCAAATAGAGCCTGCCTTAATAGCTCAGTCGGTAGAGCGCGGGGCTCTGGTCGATAACCTGGTCCAAAAGGTTGTGGGTTCGATTCCCACCTCAGCCAAAAACTCAACTCCAGCTCTGGTCCAGTGTGCTTTAACCAACTCTCGAGAGTGATGGCAGGGCAAGTGACAGAAGTCCATCCTCCAGCTTCCATTTGGCTGCCCCTTTTTCCAACTGGGGTTCTCCTTCTAAGCTACGCCGGTATGTACTTCTACTTCAGGCCAGGGCTTCCCCATCTGGCACCTTGCCCTTACCTTTGCATCAACTTGGGTATTTTTTCCCCATACAGAACTCTTATTGGGGTTTGCCTACCATCAGCCTGAAGTTGACCTTGGCAAATTGTTTAATGAGCCCTTTGGGTAAAGAAACCAGCTGATTTGCTGCATGCACCATAGAACGGCCATGTGGGGGTGCTGATTTAACTGTCTCTAAAGTAGCAGTCGTTCTTGAAGGCAGCATGAAGAAAATGCCATCGGCGAGCCTGCACAGAATAAACAGTTCTATACAGGCATAAAGAAACCTGAAAAGTCACCCAACCAGGATTTGAACTCAGGACCCCACGGGCAGAAACAGGCGCTTTAACCATTACACCACAGGAAACTAGACCTTTTGGGAAAGGTTCCAAGTGACTGTAATAACTCATTGTTCCCTTGTGTCTCTGCACTGACCGGCAGGGCCAGAAGTCCACCTTCTGCAAAATAAAGTCAATACCAACCTGAGGCCCCTTCCAAATCGAGCCTGCCTGAATATCTCAGTCGGTAGAGTGCAGGGCTCTGGTCGATAACCTGGTCCAAAAGGTTGTAGGTTCGATTCCCACCTCTGCCAAAAACTCAATTCCAGCTCTGGTCCACTGTGCTTTAACCAACTCTCGAGAGTGATGGAAGGGCAAGTGACAGAAGTCCATCCTCCAGCTTCCATTTGGCTGCCCCTTTTTCCAACTGGGGTTCTCCTTCTAAGCTATGCCGGTATGCACTTCTACTTCAGGCCAGGGCTTCCCCATCTGGCACCTTGCCCTTACCTTTGCATCAACTTGGGTATTTTTTCCCCATACAGAACTCTTATTGGGGTTTGCCTTCCATCAGCCTGAAGTTGACCTTGGCAAATTGCTTAATGAGCCCTTTGGGTAAAGAAACCAGCTGATTTGCTGCATGCACCATAGAACGGCCATGTGGGGGTGCTGATTTAACTGTCTCTAAAGTAGCAGTCGCTCTTGAAGGCAGCATGAAGAAAATGCCATCGGCGAGCCTGCACAGAATAAACAGTTCTATACAGGCATAAAGAAACCTGAAAAGTCACCCAACCAGGATTTGAACTCAGGACCGCACGGGCAGAAACAGGCGCTTTAACCATTACACCACAGGAAACAGGATTCCCACCTCAGCCAAAAACTCAACTCCAGCTCTGGTCCACTGTGCTTTAACCAACTCTCGAGAGTGATGGAAGGGCAAGTGACAGAAGTCCATCCTCCAGCTTCCATTTGGCTGCCACTTTTTCCAACTGGGGTTCTCCTTCTAAGCTACGCCGGTATGTACTTCTACTTCAGGCCAGGGCTTCCCCATCTGGCACCTTGCCCTTACCTTTGCATCAACTTGGGTATTTTTTCCCCATACAGAACTCTTATTGGGGTTTGCCTATCATCAGCCTGAAGTTGACCTTGGCAAATTGCTTAATGAGCCCTTTGGGTAAAGAAACCAGCTGATTTGCTGCATGCACCATAGAACGGCCATGTGGGGGTGCTGATTTAACTGTCTCTAAAGTAGAAGTCGCTCTTGAAGGCAGCATGAAGAAAATGCCATCGGCGAGCCTGCACAGAATAAACAGTTATATACACGCATAAAGAAACCTGAAAAGTCACCCAACCAGGATTTGAACTCAGGACCCCACGGGCAGAAACAGGCGCTTTAACCATTACAGGTTAATGAGGCCCCTTCCAAACAGAGCCTGCCTGAAAAGCTCAGTCGGTAGAGCGAGGGGCTCTGGTCGATAACCTGGTCCAGTGTCGGACTGGGCCGGCGGGACACCGGGAAAAACCCCGGTGGGCCCCGGGCTCTTGTGGGCCCCGCCGGCCCAGATCCGCTACTTAGTGGGGCGGCGCGACCCCACTTTGTTTGGGGTCGCGGTAGAATACAATGGCTGCGCATGCGCACAAACGCGGCGCCGCGCGCATGCGCACAAACGTGGCGCCGCGCGCATGCGCACAAACGCGGCACCGCGTTTGTGCGCATGCGCACTAGCCCCCCTGCAGCACTCCGGAGCGGCAGTGGCGGCTGGAGGGGGCCCTGGGGCAGTAGCCCCGGTGGGCCCCATGCCTCCCAGTCCGACCCTGACCTGGTCCAAAAGGTTTTGGGTTCAATTCCCACCTCAGCCAAAAACTCAACTCCAGCTCTGGTCCTCTGTGCTTTAACCAACTCTCGACAGTGATGGAAGGGCAAATGACAGAAGTCCATCCTCCGCCTTCCATTTGGCTGCCCCTTTTAAAAACTGGGGTTCTCCTTCTAAGCTACGCCGGTATGTACTTCTACTTCAGGCCAGGGCTTCCCCATCTGGCACCTTGCCCTTACCTTTGCATCAACTTGGGTATTTTTTCCCCATACAGAACTCTTTTTGGGGTTTGCCTAGCATCAGCCTGAAGTTGACCTTGGCAAATTGCTTAATGAGCCCTTTGGGCCCTTTGGGTAAAGAAACCAGCTGATTTGCTGCATGCACCATAGAACGGCCATGTGGGGGTGCTGATTTAACTGTCTCCAAAGTAGCAGTCGCTCTTGAAGGCAGCATGAAGAAAATGCCATCGGCGAGCCTGCACAGAATAAAGAGTTCTGTACAGCCATAATGAAACCTGAAAAGTCACCCAACCAGGATTTGAACTCAGGACCCCACGGGCAGAAACAGGCGTTTTAACCATTACACCACAGGAAACTAGACCTTTTAGGAAAGGTTCCAGGTGACTGTAATAACTCATTGTTCCCTTGTGTCTCTGCACTGACCGGCAGGGCCAGAAGTCCATCTTCTGCAAAATAAAGTCAATACCAACCTGAGGCCACTTCCAAATAGAGCCTGCCTGAATAGCTCAGACGGTAGAGCGCAGGGCTCTGGTCGATAACCTGGTCCAAAAGGTTGTGGGTTCGATTCCCACCTCTGCCAAAAACTCAATTCCAGCTCTGGTCCACTGTGCTTTAACCAACTCTCGAGAGTGATGGAAGGGCAAGTGACAGAAGTCCATCCTCCAGCTTCCATTTGGCTGCCCCTTTTTCCAACTGGGGTTCTCCTTCTAAGCTATGCCGGTATGCACTTCTACTTCAGGCCAGGGCTTCCCCATCTGGCACCTTGCCCTTACCTTTGCATCAACTTGGGTATTTTTTCCCCATACAGAACTCTTATTGGGGTTTGCCTATCATCAGCCTGAAGTTGACCTTGGCAAATTGCTTAATGAGCCCTTTGGGTAAGGAAACCAGCTGATTTGCTGCATGCACCATAGAACGGCCATGTGGGGGTGCTGATTTAACTGTCTCTAAAGTAGAAGTCGTTCTTGAAGGCAGCATGAAGAAAATGCCATCGGCGAGCCTGCACAGAATAAACAGTTATATACAGGCATAAAGAAACCTGAAAAGTCACCCAACCAGGATTTGAACTCTGGACCCCACGGGCAGAAACAGGCGCTTTAACCATTACACCACAGGAAACTAGACCTTTTGGGAAAGGTTCCAAGTGACTGTAATAACTCATTGTTCCCTTGTGTCTCTGCACTGACCGGCAGGGCCAGAAGTCCATCTTCTGCAAAATAAAGTCAATACCAACCTGAGGCCCCTTCCAAACAAAGCCTGCCTGAAAAGCTCAGTCGGTAGAGCGAGGGGCTCTGGTCGATAACCTGGTCCAAAAGGTTTTGGGTTCAATTCCCACCTCAGCCAAAAACTCAACTCCAGCTCTGGTCCTCTGTGCTTTAACCAACTCTCGACAGTGATGGAAGGGCAAATGACAGAAGTCCATCCTCCGCCTTCCATTTGGCTGCCCCTTTTAAAAACTGGGGTTCTCCTTCTAAGCTACGCCGGTATGTACTTCTACTTCAGGCCAGGGCTTCCCCATCTGGTACCTTGCCCTTACTAGGGATGTAGCGAACGTCGGAAAAAAAGTTCGCGAACATATTCGCGAACTTGCGCAAAAACGCGAGCGGTTCGCGAACGGTTCGCGAACCCCATAGACTTCAATGGGAAGGCGAACTTTAACATCTAAAAAAAAAATTTCTGGCCAGAAAAATGATTTTAAAGTTGTTTAAAGGGTGCAACGACCTGGACAGTGGCATGCCAGAGGGGGATCAAGGGCAAAAATGTATCTGAAAAATCTGCCTGTGTGTGCTTGGAAGAGATAGTGTAGGGGGAGAGCTGTTAGTGATTTCAGGGACAGATGATAGTAAGTTTGCTGGCTAGTAATCTGCTTGATACTGCTCTGTATTGGAGGGACAGAAGTCTGCAGGGATTTGAGGGACATTTTAGCTTAGGTAGCTTTGCTGGCTAGTAATCTACTGTTCTCTTTAAACAACTGCCATACGTTGACCTTGTAGGCATTGTTTGCCCAGTTTTTTTGGACGCAGCCACTGAAGCACAGTTGCCAGAAAAAATATGCCATATAAATGCTGAAAATAGTCATTTTTCGCCATACGTTGACCTTGTAGACATTGTTTGCCCAGTTTTTTTTGGTTGCAGCCACTGAAGCACAGTTGCCAGAAAAAATATGCCATATAAATGCTGAAAATAGTCATTTTTTGCCATACGTTGACCTTGTAGGCATTGTTTGCCCAGTTTTTTTGGTCGCAGCCACTGAAGCACAGTTGCCAGAAAAAATATGCCATATAAATGCTGAAAATAGTCATTTTTTGCCATATACGTTGAGTCAACGTATGGCAAAAAATGACTATTTTCAGCATTTATATGGCATATTTTTTCTGGCCTCTGTGCTTCAGTGGCTGCGGCCAAAAAAACTGGGCAAACAATGCCTACAAGGTCAACGTATACACTACTACAGCGGTGGATACGGATTACGTAAAATATATTATGGCTGCTTGAAAAAAGTCACTCCGGTGTTTTTTCTGGAGACGGTAATATTATGGATATTTAGACAGAATGTGAACAAGGTCACACAGCTAGATGGCGGGTTGAAGAAAACAGTGTGCAAATAATGCCTACAAGGTCAACGTATACACTACTACAGCGGTGGATACGGATTACGTAAAATATATTATGGCTGCTTGAAAAAAGTCACTCCGGTGTTTTTTCTGGAGACGGTAATATTATGGATATTTAGACAGAATGTGAACAAGGTCACACAGCTAGATGGCGGGTTGAAGAAAACACTGTGCAAATAATGCCTACAAGGTCAACGTATACACTACTACAGCGGTGGATACGGATTACGTAAAATATATTATGGCTGCTTGAAAAAAGTCACTCCGGTGTTTTTTCTGGAGACGGTAATATTATGGATATTTAGACAGAATGTGAACAAGGTCACACAGCTAGATGGCGGGTTGAAGAAAACACTGTGCAAATAATGCCTACAGGGCAAATAATGCCTAAAAGGTCAACTTATACACTACTACAGCGGTAGTAAAATAAAAAAAGTAAAATAAAAAAAAAATGAATATTAAAAAAAAAAATTAAAGTTGGTGCTGCTGAACTACTAGGAGCAGCAGATTAGCACACCAGTCCCACTCCCCAACACTGCTAGACTAATAGCACTGGGCTCTTATAGTAGTAGTAGTAGTAGTAGTAAAACAACAAAAAATAAATAAAAGCAGTCCTTACAAGGACTACTGTTATTGCAGCAGTCAGCAGATGAGATCAGAAGCAGGACAGCTGCCCACTGCAGCTACATACAGAGCACTGCAGTAGAAGGTAGATTACTAGCCAGCAAAGCTACCTAAGCTAAAATGTCCCTCAAACCCCTGCAGACTTCTGTCCCTCCAATAACAGAGCAGTATCAAAACGATTACTAGCCAGCAAACTTTCAACTGTCCCTGAAATCACTAACAGGCAGCAGCTCTCTCCCTACACTATCTCTTCAGCACACACAGGCAGAGTGAAAAAAACGCTGCAGGGCTTCGGTTTTTATAGGAAGGGGAGTGGTCCAGGGGAGAGCTTCCTGATTGGCTGCCATGTACCTGCTGGTCTGGGGTGAGAGGGCAAAAAAAGCGCCAACAATGGCGAACCCAAAATGGCGAACGTCGCGCGACATTCGCGAACTTCCGGCGAGCGCGAACACCCGATGTTCGCGCGAACAAGTTCGCCGGCGAACAGTTCGCGACATCTCTAGCCCTTACCTTTGCATCAACTTGGGTATTTTTTCCCCATACAGAACTCTTTTTGGGGTTTGCCTAGCATCAGCCTGAAGTTGACCTTGGCAAATTGCTTAATGAGCCCTTTGGGCCCTTTGGGTAAAGAAACCAGCTGATTTGCTGCATGCACCATAGAACGGCCATGTGGGGGTGCTGATTTAACTGTCTCTAAAGTAGCAGTCGCTCTTGAAGGCAGCATGAAGAAAATGCCATCGGCGAGCCTGCACAGAATAAACAGTTCTATACAGGCATAAAGAAACCTGAAAAGTCACCCAACCAGGATTTGAACTCAGGACCCCACGGGCAGAAACAGGCGCTTTAACCATTACACCACAGGAAACTAGACCTTTTAGGAAAGGTTCCAAGTGACTGTAATAACTCATTGTTCCCTTGTGTCTCTGCACTGACCGGCAGGGCCAGAAGTCCACCTTCTGCAAAATAAAGTCAATACCAACCTGAGGCCCCTTCCAAATAGAGCCTGCCTGAATAGCTCAGTCGGTAGAGCGCGGGGCTCTGGTCGATAACCTGGTCCAAAAGGTTGTGGGTTCGATTCCCACCTCAGCCAAAAACTCAACTCCAGCTCTGGTCCACTGTGTTTTAACCAACTCTCGAGAGTGATGGAAGGGCAAGTGACAGAAGTCCATCCTCCAGCTTCCATTTGGCTGCCCCTTTTTCCAACTGGGGTTCTCCTTCTAAGCTACGCTGGCCCTGGCATGAAGTACTTCTACTTCAGGCCAGGGCTTCCCCATCTGGCACCTTGCCCATACCTTTGCATCAGCCTGAAGTTGACCTTGGCAAATTGCTTAATGAGGACAGTGTTCTGTGCCAAGCTTAAAAAATAAAAAATCATTTAAGAAGCTGACTAGCGAGGGCAGCTTTGGTGCGATTCTGCCGAAAAGAAAGTAGAGGTCGCTCTTGAATGCTGATGCAGAAGATGGCACAGATGAACCTTCTTGAAAGCATTTGAGAACCTAAATAGCAAAGGCAGATTTGGTGCTTTAACAAATGTGAAATATTGGTTACTCATTAATGAATCCAAAATAAAAGGCACCTTTCCCTGAAATGCACCTCTGGGACTAACATGCTGGGCCCTTTGGGGAAAAAAACAGGTAATTTTCTGGATGCGCCATAGAACAGCCATGTGGGGGTGCTGGTTTTGCCATCTCCAAAGTAGCAGTCGCTCTTGACTGCAGCCTGGAGAACATACAACCAGCGAGCCTGCATAGAATAAAGGGTTCTGTACAGGCATAAAGAACCCTGAAAGGTCACCAGGATTAGAATTCAAGACCCTACAGGCGAAAACAGGCACTTTAAGCATTGCGCCATAGGAACCGAGACCTGCTGGGAAAGGTTCCGGATGACTGTCAAAACCTATTGTCGCCTTTTGCCTCTAAATTGACTGGCAGGGCTGGAAGTCCATATTCTGATTAATAAAGTCAATACTAACTTGAGGCCATTTCCTAAAAGAGCCTGCCAAAATCGCTCAGTCGGTAGAGCGCACGGCTCTGGTCAATAACTTGGTCAGAAGGTTGTGGGTTTGATTCCCACCTCCACTAAAAACTAAGCTCCAGAGCAGCTCTGGTTGCTGTGCTTTAACTAACTCTCAAAAGTGATGAAAGGGCAAATGCCAGAATTCCATCATCCGCCTTCCATTTGGCTGCCTCTTTTTCCAATGGTTTAGTCCATCTAAGCTACACTGGTATGTACTTTTGCTTCAGGCCAGGGTTTCCCCATCTACCACCTTGCCCTTACCTTTGCATCAACTTTGGTGTTTTTTCCCGATACAGAAAAAAAAAAAAACATTTGAGAAGCTGACTACCAAACATTAAAAAAAAGCATTTGAGAAGCTGACTAGCGAAGGCAGCTTTGGTGTGATTCTGCCGAAAAGAAAGTAGAGGTCGCTCTTGAATGCAGCATGCAGAAGATGGAACAGATGAACCCTCTTGAAAGAAAGCATTTAAGAAGCTAAATAGCAAAGGCAGTTTTGGTGCTTTAACAAATATGAAATATTGGTTACTCATTAATGAAGCCAAAAGAAAAGGCACCATTCCCTGAAATGCACCCCTGGGACTCACATGCTGGGCCCTTTGGGGAAAGAAACCAGGTCATTTGCTGGATGCGCCATAGAACAGTCATGTGGGGGTGCTGGTTTTGAACCTTCTTGAAAGAAAGCATTTGAGAACCTAAATAGCGAAGGCAGTTTTGGTGCTTTAACAAATGTGAAATATTGGTTACTAAAAATTTCAGAGCTTATCTGTTATCTGCTGTGTATCCTGTGCCTTTTCTCCTTTTTCAGCTTTGAATGACTGCCCCCATGGCTACACAGCAGTTTATTTATATAAACAGCAGTTTTACAATTGTAGACTAAATTTGCAACCTATTTACCAGCTAATCAGAAAGTAAAATAAGTACCAAAAATATTAGAGGGTCTTTTTGCAGTACATTATATTGTCATTTCTTTAAAAAACTTTGTTGTGCTGCTCTGCTGTATGATGTTTAGACTTTGCAGGGTGGGAATTGACACGTTCTCCCGTAGGGGGAAATTTACGGGACTTCAACTTCGTCTATTTGAGTGACTTCGGGTCTTTTCGCCGCTTCAGGACTTCAACTTCATCTATTTTCGTGTGTCTATGGGTATTTTTGCCGCTTCAGGACTTCAACTTCGGCTATTTTTGTGGCTTCAGATCTTTTCGCCTCTTCGGCACTTCAACTTAGTCTATTTTGGAGGCTTTGGCACTGTCAAGGAGGGCCCGGCTCTTTCAAAAAGTGCAGCACAGTCAGGCCCCCTTAAGGCCTGGTACAGGAGTACCCCCTGTGCCCCCTGATGGTGGCCCTGGCTGCCACCACTGTTCAGATGTGAATACAATGGAATTAATTCATACCTTTTAAATGTCTGCTTTCTTCTCTGTTAGAAGAGGTAACGTTCTCTCGTAAGCAGTGTTAATAAGAACTGGAACTTCATCATCTATCAGTCTGCCAGTTACTTCACTGTAAGGCTTCTCTAACATCATATCTCCTTGACGTGGGAGGTCAAAAGACACTTGGCCAACCTTTTCATTCATTCCAAACTGGACAATCTAGAAACATAAAGGTAGAGGATGATTTTAGGACATTCATGTACAATTTAACTGAACAGAGATAACATTCACAACTAAATGTTTCAGGATTTTTAAAGAGCTTTCCAAGAATTGAACAAAAGCTAAAAACTGCATGCCCAGAAATCAGTTTCATATATCATATCATGATAAAAGGTGTAGGGCCCTCTAATCCTATTGTACTCTGTAAACCTTTGTTTGTTATTCACCATTAATTCCCCATTTGTTATAACTAAGGTAAAGCACTGCGTAACTTGTCGGCGCTATATAAATAAATCATGATGATGATGTCATCCCTTTCAATATTGTTCCCATAGTTTCATGCCTTTCATCAATATCTTTTAACTCTACAGCTACCAATAAAATTATTGTAAGGATCATTTAAACATTTTTTTTATGCTCAACTTTGCCTCCTTCAGTCCAGGACATGAAGCAAAGAGGAACTGGCTTTAATATAATGAGGTGACACACCTGCACATAGGCACTTTGAGTGACTTTCTTCAGATCATCTTGCACACCAATTGTAATTCTTCCAAAAAATATCTGCTCTGATACACAACCTCCCAGTGTCATGCACATCCTAACCAGCAGCTGTTCCTTTGTATATAAATACTGTTCTTTAGGCAAATACTGTGCATTACCTAATCCTTTGCCTCTTGGAATGATAGAAACCTGCAGGAAAATAGATATACTATTATAGAATATAAATATATATTATAATATATATAGTATGTTACAGAAGACAACAGAACTAGTGGTAGTGCAGGATGCTGATCTTGAAGACCATTTCATGTAAAGAGATTAGTACAGATCAACAGATAAAATCCAGTAGCATTCCAATTATTTTGTAGGTGATTTTATCGAGCCCACATACATTTGCACAAAGGGTTAAGCTGGCCATAGACGCAAAGATCTGATCGTACAAATCGAGGATTCATACAATTTTCGGAATGTGTGTGGAGAGTCCCGACATTTTTCGTCCGGCGGAGATCGTCATTTGGTCGATCAGACAGGTTAGAAAATTATTGTCGGCTGCCGATAATATCTCTGCGTGTATTTCCGATCGTACGATTTTCAGTGGGAGACTGTCACTAGCTTTGGTTGGACATAGATATCGTACGATTTCTGTCAGGGGCAGAACATTGCTGATCTGTTCTTTAACTAATCTGACTTTATAATAACTTTGACTAATAAGACTTTGATCTGAATGGTTAGTGGCGGGTCGGGAGATGGGAAAGTCCGATCGTACGATGATTCGTACGATCGGATCTTTGCATCTATGGCCAGCTTAACACTTCAGTTCCATTGGCCCCTTTATAAAGTGCTCTTAACACAGTGTTAGTAGGCTTCATATAATTGGAACTAAAGAACAAGGAAAAGCTAATTAACGGAGAATGTCAAAATGTTAGGCACTGCAAGTGAATTCAATGTCTCTTCCCTAGATTGGGGGACACAGGCACCATGGGGATGTAGATCCTGCAGCTGGAGTATATGTCCTTTCTCCAGCTGCAGGATCTACATCCCCATGATGCCTGTGTCCCCCAATGTAGGAGAAGAGAAAGAGATTTAACGGAATGTACAAAAATAGCTATCATTTTCCATAAAAAAACTGCACCAAGGAAAACCCAACAAAGCACTGCACTGCCATTGCACCTCATTCAAAGACACCTGCAGCTTGGAAAAAAAAATATTCTGATTCTACTTTAATGTGCATATGAGAGTGGAAATCAATGCCAGGAGCACTTGATAGGCTAGTAAAATGGCAGCTAGTTTTTTCTCCAGGTCAGTTTTTCCAAAAACACCACCCTGTCATGCATTAAAGGAGAACTAAACCCTAAAAATGAATATGGTTAAAAATGCCATATTTTATATACTGAACATATTGCACCAACTGAAAGTTTTAGGTTCTCAATAGCAGCAATGATCCAGGACTTCAAACTTGTCACAGGGTGTCGCCATCTTGGAAAGTGTCTGTGACACTCACATGCTCAGTGGGCTCTGAGCAGCTGTTGAGAAGCTAATCTTAGGGGTCGTTGCAAATTATCAAGCAGAAAATGAGGTTGGTCTGTAATATAAGCTCATTATTAAATTCTGATGCTAATTACACTGGTTTCTGTGCTGCCATGTAGTAATTGTATGTATTAATTACTAATCAGCCTTATATTGTGACAGTTATATTCTATGTGTACGGTATATTGTGAGTGGGTCCCTAAGCTCAGTAAGTGACAGCAGCACAGAGCATGTGCAGTGAATCAGCAGAAAAGAAGATGGGGAGCTGCTGGGGGCATACATCTTTACTATTAAAGGGTTGTGGTTGCCTTGGGCTGGTACAAAACCCAAAACATAAGGTAAAGCACTTTTAGCTACTTCTTTAGTTAGGCTTTAGTGACAGGAGGGAGGGGAGAGTGACAAAGGGGAGGGTGACAGGAGGGAGGGGAGGAGAGTCCCAGAGGGGAGGGTTACAGGAGGGAGGGGTGGAGAGTCACAGAGGGAAGGGTGACAGGAGGGAGAGGGGAAAGTGACAGAGGGGAGGGTGACAGGAGGGAGGGGAGGAGAGTCACAGAGGGGAGAGTTACAAGAGGGAGAGGGGAAAGTGACAGAGGGGAGGGTGACAGGAGGGAGGGGAGGGTGACAGAGGGGAGGGTGACAGGAGGGAGGGGAGGAGAGTCACAAAGGGGAGGGTGACAGGAGGGAGGGGAGAGTGATGGAGGGGTGGGTGACAGAGGGGAGGAAGGGGAGTAAGACTGAGGCGTGCAGACTAGGGGTAGGCAGAAGAGAATTTTAGAGGTAGCTGCCCTAGGCATGGGGTGGGAGGTGTCCATGGGACTTTGTGTCATGCTCTTAAAGAGAGAGGAGTAGATAGAGTGTTACTTTTGCCCACTAGTCAGAGAAAATGATTTATTGGTAAAAACAATACACCCCTTTTCCCTTTTATACTAAATAATATATTGTGTGTTTTCTCTTTAGAGGGAGTAGCATGCAGTGACAAATGAAGCTGTGACCCCAGCACGTAGCTGACGTCAGAACTGCAGAGCAACATTACTCAGAGCAGCTGTATCTTCACAACAAAGACACACAAATAGTATCTTCTCACATACAGATGCTTCTATAACTGAGCTCATTAGCTTTTTATAATTTTGTACAATATTTCTTATGCAATTGATCACAAACTAAGATTTCTGCAATCAGTGTTTTGGTTTGCAGCTTGGATCTCTCCCTTTTACCTTTGCAGCTGGGAATTACTAGTAGCAGCAGATTTACGTGATACATTGCACAAATTCATCCACTGTTACAGTTGTCATTCATTACAAACAATTAACACCCCTAGAAAATCCCATTTGCAAAGCTGTTTCTTCCACTTCACAAATTGCCCCACTTTGTTTTTTTATTCTTCAGACACTTGATGCTTTTCAATTATTCATGCCAATCAAACGTACCCAGAAAGAAGAAACAACATCATAAATCGACTTATTCTTGAAGTATCTGAGAATTGTAACTATTTTATTAAGTGTAGAAATTATTTTCATGTATTGATTTTCCAAATCAGATGAACATACCTTACCAATCAGGTGGAATCTCTCTTATTGATACAAACTGTTGGAGTGCTGCCCCCATGTGGAGGCACAACTGTAAGAATGCATTGTATGCAGTGAGAATGGTTGGATGAGTAGGAGGCCTGATTAATACAGTAAATAAACAGAAATGATCATACATGTACTTTTGTATGGTTTCTATCCCAGTAATGAAGTGTGAGTTTGTAGCATACTAATATAAGAATGCTCAGGGCTGTCCAACTGTAGGTTGGGGGTGTTGCCTCCAAAAATTATTGTTATTCCTGTTTAGCCCACTCTTTGGGGCAAATTTACTAAAGGGCAAAGTGACGTGACATAATTTCGGGACTTCGCCGATTTACTAACGGACGCAGGAGATAGACTCTAGCGGTACTTCGCACTGTAACGCCAGGTGAATTTTTGCTCTGGCGAATGGATGTAACTATGTAAATTCACTAAGATACAGATTTTACTGGACGTTAACTCTTGCGGCAGACTTGCCTTCGCCACTTCAGACCAGGCAAAGTGCAATAGAGTGGATAGGAGTTCTTCAAAAAAAAATTTGAACATTTTTCAAAATGATAGACTGCAAAAGATCGTCATTTTTTTTTTTAGCGTACCTGGCTTCCCCCCCTACATTTCCTAACATATGGCACATAAACTATACACTGGGCTCATGTGTATGGCAATATAACAACTCTATTTTCTTTTATTAAGCTTCCCTGGGCTTGTGTAGTGTAATGTATTTGCTGCAACATATACCTCCATTCAACTTTAACTTCCCGCCGTATGCAAATTAGCCAACGCTAGCGCAACTTTGATTTGCTTGCTGAATTAACACTAGTGAAACTTTGCCATCATTTGGCACCCTGGACGCAACTTCTCATTTTAGTGAATTAGCGTTGTCCTGGCGAATTTTCACCTGGTGAAGTGTAGTGATGTGAGCGAAGCCGTCGCTAGCAGATTTCCAGAGGTTAGTGAATTTGCCCCTTTGTATAATGCCCTGCCTGGGAATGTAGCTACTGGAATGTTTTCAAGCAAATCGTTTATTGCATCAGAAGATGTCAGGGCAGAGGATATTCCAAACTTGCTTTGTTACAATGTGTTTGGGGCTAAGGCTTGACCCTCTATAAAACATTTAGGGGGTTATGTAATAAAAGGCACTAAGGTTGCCCAGGTGCAATAACCCATAGCAACCAATCAGCAGATAGAATTTACTGATTGCCAGTTTAAAAGCAAACATCTTATTGGTTGCTATGGGTTTCTGCTACTGGACAAACTTTGTGCCTTTTATTATATATGGGGATAAGGACTCTTCCACGTGGGAGTTTTGCCCTGCGCTCCCCTGCAGGCAGTTTTAATGAGTTTCACTGGAAGGGATGGCAGGACGAAACACAATCTATTGTTTTAAATAAAGCTGTACTCACAAGTGCCAAAACGCAGGTTAAACACAACATCAAACAGAAACATCAGGCAAGTTTAATTTGTTTCAGCTGGTGCCTCACATGAGCACAGATCACAGTTTGTATGACTTCACAATACAGCTCTGGGGTTTCCTCTCACTCCTGCTGCCTTGAGATCTGGTTCAGTCTCCCATGATATGCTGCAATACATGTGTGTACTCTTGCCATGGTCAAGCCACTTGCAGTTTACACGAATACAGTTTTACAGACATTCCCAGCTTTCTGTGTACGGCTCACCATATCCATGTACTACTGTCAGCAGTGCTCTCTATTAGCTTCCAAATTGGGCCAAATCTTTGTGTTGAATTCTCTATTATGCCACATTAAACATGCGACATTTGTAGCTAATTCTGCGCACTTCATGGACAACACAGAACAGACAAGGAGTAGGCTGAAACTTCAACAGGAACAGGACGGGCAGCAAGAATCAGACTCAGTAACCAGGGAGTCAAAAACTGATATAGCAAACAAAACATGGGCTTGAAGCCACGCTGGCAAAGCAGGGTTGCCAGGCCTAATTTTCAAAACCAGCCCAAGTCAGCTACAAAATCAGCCCAAAGCTAGCACTTCAAAAGTTGCCCAAAAATAGTGCAATATGTGTAGTGAAAAAAATCTAAAAAAATAAATTAATTCATGTGAATTTATGTACACCTTTTTAAATTTTTCACGGTTTCACAAATTTTCCCATGAAGCAAAATGGGACAGATTCGCCCGTCACCAGGGGCGTAAATACAAAGGGGGGCCCAGGAGGTATTGAGGGCCCTATGAGTCCCTAATACATATAACATTTAAATAAATATTGGTAAAATAGCTCAACCTCTACACATTTTGGTGGCCAGCAGATGTTTGCCCCAAATATGTCTGAAATTGAGGAAAGTCACCGGAAAACACAAGAATGGTTAAGAGTGATGGGAGACTGGGGTACAGAGCCCAAAATCTGGCAACTTCAGACTTCTACACAAGTCAGTCCCATTGCATGCTGGGTATTTTAGTCTTACATTAAACTTGGTAGTTGGCAAATTGTTAAACAAAAACAACATTACCCAACTTGCACTGGGAGACACAGGCTTGGCACATTAGAGCAAAAAAAACTTTGGCTGGTTTCCAAATTACAAACCAGCCAAAGGCCCAAAAAGTAGCCCAAATACCTTGGCTAGTTTGTACTTTCAAAACACACCTGGGCTTTAAATTAGTAGCCCAATTTGTTTGGAAACCCGCCAACCTGGCAACCCTAGGGCAAAGGGAAGTGAGAGGGTTTTAAAGGGTTAGGGAACTAATCAGGAAGAGGCATGTGTGATGGACAGGATAGAGGGCTAATAGCCTAATACTATCCCATCGTTTATACTATTGCGTGCACTGCGCAAGCCGGAGTTGTCACCACACACTGAGTGATGGCGGGACGCAACATAACCCCAACTTAATGCACGTGTGCGCAATGGAGGAGCCAAACGGACCCCCGGGCCAGTGCGCCCAAAGGTAAGACACAATTGTAGTGATCTCTCTAATATACTACATGCAAGCAAGGCATATGGCAGACCTCTCTCTCTTTAATCTCATTGCAACACTGAAATCATCTTTTCAACATTCTCGTTTTGGAGATTTTTGAAACTAAGACTAAACTAACTTTCTCCAGAACCACAAATGTCCCGGAATTTACTACAAGGTCTTAATTTAAAAAAGCACAAATGAAAAAAAAGTGTTGAATGATCCGAAAAACAAAAATATGAATACCTCTAAAAATGTGTATTTTTTGGACAATTCCTAGCAAAAAAAATAATCTGAAAACCTCTAAAAGCCCGAATAGATTAAAAAAGGTCCAGTAGGATCAGCACAGCTCCCATTGACTCTATGGGACCTCAACAGCTTTTACCTGATGATTTTTTGTATTGCAGTTTTTTGTTGTTTTACACCTAATACATCTAGCATTTTAAGAGAAATAGAAATAAACCTACACATTTTTAGAGATTTGTGCAAAAAAAAACCAAAAGTGAATGTTAGTAAATTGGCCCAATCAACACTAATGGGCTCATTTATCAAAAATCGAATTTGTGAGGGTTTTATTGTGAGGTATGTTCTACTTCAAATAAACTCACAATTTAAAAAAATGTATCTGAATGTAAAAAAACTTGATCAAATACAATTGTGAGAAAAACTTGAATTTCTGAGCTTAGAAACTCGAAAAGTTTGAATTTAAAAAAATGGCTTAAATTTTGCATAGGACAACTCCCATTGAATTCTGCATGACCTCGCCAGCCACTAGGGGTGATTTATCAAGGTTTCAAATTTGAATTTTTGCCACAATTAGAAGTTCAAATTATATTAACTCAGAAAAAAATCGTGAAAACTCCAATGTTAAGAAATTAACATCTAAAAGCTGGCGAGTTCATGTAGAAGTCAGTGGGAGTTGTCCTAGGCAAAAAATTTTAAATTCAAAATTTTCGAGTTTGTAAACTCACAATTTCGAGATTTTTATGCCTATAAAATGTAAAAAGGATTCAAGGTTTTTTCATGATTGTATTCATCTGAGTTATTTACATTCAGATTTTTCTTAAATAAGCAAACATTCAAGTTTTTAAAAATGTGAGTTTAATCAAAGCAGAAATTTGATGTTTGATAAATAAGCCCATAATTCCCATTTTCTTTAACAAATTTAGACATGGATATCTTCCATTTATTTATTTGAAACTGTAAAGTACATTTGATACATTTTTTTTCTAATAGAATGTAATATTTATCAGAGGGTGAGAATGAAGTTTACTGATGTTGCCTAGAGGTCATGTTAGTCTATTCACCCCTCCATAAATATTCCCTTAAAGTCCTGTACAAGTTCATAGAGAGCAGCCAGGAACACGTGTTACATTATCAGAGTCGGCTCTGCAATCTGCTAGAGCTTTGGCTCAGGTGGCAACAAACCACAGAGATATTTAATATGGCAACACATATGTGTTTATATAGAAGTTCAGTGGGCTTAATGTACTCAGTGGAAGTTACAGAAACTTCCTGATTTATTGCTCCATAACAGGGCCCCATTGCATTACAAGCCCAATAAAAGCATAGGAAAAATTGTGTTGCAAGTGACAATGAGTTGTGCAGAAGACTTCATATCCCAGAAATCCCATGCACTCATCCAGGCACCATATGTACACAAACAGTTCCCATGTGTGCCTTTTTGATAGGCCATTGACCTGTGGCCAATAACTAAAAGCCTACACTGTAAGTTAGACTCAATATCCTCACCTTGTTAGTCTGACAGTCCCTTTAAAAACATTGCACCCATTATTAGGACAAGAACATGAACACTGTGTAGTATGCGGTGCCATTCTCAATGGAAAGTGGTGGATGGAAGTGCCAGATATTTGCTTCAGACACTAGGGCAATCATAAACTTTGCAGTGATGCTGCCAGATTTGCCATGTTGCTGAATTATCAGACACAAAGAGATTAAATGGTTACCTGACAACACCTATGCCTCATTATAATGAAGATTTCCTATACTGTATGTCTCAATGATTTACTACTTTCCTTCAGTTTGCCATGATGCCTGTAAGGGAGCATTAGTTCAGCGATGGCACAGAGTGAAGATCAGTGTTTCAGAGCAATATTGTGTTTATTTTCATGCTACACAGCATAATATGTTCTCAGATATTACAGCCATAGGCCTCAGAACTTGCCATTATCACTCTGCACATATTTTTGGTCTTCCAGCTAAATGATCATTTAGTTCTTTACAAACGATCACTGTGGTCTAGTCGTCAGTTTTGAAAGGAGAAACATTACGTGTGCACATTCAATGGAGCCACAAGCCAGGCATCCTCTTGTCTACCCAGGTCCCTTTCCCTAAAACAGATACTGATTTGCACCAGTGCAGTAACCCATAGCAACCAATCAGCAACCAGCCTGGTGCTTGTTGTGTCACTTACAATGGTGGTATACTATCCATTACATTCAGCATTCAGGTTGATATTTTTCTTTTTTTCAGGAAAAAACAAACATGCATTTTTGGTATGTAGGGAGTTTTTATTAGTTAAGGTGCTCATTCACTTGCTTATTTCCTTTCCGTTTGCATGCTGCTGTTCATTTCATTTACTGACTTTATGACTGGGCCTTCTGCAGCTCCTTACAAACATGTATAGATGTAATCTCTTAGGGTAGAACTCCACGGGTGATTTCGGCACGATCTGACGCACTGCACAAAAACACAGGCATCAAGTTAGATGCGACGGAAATAAGTTAAGCAACAGGAACGTCGGAAGGTGTCGCAGTGTTCGTCCGATTTGACCCGACTGTTGGACGCAGACGCTGCACTCTGCGTCTGTATCAAATGAACACTGTGAGGAAATAAGGTAAGGAAATAAGGTAAGGGCAGAACTCCACAGGCGATTTCAGCGTGATCTGACGCGCTGCGCAAAAACGCAGGCTTCAAGTCAGATGCGCCAGAATAAGGTACGAAATGGAAATGTCGGATGAAGTCGCAGAGTTCATCTGATGCAATACTTCTGCAGGTGCAGCGTCTGCATCAGACAGTCGTGTTGCGTCGGATTAAAGCTGCAACACCATCCAACGTTCCTGTTGCTTACTTTATTTCCGTCACGTCCGACTTGACACCTGAGTTTTTGCGCAGCGAGTCGGATCGTGCCGAAATCGCCTGTGGAGTTCTACCCTTACAAATCGCACAAGGCAATGATATATGAAGAACTTAAACAAAATGCTATTATAGAAAGGCATTTTATTGTCTTCTCAGATGCCTTGTATCCCACCTCTTTGCAGAAATTACAAGGCGGGTGACAGGTTAATACCTGGGCAGTGGGTGATGCAGGAAATAGGTAAGCACTTGGCACTTCATCTGTTAGAAAACTACAACTCCCAGCTTGCCGTGGCTTATACAGCAGGTGGAGGAGGAGGCATACTGCCAATTTCAAGAGGTGAACTACTAAAGGATGCCTATTGCTTGAGCAAAGATTAGTAGCTCTGGCATCAGCCAATGGCCAAACTTTTCAGCAGGGCCAAATCACTTGGCTTTGTCCTGTTAGTTCCATATCTGTCTAGCTATCACAGCCAATAGGCTGCTGGTTTCTCCATAACATCAGGGTATAAAGAAAAAAAACACTGGTTGCAGATACATCTGATGTTTACAAACTGCACAAATTAGAAGAGGAACTATAAAAATAAATGCCTTAAATAAAATGATCAGAGGTGAGCTCTACTTGCAGCTCCGACATATAAAAGGAACAAAATATCACATATTCCTAGCAGAAATCTAACAGAATGCTCAACGCTTTACATTATAGACAATGTACATATAAATATATCTTTTCTTCAGTGCCTGGACTCCTTGGTAATAACAATAATAGTTAATGTTCAAATGAGAACACATTCCAGTTCATAATAAATATAATACAACTATTTACTGTACATGAAGAAATGTCCGTTTGTGACTGTGAACCCAAGCTTTTTATTATGGATGTGAAACCTGCAGGAGACTGGCTTCTGTGACCTGTGAAACAGAGAGAGCTGCAGTTCTGACATCCAACCCCTAAACTTCACTATAGAACCACAGGGAAGAGAAGAGGAATATGCTGAATGTATCTTTGCATGTGTCTCTAGTAAAACAGTACAACCAAAACCCCTTTTATCTACAATGTTGTAAAGTTCTTTACTTCCCTGTGTCTACGTATAAAAGTCATTTTCGCTCTTCCAGTATCTTTAAAAAAAATTGTCCGAGCTTTGTATTCTTACACAGAACATTATGAGAGTGTGTTGTCGTTGAACATGAATTAAGACATACAAAGATTTAAGAAGCTTACTTATAAAAGTAGGAGAATTGTCCTCAGCAATGTAACAGGTTATGTTCTAACCTAGAAACAGCCATTCAGCTAGAATGCCACACTCTTTCTACTCCCACCCCATCGTCTGTAAGCCTATGAGCCAACATACTGGGAGACAAAAGAAGCAAATGCATAGATGTATGAAGATATGAATCAAGGTCTGGCTTGGGAAGACTTTGTTTGGCACTGAGGGAGATAATAAAAGTGCTATGGTTCCTGTACCAGGTTATTGTAGGATTTCAATCAGTAGCACCCTACTTCGTATAACAAAAACATCATTAACGGACGCAGCTGGGGTCTCCAAAGACCTAAATTCTCTGTTTCGGCCAAAGGAAAACCAATTAATGGCAAATGAAACCCTGAAGAAAGTCTGAATGTTTCCATTTCAGCAGGGAAGGAGAAATTCAGTCTATTTAATGAGGTAACAGTGACAAGTTTGTCCGTGTAGGTTCCTTCTGAACTCAGCACAGCCAACCGACTCCAGCAGAACTTCTGTTTATGTAATGAAGTCATCGTACAAAATGACACATTAAAAAAAGGCAATGACTGGATTCTTCCAGTGCAAGGGAGCCACCAGCCGCTGTTTCTGGGAAATAAAGTAAAGTGGGTTTTAGGAGTAGAGAAACTTGTGCCATGATTGCAGGGTGTAAGCTTAAACTCAAAGAACATCAACAGTCTGCTTTGTCACATAGACAGAAGCAAATCAAAAGGAAAAGATAAAATAAAAGGCACAAGTCCTCATATCTCATTGATTGTTCTCTCAGTAGGCCGAAACTCTGCAGCCGCTGTGGAAGACAAGTAGAATGATTGCGTCTTGCGTTTTAACCGAGCTCTCTTGTTAGCGAGCGTTAAACTGCGTCGGCTTGAACTGATGATTTCGGAGATAAACTTTTTACAGTCCACACACACCTCCATGGTGCTCCAGTCTTCCATGAGCTCTTTAGGAAACTGAAGTTCATCTTTATTCGATTTGTCCACAGACTTAGCCTTGGAAGGTAACCTTAAAGGAACAAAAAGAAAGAATGTGTAACATCTTTTTATATGCCAGATTTTAGAATGAAATTAGAATCCTTTCAATAACTTCTCTCTAGCTTACAAGATGAAACAATAGAGGTTATACAATAATGTGCAATGATTGACTTCAGTTATAGTCCTTGGGCACTATACTGAGTCTACAGTTATTTATATTAAGTTTTCTATATTAAATGTATTTATTTTAAAATGATTATTGTGATTGTTAAATGCATGGTCTGTAGTATAGAATTTTAAATTACCAACCTTGGCCTGCAAATACTGAAAGACTAGCCATTATCCTGTATTAGACATTATCCTGTATTGAAACACTCAAATTACAGTAAAACATATATTTAAACTATCAGTTCCAGAATATGCACTGAAAGTAAAATATTATATGCAGTTTTTTTGTTAAGCGGGGGTAGGTTAAAAGAGAGTCTAGTAAATAGACTTTGTATGCTAATTTTAGAGTCAAGTGTTACTGTATTGTTTACCCCAAAGCCCCCCAGCCCTGTTTGCATTAAAACTGAAGGAGAGGGGAAAATGAATCCAGCTCTTTCTTTTGAGGACAGGAAAGAATTATGAACACCTTGACAATCTATGGTGCTTACGCCTAACTAATAGGAAATTCTTTCATTAAAAATGTTGGAAAGATTAGTGTAATAAATTATCCCAATATTCTCTCACTGTGACAGAAACAGGAGCTCTGTCTGTAAAAATGAAAAACACCAAGTGCCTTTTTAGCAGAATTTCTGAGTATGTTAAACATGTGTATATTAGCCCTTTATACAGAGCCAGTACCGTAAATAGAGGGGGGCGGGCCATGGTGCGTGACGCACAGCCGGGCCCCCGCCCCCTCCATACGGACCGCAGTTCAGTGGTGCGCTGGGCTGCCGGGGGGCCCTGAGGGGGGTGTGGACCCTGGCCCGCTCGCACATCCTGCTCCCCCGATAGTTCCGCCACTGTACAGAGCCTATTTGTCCCTCTAGGGTGCGTTTGGAGAGATCTGGACACAAAGTTGGACTGGATCACTAGGGTGCCGTGGAAATTCCCAGTGGGCCCCAGTCATGGTGGTTACTTGGCAGCTATGTGTATGAGCGCCACCTGCTGTGCTGCTACAAATAGAATTCACACAGCCTAGCTGTCAATTATTAAAGGAGAACTAAAGCTTAACTAAAGAAGTAGCTAGAAATGTTGCACATTATGTTCTGGGCTTCTGTATCAGCCCAAGGCAACCACAGCCCTTTAGCTGTGTCTCCGAATATGCCCCAGTAGCTCCCCATCTTCTTTTCTGCGGATTCACTGCACATGCTCTGTGCTGCTGTCACTTACTGAGCTTAGGGACCCACTCACAATATACAGTACACATAGAATAGAAATGCCACAATATAAGGCTGATAAGTAATTAATACAGATAATTACTACATGGCAGCACAGAAACCAGTGCAACTAGCATCAGAATTTAATAATCAGCCCTGTAGCATCAGCTTATATTACAGGTCAACCTTATTTTCTGCTGGATAATTTGAGACAACCCCTAAGCTTAGCTTCTCAACAGCTGCTCAGAGCCCACTGAGCATGTGAGTGTCACAGACACTTTCCAAGATGGTGACCCCCTGTGACAAGTTTGAAGTCTTGGGTCATTGCTTATATTGAGAAGATGAAACTTTAGGCTGGTGCAATGAGCCAATTCAGTGTATAAAATATGGCATTTTTAACCATATTCATTTTTAGGGCTTACTTCTGATTCCAGGTACAAAGATGTGTTGAGTTCACCATGTGCATTTTCTCTCTCACTCTACTGACACTTTCCTAATACAAGTGATTATACGGTGAGGTTGTATCCCTGTCAGACACTGTCTAAATGATTTTCAGGGACATCCTGAGAGCAGTACAGGCACAGACAGCCCTTCCCCAAGCTTCTTAAAGGAGAACTAAAACCCCTTTCTGATAAAAACCCCTACCCTCCATAGTCCCCCCTACCTGCTCCCCCCCGCACAGGAGTTAACAAAAGTAAATAACCCTAAGGCAGTAATTACCCCTTGTTGCTTAGTCAGCAGAGCTCACGGGGGCCATCTTTAGCCGCTTCAACAATCTTCGGGTTTTCTTCCGGCGCTTTGGTAATCTTCATTACTTTCGGCACATGCAAAGTTGTAGCGAACCGGGGAAATGCTCCAACTGCGCATGCGACGATACTGAGCTTCCTTACTGAGATTAACAAAGTGGCTAAAGATGGCCCCCGTGAGCTCTGCTGCGCTGACCCTGCAACAAGGGGTAATTACCGGCTTAGGGGTAGTTACTTGTGTGAACTCCTGTACGGGGGGGGGCAGGGAGGGGGGACTATGGATGGTAGGAGTTTTTATTAGAAAGGGGGTTTAGTTCTCCTTTAAACTCTTGGAGTACAATGCCAATATGATCATATATATATATATATATATATATATATTTATATTTATTTATATATATATATATATATATATATATATATATATATATATATATATATATATATATATATATATATATATATATTAAAGATATAATATGACTTGTGAATCTCCACTCACTTGGAGAAGCTTCTCAGTGGCCGTTGGTGGCTAGTGGATGGCTTCTCTGGCCTCAGGAAACTGTCGCCTCGCTGCAAGGCTGAAGGGCCCAGGGAAAAGATGGGAAGTGTTGAATATGGCTTAGAAGGTAACCTCATCTGTATTGAAAATCATTAGAGAGATTGTTATACAACAAATACTTTTATGAAGTCTTCAAATCAGTGTGATCCAGTCCTTAAAAGCTTACCTTCTTGCAACATTGTGAGCACACTGGTCTATAAAGGGAAATAAAGGAAAGAGTTGTAAGTTGCAGAAAATCCTGTTCTATAGTGCAATGGCATGCAAAGCTCCTATTCTTCCCCTCTCATTCTAAACCACTAAAATTGTCACATAGGCTTTGTATAATAAGACTAAGCTTGAGTCAGAGAGGAGCCAAAGGGCCAAAATCCCTTTCATTGTACAATAAAGACCCCAAAAGTCTATTCTCATGTCTCCTGCTGCACGCACGCACGCATCATCCCCTTTAATTCATAAATGAGAGGTTTGAACTCTCACTGAGAAAAGCAGCCACGCAATGTACAACCCCCCATTAGGTAACTGCTTATTTGTCAGATATCTATGAAGATGGATCTGTGTATTACTGTCTTAACCAAGGTCCATTCTCCCATTCTTTACTCATCAAACCATTAAAAAGAGGACTAATGCCCCGTGGATGGAAACAATTTGATCCTACAACATTCCACATTAGAATAGAGATACTCAACTTTGGGTTATGGGTGATCATTTAGAATGGATTTGTATTTACTGCCATTAACCAAACCCTCTAAGGTTGAGGTCTGATGCTCATGGGATGGGTCCATGGAGTTTCTGCTCGTAACTCATGAAGACAATATATATATTTTTTGTTTTTCTTAAGCCATGAATACTTGCTATTTTAATAAGATTTCTGTGGAATTAACCATACAACAGTTGTAGCCCATCTCAGCCTAATCTGTCTGGTTTTTCCATTTCATCATGACAGTTATTAGTGTCTTTAGAAAGAGTATCAAATCACAAGAGTCACTGAACCTGGTTTGACGTTATGTAGAAATAGAAAGCGCTACAATAAGTCTTTCTGTTTTCACAATGCTATAGACTACAGAAGCCTTAAAGGGAAACGGCACATGGGTGGGAATCAAATACAGATAAAAAAAAGCGGTCATATAAATAAGACTATGTAACATATGTAACAAAAATCTGCAAATAAAACATAAATAGCATGTCATGGAGGGACATCTGTGATACAATAGAACTATACTTACCTTTTGCAAAACTGGCAAGTGTACGACCAGGTAAATAATGAAAACCTTTTTGTTCGGCAGCACAAACAAAGCTACAGAAATAGAACAGAATATTTATGAACAACTAAAAAGCTGCAAGGCTGAAGGTACTGACAAATAGGGTGACACTCTAAACTGGTCCTCTGTTAATCTGATACTATAGGTAACAATGATATAAATGATGTACAGAGCTTGGATAGTCTGCCATTAAAGGACAAGAAAAGTTAAACTAAAGAGGTAGCTAGAAATGTTGTACATTATGTTTAGGGCTCCTGTACCAGTCCCAGGCAACCAAATCCCTTTAGCAGTAAAGATCTGTGTCTCCAAAGATGCCCCAGTAGCTCCCCATCTTCTTTTCTGCTGATTCACTGCACATGTTCCATGATGCTCTCACTTACTGAGCTTGGGACTGACTCAAAATATACAGTACACATAGAATATAAATGTCACAGTATAAGGCTGATAAGTAATTAATACAGATAATTACTACATGGCAGCACAGAAACCAGTGCAACTAGCATCAGAATTTAATAATCAGCCCTGTAGCATTAGCTTATATTACAGGCCAACCTCATTTTCTGCTTGATAATTTGATAAGCTTCGCTTCTCAACAGCTGCTCAGAGCCCACGGAGCATGTGAGTGTTGCAGACACTTTCCAAGATGGTGACCCCCTGTGATAAGTTTGAAGTCCTGGATCTTTGCTGCTATTGATAAGCTGAATCTTTAGGCTGGTGCAATAAGTTCAGTATATAAAATATGACATTTTTAGCCATATTTATTTTAAGGGTTTAGTTCTCATTTAAAGGTTCTGGATTTGCAGAGCAAAAGGGTCTAGCATTGCCCTGTTGGCAAGGGGAGGTGGGATTTACAGTTGTGCGGAAAGTTGACTAGGGACTAGTCAAGCCATAACAAGTTGAAACAGTTTATGAATATATATATACACACACGTATGTGTGTCAATAGTGGATCTTTATAATCCATACATGTATCAGATAGACAACAAATGAAAATAACATCTATTTTGTGATTTGTGACTGTGCGCTGGCAATTTTTCTCTTTCTTTTTGTGTACAAATATTGACTTTTTATACTTTATAGCAACTGCTAAACTCTAGACTGTGGGTTAGACCAAGCACTGGTGATTTTTTTTTTTTTGTGTTTTGTGTTAAAGTTGGATTTATAAGCTAGACAGGGAGTATGAAACAATGAATATACAGTGAATATACAGATGAAACAATGCATATTACCATGAAAAGTGTGACACTATCCTATTGATTGGTTTATTACTATGTGTAGCATATCTGACAGTGTCAAGCAAATGCAAATGAATATTAGCTTCATCTTCAAGAGTAGCATTCATTGCTGAGGTTTTTCTATGCAGGTCAGGTTCCATCATGAAAGCTGAACTATACCTTTCCTTTCTTCAGGGCATTATAGATATCTTTATATTGCTGGAACTTCTCCAACTCGGCTTTTACCAGCACCTGGCGTATGTGCATCACCTCCTCCACTGTGAGAGCCAGGCTTTCCACCGGGTAGCAGAACTCCTCCTGTAAGTCAATAGCTTCCATGAATACAAGGCCCTGCTAGCTCAATCTCCATCAACCAGACACCTCAATTAGTGCTACTGATAGAAACAGAGATTGAGGACGTGGCTCAAGTCAGAACAGCAGCTTCAACTCAGGTGGATTGAATAGGTTTGGGCATTGAGACTTGTCCTCTGCGACACGCAAGATCAGATTCGGCCCTGTCTTAATGTTTGTTTCAAATTATTTGTCTTGTTTCTTTGTTATGGGTGAACAAATAATCTGAGTCTGAGGTAAGCAGAGCAGTCAAAGAATGTGTTAGTAAACAATTTCAAACTGGAGGTTTTATGCTGTGGTAAAGCCATGGTAAATAAGCCACCAATGTTTCCTTTAGAATTACTGTCTGCATTGATATGTTAAATAGCAAATGGAGCATCACTGTTCCACGTGGTACTATAGTAATGCAACACCCAATTAACAAACCACAGGATAAAATGCCTCCTTCCAATTAGCAGTGTGGGATTTCAGGTTGATTGGTAACAGTGCATCTAGGTGAAGGGCAGGACACTGTCTTGCTGGGTATTTATTTCTTAGAATTCCTTCTGGAAATGCTTAGTCAGACCAGCCAGTGCACACAGCACATTCCTCTTGTTCTGCCTTTCCATTAAATCAGGAGGCACGGAGACTGCGTTACACATTGGGCAAACATTAGCATTTAGAAACCATTATGTGTGGCTAGCAGAAATAAAAAGCTTCTGTTCCGAGAGGGCAGTCACTAGCACCAGAGCCATGCACCAGACCAAAGGACTTAGACATTTTACCAATGCCGTAGTTAATTTATCTTGCCAGCATAGGGCTAGACATACCTCACTGGGAAATGCTGTGACCTGGAGAGCCTTAGAAAAATAATTAATGTTAAAAAAAAAATCACAATATTTGCCAATAATGTATTTTATAATAACTAAAATGGTTCTTTATCCTTCCTGGACTAAAAAGAAGCAGCCCTGTCATTTTCTGAGTAGGTTAATTATCAGTAATTCTCGTACAAGATGAATTATCCCCTATAGATGAAAGAAGCCTTAATAGAACTGAACAGACGAATCAGAAAGAAAGGTTAGTCAAATATCAGAAAGTAAAATGATGAGCATTAATGTAATACTGTATGAAACCTGGTCCTCTAAATGATAATCACTAAATATATATATATATATATATATATATATATATATATATATATATATATATATATATATATATATATATATTTATATATATATAAAAATGTCCAGATAGTACCTGCACTCTTGCCTTTACTTTTCTTTGCGGGTGCTATGGTCAAAATAATGTATGTCCTTCAGAATGGACCAGCACACCAAGTTTTCAAGTGTTCAAATTTCCTTTATTGCCATAACACTCATGCATACAACGTTTCGGCCCGCATTGGGACCTTTATCAAGGATCAATTGCAAGTGAGGTAGGGCTACCTATATATATCTATATCTATATATATCACATATATATATATAATTAATTTAAAGACATGTGGTGATGGCTGTGCTTGGGGTGGGACAGTGTGCAATGTACTAGGCTGAGATCTCTCTGACAAAACATTATAAAGGCTGGTCTTGAAAATAAATAGGGAACACAAGTGGATCTACTAGGCAGGATTACAGAGAGAATGTAGGGGCTTAATAATGGGATACACACAATACCAACATTTAGGGGGCTGAATTATCAAAGGTCGAACGTTAGAGGTTTTTTTATACTCGAATAATCCCAATTTAGGTGGGAAATAGTTAAATTTAAGTTGTTCCCAGCTATTAAGGTATGATAAATCTCAATTTCAAATTCGGATTTTTCCCAACTCGAATTTGTGAGTTTTCGACCAAAAATCAAACTCGAAATACAAATTTGAATTTACAATTCAAAGCTCTAAATAGGATTTATTCATTTCAACTTGGAAGTGGTTAAGTCCATTTCTTTGTAGGCTCTTGGGAATAAAGGGTACAAATATTAAAGGGGTGATTCACCTTTAAATTAACTTTTCAACTTTTCAATTGGTCTTACATTTTTTTACAGGTTTTGAATTATTGGCCTCCTTCTTCTGACTCTTTCCAGCTTTCAAATAGGGGTCACTGACCCCATGTAAAAAGAAATGCTCTGCATTGCTACAAATGTATTGTTATTGCTATTTTTTTTATCACTCCTCTTTCTATTCAGGCCTCTCCTATTCATATTCCAGTCTCTTATACAAATCAGTGGACCTTAGCAACCAGAAACTGCTGAAACTGGAGAGCTGATGAATAAAAAGATAAATAATTCAAAAACCACAAATAATAAAAAATGAAAACTATTTGCTAATTGCCTCAGAATATTGCTCTCTACAGCATACTAAAATGTAATTTAAAGGTGAACACACCCTTTTAGACATGACTGTTATACAAGGAAGGGGAAACTTGGACATAAGGAAGGAAGGCAGGACTGGAAGAAAGCCAAGAGTGGGGCATAAGTAAGGAGGGCAAGACTAGAAGGAAGGAAGTAAGAAGGCAAGTCAATGAGTATATTTAAGGAATGAAGAGAAAAGGAGGCTTGAGAGAAGCCTTTCTGGGTGGTATATCTTCCCATACTCATTACGGGTACTTGAGTGTAGTCCTAGTTAGCCCCATATCTTCCTATGATAACGGATGCACATTAAGGGGCAGATTTATCAAGGGTTAAATTGAAAATTCGAAGTTCGAATTATTTCTTTTTTTTTATGGTCTATACTGTCAAATTCGACTAGGGAGTTATTCAAATTTGATTCTAATTTGATTTTCGAGATTTATCCTAGTCCGGCCCTTTAAGAATTCGAATTTGACTATTCGCCACCTAAAACCTGCCGATTTGCTGTTTGAGTCAATGGGAGAGGTCCAGGGAGCAATTTGGAGTTGTTTGCAGCCTTCCTGACATTCAAGGTTTTTTTTTTCGGACATTCGAATTTTTAAAATTCAAATCAAATTCGATTCGAGTTTTCGGGTCAATTTAATTCATCTGAGTTTTAAATTATTTTTTTTTTATAAAATTTTGAATTTATGGGAGTTTAGGGGAGTTTTTAAAAACTCACATGAATTTGAAATTCGACCTTTGATAAATGTGCCTCTAAATGAACAGTGCAGCTAGCACTAACTGCAAATCATTGAGATGTTGTTCAGCTGCTGGCGGAGCAAAACGTGAGTAGGGAAATGCGATGCACATACAAGTACAGAGTAAAGCACTAAAGAATTGCATGCAACCATTCAGTGCTGTACTCAAAGCACTTATATCTCCTGAAAAGAAAAATATTAATAATTATAAGGTAAGTCACAAACAGAATCACCACAGCGAATGTGTTTGGGATTTGAATTGGTATAATGCTAATGTTCTTCAATGTAAGAAAAATCAACTATGCAATCTTTAATGCAACAACTTGAACTGATTTCCAAGTCCTTCTCTGCATAAGCATCTGCCTGTTACAATACTTCTCTTTAATTGGAGCTCTATCATTGCAATGTGGATGTCACTATTCTGTTGTACAAGTCACTAGATGGTGCTATAAGAGTTCATATAAACCACTTACAATGTACTTAGCCATGACCATGTTTAATAGAGCACAGTGTTTTAGTGCACAATGTTTAGCAGTAATGGTTTCCCTTAGTTATCACTCCCTAATGCCACATGTGATACAGTGTCTGACTTTATTCTGTAATCAATTAAATGCTTTTTTTGAAAGGGAACAAATTACATGTGGACCTAGCATCGGAGATCTTTTGGGGCAAAGAAAACACAGAGAAGTACAAAGGTAATGCTTCTGGGTGGTCACAGGTCACATTTTTGAATTATGTAATTTCAACCCTCAACTAAATTCAAACAAATCTCTATGCAGGTTATTTCTTAAAGTCCGAATGCCAAAAACCTGTATTTTTTTACTATCAAATCCAAATTTTTAGTAAAAAAAAGTCAATTTTTTTGTGATTTATTATACCCCGAGGATGGAAAAAGTCAGAATCCGAACATCCAGCATCTCAGACCTAAGAGAAGTTCCTAAGATATCCTGATCTGTAAGCACTGCGTATCTTGACAGCGCTATATAAATAAATGATGATGATGATGATGATCAGCACTGGGTTTCTTGCAAATATCCGGAGATATTCATGGTTTGCAGGCAAAAATCCGGAAACATCAGATTTTTCAGGTGGAAAAATCCAAAAAACTCTTACAATTCGAATTTTGAGACTTTTTTTGTAGTTTTTTTTTCCAAACTGGAAATTTTCGGGAAATAATATTGATAAATAAGGTAGGGATGCAATGAATCCAGGATTCGGTTCAGGATTCGGCCAGGATTCAGCCTTTTTCAATAGGACTCGGATTCGGCCGAATCCTTCTGGCCTGTCTAACCGAATCCTAATTTGCATATGGAAATTGCGTGACTTTTTGTCACAAGGAAATAAAAAATATTTTCCTCTTTCACCCCTAATTTGCAATTTGCATATGCATATGCAAATTAGGATTTGGTTCGGTATTCTGCAAAATCTTTCGCAAAGGATTTGGGGGTTCGGCCAAATCCAAAATAGTGGATTCGGTGATGTGTGTGTGTGTGTGTGTGGGGGGGGAATACAATGTATATGAATTTGTTTGCCAAACACATGTAATATATACAATAAGGTATGAAGAAGGAATATTTGGAGAAATAAAGTATGTTAAGGAACATTATTGACTTAGGTCCTATGTAATCAATTCAGTGATGTTGCTTTAAAGATTTGCTGCACTATTTGATCATGATATAGCTTATTGATTGGAAGAGCAACAAATCACAGAGAGCGCCCCCCACTGTGCAATCAAGGCAGGGGGAACAGGTGCCCGTTGCTGGTCAAACCCAAATGTCGAGGCTCTGCTCCAACCAAGCACAATATGATCATTTTCCCAGAGACGGATGAACAATGGCAAACCTGGGGGTGTCTCCACCTGCTGGAATAAGCTTTCCCAAACAGATAAAACACAGCCCCTGCTGTCCCAAGTACAGCTGCTTCAAAAAGATGGGAGCCCAGCAGGGAAGCTGTGAGTATGGAGGAAAATGGTCGAAATGGCATCCTTTGAAAGAAACGACTTATCCTAGGGACCTGAATAACAGACAGGAGGCAGAATGAAATGCTTGACTGAATCCACATGCTCTTATCCTTGGAGACAGACTAATATACAGAGCCTGGCTACCAACATGGAGTCAAGACTATCTGTTAGCAAAAGATGCAGGGGGAGAGCAAAGCAATGGGGATTTTATACAGATGGAGCCAGGACTACACACCAACAGTACAGGTTTAAAGGTGCTACATAGATATAAGAAATAAAAGCATTGTCTGGACTGTCCTGTAAAAAGGAACAGGCAAACAGGTAGATGTATAAAGGGACACAAGTTCAAAAGAACTGTATCACTATAGAGCTTGGAGAAAACAGCTGTCTTTCTATTATGTTCTCACTAGAGGGCGACAGAGGCTTATAATAATCATCGAAGGAGGGAGACCCAGATACAGCACACACACTTAATCCAATACAAAACCAATAAATGTTAAATACAGGGGCGTAACTATCAAGGAAGCAGACCCTGCGGCTGCAGGGGGCACTGGAGGTATAGGGGCCTCAGAAGGCCCTAATTTATATACAAAATGTCAACCTCAAAACATTTTGGGGGCCTGAAAAATAATTTGCTCTGGAGCCCAGTAATATCTACAGTAGTTACACCACTGGTTAAATACTGTATGTGGATTTCAATGATATTTGTCTTTTAAATTAGAGATTAAAAACTGCAAAATGTTCACAATGTGTTCAAAGTAAATTTCTCGGGTTACACATTAGTGTAGGTTCAGTGTGGTTAGTAGCTGCCCAAATAAAACCTGTGCTCACTGCTGTTTTTCATGAATATGAAGCACTGTCTAATATGGCATTTACCAGGTACAAATACAGGATAAGCTAACATGAAAGAAGCAACAAAATCACTCATGTCATTAAAAGCCTTTCAAAAACTGTTAAATAAAAAAAATAAAAAATAGATAGTGGTCACTATTTTGTAACATGCAATAAGTATAGAAACACATACACATTTTTCACTAGTACAGTGACTTATTGCATTCAAACATTAAATGGGTTTATCATTAATGGGGACATAAAGACAAAAAAATAAAATCCCATTTTTACTTTCTTTAATGAAAAATAAATATATCTCCAATATACTTTATACCAATATACTTTAATTAAAAAATGTGTACCGTTTTTATAAGAAACCTGACTGTATGCAGTGAAATTCCCCCTTCGTTTTCCTTACTCTGACAGCTGCAGATAGGACGGTCCCCAACTGCTCTGCAGGGAAACGATCATACTTTCAAACAGCAAAAAAGTACTTCCCAGAACTCAAGCAGCTTTGTTTGTTTCCCTGTAGAGCAGCCGGCGACAATGTAGAGATTCGTATCTACAGACACAGTGCAGTCTGTATATTCTGATTACTAATCAGTCTTGCTATAGCAGCTGCTATGGCAGATTTTATTTGACTTGTGCTGTTTTGATCATTTATCCTCCCAACTGAAGACCAGGCCACACTGAGCATGTGCACAGTCTTGGTCTTATAAAGATGTTTAAAAAAGTAACAAGATGACAGCCCCCTGTGGCCAATTTTGAAAGCATAAATCGTTTGTTTAATTGGGCTTCTTGTACAGTAAGTTCATGTTTATATTTAGTATACAAAATACAGCATTTTTAGCATTATTCTATTTTAGACTTAAAAGCAGGGGATATAAAATGGGGGTTCTACTGTATTTATAAATGTAATAGCTATTGAAACCAGTACTTGTCTATCCTAAGGTTGCCACCTGTAAAGATGTGTTTCCATCTATGTTTTGAACTGCAAAAATCCCAATTCTGTCTGGTGACTTAGGTGGTGCTCTATCTGGGAACTCTCTTGCTCAGGGTTTCCAATTACATTTTGGGTTTCCAATTACATTTTGCATGCAGGAGTGCCATCTGATTCCCTTCTTGTGCTGGCTGTAGCCAGCACAAGAAGGGAATCAGATGGCACTCCTGCATGCAAAATGTGCTAAAGATTTTTGGTTTATTGAGATCTCCACACAACTTTTCAGGTATCTACCCCCTTTTTCAAGTGTTCCCTTTTCTCAAGTGTAAAAACCCTACTGTTTGAACCTTGATGCCATCTCCCTGCCCCCCCCCGATGTAATCAGGTACGCCCCAGATGCCACCCTTCTCTGCACCCTGACCGGACCATCCACTAACAAAAGGTGGCAATCCTAGTCTACCCCTTTCTGAGCTCATGGCTTTTTCGCCTTTAAGGCTAATGGCACACTGGGAGATTTGTCGCCTGCATTTAAACCTGCGTTACCACGGGAAACAAATCTTCTGGATATGCTTTCCTACCAGCAATAAAATAAATCACCAATGGGAAAACATATGCAGGGTTTTGTTTTGCGATGTCTCCCCATTAGCTTCTGCAGATTAACATACAATACTTTCTAATTGGACTCATTAAATTTCACTTTGCCTGATATTCAGATATTTACTTGCAGGGAGAAAAACCATGTGAGATTTAAGTCAGAGTACATGAGTGTCATTCATTGTCCAGTGAGGCGAAAACCCTTCCTTTCATCAAACACAGTGTAGTTAAGAAACCCAAGGCCCTAGTCTGGCACTAATACAGCTTGTGCTCTAGCACATGATGCTTGTGTTGGAATGTCTGGTGAACCTTCTCTATGGCACATGGATAATGGAGACATTCTCTTGATCTATTAAATATCAGTGTAATATAGACACACTGATAATGAAGACACAGCAATGGAAAGCCATTGAGCTGTATAGGAGTTCTTACCAGGGATCTTGAGCTCTGGCGTGATGGAGGAAGAAACTGCCGCACGCTGGTTGGTGTCTCCTTCTCAATGGAGTGGCGTCTTTGGGGAGCCTGACGCCTCTCAGGTTGAGGAGTGGAAGATATGGGTAGGAATTTGGGAGGAGCTAAAGAATGGATGGGGAAAAATAACATCAAGGAAAGCTGAACACATAATTTAGGGTATATTTAGGGTATCGTTTATGGACGTACAAGTACTTGGAGTGCAAAACTACAACCCTTATGTTGCATACTTACCACTTAAACCTATCGGAATCAAAGTGCATAGTGAACCATGACTTTATGCTGATTGCGTCTTTGTTGCTACATCTGGCACAAGGTACAGTATGCTGTGATAATGTGCTTTGCACTATATTGACCAGGCAATAAGTAAAGTTCTGCACAAAACACACTGGTAAGTTGCATCCCAGAAGATGCCTATGTGCAGTCCCTATGTGGCATGTATATTGAACTCAATTACCCAGTAGAGAAGCTACATAGGAAGCAGACCCTGTGCCTGCAGGGGGGCCCAGGAGGTACAATAAATGTTGGTAAAACAGGTCAACCCCTAGACATTCTGGGGGCCTGAAAAATAACTTGCTGTGAGGCCCAGTGATTTCTAGTTACGCCACTGCAAATACCACTGACAGCCACATACAAAAAATTGCACAATACAACATATTTACAAAAGGATGGGTAAAATCCATGGTCCTGAACCAGTTTATTGTACTTGGCACCTTGTCCCGTTATTTGCAGTGAACCCTGGTTATACTGTATCTAAACTGATTTGGCATCTCGGATTTTTTTGGATATCCACCTTATCGGTCTACAGACCAAACAGTTTGATACCGCAGAGTCTGGCAGCACATATTGCAATTTCAATGACATCTTAGGCTGTCTTAAAAGTCAACCTGTCTCTAATTTTGGCATATTAATGTTGGCCTTACTACTTAAACACAGAACATGTATTCACAGGAGTATGTTGAATATATATCAGGTGGTTTGTGGGTGCTAGGAACTATTCTAAGCATAAGCATGAAGGTGTGCCACTAACTGATTTAATACTCATTGGACAGCACTATTTAAACCATTGTTGCTCAACATAATATGTAAAATGTATCAATTTCCCATAGGAAGAAGTGGGTCTGAATTCACAGTAGGAAAAAAAATATAAGTTTTTAGGTTCACGGGTAGAAATATTTGCAGTAATGAGCAGGGCCTCTTTGTCTCAAGTATCAGTCATTATCTGTATGTAATCTGTATGTTTGGAGTATATTTCCCCTTTAATATTTTTAAAAATTATTTCCTTTTTCTCTGTAATAATATAACAATATCTTGTAAAATGAAGATATAATTAATACTTATTGGTAGCAAAATCCAGAGCATATAGATAGCAATCCAGCATTCAAATCTACAAAGGCTTACTTCAAGGGGTGCACACCAATTAATGTGTTCACCTTCACATCTTTCAAACGACATCAAAAATAGGTAGCAGCACTCCCATAATAAAATAAAACCGCCTGTGCCGGATGTAATTCTGAAATAAAGGCGGTTTTATTTTATTATGGGAGTGCTGCTAGCAAAATCCAGCCTATTTGGTTTACTTAATGATTGCATGATTTTCTAATAGGCTTAAGGTATAAAGATCCAAATCACGGTACATTATCTGGAACCCCTGAGGACCCGAGCATTCCGGATAAAAGGTCCCATACTGTACTAGTTTTAAAACATGAGATAGAGAGTACTAGAATGTGACTAAATCAATCAAATGATGATTACAAAATACTATTACCTAAGTACGGCTGGTGAGCGCAAAGGCATCACTTACTTTTCCTGCTGGAAGCAGAATCTGGGGAGACATCATCAGGCTGAGAAGTAGACACGCTACTGCTGCTTGTTGACTTGTGCACTGAGTCCTCCTACAAGAAAGATCAGTAACAGGTTAGCAATGAACTCACCACTATATCCCTAAAGCAGAGCCTGACCGAAATCCCACAGGAAGTCTATTGCAGAATTACCCATGATCCCACCACCAGCTATTGATGGGAGTTATTCACCATGTTAGTTTAACAACATTTTGGAGGCTGCGGACTGCCCAATTCTGCTTTATAGGCAAACAATGCAGAGGAAAAATATCAGAGTCAAGGTTGTGTGGGAGGCACAATATGCAGTATTATAATCTCAACATTCAGAGCATCTGAAATGTGTGTGAGGAATCCTAGGAATGACCATGGGATTAAAATAAGAGTTCCTAGGAAAAAAGGAAAACAAGACATTCTAATAGTAATAAAACCATTTCACTTTAGGAAAAGTTTCATCAGAACTGGAGAGAGAGGACCCACCACCAATTAATTGGAGCAGTTAAATCAACTGCAATTTGTCAAGCTTAACAAGCATGAACAGCATGCATATGTTTCACTTTTCTGTCACTCCATTAGGATGAGGCTATTACTTGTTACTGCAACACACAGGAAGAATTGGTTTTCATCCTGAAAGCATATCTAAGCTCCCAGTCATGAAGCAAAGTTAGAGGTTCTCATGTTTAGCAGAAATTAAACAGAAACATGAGCTCCATGATTCTTCCATGTAAGCATAAAAACCCCATAACTTTATAAGAAGAAAAGTAAAATATTTTTTTAAAAACATTTTTGGATTGAAACAGTAGCAGGAGGGTTATATAGTTGCCCTAGCATCTAAGTGTTTCTTCTTCTATGCTAAAATCCAATTATCTCTCTTTCATTGCCCCTTTTTGCTTAATCACCTACAATAATTAGTTCTGTGTTCTAATTCTACTCCTAGGACAATTGTTATATTGACAAAAAGCAGGCAGAGAATCTGAGATAATACATAAATCAATTTTACCTGTGGATACCCACCAGATATCATTTGCAATTGATTGTGCTTTTAGGAGGTATTTATAGCTTACATTCATGCAGGTCTGGACTGAGATTCAAAATAGGCCCTGGCATTTCAGCTACACAGAGGCCCAAACAGCACCTCACCAGCCCAATAAATAGTGCCTGTCTATGGCAACTTACAGCAGCCCCTCTGGCATTTGCCAGAACCCACAGATTGCCATTCCGGGCCTGCATTCATGTTAAGGCCAATGAAGAAATCATAATTCTCAACTCATGCTTAGGGCTGCTACATGGCAAGTTTTACTAGTTATTACTATTACAAGTGTTATTCACATTGGGAGGAGTGAAGAAAAAAACAAGCTTCTCTATGCCCACCAGAGGATGCTGGGACACTATGCTTTAGTCTTTCACCTACTGCAAATCTGAACCCTGCAGTAAAAATAAAAAATAAATATCTAGAATGCTTGGGACTTGGGGTTCATTTCTTAGTTGGGATCAATTATTACAAAGGAAATGTAAATAATTTTTAAAAATATGAATTATTTAATTAAATGTCAGACTATGGGAGATGGCCTTCCTGTAATCAAGTTTCTGGATAAAGGATCCCATACTTGTACTTCTATTTATTGCAGTGGCGTAACTACCGTACAGCAGACCCCGTGACCTCAGAGGGGCCCGGGAGACAAAGGAGGCCCAGACTAGTCACAGGTCTGCAGTCCAATGCTACTTACTGTTGCTTTCCCATAGAGCAAGCAGACATATGGCACACACACGTGCGGGTAGGGGACGGATTGGAGCCGGGGCCAGGGCTTATTATGTTGGCTTTGAAGAAGCCAACATATTGATCTACTAGTTCAGCTTGTTCTTATTATTCTTATTATGTTGGCTTTGAAGAAGCCAACATACTGATCGACTAGTTCAGCTCGTTCTTATTATGTTGGCTTTGATCTACATATTGATCTACTAGTTCAGCTCATTCTTATTCTTATTCTTATTCTTATTCTTATTATTACTGTATTATTATTATGTTGGCTTTGAAAAAGCCAACATATTGATCTACTAGTTCAGCTCGTTCTTATTCTTATTATTATGTTGGCTTTGAAGAAGCCAACATACTGATCTACTAGTTCAGCTCGTTCTTATTCTTCTTCTTATTCTTCTTATTATTATTAGCGCCCCCCCCCCCCAATTTTCTATACGCTACTCCTCCTACAGTTTTAGGGGTACAAGCGCCTTATATTCGCCTTATAGCAAAGTACGTTGCTTGTGCTTTAGTAAGCGATCCCACCCACTGCGCCCGTGCGGCGGACCACTGAAGATGCCTTTTTTCGTATTGACTTTGACAGGGAAAATTTTCAAATCGCTGCCGCTTGTACAGTTTTGAAGCTACACTCCCCAAACTCGGACCGCATATTGTTGGTGCCACCCCGAATAAAAATATGTATTTTTGGGGGGGCATCCCAAAGTGGGCGGAGCTACCAACAGCCAATAAAATTTTAGCAATTTTCTAAACGCTACTCCTCCCAGAGTTTTAGGAGTACAATTATGAAACTTTGCACACTTGTTCGGCTCATACCTGAATAGGTTGCTTGTGCTCTGTTAAGTAATCCCACCCTCCATGGCCCTGTGGCGGCCCCGGAAAGACCCCATTTTTTCCCATAGACTTTCATTGGAAAATTTGAAACTTTTGCCACTCGTACAGCATTAAAGTTACACTCACCAAACTTGGGTCAATTAGTCATGGGGTCAACCTGAAAAGCCACTCCAAAAAGTGGGCGGAGCAACAAACAGCCAATCAGATTTTCCCTATTGACTTCAATGAGAAAATGTCAAACACTGTCATTCCCACAGTGTTAAAGCCTGAGACCCAAAACTTGGCACCATGGGTCACTGGGGTTAAAATTTTGAAAAGTGGGCGGAGTCTACCACAGCCAATCAAATATTAGCCATTTGTTTAAATGGGAAAAGTTAAAACTGTCGCCGCTCTTAGATTGTTAATGGGAGGGTCCTCAAACTTGGCCCAGTTGGTCACAGGGGGACTGGGATTCAAATTTTAAAAGTGGGTGGAGCCAAAAACAGCCAATCAGGTTTTTTGATTGATTTTAATGGTACAATTTGATCTGCTTCAATTTTCACAGTTTTAAACCAGATTCGACCAACTTTGTGTACTCTCTATGCACCAGGGGCGACTGGCCCCAACACCTCTTGCGTTTCAAAGCCAACATCTTGTGGTTTCTTCAGAAACGACACCATCTAGTTATAATTATTATTTTCTTTTTGATGGTGCCCGTCAGAGCGTAGTTATGCTCTTGATTTTTTGCATGTCATGATACAATATGCAACCCCTTAAGCACACTAATACAGACAGATTAAATAATGGAAGACAGATAGCAAATGCAGTTTATTTTATCAGTATTTACCTCTGATTCTGAACTGTCAAACTCAGCCAGGGCTGGAGCCTTCAGGAGCTTCTTCCGCTGTAGAGCCACCTGCATTGGGTTCTCGTTGACCTTGGCTTTCGGTGTCACCCCACCATTTAACACTGTTTTGCCAGACACTTTTCTTGTTTCTTCTGGTGTAGATACATCTATAAATGTAAAATAGGGGGAAAAATCCTAATTTGCTCTAAAGTAGTCTAAAATGACAAATACAGATATTAGCCACTGTATTAAAACACTGTGTATGAATTTGCAGATATTTATCATTTTAGAAGTGCAGGCTGATGTCATTAGATGTCTATGTAATTGTACGCTGCAGAAGTAGGAGTCTCTGAATGGATGAGTACCAACAATTAACTGCACAATTAACTTAACTCTGCAGGGCTAATTCTCCCAGAGATGTAAAAACTACAAATTAAGACCATTATACAGTATTTTTCTCTTTCATCTGCAGGCAAATGCCAAGGTGTGATTGTTAGGAGATAAAACTGATGAGTATTCTCTGCAGAAATAATAAATCAAAATTGTGTGATGAAACCTTAAATTCAACCACTACGTGTAAAGAAGCAGTATTGCTCACTATGACAGTTTGTGTGGTCACATAGAGAAGGAGAATGTGTAACTTATGTTGCACAACCCTGGTACGTACAAGCCTTCTTTCCCTTCTTTACAATGTAGAACAAGTGTGACTCAAAGAACACATGAGAAAATGTTCAGGCCATTGTAAGAAATGAGGCACACGCACAAGCAAACACATATATGCACAAGCACACAAATATGCACAAGCACACACAAACACACACAAGCACAAACACACATGCAGGAAGAGCAGCAGCACTCCAGTCATGATTTAATTCTAATTTAATTCTTTTTTTTTCAATGTAATTAAGCCTGGGATGAAAACCTTGTGTCAGACACCATCTGTCATCCATCTTTCAGATTGAACAATTATGTAACTTCCAACTGACTCCCCAGACCTTGGAATGTTGCTTGGCCAAGGTTATATTAGAGGATTGTAACGCTGACCAACTGTATACAGGTACGGGATCTTTTTTTATGGAAAACCGATATCCAGAAGGATACAAATTACAGAAAGCGTGTCTCCAATAGACTCCATTTTATCCAAATAAAATTTACATGATTTTCTAGAAGACTTAAGGTATGAAGTTCCAAATGACGGAAAGTTCCATTATCTGGAAAGCCCCAGGTCCCGAGCATTCTGGATAACAATTCTGGATAACAAGTCCCATACCTGTACAAGTATATCAACATTTTCTACTCACAATCATAAAGTTACAGTTATGAAACAATGGGCCAGCTCAGTAGCACTCTCATTACTTTTATTTTTATATTTTTATGCCTATTACCAATCCAGCTGAAAATTAGTTTTAGTCTTTTTATGGTATCTTTTAACTATTGGTAACAATGCACCTTTATAGTTGTGAAAAAGACACTTATGAACTCCACTGCTGTAAAGAAGATATTGACAGACCCCATTATAGTTAGGAAGGCATTCCTTCTTAAGCCTACAAGATGGCTTTTATGTAACAATTTCTTTTAACATTTATATAGTGTTTGTTCAACTGACTTGTTTGTCTGGTCTGGTTATTTTGACAGGACACTTATTTACATACCAAAATGAATAAAGACAGTAGGCTTCCAATGTGCAACTACTCAAGCATAACATATACAAGGGCAGTCTTGTGTATTAATTAATGCTGATTTCCTACAACCATAGATGACTTCTTGTATCTCCAACATGATTTAGACTTCTCTTCAGAAAACGATCGGGCGATCTATCGTTTGGCGATTGATTTCTCCTCCCTGCCTTCCTTATAGGAGATAGTCAGGGAGGAGAAATTGAGCACCGCACGATGGATCGTCGCCTTGTCGCTTTTTCTGAAGAGAGGAGCGGAAGTGGAATTTTGGTAATTTATTTCTTAATAAAGGCATTGGGATTTTTTTGTCTTGGTGGTTTTTTTTCTATGTATACAAACACATTTTTTTAATTTTTTTTGATGTTACTGGTCCTTTAATCTGTGGGTTCTGAAAAATGCCAGAGGGGCTGCTGAAATTTGCCATAGACAGTTACTATTTATTGGGGTGGTGGGGGGGCTGTTTGGGCCTCTGTGTATCTGAAATGCCAGGACCTATTTTGATTCTCAGTCCAGACCTGTCCCCACACAATGAAATACCTCCTAGTAACACTTATATATACACATTTCTTCTCTATACTCTGTAAATATCTTCTTTACATATTCATTAATGGTAACCCTGCCCTTAGTTTTCCTTCAGCACAGACAACAACGATGAATAATTATGTAATTATTCAAAACATCCAAACGGTGATTTCCATAATGCCCAGTACATTTCTGGCACATTTTTATGTCTATTATTAAAGAGTACGAAGCGTCATTTTATTAGATTTTTGGGTTTTAATACCATTGAATGACTCTATAGACTCCAATGGGAGAAAAAAAATGTTGCGCAAAACTCAATTCAAATTTTATTCCAGTTTTCGGGTCAGGATCATTCGATCGAATATTAGACGTTTGAATTCTTAAATCGAATAACTCTAATTTATTAGAGTTTAAAAAAATTCACATTACTCTAAAATTTACTTTTGATAAATAACCTCCTTGCTGTCTATAAATCAGTCAGGCAGTTGGAATAACCAGTGTTACAAGAAAATTATACAAAGATCAACGGAATTTCCCAAGCCGTGTAATTAAGAGGCAGATTTATCAAAGTGTGAATTCACCACAGATAAGACTATGAAGATTTTCATTCATCCAGGTCATGGTATATCTAGTATAGGTCAATCTAAAAAAAAACATCTTCATTGATTACTCTGCAAGTCCAGTTGGTTTTTAGATTGACCTATACTAGATTCACCACAGATAAACTCACTCATTTTCTATTAATCCCTAAGGGATTTTAAAAAGAATATTTATCAAATGGTGAACTCCATGGATAAATATGATTCTAAAATCCGATAGGAATGAATAGAAAGTGAGTTTTTCTGTGGTGAGTTCTATTCTCACATTTTGATAATTCTGCCCCTAAATGTTCCCAGTTTATATCTGGAAGGACTGTAAACTGTGAGATTAGATGTATTACCATCTAAATCAGTTAGGGTCAAGATAATTCATCCACCCTTCCAGTTAAAATCAATATCACTCATGTCAATATAAAGAAGTTTAGCAGAATTTCTCAGATTATATGGAACTTTCTGGTACATTCCATAAGACATACACTTTTCTCTAACTTGCTTTCCTTTCTTGGGGCAGCCACGGGTCTCTGTGCTCTAAAATAATAATTTTTCAACTCAGGAAGACAGTGTGGAAAAAAATTGGCAGATACTCTATTTTCTTAAGAAAGGTTCCATGCAAACCATAAGCTGTATCATTATAATGTACTTTCAGTTTGCTCTTATGAATATACAGGTATGGGATCCGTTATCCGGAAACCCATTATCCAGAAAGCTCCGCATTACCGAATGGCTGTCTCCCATAATCTCCATTTTATCCAAATATTTTAAAGGGATACTGTCATGGGAAAAAAAATTTTTTCAAAATAAATCAGTTAATAGTGCTGCTCCAGCAGAATTCTGCACTGAAATCCATTTCTCAAAAGAGCAAACAGATTTTTTAATATTCAATTTTGAAATCTGACATAGGGCTAGACATATTGTCAATTTCCCAGCTGCCCCAAGTCATTTGACTTGTGCTCTGATAAACTTCAATCACTCTTTACTGCTGTCCAGCTAGTTGGATTGATATCACCCCCTCCCTTTTCCCCCCAGCAGCCAAACAAAAGAACAATGGGAAAGTAACCAGATAACAGCTCCCTAACACAAGATAACAGCTGCCTGGTAGATCTAAGAGCAACACTCAATAGTAAAAACCCATGTCCCATTGAGACTCCTTCAGTTACATTGAGATGGAAAAACAGCAGCCTGCCAGAAAGCATTTCTCTCCTAAAGTGCAGGCACAAGTAACATGACCAGGGGCAGCTGGGAAATTGACAAAATGTCAAGCCCCATGTCAGATTTCAAAATTGAATATAAAAAAATCTGTTTGCTCTTTTGAGAAATGGATTTCAGTGCAGAATTCTGCTGGAGTAGCACTATTATGTTTTCCGATGACAGGATCCCTTTAAAATGATTTCCTTTTTCTCTGTAGTAGTTGTCTTTTATTTTCATTCAGATATTAATTTTGTTAATGTAACATAAGGAATACTTGTTTTTTAAATAAAGTAACATACATACTCTTATAAATTAATATAACATTTAAGTAATATTTTCCATAGAACAGAATGCTTACAGTGATATTATGGATGTACATCATAATGGGACAACATCACTAAAACTAGACCTCTCATTAGTAATGGGCACTACAGTAGAATTTAGGTATGAAGATCCAAATTAAGGAAAAAAAACCCAAGTCATGAGCATTCTGGATAACTGGATTAACATTTCCCTAACATTTCATATTCATTTAACAAATATACACATTAGATTCCTATACACGTATGTTATTCGAAGAGGTCCATCTTCCCTTTTACGGCATAAAAAAGGTCTGTCAAAAGGAACAGGCAATAGCAACAGACTCTTAAAGTGGACCTGTCACCCAGATACAAAAATCTGTATAATAAAAGTCCTTTTCAAATTAAACATGAAAACCAATTTCTATTTTTTAGTAAAGCATTCATAGCTGTTGTAAGCTCATTTAAAAATCTCAGCTGTCAATCAAATATTGTCTGCCCCTCCTCTATGCCCTGGGCATAGAAGTGGGGCAGACAATTACTTTCACTTTCCATTCAGCACTTCCTAGATGTCACTGCTCTCCACATATTCCCCTGTTCTCTTTACTATTTAAATGTGTAGCCAGGGCATGGGGATGGGCATTGGGTCCCCCATTCTGGTGCACGTACAAGATTCTGAGATGATACAAGGCGTGCCTTAATAACAGTGTCCACAAAATGGCTCCTGCCTGCTTGCTATAATTATGAATTCCCAGACTGAAGGAAACAAGATTCAAATAATTTATATAGTGTAATTAAAGTTAATTTTGCTTGACTAATGTGATAAAATAGGGTTTTGTATAATTTTTTTGGGTGACGGGTCACCTTTAACAGCACCCGTCAGCCAAAAACTAAACTAAACTTACAAATGTAGAAGCACTAATACCTTAAAATAAAATGTATAGTATAACATATTGTATAATTACACGGGGGAGCAAATCATTCATCATTCACACTATAGTTCCATCAAGAGCAAAAAGAATTTAACAGAAGCAAGAATACAGCTAAACTTCTGTACATAACACATGACTGGGTGGAATACGACACAATGACATATCTGATGAAGCAACCCAAAGAGTTCTCTATCATGGTCAGGAAAGCTCAGCTGCTGTTTAATGCTTCCCATGAGTCTCTTCAGCACTTTAGGATAGCATGTGATTGTTCACCCTGACTGCATTCATATGATCACATATATGGAATCCCAGTTATTTCCCAAACACAATGTTAGAATAAATCATGCACATTCAGCAATTGTATATGAATTAATTGCAGTATATGTCTACTTAGTTAAGGTTTTATACAGTGCAGAGAACTAGAATAGATTCCATATTGAAGCATAGCATCATTCTGCTAATTCTGAGCTATGCTTTGCTCAAAGTTTACATTTCAAACATTAATAACTTGATGGACAAGAAAAGATTTACGCTGCAGCAAGGCAGGTAACAAGTGGTGCTAGGTAGCAGAAGGGTTATTCTATCATTCGTTTTATAATGATTTACTATATAAACATCTAATTTATAGTGAATTAAACCTTAGGTGTGAATTAAAGGAATATCAGAATAGTAAAGGCTATTTGGAGTTATATCAAGTATATCAATGGTGGTGGGGTTCCTCAAATATGTTGAATAAACTGAACTGGTTATCTTTGTAATCTCTATCATACAAAGTTATGTCTCTATGTTTTATTCTACTATTATTTGTATGTGTGTATGTTATTACACTGTAACAGTACATCAGAAGGCTTAATCATTGATCCCTTAATCATTGATATCATTTTCATATTCACGGTAAAGTTTCACTCCTTTACTACATATTACAAATGAGACAATGTGTCAGTATTTTCTTAATGTATCCTAGAGGCCCATTTATCAAAAGTCGAATTTCGAATTCATGTGATTTTTTTTAATTCGAATATTCTCACAATTCGACTGGGAGGTTATTTAAGAAAAAAATCGATTGTCTAATATTTGATCGAATGGTTCCAACCTTAAAATTTGAATCATATTCAATTTGTACAAATCGAGTTATTCTCCCAAAAAAAAAAACCTTGAATGTCATGGAAGGCTATTAACATCTCCAAATGGCTCAACGGAACTCTACCACTAACTTGTACACAAACTCTGCAGGTTTTAGGTGCCAAATATTTGGACCTAAAAGCTGTTTCCATGGTCGAGGTGTGATAAATCTCGCATTCAAATTTACAATTGAATAGGGGGATTAAAATTCTAATGTGTGAATTCTGATACTTGAAAATTCAAATTCGAATTTACTATTCGACCCTTGATAAATCTAAATTCATTCTTGCTTCATTTCAGTGAAATTATGTTAGACTAGAGCAGAAGCACAGAGCTTGGCTGAAACTGTAGACTTGAGTTCTTCAACTTGGAGCAAAATAACCAGCAGCAGTTATTTCCCTGACCATGACGGAAGGAAAGCATGGTGAGTTAATTGTGCACGCTTCTGACAAAGGATCATATGAAGGACACGTGACAAACACCACCACCATAACAATATCACGCCAGGTGACTTTTTACCTGACAAGTCAAAACTGTAAGACATGCTAAGAGGCCGTGTTACTGGAAAAACAAAAACAATCTGTTAGGACAGTTATATAAACAAAGGCACATTTAGACATTTCAGATCAGATCAGATTTTTGCAATGTCTGAAATGGGAACAGATATTAAAAGCAATAGAAAGCAGCTTAACATGCACTTTTCCACCTCATCTAGCTGACACTATAGGGGGTCATTTAGGCTGTAAAGAAAGGGTGCAAAATGCAAAAAATTGATGCAGCCCTCCCAATTAGTTTTACACCCTGCCTTCCACTTCATTCGAATTGCTGCAGGTCTCTTCATCCTGTTTCTGTTCTCAGAAACCTGCAGTCTAGAGTCCTGCGCGGGTCCATTTTTTGGAACCCGTACCCGACCCGCAACCTGCAATCCGCAACCCGGAACCGCAATCCACATTCTTACCAACTTGGACCCGCTACACGATCCTACTCACAAGTAACTTATCCGCAACCCAGACCCGCTGACCATCAAGAATCAGGAAGTGCTGTCATTGTAAACAGTATGTGACATCCTCGGAAGTAGGTGTGATCAGAAATAAAGGAGTAAAACAGGAAGTGCTGTCATTGTAAACCGGAAGTGACATCATCAGAAGTAGGCGTTAAAAGAAAAACAGGAGTAAAAAACGCTATTCAGAAGACCCACAGCCCGACCCGCAGAACCACCAACCCGCGTCTATACCCGCACCCCGAACTTTTACCCGCAACCCGCAGGGTATCGCAGGTTTTTGCAGGTAACCTGACCCGCAGCAGGACTCTACTGCAGCCACGACATAAATGCAATGCTGCCTGCAGACAACAACACTGTATTCATGAAGGGTGGACGATACATAGACAACCCTCCTCTGTACATGGTACTTAACTTGCACATCATTCAGATTTGTCCAAGTACTGAACCTAATTCAAACTTTAATTTGTATATTCAAATTTCAAATGAACCAATAAATGTCATTTAGCTTTCCAGAATTTTAAAATCTGAAGTGTTTAACTAATCAGATACTGAGCTGAATCCTGGATTAGGTGCATTCCTAATGAATATGCACGTACAACTATAATAAAATGCATTGCTTTCACCTGTCAATGAATAATACATATGTATGTGTTTATAAGTATGCCAAACGGTTTTTCTTCCCATGAAAGTACACAATGTCATGGAAGTAACCAATGAATTATAGTGCCCTATTTATGTTCTCTAATGCCAGAGAGTAACAAATATAACTAACACATTTCTTTCAGATGGAAACACAAATATGCACAATTACATTTAGAGGGTTATTTATTAAAGTTCAAATGCCAAAAACACTATATTTTTTTACTATAAAACCAGCATTTTTAGTGGGGAAAAAAACCTTGAATTTTTCAAGATTTATTATTCCCCGAGCATGGAAAAAGTCAGAATCCGAAAATCCAGCATCTCAGACCTGAGAGGTTATATATAAGTCAATGGGAGAGGTCCCTATCATATTTAGAAGTTTCTGTGGTCTGTGTTAGTATTAGGCCGAAAATCCTACTTTTTTGGACTTTTCAGGCAAAAATCAGGAAAATTACGGCTTTTTCAGGGTAAAAGCCAGAGAAAAATCAAGCGCTTCGGGAAAAAACTCGAAATAAATTGCACTTTATCTGATTTTTGCTAGATTTTATCGTGTTTTTTAATAAACATTATAATAATAATAATAAATAAGGTCCAATCATGGATGCTAGTTTGGTCTGACTTTTTTTTAAATACTCAGAAAAATTTGATTTTGATAAATAATGCCCTTAATATTATTTCACCAAAGCCTGAAACTTCAATCCCATCTTCACTAATAATAATTCTGCCCTAAGTATACATATATCCCTATTGTTCTCTCAAAATTGTGTGATTTCCCAGAGCTACAGAAGTGAAATACCTGACAGTAGTGTGTGATTATGTTTAACAAATCAGCTGTTGTCATGAGAAAAATAAATAAATGATCACAGGTTCTCACATCTATATATTAATATAACACTGTGCTGTTATGAAGAAGTACTGTGGGGAGGTCAGCCTGTTTCTCCACAGCAATAAAATGTTGCTTGGTAGATTATTTACAAAGTGTGAAGTAGCCAAGCATGAGTAGCCAAAATACCTGATGAGTTAATCTACACATATATAAACCCAAAGGAAACATTTAACAGTATCAAAAACTCACAACAAAACACTTCTTTTATGTAGTGTGAAAACTACTGCAAAAAATGAAAGATTCCATATTTTTATGGTAAGCATTTAATGGGGTGGTGCTAAGCAGCAAATCAGATACATGTTCAGTGGCGTAACTAGATATTACGGGGCCCCACAGCAAATAATTTTTCAGGCCCCCAAAATGTCTAGAGGTTGACCTGTTTTACCAATATTTATTGACATTGTATATGAATTAGGGTGTCATGGGGCCCCTATACCTCTTGTGCATCCCGCAGCCGCAGGGTCTGCTTCCTCTGTAGTTACGACCCTGTACATGTTAAACCTTTGCATAGTAGGATCAAAGCCAATAATATGAGTTTATGATAGTGTAAAATTCCAAACTCAAATTACAATAAAAATTATCCAATGACACTTTGGACTACTGTAACACATATAAAGCGAATAATGTACCAACTCTTGTTAAACAGAAGGATATTAGATTGGTTAAAGATTTTAAAAAATGTTTTAGGGAATACTAATAAATAATTGTGTCACACATTTGTAATGGATTTTTCCAAAATGTTCTCTTGCTGGATAGAAGTTAATAAAATATTTGTTTATGTTCCTAATAAATGGTTCAGTGTTGAGAGGAAAATATGTCTCCAGGCAGCCTCTAAAAGAAACAAGCTCTCTCTCCGTAACAGAATAATAAAATCTGTGTTGGTTAAATCTTGCATGAATAGCTGCCTTACTCAGTCATGCACAAAGATGTTATATACCATCATTTGACAGCAATTATACACATGGTTCACAGTATTATTTTCCCAGCACTTATCCCTAGTGTTTAAAGGAACAGTAACACCAAAAATGAAAGTGTTTTAAAGTAACGAAAACATAATGTACTATTGTGCTGCACTGGTACAACTGGTGTGTTTGCTTCAGAAACCCTGTTATAGTTTATATAAAAAGACTGCTGTGTAGGCATGGGGGCAGCCATTCAAAGCTGAAAAAGGAGAAAAGGTACAGGATACACAGCAGATTACAGATAAGCTCTGTTATATACAATAGGATTCTTCAGAACATATCTGTTATCTACTGTGTATCCTGTGCTTGAATGGCTGCCCTCTTGGCTACACAGCAGCTTGTTTTTATAAACTATAGTAGAGTTTCTAAGCAAACACACCCGTTTTTACCAGTGCAAAGCGATAGTACATATTATTTACATTCCTTTAAAACACTTTAATTTTTTGGCGTTACTATTCCTATAAGTCTGCAACCTTTGAATCTCTTGCTGTTGCTAAACTAAAACTCTCCGGTTGCATCTAAACATATTTCTGTCTCAGATCTAGAGCTGTTGTTATGTATAAAATATGCATGTGTGAGGCAACTTCGGGAGACTATAGAAAACGCATCGCCGCAAGTGCATTAGCGCAGGTGACTTTTCATTGTAGCCTATGGGAAAAAACGCGGCGGCAGTTCGGGGAGATAGTCGCTCAGAAGACAAGGCAATTAGTCGCCAGGTGACAAAAAGCTCCCTGAATCTCCTCATGTGGACTAACCCTAAAGCAGTAGTGTGATCTGCTGAGCACTTTTGGGGAGCAAAGGGGCAATTCAACTTTCACTAAACTTTTTGTATAATGTAGACTGTGAGACAATTTCTATTTGGTCTTAATTTCTTATTCTGTGCGGTTTTTGAAGTATTTCGCTCTCTGGTTTGGAATTTTAGCAGCTCTCTGGTTGCTAAGGTCCAATATACCATAGCAACTAGGCAGTGACCAGAATGAGAGACTGGAATATGAATAGTTGGGGACTGAATAGAAAGATAAGCAATAAAAAACTAGCAATAACAATAAAACAATAGCTGCAGTGACCCCCTTTTGAGCACTAGAAAGAGGCAGCAGATGAAGGCGAATAACTCAGAAACTATACAAAATAAAAAATGAATACCACTGAAAAGTTGCTAAGAATAGACCATTCTATAATCATACCAAAAGTTAACTTAAAGGCGAACCACCCCTTTAAGGAATGCATGCAAGGCAAATGAATATGCTCAAGGCAGGAATTTTTGTAACCCCCAACAAAACCCAAAACCATACCCTGTGCTGTGATTGCATATAAAACCTTGCATACAAAACTCACTATTGCTGTAATAATTTTGAACTGTCACAAAGTTTAGTGGCAGCTCTATATTTGATACAATATAACCAAACTCTTACCTAATCTGCTGCGCCTAATTACATCGGGGGAGGAAACAGGACGCAGCTTTCGTTCTGACTTTATCCCTTCCAGGATCTGTTCGTGGAGGCTTCGTGGACGGGGTGGAGTAGGTTTAAGCTTTCGAGCAGCCACCTGAATAAAGACAAATCTATGGACTCGTTGTCTAAATCTTATATACATTGCATAGTGTGGGTTTGAGGGGGAAGCAAGCTACAAATAAACATATGTACAGGTATGGGATCCGTTATCCGGAAACCTGTTATCCAGAAAGCTCAGAATTACGGAAAGGCTGTCTCTCATAGACTCCATTATAATCTAAATAATCTAAAAATTATTTTCTTTTTCTCAGTAATAATAAAACAGTACCTTGCATTCGATTCAAACTTAGATATAATGAATCCTTATTGGAAGCAATACCAGCTTATTGAGTTTATTTAATGTTTACATGATTTTCTAGTAGACTTAAGGTATGAAGATCCAAATTACAGAAAGATCTATTATCAGGAAAACCCCAGGTCCCAAGTATTCTGGATTACAGGTCCCATACCTGTATACATCAGATCTCTTGAAAAATTATGCTTTACATGTATATATTTAAATGGCACAAAATCAACAACTCCCTTCTACATTATATCCCTCTCCTCCCAGAAGCTGCTGTGTCTGTTCTGTGACTGTCAAATGTTTAAAGTTAAATGTTATTAAGATTGAGAAATGAAAAACCATGTGCATGTCCTTAAAAGACACTTAGATGTGCCCCCTGATCTTGATGCATTTAAAGGAAGAAAAAATAAAATTGACTTTTTTTATAAGGTCTATTGCAGAAAAATAATCTAGAGAATCATATGTCTTATTGTGCACCAGATGACACTTCTTTTTTAAATTAAATGCTAAATAACAAACCCCGTTCCTGTTGGTTGCCGTTAGTATAGTATTTTGTTTCTGGAATCTGGATCCTACAGGAGTGAGCTTTTATTAATATGCCCCATTAACATTTTCTATACAGCACAGGCTGCTCTTGATAACAAGCATGCCTCACTAAATGAAAAATTAAGAAAAAAAAACAAATACTCCGCACCAACACATCTAAGGTAGATGTGACATTTCTAGCAGGGACAGCCAGCCCTGCAGGAAGCTTATGACTTGTATGCAGATTGTTTGCAGCTGTCGGCATGATTAATCTACTTTGATGCAACATTGGTCAAAAACAGCATTTGGGTCCATTGCAAACATGGAATTTGAAGAGAAATCATTAAAACAGCTGGGCTAAAAGCACCAAATTCTTGATTCTGACTCAGTAGAGATACATACAGGATTAAGTGGAGGTCTAGATCGGATAAAATCCAGGATTATTTCATGAGCACTTTTCTTTAATCGGGGTGGGATGTCACCCTGAACCTAAAAAAGAAAAAGTAAAAATACAGCTTGATGATGACATGTGATATGAATTAGTAAATACTCATAATCTAAAATGCTCCATTTCAAGCTCAAATGCAATTTGCATAGTTTCAGTTAAAGCAGGTACTGCAACTTGTACACAGAGTCCACTTTAATACACTGTGCACAAGTTATTTAGGGTGCATGGTGTCCATTCTTGCTGTGTGGGGATAACTACATGTAAAGGTGGCCATACACAGGCCGATAAAAGCTGCCGACAGACCGTGTCGGCAGCTTATTGGCCCATGTATGGGGCCCCCCCGACGGCCTTCACCGATCGAGATCTGGCCGAAAGTCGGCCAGATCTCGATCGGATGGGACAGAAGATCCCGTTGGATCGCGGCCGCATCTATTCGTTGATGCGTTCCCGCGATCCGACCGCCCGTTAAGGCCTCGTTAGGATCTGATCGTTGGGCCCTTGGGCCCCCCGATCGGATCAGCCCGATATTGCCCACCTCAAGGTGGGCATATCGGAGGGAGATCCGCTCGTTTGGCGACATTGCCAAACAAACGGATCTCTCAGTGTATGGGCACCTTAAGTCACTACATGTAAGTCAGTAAGAGCCCTGGAAGTAATGGCTCCTCAAGGCAGGTGTTAATGCTAGGGCTCGTTTGTGTCTGTGCAGAGCAGGATAAACCAGCGCAGTAGCATTCACCTTAAGGTGTAAGGCGTGTACATGAATGCAAGTGCCTTTGTTATCAGGTTTTAAAAGGCCAAGATGTTGCATGCATTATAATTCTACGCAGTTGCACATGCCTTAGTATGTAAGCTTTCATGTCAATAAAATGTTTTAATGTTAAATCAAATCTTTATATATTTATTTATCTGTACCTTTTTTGAATTAAACATAAAAGTGCAAGCTGCACTACACATTGCCCTCTGCATGGAGAAATATTCTACACTTCACAGATTTACAGTAGAATAAATAGTATATTGGACATTGTGCTGTTTCTTATTCGTTCTACACTTGTGGCACATTTGTGCAAGTGAACCTGCCACCCAGACACAAAAATTTGTATAATAAAAGTCCTTTTCAAATTATTATTAAAGCATTCATAGCTGTTGTGAGCTTATTTAAAAATCTCAGCTGTCAATCAAATATTGTCTGCCCTGCATCTATGCCTCAGACAATTACTTTCACTTTTCATTCAGCACTTCCTAGATGTCACTGCTCTCCTAAAATAGGATTTTGAATCATTTTTTTGGTTGACGGGTCCCCTATAAAGGAGAAGGAAACATGAAATCACTGGGAGGTGCCAAATGTTAGCACCCCACATTAAGTATAATCACTTACCTGATAGCCTGGATCTACTTCTGAGCGAGCACCTCAGAGCAATAGTTTTCTTCCGCTTCGTCATTCTTCAAAGGTCTTTTTGCTTAGATAACATGTAACTCCACCCTCATATTATAAAATCTAATATAGTTTTAGGCTGATTCCTACCTATGTGGCTGTGGGCACTCATTGATAAAGGTTCCTCCTGCAGCAGTCCCATAAGTATTTGAAAACCTGCACACTCACCACATGTTTCTTGCCATCCTCCCCTTGCAAAGCATCTAAGAGATTGGCCAATACAAATATAGTTTGTTCTCCATTTTTCAATGCATGTACAATGACTTTTAAGAGAACTTCTCCTCTTCAATGACACTGTTGATCATGTCAGTGATGTCAAAGCAGATAGAGAATCGTTGCCTGGTTAAAGCAGCATTTGTATTTGAGAAAACAGGATAATGCAGGCTAACAGAGGGAGAATGATTCAGTTTGGATGGGGAACATACGCCCAACCAACAGATGTGGTATGGATATATAAATAGGGTTTACATGTGCAGCTTAAAAAGGAAGAAGCAAAAAGCAGTAAGAAGATGATTACTCTGTGGTTCACACTCAGAAGTTCCCTGGGCCAATGCAGGTTTCTGCAACAGGTGCAACCGTCCAAAGTATCTTGTAAGTGATTATAATCACTAACATTTGGCATCTCCCAGTGAAATATTTAAATAACTACAATCTTGTTTGATGGAAAAAAATAAACTCTTGTGTTCACTGTATGCACTGTGACATCAAAAGTGTAACTACATATGATTCAGAGGTGAGGTGAATGCTAGTGGGATCTAAGATGTTAGGGGACCCAAAGCGTAGAGAAAGGGTTTTTTTTTTTACAACTGATGGGATAAATGTCAGTGAATGTACACCACTTAACTTACATTGTACTGATCTAACTTTTTTTTTAACCATTTTAGCGACAACTGCACCAGTAAAATTGAATTCCATAGCGACTTACCATGACTTTCCTTAAGGTGTACCGTTTAGATCGGATATCATCCATAAGCATCTCATAAGGTGTCAGCTCATACTCTATTGGTAACAGGTTGTACTGGCGCTCTTGTACTTTCTTTAGCTTGACACCGTTCCTTAGGTCCCGCATGACCTGCACCCAGAAATGGGCCTGAGGAAACATCATGTTTCAACTATAACTGGGTTCTCCATCTCACCCAAAAGAAATATTGCTATCAATTATAGTCACAGGTGTCTGCAAACACTACTGTAATATATACAGATATGGCATCTGTTACCCAGAATTCTTGGTTCCTGGGGTATCTAGTTTAAAGGAGAAGGAAAGGTTAAAACTAAGTAAGTCAAAGAAAAGGTAGGTAGCACCATCCATTGATAGAGGTTTAATAACAATTAGTGGTGTGCAAGGTCATAAGATATATATAGTTAAACAGAAAAAGGAAAAAAGTATGACCCATAGTATTGCACCTACCCACTCTTTTAATCTGAGGTCCCAAAAGATATAAATAAAACTTAACTTTTATTTATTAACCAACTAAAAATGATATGAAACAAAAAAAATGTATATTGAAATATTTAAAAGCAAGGTTAGGTACGGAAGCTGAATAGACACGAGGTCAGCAGCTCATAAACGGTAACCATAAATTGAGATAGTTGTGTGGGTTTGTATTCACAGTTTTAACTGTTTCCCCACTATATTCTCAATTGCAGCAAGGTACTGGTGACCCACGGTATGTGGGCGGACCGGACGGACCGAACGGTATTGCGGGTCAGTATATGGCCTTTGTGTATAATTGTGCCAAAATATGGCAACACACACTTATGCCTGTAAGCTAGCTATGCATCGATATATAACCACATGGGATTGATTAACATAATAACAACTCGGGTAAGGTTGTAACGAGAAGGGATTAGCGAACCCAGTCTTCAATGCCCTCTCAGATCGTCCATCGTAACCATGCCCTATGGCGCAACTCTGGAAGAGTGTCGGCGTAACCATAGGGGGATCGACCCCCCGGTATCAAGTATGCTGCCCGTTTCCTCCTGCACACCCCTCCTTTGAGGTTAAACCAAAGCGCCGTGTATAAGTATCCGACTGGTGTGACACTGTTGGCGTGACAAGAGGAGGAGCGACCTGTCGGTACTGTTTGCACTACCCGTTTCCTTCCCACACCTCCCTTCCTTAAAGTTGAACAGAGGAACTAGGCACAAGTATCCGACTAGCGGAATACATTAAGCCCATATCTGTATAGCGTAGTTTCCCAAACCACCCTTCTACCCTTCCGCCCGTTCACCAGTAACAGCTCATTCCCCGTTCCTGCCTAACAGTTTAAAAATTGTTATTAGAAGCGCCTGACGCGCGTTTCGCTCGCCAACCTGCGAGCTTTGTCAAAGGCCTTGCTGCAATTGAGAATATAGTGGGGAAACAGTTAAAACTGTGAATACAAACCCACACAACTATCTCAATTTATGGTTACCGTTTATGAGCTGCTGACCTCGTGTCTATTCAGCTTCCGTACCTTACCTTGCTTTTAAATATTTCAATATACATTTTTTTCGTTTCATATCATTTTTAGTTGGTTAATAAATAAAAGTTAAGTTTTATTTATATCTTTTGGGACCTCAGATTAAAAGAGTGGGTAGGTGCAATACTATGGGTCATACTTTTTTCCTTTTTCTGTTTAATTAAAACTAAGTAAGCCTTATCAGAAAGGTCCATTTAACTATACCAGTAAATCCCCAAAGTAATGTTGCTCTGAGTCCCCTGTCAAAAGAAACACTGCATTTCTTTCCCTCTGTTGTGTACACATGGGCTTCTGTATCAGACTTCCTGCCTTCAGCTGAAACCTCATTGCCCTGGGCAAGAGCATGCTCAGTTTGCTCCTCTTCCCCCCTCCCTCCCTTCTCTACTGTAATCTGAGCCCAGAGCAGGGAGAGACCACATTAATACTGCAGCTCCTATCCTAAACAAACAGAGAGTTTCTAGAGCTTTTTACTCAGGTATGGTAAAACATTCTACAGAATAAATATAGCATTCTATCTTGCACTGTTGCAGCTAATCTATTGGCAATAAAATGCCTCCGTAGCTTTCCTTCTCCTTTAATGACTCTTTACAAAATATGAAACACTACACCTACAAAATGTTTTATCAAAGGTGGGCTTCATCTTGTTTTTATCTGAATGCATGCCAACATTGGTTGCCCTTTATTAAGGTTTTGAGCAATTATCTCCGAGCATTTTCATTGTAAATCTGTTTGAAAAAAGATTTCTGCTGGAGGTTTAGGCTATTTTGGCCCAACACAGGTGCCATGTCAGGCCAGTTTAATGGAAATTAATCTAATGTATGACAATTTTGCTTGTGCATGTGTTTTTTTGCAAACTAGTTAAATCAGTCCAAATAATAACAGCATTCTGTAAAATGCTCAGTAAATCAAGGTCAAAAACTATTTGAAATTTGCAGTTATCCAGCATTTAGCATTAAAAGATTTTAGGTATAATGTAATAAAGAATCTGTCAAAAGTAATTTTTATTTTAAAGAAAAATATATAAACATGTCTTGTACACAGGAAAACTCTGATCAGGGGTATGGAGTTAGAAACCCAAACTGGCCAAATGAGGCTGCAAACCACTTAACAGATCAGGTCATGCCAGTCTTACCCAGTCTGCGTTTTTCAGCTCATCTAAATCAGAGCCACCTCTGTCTGTTGTATCTCTTTCCATTTCTTGAATCTTCTTTAAACTCTAAGTTACAAATAACATGATTAGTATATCTGTAGTCTGATAATTGCCAATAGTAATGCTACTGAAAAATAACAATATAATCATACACAAAAAAATATGCTTAGAATTTACAATAGGGTGTATCGTATTCCCTATATATTTTACACAACATACATGGATAACCTATAAAAATGGGTGCATCACACGACACATACATGTGTACATGTCTCACTAAAACTTAGAAGCCAACTTGGAATTTCATGACCTGCATACAAAAGCACACTTGTGAAAGGGCTGAACTAGTCCCGAAACATTGGAGCCAAATCTGATTGTAAGCTGCACCTTCAATAAATACTGGAAACACCACACTTTTGCATTTAACATGCACAGACTTCATTTTTTTGTTACACTCTATACACTGGTAGAGAAAAGGTCAGAGAGGTACCAGAAACCCCCCCCCCCACCCACGTTTCTTTATTCTCTCTGGTTGAAAGGGATTTGGATCTACTTGTCTTTTTCTTCTGCCTCTCTCCAATGTGAAATACACAATGCTATCCATGTGTTAGGGACCAATTTAAAAATACAATCATAAAGGAAACCCCAAGTGAGTTAAGGAACTCACACAGGGTTTCAGGGGGAAAAGCTTCAATGTTTGAGGTATTTTTGCCCAGACTGGGCTTTCTTAAATAAGAAAACCTTTGTCAGCTCACACAGGGTTTTCATTATGATTGCTTGAGCCAAGAGGCTTGACAAGAATGAAATTGGCTCCCTGACCCTGGCACTAAGAAAGCAGATTGTTTATGCAAAGCTAGATTATTATTTTTAGTATGCAGCTTTCTATTTGCTCTACATCCTGTAAACCTACTTTTAATACAAATGTATATGATGAGGAGTACACTGATTCCAAGAACTGATTGCGTATGTTTGGGCTTTGAAATCAATAATAATACTTTGGTATGCTTTTCTCACAAATGCTCAGTTAACCTGGTTTATGCTCAAATTCATCCATCCATTCATATCCATATTTATTATTATATTATACAAGTCACAAAACTCCAGGGCTTCATAACTGTCCATACGGGTGACAATTATATGAATGGAGAAAGTGTCATTACTTGACCTATAGTTGCTGGAGTTCTGATTCACCAGACTCAAACCTGACCTTTTTATCAATATCACAATTGTCCATATATAATGCAAAAAAATCACTAGGAGTTCATGACCAACATTAACCTGCAACTGCATTTTTAGGATATACCATAAACATGGTTGTAGGGTATTGCAGTCACTTCCATTGTAATCAAATAGCATCTGGTCTGCACTAATTTCCCCAGAAGAAGCACTAACCCATGTATACCCTGTGTGCCAATAACCCAAATTTTAAATGGATAAACCACCATCCACCCCCTTATGATAAAAATACCCTATAGCTAAGATTTGGTGTTTGATACTTCTTGCTAAAAGTCTTCTATATGCACAGCACCGAATTTCTTATCCATAACACCAGTTTATAAGCAATCAGAGGCACATTACAATGGTCTGCACAGTAACTTTTAAGGCACAAATTGGCCCATAACCACAAAAGGCCATTTGGTATATAAAAGGTAAGTATACAGACTGATGTAACGTCCTTCACTGCTATTCATTCATAATAAAATAATGCTTTTTTTGGGTCTGGGTTGTATCCTTGTACTCATGAGCTTCATTTTGTCAAATAGAATAGAGGGTTACATTTGGAACAGAAAAATGTGCTTAGTTGCGTCAAAAAAAGGAGGGTAACTATGTGATGCTATTACTCATTTAAACTAGGGGTGTGTATCTTGCTGTGCCGCAGCTTTTAGCAATTATTATTACTGCAATTGTCTCCCACTCTGTCGCAGCAAAGCTGGTATTTGGTACTGGCATAAAGGAGTTTTTTCTCTGAAGACGGCTGATTGGGCCCTTCTAACACAGTGTGCCCTTTCAGACTTTGTATGCTAAATGCTAATGTTTGAGATTTTCTTTTTTAAATGTAGCCAAATGAAAGAGACGGCCAAGGAAATCTCCTGCTTGCAGAACAGCAGCTTATCAACAAGGGCCTTCTCATCACATCGTGTATACACAAGCCTTTACAGAATGAGCTGGATCCCAGCCACTGAATGCATTTAATGTCCTTCATTCACACAGGCTTCTTTCTTTATGATTAGGAAAACAAACTCCATTACCATTGAGGTACACGTAATTTTAAGTACTATGGCACTCAAGATTTTTTCTATCACCATTACTTTTGGTGAAGATCAAGAAGCCGCAACAAAGTGTCTGGAGTAGCCCTGCAATCGCTTTTACTGTGGGTTGTGTTATTTGACCAGGTCTAATAAGTCTAGTCTGATCGGAGAGGGTCTATCCCTAACATCCATGCAAAGTGGGTCATAAATGCAAGCCTACACTTCTACACTTGATAAGGCAGAAAAGCAAGGGTATATTTTGTTGATCAGGTTTCAAAAGGTGCTAAAATTGGGCTGAGCTAACAACTGGATTGCATTAGTGGCCTTGGCAGACATGTTGGGAGAGGAACACATCATGATGTCTGCTGACAATTTCTATGTGTCCTGGGGCTCTATCTTTGTTTGTCTCCATCTTACACAAAAAACAGGGAGGGAGGGAACAGTCTGTAAGTAATAGATAAAGCATATATAGGCCCTCTTAAATGGAGATAATTTGAGTTATAAACCCCTCTATCTGGGTAACTAGATAGAAGACTACATATCCTGGTGCTTTCAGGGGCGCTTCGCCAATAAAGCGACTTGAGACTGTTGCGTCAGGCGGCAGCGCCCCACTAGGTACCAGGGGCGGCAAAAAATGCCGCTCCTGGTACTTTAAGAGCCGAATTTCCGGTTTTCAAAACGGAAATTCTGCTCTTCTAGTGCAGAGAGTGCAGATAGACTCTCTGCGCTAGTTCACTGGCCCTCTCTGCCGCCCTCGTGGACCACCTCAGGCACAACAAGGTAAGTGCACGGAGGAGGGGGGGCGGCAGCAACTGCTGCCAGTGTCGGACTGGGACACCATAAAACCTTAGACCAGGGGCCTACTCTCAGTAATAATATTCTTCATCTCCTCAATCAACCTCTATTCTCCTAGTTTGTTTTCTTTACATACCATAATCTATTATTTCATCTATTTAGTCTCTTTGTTCTCATATAATAGGGAATGGTCATGAAATAGGCCAAAAGTTTAGCAGCATGAGGGCCCACTGACACTTTGGCCCACCGGGAGTTCTCCTGGTATCCCGGTGGGCCAGTCTGACACTGACTGCTGCTGCCTCTGGCAGCGGAGGGGCCAGGATCGCCCCTGGGTGCTTTGCAGGGCAAAAATAGATTTGCTACATTACTTGTCTTTGCAAACTACAATTCAATGTCTTAAGGGGTACAGATTCATGGTAATTTTTTAAACGTGTACCATTGCCTAGAAATCCAGGCTGTACATATTTTATTCACATTTGTTTAAAATCTTTCACTAAAGTCCTTTAGTAAAATAATATTTTGGTAGTCTTGGAAAAGACTGAAGAATGGATGCAAGTTATGCTTTTCTAGATGGGAACCTATGAGATATACAGATTTCTGAGTAGCACAGATGAGACAGAAAGAGTTGGCAGAAGGGTTTGCTTCATTCATTCTGCATATTCTCTACACACTATTATTTTGGGGAATATAAACAATAAGAAGTCACTGTATCTCCAGATGTCTGCAGTGTATCCACAGAATCTGTGAAGCATCGACACAATTTTAATTGTATGTCCTATTTTGATAACACAAACATTTACTGTGCCTGCAACAGGTTATCAAGCAAAATAAACCAATTATTAACCAGGACCTAAACTTGGACTTGGATTCTAACAATGAGGGAGTTACACTGACTGCTTGAAGCTTCATTTTAATACACAGGTAATGTAAAACATAAATTGCAGCAAGTCACTCATGATCGTAAAATGGATTGTTCAATGCACAGTATATAAAGATGAAGCATGTACAGTATATAAAGTCTGTTCCAATTGTTTGTTCAAAATACATGCCAAAATCATAGTAACTTGTTACTCATATCTGATTATATAATATATATGTGTATTATGCCCCCCTCAGGTTAATATCAACAATTGTCTATTGATGCTTCTATTTGTAGTCCCCAGCAGGTGCACATAACCCCTCACTGTGTTACTCTCATAAGCTACAGTCCAAAGGGGGATCCTGACTGCTGTTAACTCTCAGTACTATGCACAGAAAAGAGTGAAAAGGGGTGCAGTTTGTTTATTAACACATTTACATAAATAACAAGCAACATATATCAACATCAGTTAAGTGTAGGGCAATGTAAACAATTACATTTATAAATTGAAACGTCCGATAACTGCTGAATAGTGATGGGCGGATTTATTTGGCAGGAACGAATTTGCAGCGAATTTGGCGACGATTCACAAAATTTCCACCTGTTTTGCGGGAAATTTGCGGAGAAGCGAAACAGAACAAATTCGCCCATCACTACTGCTGAAGGCTGCAAGCTATTGCAACCAAGAGTGAGTGGCCTGCATATTGTCCTTCCTAGGATCCCATAATCCTAGGCGCCCATAACCCCTAACACACTCCTCCGTTTCAATTCTTCCTAGAGCTCTCATGGGCCTGTCATGTCATTCCCAATTCCTGACTCACTTCCCACGGATTCACTGACACTGTTTTCCAAGCACACTTATCAGACCTCCCTCAGAATGTATAAAATCATATTGTGTGAACTTGTTGCACCAAGCTACGTCATTAGTAAGACACTCACCTCTTTTGCGCTTTTAATTTTGGTCAGGAACATGTGCAGCTCCATAGTCTCTGCATACAAGGCCCGACATACTGCTTGGTAGTGGTTGGGTGCTTCTGATGGAGTTGGCAAACGCAAAGCACAAAGCTGAAAAAAAAAAATTTAAAATATTGTATAAATACATTTATTATGATAAGAAACTGCTATTTATTTCCAACAAGCACCGATATCTACATCACATGATGCACAACTGTATTGGAGAGCTATATACTGAGCACAAATGCTTTAGAATCCATGTGACTACGCAGATGTCTCACTGGTACAACTGGTAGCAAAAAACAAGTCAGAGCAATTTGTACTCACGTGCTCTGGCACAGAAGCAAAGCAGGTAAGTCTGCCCTCTATCTGGCACTAGGGCTAAGTATGTGCAGCTGAGCACTTTCCCTGGCACTGAGGATGAGCAACTATGGCTGACATATTTCTGGCCTGGAGGCAGCACAATATGTAATGTGCAAAATATGTGAATGGACTTTGGGCTGGCACAGAGTAATGTGTGGCAAACCTTTTCAGAATACAAGGCTGTTGTTGATAAAACAAAAGTGAAGGCAAATTTCCTTTTTTTTTGCTAACACATGTAAGATGATTCCTTTATTTCATCAGTTTTGCTGAGGCCTAAAGTGAAATTCTCAGACATAAGTCTAGTCTGCCAGCTGGGGAACAATTCCAGAGAGAAACTTGACTTGGCAGGCACAACAGGTATTCAAAGAAATGCCAGCTTTGTGAATATAGACGGAATCAGATGAGAGTCTGGCTCTGCTTAGGAAAGCTACTCAGACTGATTGTAACAAAGGCCCATTACAGGGGTTACTGAATGACCCTTAGAAAACATTTATTTTACAGATTCATGCTGTGAGTTTGAGATGGAACAGCACCAGTTGCCTTTATTGCATAATTTTATAGGACATTGCAGAGACATTTCAGGGCACTCTTGGCCCTTTATCAAGCATGGCCAGAACCGTTGCTGTAATGCCCTATAAAATTATTAAATAAAGGCATTTTTATTCTTCAAAAGACAAGTGGTGCTGTTCCATCGTGAACTCTGTGTTGATGACAGTGGAGAGTGGCCACTAGGGAACCTGCACAACGTTAAAAATTGAAGTGTTGTGCTGACTGCTTTCTGTTTGACAGATTCATACTCTGTCAGGAATAGAAAAAGTCCTCAGTGCAGATTTAAAGCCAATAACCATAGATGTCCTGAAGAGTTTTATTTTTCACTCTAAATCCAAAAGCAAAATTCTGCACATTATATACATACTCTGGGGTGATATCCAAACATAGGTACGAAATTCTAACTGCAGTCAATCAGCAATTAGTTTCCAAGAGTCTACTACAAGTAAAAAAAAATAAACTCTAACCCCCATATATAATATAAGGCACTAAGCTTGCCCAGGAGCAGCAGGGCCGGAACTAGGGGTAGGCAGAAGAGGCACGTGTTTAGGGCGCAAAGATGAAGGGGTGCCAAGCAGGTACCTCTTCTCCCTGACTGCCCCAGTTCCTAGCTCCTGAATTGAAGAGGATGTCCGCTGCAGGTAACTACGGGAGTACTTTAAAGTACACTTTGCACTCCTGCCTGAGACGTTCCTCGTGTTAAAACTAAAACTACTGAAATTGTTTAATGAATGTACATTGGGAAAATGTTTACAATTATATTCTTTTATTAAGGAATAATTTATTTTTGGTCTTATGTCCCCTATAAAAACCATGTCACTGGGAAAGTGCTGATCTGCTTCCTCCTTCCCCTGAAATCGGTGCCATAGACGTGCAGATTTACCTGAACAAACGGACGTCCCCATCTCCCAATCTGCCACTAACCTTCAGTAGTAAAAGTAGTAAAAGAACAGATCTGACGATGTTCTGCCCTGACAGCAATCATGCGAAAGTTTATGTCCGACAAAAGCTGGTGACAGTCTCCCACTGAAAATCGTTATATCGGCAATACATGCAGAGATATTATCAGCAGGAAAAAGAAATTTTCTAACCTGTCCAAATGACTGAACGACCAATCGACATGGCACGAAAAATGTCGGGACTCTCCACACATGGTCCAAAAATTGTATTGACATGCACAGACAGGGCAGATTTCAGTGCTAAATGCATACTTCTGTGCATTAACAGGCAGGAGCAGTGGCAGTCAATAAAAAGGGATTTTGGGGCAAAAGGAGAATCTGAATTTTTTTCCTGGTGTAGATAAACCCGGAGGAGAAAATGTCTTGCTTGATATGGCCCTATGCCTAAGTTTTCTTAGAGAGAGGAATAGTGAAGATAAACTTGATTATTTCAGAAACGGGACAAAAAATGTAATTGCTTGTATCTAGAAAGTTTCTTATTTCAGTATGCTGAAGCTTATGTTAAATTTTCATTTTTGCTATAGTTCCCCTTTAAACAGTCAGTTTGCCCAGTGGTGCTTCAGCCATACAGTAATAACCTTGCCTTAGGTGGCACTAAGTGGCTTTAAGAGCCACATTTCTATTCTATGAAATAGAAAATTTAGCTATTCTGGTGCACTCCCAACTCAACCAGTTTCATCTCTATAGGAGTAAGTTTGGAAGGCAGTAATAGACAGAAGCAGCCCCTGGAGCACTCCTGGGCGCAACTGGACTTTACACAGCCCCACAGCAAAATCATTTGACTTTGTCCCCCTAAAATTGAGGGATAAAATATAATTTATTACACACACTTAAAGTAGCACCCCATTAAACCCACAGCTTCCCAGCAGTCACAGAGGTTGTTTCCTCTATAGCTACACCTTGGATATGTCTCCTACTGTGCCCTTTCCCTACAGTAACCATCACATTACAGTAAGTGAAAAACAACTTCCACTTCCACGTACATTAATTACATAGTAATATACACATTACATTGTTATTAAGGTTTTTCTTTGATTTTGCAGGTAAAAGGGGCAGATAAAGTAAACAGAAGAGGAAGTAAATCTGGCAGAAACTTGGTAAGAAAAAGCTTTATCCTCAGATTGTTGCCTTGTCTAACTGATAAGCTAAAGACATGGGAACAAGCGAGTTTCTATGGGAGGCAAAATGGGGCTAATTTATCAACACAATTTGCCCATGGGCAGTTACCCATAGCAACCAATCAGCGATTGGCTTTTTAAAGCCAACTGCAGGTATAACAATGCATGCAACAATTTGATTGGTTGTCATGGGTTACAGCCCATGGGCATATTTACCCAGTGTTAATAAATTACCCCAGTATCTGTTCTTTGTCCACTTACAAAGACAGCCAATTAGGGGTAAAATTTAAGTAGATATTTGTACTCCATATTATGCTCCATACCAGCTATTGGTAAGTGCAATCACACATGGTACTACTTGTCACAGGCAACAATTAGCACCATGTGTCATTGCAACTGAGGGCATTAGAAAACAATAGGAGAGTTGTGGAGAGCAAGGCTAGGTCCAACAAGCCTGAGGAACTGGCTGCTTAGACAATATGGAGAATAGTAGTTCAGCAAATAGAGCGTGGTTCTATTATACTCAGATGAAAAGAGACACATAACAACTGTATTACAATAAGGGATGCTGGGAGCTGTAGTCTTACAAAAGCTGGAAGAGTGATGGTTGCCAACACTGTGCAAGAGTAACGTTGAAGCACAGGAGTTAATGAAAATGAATAAGCATTTACCTGCCATTCTATTGTTTTGCCTGTGTTCAAACAAGGATATCCTTAAATCTTGGCCTGCTGGTGTGGGAATCACAATATTATTGCACTGCAGCATTTTTTTGATCTCATAAAAAGGAGGCACCTTGGTAATGTTTGATGGAACCATTTCTCCCATACAGAGAGATTTAAAGTGGAAGTATACCCCTTGTTTAACATGAGCTCAATAAATAGGGCTTGTGTTGGACACATGTTTTAATCAGGAAAAATCTATGTTTTTTGTTATTTCTTGAACTACACAAGGAAACAGAGAAACTGAAGCTACTGTGTGATAGGTCTTTGCAAGATAGACAATTAGCAAAAGTACATTATGCAGGATTATCCGTGAACTGGAATCTATCTACCTTGCAAGGACCGAACATGGATTCGAAATTTAATAAAACAAACACTTTTTGCCTATTGTTTTAAGCACACACAAAAAATATATATAGCACAAGCCTTAATTATCGAACTGAGGAGCTGAAGAAAATCTAATTAGTAACCAGAGAAGCACAAAACAGAATAACTACAGCCCAGTAAAGTGTACAGCACAACCCTACAATGTAATGGGGACTAAGGAGATCTATAGTGAGAAGCAGGTGATGGGGTGCATTTCTACAGCAACTTCTCCCCTTCCTTTTGGCTTTGATGTCAGGTCAGTATATCTTTCAGGAATGAAGGTTTCTAATCAAATGCAGGCTAAAGGGAAGTAAATTGCTTTTATGTTGTGGATAAATATGCAGAATCAGTGATGAGTACGATAAAAGTTGCAGATATGTTTGAGTGGGGTCTTTATTATAGGGAAATCTTTCATAAACATAACAAGGAAAATAATTTGGTAGATCACAAGGTTCATTCTCTAAATACATTTCAATGGGCTTCTTTGCTTTCTGTAGTCATTTATATGACTGATTGAGCAATGCACACACAAACATGTCAAACACTTATCCCAATGCACAGCTGTTCTGTATTGTAGTAACACCCACTGAATCAACAGTTCAACACCTGGAGAGCAAGCAATGGCAGGGCTGTAGCACCATGAACTGCCTAGTGTACCTCGAGCAGAGGCAGCAATGAAATTAAACCCTCCTGAACGCTAAGGACAATAAAAGTTTAATTTTTGTGCTAGTATAAAGGATTTAGTTTAGCTAGTTAAAATTGTTGATTCAAGAAAAGGACCTTTAAAATACATTTTATGTTATTTTAGTTCACAAATAATTTGACAGGATTTTTTCGCTAAATTGTTTTCTCTCTTACTATTGTGTATAATTATGTATAATGTAAAATGTTAGAAACTAACCAGATCAGGTGCCTATCATTGCTGCCATGTCATAAGGATCAGGAATGGGACAACAAACAAAGGGAACAAGAAAACCACAATTCATCCTCCAAGGAGCAATGGCACCAGGTAGGTAAGCACTGGAATTGATGCAAGTAAACGTGTGTAATTGTGAAAATACAGTGGTGAGCATATTGCACAGTTGCACACTTACTGAAACATACTACTCAAACACTAATACCAAAAATGAAAGTGTTTTATGTGAATTTAAATATAATATGCGGTTACCCTGCACTAATAAAAAAAAGTCCCCACTGGGCTGGTTTAAAAGTAATTTATGATTCATGGTATTATGTGCATAAAATAAGGCAAAGTCTGAAAATAAAATTGACACTACACCATATTAGGAGTCAAAACAAATTAGCAGTCCACTGAGAAGCCTCTGTATAATAAGCTAACCTTATCTAAAAGCCTAACAGACTGCAGCTGGGTGAGGGCTGGCTTGTTTTGCTCTTCAACAAATAAGGAGAATGAGACTTTATTTTACATGTACAAGTATTTTAGCACAAGCCCTATTTATAGCACAAATATTGAAAAACACTGCATATTGCCCCTTTAAGACTGACCGATTTGACATTACTGTTATGATGGGGTCTGCTTGTGCTCCACAGGTATCATTCATGCTGTCTTTATAAACTTGAAAATGCCAGAATCCAGTCACAGAACAACAATGCAAAATGATTAACATGCCACACAGAATTACTCTGTAATGTGTAATGGAAAATCAGTACACAGCAAATCTTTTTTCCTTTTCCTTTCCTAGTCCACAGCTTGAGAGAAGGTTATGAGGTAATGCTTGGCAGGCTTTCATATTGAAACAGTTTGACATAATGTTAAACTTCACCCAAAAGCTGCTAATAGTCCCACACCAACGCATGAATACTATGTGGAATCAGCTAGGTTGTAGTAGAAAAGCACCCCAATAACCAAACGGCTTTGTCTGTGTATTATTCACACAGAAATTTCACATAAAACAAATGAAAGTGTATTTGTCTGAAACATTAGTGGCAAACAAACAACTGGCCGGCCACCGGTCCAACTAACAAGGAATTCTGCCCTTCTTAAAAGATCCACAGCCACAATTACGGCAAAGATCAGTGTAACAAAACAAGTAATACAATCATCACATTCGCAAGATCCAGTGGTTTTCTTTGCCCCATCTTTACAAACCACCTCCAGGCCTGGGAGAGCTGCAGCCACACTACAGCTCTTTCATTACTTGTGAGGCTAATCAAACCAAACACACACAGGCACTCATTTTACCTGCCCTCTGCTCTGTCCCATAGAGCATTCTGGGTAGGATACATGATTTAGATATTCATTCACATATTTAAAATTCTAAATATATCTGAAAAGAGCAAAGGGGAATCAACTTAAAAGAAAATGTCCTATAAAAAACTTGTTATTTTTAAAGGGGAAATATATCCCCTTCTTCAACATGAGTGTGGTGCTGACCATTCTTTGCCTATTATTTTGACAATTTCTTTGGCTAAACAGGGAATTTGCAGCTTCTCCAAATAATAATAATAATAATTATAATAATAAAGGCCCCTTTCCCCAGGATCACTGTTTGTATTGCAACAGCTAAAAGCTGCTTGTAGTTCAGCAAAATCTGAATGGCTGCAAATTAGCCATTGCTGCTCTAGAGAGCTCTCTGGTGAACCTCCCTTGAGACAGGTTTGTAATCAATGCAGAGATGTAAATAGTTTTCTCATAAGACTTGTTTCCATTTCAAATGTATCAGTACATGAAAATACCACATAAAATCGGCCTTTTATCCGATGACCTACTTAAAAAAAATAGGGGCAATGGAAAAGAAAGTGTGTGTGATGTGGAAGTGACCGTCTGTAAGACAAGCTAGACTAGTGAAATGTATCATTGGATAATGAAGCAGCTGCGCTTTCTCCCTTGTGGGCATATCGGCTAAATTGTAATGAGGCTCCCAGTGCTGGGCAAAATAAAATATTTATGATACTATTTATCTTCACTATAGAGATCATAGCAAGAGAAGAATGGATTCATACTGTGCCGGGGCACAAATAGTCTCCATGTGGGCCATTCTAGAAATGATCTATGAATATGTCACAAATCATTTCCCCAGAAGCTATTATGGATTATTCTGAGAGTGAAGGCTTTGCACAGTCACCTATGAGCACTTATGTTAGCAGAGAACAAGACACGTGCCTGAGCACATCTTCCTCCAGAAAGAGCACTCTGTTTCTAAATACACTACACTATAGAATGTGTAGGGAGAAGGAAAGTGATTTCTGCAGAACAAGCATCCAAAGGTAATAATACCACCAAATACTTTTAAATTAAACGCAATATAAGAGGATAAAAGTACAGCCCCATTTGCAAGAATATATGGCTAAATATAGAGCAGGAATAAAGAAAATGGCAGGATTTTCCACAATAACCATAAATACTGTACTGAAGTAATTATCGCATAGTCCAACAATATGGCAATATGTATTGGGGCACTAAGGATCCTTATGAAGCCTTGGGTAAGATCCATGTAATTACATTGTCCAAGCTTCTTAATGGTAACGCAGGGAGTGGCACAGACCTCATGCATACCTCCCAACATTTTGGAAATAGAAAGAGGGAAAAAAAAGATTTGCTAATGAAGGTGAATTGCCCTTTAAAGGAAAACTATACCCCCCAAACAATGTAGGTCTCTATAAAAAGATATTGCATAAAACAGTTCATATAAAACCCTGCTTCATTTTAATAATAATATACTTTTCTAGTAGAATGTGCCATTGGATAATCATAAATAAAAAATTGCCATTTTAAAAAATAATGGCCGCCCCCTGGGATCATATGATTCACAGTGCACACAAACATACCAACAAACCATACTAGTTAGGTCACATGATACAATTAACAGACAGAGTTCTGTCTTTTGCTTCCACACTTCTTCCTGTTACAGTTAGAGTTGTAGTATTTCTGGTCAGGTGATCTCTGAGGCAGCACAGAGACCATCACAAAATGGTGGCTCAATTTGCTTATATTGTTGCAAATGTATTTAAGTGCACCTGCCATGTTTCCTGGGCTCTCTGCTGAAAGCCAATTACGTTTTAGAAACATTGAATCTTTTTCTGACTGGAGATCAAAGAGAAAGTCGGGACATTTCAGTAACAATCTGGGACTGTTGGTTGAGCTGTTAAAGTCGGGACTGTCCCGCAAAAAATGGGACAGTTGGGAGATATGACCTCATGGCATACTTAAGTTCCAGTAATTCAATGCACATTGGTTGTCTAGCAACTTTCCAATAATAGGAGATAATAGAAAGTAAAATGAAAGGAAAAAACAATCCTATAGATAAACACATAGCTCATAATCTTTATTAAGACCCATAGGGGCCAAGGATTTTGATCGCCAAATCCACCACAACTAATTTTTTTCTGAGCAATAATAACTTAGTCACACGCCTCATTGGGAGAACCTGTTCTAGAGCCGTATATCTATAAAATTCAGAGTAGCCCTTATCTAAAAAATGTTTAGAAATAGACAGTGATTCACAGCAACATTAAACCAAAAAAAAATATACTAATCCAAAGGAAAATTCTATTATTACTATTTACTTCTGATGAGTCACATAACAACACTGCTATGGAGACAAGCATACATTTTTATTAGCCAATACATGGCCTCCATGTCTGGTTTCCATGGGTACCAAACTGAATCCCCAGGCAAACACAACAAGAGCTAGTAAACTGTGATTATTTTGGCGTGTTGGATCTCCAATTAGTTGGCAGTAGACTGTTTTAGTGCATAAATAATATAAAAATAATACAAATAATCATTCCATACATCTAATAATCACTCTAAATGCTCGCTCACAATAGAAGGGCTTCAGATAACAAATGTTTTTACAATAAGAAGCAAAGCATTTAAATATAAGTGCATAGCAATACAATAGAAACTGCTAGCCCCTGAAAGCTTGTTGGGGGAGGGGGTGGAATTAGCAAGAGAAGTGATAGTGGGACATTGTAGAACAGATAGGCCAAAATATAAAATGACAGAGAACATCACCAGGTCTCGTAATTAATACATACACACGGATCAGATAAAAGCCTCTTTATGTGACACACAGATTTTTACAAGTATCTAAACATGTATTTTTAAAAAATGTTAAAAAAACATTTTAAAAAACAAAAAACTCTAATTCACTAGGGGGTGGCAATATGTTAGGTAACCCCACCCTTTTTTTTAGGAGGGGGCCCCTGGAAAAGTTAAATAAGATGCTGGCACTGTATATGTTTTTTTCTGGACCAGTGCTTTTTTTCCCCTCAGGGATTCACTGGGGGTTATAAAAAATATTAGCACCCCCAATTAATCAGGGTTTCCTTGTCCTGAAAACCGACTTCCAAACAAGCTAATTTATCAAGGCATTTATTAATGGTGAATGCCTATTTTGCAGCCACACAAATGAGTAACCAGAGGCAAGTAAATGCTGCAGGAGATCCTCTTGTATACCAAGAAAAAGCAGAAAAAGTTGCATTCATCTCACGCGACTAAAGTAATGACCATACACTTGCTTTTAAATACTGTAAGCTCTTGGAAGTAGGACACTGTGTTGTATGTGTGCTGTTTGTATGTTATGGATGAGCTGTATGTGCTATTATGTAATTTAATATGCTTAGTGTCACTACTTAGAATCATACAAAGTCAATTCAGGGGATGAAGGTATATGGCACTGGCCTAGCCACACGCCAGTAGTGAATCCAAATAGAGAAGAATCCCAATACCTATGGTTGCAGCAAACAGGGTGATCCCAAATTTATTCAATGGTGCTATACAACACTTTTCAAACGATCAAACGTTTCGGGATCACTGAGGAAGGGCCATGCGGTCCTGAAACGTTTGATTGGTTGAAAGTTTTTTATAGCGCCATTGAATAAATTTGGGATCACCCCGTTTGCTGCAACCATAGGTATTGGCATTCTTCTCTATTTGGATTCACTACTTAGAATCAGGCTAGACTGGGAGTAAAAAGCAGCCCTGGCAAAAAATCATTGGTGGTCAGGCCTCCCCCTTAAAAGGTAAAGAAATATTTTGTGACAGCCCCCCCAAGTTAAAAAAAAAAACATTGGTGGCCAGCCCCCAAGTCAAAAACCATTGGTGGCCAGGGTCCCCTATAAAAGTCAAAAACACTGTGGCCAAGGAAACTTTAAAATTTGGCATGCGGTCTTCCTTCTAGGCGACAGCAGCTTCGTTCTACCATTTGGCTTCGGCCCCTATTCGTTTTTCTGGCATTGACCCCCATTCAGATTCTCGGCTCTGGCCTCTGGCCCCCATTCTGCTTTTCAGCTTTGGCTCCCATTTGGAAGCTCCACTTCCCGGGCCCACTTAATCCTAAATTGACTGGTTTACAGGATATTTGCCCAAATGGCCAGTCCGGGCCTATATATATATATATCTGTCACTTCACAAAATAAGTGCACGTAATAGAAGTGATTTTAAATATCTGTGTGATTCAGTGCTGTTCATTTTGGAGAATCTCTCTGAGACCCATACACAGAGTTATGCAGCACTTATCCCATAGAATGCTCACACAATGAGCCTTTAAATTAAACATTATATAGTCTGGCCATTTATTCTAAATATAATACATGCTTATACAGCTTTGCTTGCCAAGTAAAACAAGGTTACGCCCATATCTGCCAGAGATGCCTCATTGCTCAGTTAAGTTAAACATACATTCCACATTATTTAATAATAATTTGGCCCCTGCAGGTACTGTTTGGATTTTATGGGTGATGTTTCATTTTATCTTACACAGATTAACCAGGCATGCTTATGAATACTTTCAAATCTTATTTATAAAGAAGAAAGTTTGTTTGTTCCACTGTCATTTATGCGTTCACATACCATGTGACCAAATGCAATGTAACTTCACAGGGACCATTCTTGCGTATACAGGGACATTTAGGAGTACGTTTGTTGAAATGTGTCAATGTGAACCATATCTCTCCATGTTGAAAAACCAATAAAAATATTATTAAAAAAAAAAAAACATATTATAAGGCCATGTCTCATAGGTTCATTTACCACAAATCATTTATTTGGACACAGAAAGTACCCAATCTTTCAAAGGGGCCACTATCTCATGCCCTCACAGAGAAACTGACCTTGCTTAACAGTTAGACTTCATTTTCAATACAGAAAAGCTAGTCCAGAACATCTACAGCAGGACAGATTTGAAAATCCATACCGAGAGCATGGACATGGGCAAATTGGAAACTTTTGACTTTTAAACAGAAGGGGGTGGTACAAACTGGAAATGTCAATTCTATGTTTTCAAGCTTTTCATCGCCTGCCCCAAGCTGCTAAAAATCACAGGTCCCATAGCCCTATTGGATCAACTTAGTAAGCAAATATGACATGAAATACATGGACATTTGTTTGAAAGGAAACTGTTGTGACGTATTAACTGCACTTCTTAAGTGGAAGACAGATAAATAAAGGACTGTATGACATTGTCAGTTTTTAGAGCTCTGTCTGGTGCACTTTGTTGGAATGAAATATGTGTGACTATAAAGCTCTCACACACAGAACTGTATATTATTTGTGGCACAGGTGCATCTTACCATCTGCTCTGGCATGTGGACAGAGTTCTTGTAGGGTGTGTTTTATTTGCACTTAAATACCAAGTGCACAGTGTAACAGGTGAATGCCTATAGAAAATAACTGCATGTGATGTGTTCAAGCAGTGTCTCCTTTGCAATCACTGTAGCCCAGCAAAATGTACTTAAAGGGATTCTGTCATTATTTTCATGGTGTTGTTTTTATATATAAATTAAACTGTTTACACTGCAGATAATTCACTCTACCATGTAAAGTTTCATTCCTAACCCAAAAAGTGTATTTTTTTTAGATGTAATATTGGTGTGTAGACGGCCATTTCAGGTCATTTTGCCTGGTCATGTGCTTTCAGAAAGAGCCAGCACTTTAGGATGGAACTGATTTCTGGCAGGCTATTGTTTCTCCTACTCAATGTAACTGAAGGATTCGCAAAGGATTAATAAGGGAAACAAATGCTTAAAATAGAATATCTGATATGCAAAGTTCTCTCTAAGCTGTGGACATGTTTTCAGGCACACACATTCTAAGCCCAGCACACACAATTAATTGTAAGAGCAATTGTAAGAGCACTTCTATGCACACATGGTTTGTAAAAGTACACACAAAAGATCATTTAGAAGGGCCACTGAATATAGGGAATAATGTACTATTTATTATAAAATATAAAGATATAAAAGTTACCAAAGAGTTCTAAACAGAAGAAAACAAGTGCCTTTTATTACATAACCCCCATAATGTCACTTTGGGACATATGACCTAATGAAAGGGAGGTGTCTATGTCAACCAAAACACATTTAAAAATAGCTTCATCCAGCAGAGAACAAATCATTTACAGAATGTGTAAAGTCCATTAGATAAGTGAAACTATTTGTATTAAAAAGAACATTTTACACAGCAGGTATAAACGTTCCTGAGACACAGCTGATTCTTACTCCCCTTTCCAAGGTACTATGCTCTTTATTGACAGGAGCACATAATATTTATTCCTGTTGCATGTATGCACCATCCAAAGTATGGCTCACTTACAATGGCAACTTTGTTGCGGTGTCCCACATTCTACAAAGGGGAATATGATCTAGCCACACATTCCCTCCCACTAGGTGAACTCTGAACTCTTCAGAAATAATAAGGGGCCCATTCACTAAGCTCGAGTGAAGGATTCGAATGAAAAATACTTCGAATTTCGAAGTATTTTTTGGGTACTTCGACCATCGAATGGGCTACTTCGACCTTCGACTACGACCTTCGACTTCGATTCGAACGTTTCGAATGAAAAATCGCTCGACTATTCGACCATTCGATAGTCGAAGTACTTTCCCTTTAAAAAAAACTTCGACCCCCTACTTCGGCAGATAAAACCTACCGAAGTCAATTTTAGCCTATGGGGAAGGTCCCCATAGGTTTGCTAACCTTTTTTAATCGAAGGATTTTCCTTCGATCGTTGGATTAAAATCCTTCGAATCGTTCGATTCGAAGGATTTAATCGTTCGATCGAACGAAAAATCCTTCGATCGATCGAACGAACGTTTAGCGCTAAATCCTTCGACTTCGATATTCGAAGTCGAAGGATTTCAATTCGAGGGTCGAATTTCGAAGTATTTTTAACTTCGAAATTCGACCCTTAATGAATCTGCCCCTAAGTGTCAATGGCTTTCATACTTCTCCCTATATGCACGGTTATAAACATTTAATATACAAAAGCCATGAATATCTTGTAAATTATATCCTCATAAAAGGTGAGCTCTGAGGTAATCAGTTATAAACGGTGAGTTCTGATGTCATTTCTGTCACATGACTCACTGAAATTTGTGTATTATAATGAATAAAGTACCCCCAGTTGCAAAATACGAGGATATTAGAAGTTACCTCGGAGTTCCATGACCTGTATAAAAACACTCGACCTTATGTTTTTATATGGTCATGAAACTCCTCGGTAACTTATAATATCCTTATATTTTACAAGAGGGGTTACTTTATTCACTATATAAACCAAAATACGCATATTTATCTACCTGTTGGTTTAAACATTATGTAGTATTTGCTATAAAGTTTGGATCTAATAAACCATGAATGGGGTGGAACCAGTGTAACAAAAGCATCATCCACCATGTACCAAATATTTGAACAAACATTTTTTTCAAGCATTTTTAAAGGAATTATAGAGTAAGAAGAGCATTTGCTATCTTGTTTAACACCACTAAAAATAAAAGTAAAGTGCCTTTAAGGGTGAAGACACACAGAGCTACTAGTTGCAGCTATTTGTCACGGCTACAAAATAGACAATAATGATAATTGGCTTTGCTAAGACACCACCTGTGTTTTAGCAGAGGCAATTCTCAATACTGTATATAGCAGGGTATTATTTTGGCATTTTGTAGCCTCAACAAGCAGCTGCTATTAGTAGCTCCATGTGTCTTCACTTTAAGGGACAGATTTAAGGGTTGAATTGAAAATTCAAATTCTCAATTTTTTTTTATGGTCAAAACTGTCAAATTCAACTAGGGAATTATCCAAACTCGATTTGAGTTTTTTTTAAAAAAAAATTCAAATTAGATTTTCGAGATTTATCATACTCTGGCTCCATTACGAATTTGACTATTCACCACCTAAAACCTGCCGAGTTAATGTATAAGTCAATGGGAAAGGTCCAGGGACCAATTACAGGTTTTGGACATGTTATCCAGAATGCTCGGGACTTGGGGTTTTTGGATCTCTCTATAATTTGGATCTTCATACCTTAAGTCTACTAGAAAATCATGTGAACATTAAAGGGGTGGTTCACCTTCAAACAACTAATTGTTTTCAGATAGATCACCAGAAATAATGACTTTTTCCAATGACTTTCTATTTTCTATGTGTGAACTTTTTCTAATATTGAAGTGTCAAGTGTCATTTTTCACCTTCAGAAGCAGCTCTGGGAGGGGGGGTCGCCGACCTTGTAAACTGTTCTAAATCGATACATTTAGTTGATACATTTCTTATCTTTGTCCCTGCTAAGCAGAATCTCTGAGTTTCATTACAGGCAGCTGTTAGAACTGATACAATAGTTGCTAATACTCCAAAGATGCTGCTGAGAAATGTATCAACTAAATGTTGCAAAATTGTAACAGTTCAGAGTCTGCACCTGAATTACTGAGCTGCCAGACTCAAACACCAGAGACACAAACATTCAACTTTAAACTTAGATTTTGGAAAAACAGTAAAAAAGAAATAATGGAAAGTAATTGAAAAAAGTCTTTATTTCTGAGGAACGCTCTAAAAACAACTGAATTGGAAAAAATGTTTGGAAGGTGAACAACCCCTTTAAGGGGCCGATTTTTTAAGAATTGAATTTTTTTTATGTTCAAAACTCAAATTCGAATTGTGACTTATCCAAATTCGATTCGAGTTTTAATTTGATTTACGAGATTCATCATTCTCTGGCCCTTTAAGAAATCAAATTAGACTATTCGCTACCTAAAACCTACAGAGTTGATGTCTAAGTCAATTGGGAAAGATCCAGGGACCAATTTGGGCATCTTAGTAGCCTTCTTGACATTCGAGTTTTTTTTGGATAAAAAAACTCAAATCGAATTTGGTCAAATTCGATTTGAGTTTTCGAGACGGTAAAATTTGTTTTACATATTTGATTTCATTAATAAATAGTTGAATATTCGAATTTCGAGTTAAATCAAATTCATGTGAGTTAAAATTCAACCCCTGATAAATATGCCTCCCCATGTTACTCAGGGAAGGAGAAGACCCTCACAATTTAACAATCGTTTTAGTAGGCCTAAAAGTATCAGCCACAGTTTTGCGTGATATGTGCCAAATATTCTTGGGGGGGGGCATGCTGCAATAAAGACATTGTTTATTACACATGAGTAACCCATAGCAACCCGATGTACCTGTATGCATTTTTAGACCAGTAAAAGTGCTGATTGGTGGTGTGAGTTAAATATGGGTAACTGTACTGAGGCAAACTCGGTTGCTACTACTTTATGTATTAAAAAGGAACATGCATTACCTACCTTCATTACATTGTTGTAAGATTGTCTAGACCCGGTTGATTCTTTTTCACTATCGGTCTCATCTTCATCAAGAGCATCATATCCTTCATCATTACTTCCAGCTATCTCTGTGTTAGTCATGTTGTCAATCAGTAGCTCCAAAGGAGGGCTAAGCTCCCTTTCCTCATTCTCCTTCAACCCATAATCCAACGCTTTGTAAATGATGATCCCAAGAGACACAATAACCTAGAATATTTAATGACAACAACACATTGTGTTAAATTAGCAACACTTCACTCCAGATGTTCTAACTCAAGTGCTTGTCTTATTCACAGCTAACTGGCATTTAAAAGCACTAATTTGTATAGTTGAATGTTACTAATTACAAGTGTTTCTTGATTTGGCCACCCATGTCCAAGGCCTAATTGGGCTGATCTGATTCATGTGGCCCAAGGAACAATGACTGAACCTTAAAAGGGACCTTTGAAGATGTACGGATAGAGAGAGAACCACATTAACATCCTAATATGGGCCTCACCCAACAGGATTGACTTGGTCTGCACTGGCCAGTATTGGTCCATGTAGCTTTAAATTAGAGGAAATTGTAAACATTTTAACCAGTCACTAAATGTTATTGGTTGCTTTAGTTTATGGATGAAAAATTCAAATATACTGCAACAAGAGGAAGGGAAAACTAATATGTCAAGCCATGTGACTAGTTTCCTTCTCATTATGCTTTAGTGTTAAATACATAACACTAACTGAATGAGCACTACTAAAAAAAGACAGTAGATGCAAAGATAATGAAACATGGTAATCTGGATATGTTAAAGTTACATTATATAAAAAGAAAAAAGAAAACACTGAATCATCATCTGGTCAAATGATTCCTGTGATTTAAACACAAATCTAAATCGAATAATTAGAATAATGAAGTTTTCTTTTGAAAATAGAATATAATATACCAAATATATGTGTATTCTAGCTAACTACGTGCCACAGATCAGTACAGACCCATATAACTTATAGGGAATTCCACATTCCAATAAAGGGTAAAATATACCCCCTTTTTAACATAAGCTCATTCAGTTGAGTTTATGTAGAAATTTTAACTTGCAGAAATAAATATAAAAATTTACTTTTTTTTTTTTTTTTTAAACACGGACATACTGGATTCGACTGATTTGAAAAAAAAAACCCATGATAATCTGCCTGTGTGCTAAATACTTTAGACTACAGAATTTTTCTGCACATACGACTCTTTATACTTTATATGCAATGAGTACTCTTTTTGATTCACTCATGATGACTATTATGTAACAAACAGGAATTTTGGAATGCAGTATGAAAGGAACAATAAAATAAATGTTATTTTAATTTTCATGAGAAAAGCATTTATTTAATCTTTGATTTAAGGATAGTTCCCCTGTAAGTACCAAGGGCTTCCAAAACCTTCTTTTGGGTAAGAACCTGGAATCTAGGGATGCACTGGCTGAATACCAACGGAGCCCTCTCTGCGGACGAAAATTGCCGATGTGAGGGTGGAAATCAGCAATGCATGAACACATGGCATATTTTTTTAACATTTTGTAGTGTTCCGATTCAGTTCGCCCAGGCTCTTGGATTCCGGCTGAAAAAGGCTCGAATTTGGCCGAATCTCAAACCAAATCCTGGATTCGGTGCATCCAAACCTAAATACTTAGTTCACCTTAAATTAACACTGAGCAAACATTTGCCAGATAAATCTGCTCTAGATCTTAGCATAGCTTTTGGTCCCTAAAGGTGGCCATACACACCGATATTATCGTATGAAACACATTTTCGTACAATATTCAATGAGTGTATGACAGATATCGGCAGAAGGCTTGTACATCAGCTTGTCGATCAGTCCAGGTGGAAAATGTCTATTAGAATTTTATTGTTTCTACCTGTATATCTGACGATTCAGCTCTACATGTGTGTATTGAAACAAATGATCTTTCTTGGAAACATCTTTCCAGGAAGGGTCGTAATTGTTACGTCTATTGCCACCTTCAGCCTACAAGACCAGAGCCAGCCTTAAAGGAATTGTTCAGTGTAAAAATAAAAACTGGGTATATAGATAGGCTGTGCAAAATAAAAAATGTTTCTAATATAGTTAGTTAGCCAAAAATGTAATGTATAAAGGCTGGAGTGATTTGATGTATAACATGTCAGTCAGACACTACTTCCTGCTTTTCAGCTCTCTTGGTTTACACTGACTGGTTACCCTGGCTACCAGGCAGTAACCAATCAGAGACTTAAGGGGGGGGGGCACATGGGTCATATCTGTTGCTTTTGAATCTGAGCTGAATGCTGAGGATCAATTGGAAACTCACTGAACAGAAATGTACCATGTGGCCCCCCTTCAAGTCGCTGACTAGTTCAGAGTTATAGAGCTGAAAAGCAGGAAGTTGGATTCTGGCTGTTTTATTAGACATCTGTTCACTCCAGCCTTTATACATTACATTTTTGGCTAACTAACTATATTAGAAACATTTTTATTTTGCATAGCCTTTCTTTTTACCCAGTTTTTATTTTCACACTGAACTATTCCTTTAAGCCAATTGATGTTGAAGTCTGTCCAGGGCTTCAGAAGAGGGTCTGTCACTGTGTCTCTCAAGAAAGTCTGTACCATGAAATGCTGAGATCCAATAGAACAAGAAAGGGAGTTAAACAGGCAGCATTGCAGCAGCAGGAGAAAGGAAGAAGCAGGCACCATGTGCCCACCCAGCCCCAGAGACCTGCCAGCAAGCAACATCCAGTCTAGGGGACCCCATCAAAATGGTCATAAATGGGCCCGAGTTACAAGACTTTCAGTATTTCTCACATTTTACTAAAAGGGGAACTAAAGTCTAGAAATGCTGTATTTTGTATACTAAATATAAACATGAACTTACTGCACCAGAAGCCTAATAAAACAAATGATTTATGCTTTCAAAGTTGGCCACAGGGGGTCATCTTCTAACTATGTTAAACATCTTTGCAAGATCATGTACATGATCAGTGTGGTCTGGGCTTCAGTTGGGAGGTTAAGCTTAGGGATCATCATAAATTATCAGAAAAGCACAAGTCAAATAATTTCTGCCATAGAAGCCTATACAGCAAGACGATTAATAAGCAGAATATGCAGACTGCACTGGGTCTACAGATACAAATCTCTACACTGTCCCCGGCTGCTCTACAGGGAAACAAACAAAGCTGCTCAAGTTCTGTGAAGTAAGGTGGGGGGAGGAGTTTCCTATCAGCAGCAGTCAGAGCAAGTAAAACGAAGGGGGAATTTCACTGCATACAATCAGGTTTCTTATAAAAACAGTACACATTTTTAATTGAAGTATATTGGAGATAGATTTTTTTTTTCATTAAAGAAAGTAAAAATTTTATTTGTTTGCCTTTATATCCCCTTTAAGCAGTTTCTTTGCAGGAAATAAAAAGGTGACAAAAAGGGCGTAAGAAACACTCTTACATCCTTGTCAGAAAGAAATTAAATGCTATTAAGTTCTGGGGAATGCTGTGCTTGCAAAATTAACTGTTATAGCTGCAGAAGTTGATTTATATGTTTTACTGTGGATGGACAGTTTCATGCACATAAATGTAACATCCAGTACATTACACTCATATATATAATCCCTTTAGGGGCTATACAGCTAGCAGATAGCAGCATTCCGGCTAGGGAACATTGCTGTCCTGGTGTGCATGAGCATTAATTTCATAGCATAATCATTATTGTAAAAAGCAAAGCTGCTTGGCAGCAGTGAAAAACTTGTATATCTATCATTAAAAACATCACTGAGAGAAATGTGGTTGGTTTTGTTTGGATTGGGGTGTGATAATTGTTTCTTTAGATACCGTCAAGTTCTCTTTCAGACTAAAAAAATACTGATTTCATCCGTAGATAAATATTAGAAAAGAAAAAGATCATTACACAATGGGACAGAAATACATTTTTGTTGAACAAAGGAAAAGTAGCAAAATATTAGTTTAACAAGTAGTTTCCCAAGGCACTTGAAAGCAAACACATGCCTTTCATAATTAGGATTACAGGGGAAAATAATCATGAAACCAAATTTAATTCTAAGCGCTATTCCACTATGTATTCATTTTGAATGTTTTAAATGTAAACAGCAATCTGCATTTGTGGCCGTAGTGCCGCAGTGCTTGCTGGACTCCACAAAGAACTGACTTTTCGGCAGAGGATTGCAATATACTTGTTATACGCGCCATGAAATTCCATATTATAAATGTATAGTTACCATCATTGGTAAGTATAGTGCCTCTTGACTTGGCAAGTAAAATATTGCATGCCTCAGTGGAGTCATTCACCACAGAAACCTATGCACCCCTCGCTTATAAAGAAATTGTACACAATTTAGTTCTTTCGGTTAGTAATCTTCCAAAGTGTTAGAATTAAGCCTAATTTTGCAGTCAAGTAAAAGGTCCTGGTCCCAAATATGAATATATTGACATCAGTTCGTTCCAGAAGTATGCAGAACATTGTATAAACACCCCACATTCCATCCAACTTGCCTTCAGGCTGAGACCCCTATTTTGTGTTCTGAGCTTCTCAAGGGGGGGGGGGGGCAGCAACATGTACAATGCTGTACATGTCAAAGAATGCTCAGATATGCATATTTTTTTTTGGAACAAGCTGAATTTTAGCTAAAGGATGGGGCAATGTCTTATCAAAGAAAGGACATATGTAGACACTGTTTACCAAGAAATCCAGTATCTGATTGTAAAGGTCATTATTGCTTATCATGTATGCCCACTGAAAGGCATAAATAGAAAATTTTGAATGTTCATTTCTTAAGTGACTGTATTGTTTCTAAACTACAACAGTTCTTTCTCTGAAAGATATGATTAAGCAGGGTGGAATGGCTATTGTAGCTACACTGTGACTCACTCATGGTGGAACTGCTGATACCTGTGTAGGATGGTGTTGTCTTCTGCTGAAAGTGAATTGCATACTGTTGGGGTTCTGCATTACTCCCGGTCTAGCTGATCTCATTTATACCTTCTCCATGAAAGCCATGCGGTTGAGATCATGTAGATATTCTACTTTTGTTTCTGCATCCAGAAAATATTTATTTTTTTCACTTGTCTTTTAGTCACAGTTCTTTGACATTACTCATTTCAAACTCTGTAGAACAAGGACTCACAAAAGGTGTTTCTGGATGCAATTAAAACTGTTATAGGCATTGTACGCCAGTGGTTCCTAAACTATTAGTCTGAACCTCTAGAGAGCTGTTAAAGCAACGCCGGGGGGACTTGGGTCATACAGGATGAGATCTGGGTATACCACCTATCTGCTCTTCAAAAAGGTCTGTTAGGATAAGATTTGGCATGTAAAACATATCTACACCTATACATATCTTTTGAACTCAAAAATATATTAGTGGGCAAAGGGAAAACAGAACAAAACTTCTGGTGTAGAACCTTTTACCAGGAGTTTTGTTCTGTTTTGTGCTTCCCCACAGAATATATTTTCAAGGCTATGTGACAGTCATGCAATGAATGTTTAATACGGTATGGGAGCTGTTATCCAGAATGCTCTGGGTATTCTGGATAAGGGTTTCCATAATTTGGATTCCCACACCTTAATGAGGTAATGTAATATGTTGTGTTAGTGCATAAAAACATTCACAAAGACCATTGCAAATACTAGCAACCATGTTTGAGTTCTTTTTAACTGATTACTGACCTCAAAGACTTCCTCGCAAAGTTTGCGGCCAAATGAATTTTGCAAGCATTTGCAGTGTATATAATAAAATGTTGCAATCTCAAAGCGTTTTTTGCAACAAAATATTTAACCAAATGCTACAGCAGGTGTCAATGTTACTTTCTGCTTACAGATAATGAACTATGTAAAATATGCCAGATTTGTGATTTTACATTGTGAGCAGTGCTAAATATTTCCAAAGACACAATTTTCAACAATGTTTGCGATATAAAATGACATTGCCCCATACTAAAACATGATTTAGACATTAATTAAACCCAACAGGATTCAGAGAAAAGGAAATAATTTTTATAAAATGTAATTATTTGTTAAAATGGAGTTTATGTCATTTGGAGCTTTCTGGATAGCAGGTTTCTGGATTTCATGCATGTACAGCAATGTCTTAGCTATGGTTAACCTTGTTATGAGCTACGAGGGGCCAAAAAAGTAGTCTGACAACAACTGCTACAGATTTTAGTCTCTATGGTAGAAGTGCTCACTTATGCACCTATCTTTGTAGACGTTTTTATGCCCCTTGTGTGGTCAGTTATTTCATATAATTAACATAATATCCATATATTTATTATGCTATTATGTAAAAAAAAACACGGCATAATACACCACACAACGGCGAGTAAAAAACAGCATAAAAATTTGTGTAAAATTTTTACACTTTGTTTCTAGTGTAACTTCTGCTGGAAACACTGTAAAATAACGGCATCAAATCTGGCCTTTGCATGGCGTAAAATTAAACACACATTGATAAATCCACCATTCATTTTACACAGCTTTCTACACAGTTTTTTGGCAGATATCGTTTAACACAACATAATAAATATGCCTTACACAGTGATAACCGTACTCATGACCCAATACAGTCTATATATGTATATATCCATGGCTGATATACACATTTTAATGAAATATGACTGTAGACAATATAATTATTTCAGGGATTTTCCTAATCACAAAATGGAAGCAAAGTAAAGAAAGCCTAGACTATGTTTGTGCTAGATCAGAGACAATATGTTCCATTCTGTTTGACAGCTAATTTGATTACATAGATAAAAAAGGAAAAGGTCTCCTGTGCCTTCAGGTTTGCTTGCAGCATACAACATTCAAACAAATTTGGAAAGCTCTTCCTTGGAAAAATGGTTTACAGCTGGTTTCCAAATTAAGATTAACTAATTAGATGCTAGACCTAGGCTGAATAGAAAATCCAACGTCCTCATTAAAGATCCATTTTTGTAAAGCTTTTGTTGCAAATAATGTAAAACTTGCTTTGGGGCATTGGTGATCACCAGCTCATAACACCAACTAAACCACCTTAGACTAAATGAAATAGAATGATAAACAAAAAACCTTAATACTATCCATTAACTAATTAGATGCTAGACCTAGGCTGAATAGAAAATCCAACGTCCTCATTAAAGATCTATTTTTGTAAAGCTTTTGTTGCAAATAATGTAAAACTTGCTTTGGGCATTGGTGATCACCAGCTCATAACACCAACTAAACCACCTTAGACTAAATGAAATAGAATGATAAACAAAAAACCTTAATACTATCCATTAAACCCTAGCAAAAAAAATGCAGTTCCAGTCACATGAATTAAGGGGAAAAAAAGAGTGACTTAAGCAAACCAGTGTGTTTGCCTGTTAGTGGATGCTGCATCAATAAGAGCCGAGACAGAAAGGTTAAAAACCCTGGTCTAGTGCATATTAGAGGTATAATCTAAAAATGTACATCTATTTAGTACAAGTATGGGACCGGTTATCCAGAATGCTTGGGGCCTGGAGGTTTCAGGATAATGGATCTTTCTTTAATTTGATCTGTACATCTTAAGTCTAGTAGAAAATATTTTAATCATTAAATAAACCGAATAGGCTGGTTCTGCTTCCAATAAGGATTAATTATATCTTAGTTTGGATCAAGTGCAAGGTACTATTTTACTATTACAGAGAAAAAGGAAATAATTTTTCAAACATTTGGATTATTTGGATGAAATGGAGTCTATGGGAGACGGCCACAATTATGTATGAAGTTATTCTCATGCATCAGCCTCTTGTCTTTACTGAAACAGGCCCATGTAACCAACTTTGTCTCCCAAATTTTTCAAGCAAGGTCTAGTGGCTGCCTGATTTTCATGGAAATGTGTACTTTGGAAATAGGTAGTTCACAGAAATTAGTGTGTATCAATTTGCATTGATAGCCAGACAACGCATTAATAAGAAAATAAAAATAATTATACATTCACTGCTTTTCATTGGGGAAAACAATAAAACTATGGACAGGGTCCCTTTACACTCGCAACTTCATCGGATAAATGTGCGTATTGGGAGATGAATAAACCATTTCAGAAGAAAGAGAAATTCCCATGCTCTGGCTTCAGGGAAAATATTCACATATTAGGATGGAAAAAAAGCAGAGACCTTTTAAGGTTTTAACATGGCAACATTCTGCACAAAAAATCCATTCTGTCATGAGCGTACATTGGCAGTTTAGCTGTGGGTTATGCAAACATGATGCCTATTCATTTTCTAATAGTGAAAGGATGCCGTTATGTAGAGAGAGTGAGACGGTGCTACAGCTTATAGACACTGGGCTGAGATTCTAAATTCTACTTTAATATCAGCTACTTGTGACCGTAGGAAACTTTTTACTGCCTGGTGGTTATGGTGACAGTATATATAGGTATGGGACCTGTTATCCAGAAAGCTCAGAAAGCTCAGGACCTGAGGGTTTCCAGAAAATAGATCTTTCCGTAATTTGGATCATCATACCTTAAGTCTCCTAGAAAATCATGTAAGCAATAAATAAATCCAATAGGCTGGTTTTGCTTCCAATAAGGATTCATTGTATCTTAGTTGGGGTCAAGTACAAACTACTGGTATTATTACAGAGAAAAAGGAAATCATTTTTGAAAATGTGGGTTATTTGATTATAATGGAGTCTATGGGAGACAGCCTTTCCATAATTCGGAACTTTCTGGATAATGGGTTTCTACATAATGGATCCCATTCTATATGGGGTATATGAATCAAGCACACTGCCAATGGGCACTTGTGATGAATGCTTCAATCCACTTATAAATAGATGTACCACACATCCAAAGTCAGCATTATAGGTAGGAATTAGGAGAGCACTTCAATGCAGATTTACTGCTGTGAAAAGTGTTTATTTATAGACATGACATGTTTCGAGCCTATAATGCCTATAATAACGGATCCCATACCTGTACTTAAAACCTATAGGGGTTTGGCTGCAATGACCTGAATTGTTTTTGCATTTAATGCAGCATATAGAAAAATACCATACTCAAACAATTCTACACCATCAGAGGTTTTCATATAAAATTATGAATGGCAATTAAAGGAAACTTCATTAGTGCATTTAAAGTGCATTTTAGTGATTTATAATAAGGGGCCCTCAGGTGGAGGGTGGAGCTGTGATGTTGGGGGCGTGCCTTGTGACATCAGGGCATGGCTATAATGTTACCCAGGCCCGGACTGGCAATCTGTGGGTTCTGGCAAATGCCAAAGGGGCTGCTATAAGGTCCCATAGAAAGTCAGTATTTAGTGGGCAGGTGGGAGCTGTTTGGGCCTCTATGTGGGCTGATTGGGCCTCTGTGTACCTGAAATGCCAGGGCCTATTTTAATTCTCAGTCCGGACCTGAAACATACCCCCTGTGCTACTTGCATAAATTTGCCCGAGCAGGATACTTTGAAATGAACAGCCCCCTAAAACACTGAGCTGTTCAAAACAGAATTGGTGCCAACACTACCTCTAACCCATAGATATGGAAGTAGCCAGGTGGCAACCCTAATCTCATTGGGGCAGAGTACAAAGTGCAAAATGCAGGTGCAATTTGCACCATGCACCACCATAGTGTAGTAGAGTTGACCGTCTCATACTGGTTAAAGCATCAGGACAACTGAAGTTATCTTGAAGAGGTGAATATATTTGATGCCACTGTGAGTCCTGAAGAAGCCCTTTTGCAGTAGCAAATGCAAACAAGTATTATGATTACTTGCAAAAAAAACAGAATTCCCTGTTCATTTCGCAGTGGTTTGGCTGTTTGTTAATCAGGGTGTACTTTCAATTTCCTGGCATTCTAATATATGTAGGAATGTGAAAGCACATAGCAAAGTTAAGACACTCATTGGTACAACTGTACAAAAAGGTTGTTTTCAGACGCCACCGTGATTATATTCCCATATTATTACGGTATTAATGTGTCTGTCAATGTTACAATATTAATGTAATGACATTTTTTCCAGGTTTATGTTGACTTTAGATTGCCTTGTTATCTGCAATCAACAGAACAATACATTTTGCGGTTCAGGTTACAGCCAGCCATAGTCAGCTACCTGACCTTGGAAAATTGCTCCATAAACCACATATCAGTGCACACGTGCATTTGTTACTAGTGAGCAACGTATCATAACGAAAGCTCCTCTTTTGAAGAATGATTATAAATGACATATAAAAGTGAAACTCAAGAAAGGCAAAATGTCCTTCACACAAAACTGTGGTCTTTCCTAGGATTTTACATTAGTCATGCTTTTACCATAACTGTGATTCATAATGGTTCATCCATAAACGCATGACTCTCTCAGTAGTTATGCAATGTGTACCAACAAGTCCTTAAGAAGAAAAAAAAAAAGCCAGAGGCAGAAAGGATTGCATTGGAAATCCCTTTTTGCATTGTCTGATGAGCTATAAAGGGGGTGGATATAGTATTGCAACTGCAGGGCTACTAGGATAAGCAGCACTGTACAATTTTACAATATAGAAAAGTACACACACGGGAAGGAACAAACGTTGTAATAAATATAAATATACAGACATTATATTCCTTAGGTTTTAAAAGAAACAGTAGGCAGAAGGTCCTTGGCTGGTAGAGCTTAAAGGGATACTGTTTCAAAATGCATCAGTTAATAGTGCTGCTCCAGCAGACTTCTGCACTGAAATCTGTTTTTCAAAAGAGCAAATTGATTTTTATTATTTAATTTTAAAATCTGACATGGGGTTAGGCACATTGTCAGTTTCCCAGGTGCCCCAGTCATGTGACTTGTGCTCTGATAAACTTCAGTAACTCTTTACTGCTGCACTGCAAGTTGGAGTGATATCACCCCCTCCCCCAACAGCCCATCAGCAGGACAATGGGAAGGTAACCAGATAACAGCTCCCTGGTAGATATGAGAACAGCATCCCACTGCGACTTCTTCAGTTATATTAAGTAGGAGATAGAATAATTTGCCTGAAAATAGTTCCACCCTGAAGTGCCGGCTCTTTCTAAAAGCACATGACCAAGCAAAATGACCTGAGATGGCTGCCTACACACCAACATGACAACTAATAAAAAATACACTTGTTGGATTAGGAATTCAATTTTACATGGTAATGAATTTTTTGCAGTGTAAATGGTGTAATCTGGAAATAAAAACTACACCATAAAATCATGACAGAATCCCTTTAAAATCTAAGTAAGAAAGAAAATGTTCTGTGGAACTGTAAAATAGAAACACGGCGATCATAGAATTCAGTATGTAATACATGTTGTCAAATTGATATGTATGTACAAAATATGAATGAAATGATCAAATATAACATTTGGTTCAACATTTTTCTATATCTTATTATCAAAGTTATCCTGGTCTCGACATATGTGTAAAGGAGGGCTTGAGTAAATGAACAGTCAGCTAAAAACAACTCATGGGGACTAACTGGAATAGCTACAATATACTGTTTAGTAAGAGGTGCTTGTAGAGAAGTGTACTGTGCAGATATGTGCTGAAATCTATACTCCCACACTTTATAACCATTTTATATAAGCCACATTGGTTGGAACTACAACTCTAAGAACCCCAAAAACTTTGGCTGTCAGAGGGTTTCTGAGAGTTGTAGGGACCAATCAGTCATCCTTGTTGAGATTAACCGAGAAGACTGAGAATATGCTAAAATTACTTACTTACTTATCGGTTTTATAGGCATGTAGTTATGTAGTGTCATATTATATAACAGGACCCTCCCTTCTGACCAAAGGAAATACAGTATCTAATTGGGAATATTTATAGCAGATTATAAACCACTGGAGGAAGACTGAAACATTTAATTTCAAGAGCATACCCTGAGGCAAGCCTTGTATTTCTAACTAATTTGAAGCATCTGATGACTACATATATTTTGTGGGCGAATGGACAAAAATAGCTTTATATCCTTATTTAAATTACATTTCTCAACCACTTTACAGTAAGAAAATAGGGCAAGACTATTTTAATTAACGTTAATAATTTTCATGCAATGCAATGGGCTAAGGACAATGTGGAATCTGCAACACTATTTTACAGCCTTCTGTTTTTATTAATTTTAAGTGTAGCAATGTACACACACACACACATCTTTTATTTTCAATACATTAAGTCCAACATTTACATTAAGTCCAATGTTACTAGTACACACACACATTGACTCCTCCATACCATCAAATAAACTGCACATACCAATATCTATACTAAATGTGGATTTTAGTATCGCAATAGCCGTGAATATTATGCTTGTCCAAAAAATCATCCAAGCCACTCTTAAAGGCATTAACAGAATCGGCCATCATCCGGTGTCAGGTATTGCTGGGATTCGAGCCAGGGACCTTTGGGTTTCTGGCTTGATGCCTTAACCATTTGGCCAGGTGAGCAGCCTGTAGGGTTGCTCACTATGAGTTGCCTGGCCTCTGCAGCCCCAACCCAGCTGCTGCCTGAGTAGTTGCAATCAGCCAATCAGGACTGACTCTGCCCTATTTAAAGGCAGCCCTTAGACCACTCCTGGCCGGAGCATTACATGGTCTCCGTAGTACTGCAGCAGCGCCCCTAACTAGGTTGTTCAAGCTCTTGCCCTTTTCCCTTGTTATTCCTCCTTGCCTTGGTCTACCTGTCCTTGTCTATCTTGTCTTATCTTGCTTTACCCTATCTTGTTCTTTCCCAGCCTTGACCTTGATCTGACCCTTGCCTGTTCATCTTGTACCTGCCTTGCCTGTTCCTGCTTCCTGTCCTGTTCTGCCTTGAACCCTGTCTTATAGCTTCCCTTGTCTCCCTCTGCTATCTTGCTATCCAGTCTCCCTCTGTTCTCCTGCGATTCAGTCCTCTCCTGCTCAGCAACGTAACTAGAGGGGGATGGGCCCTGGCGCGGGCCCTGGACCAATCGCACCCCCTGCTCCCCTGGTAGTTACGCCACTGCTCCTGCTCTCCTGCTATTCAGTCCTCTCCTGCTATCCAGTCCTCCCCTGCTCTCTTGCTATCCAGTCTCCTTCTGCTCCAGTGTCCTTCTGTATCCTGTCCCCCAAATCTATGCCCGCACCGTCCAGACTCATCCTCTGGGTCTGCCCCGATCTACACCTCATCGTCCTGTCCAGTCTGGTCCTGACCTTTGCCCGCTCTATCCTGCTTCACTCTGCACTTGTTCCAGTTCAACTACGCCCTCGTCTCCCTGTTCCTGCCTTTGTGTTCTGTGGACACAGCCAGTTCGTGCCTAAAGGACCCACTTTGTCCCTTCAGTCTCCACAGCGCCCCCTACCTAATCCTTGACATCCGGCAGTGCATTCCACAACCTCACTGTGAAGAACAACCTACGCTGCTTTAAATAAAAGTTCTTTTCCACTAGTCTGAATGAGTGGCCTCTGGTGCAGTGATCCTCTTTATGGGAAAAATGGTCCCCTGCTATTTGTCTGCTTTAATAGCCACATAATGACACTGCCTGGAATCAGATAACTTATTATCTACAAAAAAGCCTAGATCATTCTCAGTTAAGGAAACCCCCAACACACCACCATTTTGGAATATAACCTGCATTTATATTATTTTTGCCAAAGTGCATATTCTTGTATTTATCAACATTGAGCTTCATTTTCTAGTTTGCTGCCACATTTTTTAATCAAATCATCCTGCATGGAACCTATAGTTCTGCACAATTTAGATTTATGCATCTCTGGGCTATGCCATCATGGGGTATGACGATAAAACCAGTCTCTCATTTCCTTACAGTCTCATGACTACACAAAACAATGTTGTTTCAACAGTTCTAATTAATGCACTAAATATAGAAACTAAACAACTAATCAAATCAGAGTGAAATCTAGACACCATGCAGATAACGCAATCATGCTTGAATTGTGAACAGTAAGGGGGAAAAAACCTGCATTTCTATTACAATATAATGTAACTAGAGGAATCCTAAATCAAAAAGTTATAGTTATAGACAGGGAATTGCCATGTTTTAGCTATAAATGAGAAAGCTTAAAATCATTTCAGTCATATCCAAATCTAACTGCATATGTGCTATATGTATGTACATGTTATGTGTGACTGTGATGTGACTTTTAAAGACAGCTGTTCCTTCAAAAGTCTGCTATTGATAGTCAAAAAGCAGAACTTTATCGAAGAAGTCGGCTATTTCGTTCTACTACGCATTCATCTCCCCCAAGAAATTTGTAGAAAGAAGAAGGAAGCTGATCGCTCCGTTGTGCTCGCTGGAAGGACCCCTAGACCAGTGCAGTTTTCTCCTGATAGGAGCACCGGCCCGGGGTGTGAGGTAAGTAGATACAATCACTTGGGGGTGTCTACCTTTTGGCACCCCCAATTAAATATGCCTTTCCTTCTGCTTTAAAAAAGTAAAGTTAAGGTAACCATACACTTAGGGGGTTATTTATCAAAGTCCGAATTTATCTCAATATTTTATGCTACAAACTCCAATCAAATCCGCCGGGTTTTTTTACGCTTATTTATTATTATACTTTACCAAAATTTGCTTTGCGGTAAAAAAAAAAAATTCAGATTGTCACGATTTTTTTCATCCGATTTTCACGATTTTTTCAGAATTTTCTTCCGAAAACTCCGAAAAATTAGGGCTATTGCACAAAACCCAGTGCACATCAAAAAATCATTGCGACTTCTCCCATTGATTTATATGCAACCTCAACAGGTCTGAGATGCCGGATTTTCAGATTCTGACTTTTCCATCCTCAGGTTTTACTAAATTCCTAAAAAATTCATGATTTTTTTAGAAGTCTGATTTTATAACAAAATTTTTCGTGATTTTTGCATTCGGAGTTTAGTAAATAATAGGGATGCACCGAATCCACTATTTTGGATTCGGCCGAATCCTTTGCGAAAGGTTCGGCCAAATACCAAACCGAATCCTAATTTGCATATACAAATTAGGAGTGGGAAGGGGAAACATTTTTTACTTCCTTGTTTTGTGACAAAAAGTCACGCAATTTCACTCCCCGCAGGATTTGGATTCGGTTAGGCAGGGCAGAAGGATTTGGCCGAATCCGAATCCTGCTGAAAAAGGCCGAATCCTGGCCGAATCCCAAACCGAATCCTGGATTCATTGCATCCCTAGTAAATAACCCACTAAAAGACCCCTTCATTTGTTGAGGTTGCCAAACGAGCAGATCTTTTCCACAATATGTCCACCAAAGGCAGCAATTTAATTATAATTATAGGAATAGGTGCTGATGGGATAAGTGCCATATCAACTAGCCGATGTGGTCCTCAATCAGACTGGAAAATCGAAACTGCCTTGGCAATTTTTGGCCAGATATCAGTCGGGGAGGGCCCCATACATATGCAGGTAAGTTGTCAAATTGGTCTAAAGGACCCGAACCAGTATCTTAAATCTGCCTGTGCATCTGCCTGTGTATCTGCCTGTGTATGGCAAAGTGAGGTTTGCATTAAGGTAGACTCACGTACAGCTCAATACTGAAGCAGGCGCAACTGAAACAATTACATTGTTTGTCCCTTTCCTTACTGCACTCATTCATGTACTCTTATTAGGGCAAGATTGCAGGTAAAAGGTTAAATGGGTTTGGGAAAACACTTTATTCTGTGATTGTAGCCTAAACACGAATACCGACAGCACCAGTTACAGAATCAAATAACTTCATACAGGGAGGGATACCTGCTGTGTGAGTAAAGGACTTTTAATTGCACTGTGCTGGTATTTTATACCACTCACATGGTCTGTCTCACCATAAGAACACAGAATCATGCTACAACTGATTATCTCCAGGATTGGAAATCTTACCTTGCCAATTATACTGTGATTAAATATCTTTGTAGTTTGCAGTTTTAGGTGAACAAACCTGAACATACATCAGTGAAAAATATTTTTTTCAGATGATGTTGGATGTGTACAGTGACGGAAGCACAGAGGTCTTGCCCAGAACCAAATTAGGATGTGGGTAGCCCATCACCACTCTGACTTCCACAGGGAAATTACGGTCAGGTTAGTAGAGGCTGGCAATGCAAAGGGCTGTAAGACACAGACTAACCTATATAACTGGGCAGCAGGAACTGAAATGGCTGGGTGATGCTAGTGGGGTCTCTGAGGAAAGTAAGTTAAATAAAAAGGAGATTTTTAATAGCATATCCCTTCTATTTTTGAGATACATACAGTAATACAATGGCAACATGTTCCTTTTCAATATGGCAGACAGGAGTTGACTAGTTTGTCCAGTTTTCTAATATTTCCCCAGAGATGAGCATCCTCCAGCCCCCCAAGCTGTTATTAACTCCATATATTTACTCTAATAGGGCTATTTTGAGTGCCAGTTTTGAGGGTGCCTCATAGTTTCCTATTCTCTGCCTCCCAGGGGCTGCAAGACCAGATCTATTCACGACTGGATGAAAGGCAGAGATTTTGTAAGCAAATAGCCAGTGCTCTGAGCCATGTATGAACGTAACCTAATCTGCTTTCTGGGCACATATGGCCAAGCAGAACAGAGAACAAATGCTATGTTATGGCTCAATGCACTCAACATTGTGTCTCTACCCTGCCCTTCATTTTTGCTGTGCCATTCTACATTACATATGAATCACTGTTCCATTAATCTCTATCCAAGTGCTGCCCAGCTTTTTCCACTGTGCCAGTTAGCTGAGTTACAGCACTTAAGCTACCAAATGGATGCTGGATATTATACATTTGCCAAAAGCTAGAGGGCCTTAGGGTAGCTGTAACATTATATAATAAATCCTGTATAGTGTACATAGTGTATTGTGTACACATGCCCTCAAGGCCTGTGATGTGAGGGACCTTGGACAAATAACCTCTTTGTCCTTCCCTAAATCTAGCCCTTGGGCCTTAGCCGGAACACAAGACTACATGTGAAGAGAGCTGTTCATGACAGCCATCATAGCTGAACATGCTCCACTACCACCAGGGTGAATATGTAACAAAGCATGGATTTCTGCTGTCCCATATTATATACTGGCACACATAAGTTCAGGGTGGTCACTTGAGAAAATACAAGTACACTCTGACCTCCAGCATAGGAACTAGTTTCTACACTGCCCAAGGAACAATTTGGACCAGTAACATCAAAAAATAAATTTTTTTAAAAGTGATAAAAATAAAATGCAGTGTTGCCCTGCACTAGTAAAACTGTTGTGTTTGCTTCAGAAACACTACTATTAATTATATAAATAAGGGCAGCTATTCAAAAGAGAAAAGGCTCTGGTTACACAGCAGATAGTAGATAAGCTCTGTAAAACATAATGTTATCTGTTATCCATTATTTATCCTGTGCCATACAGCTTTTTTCAATTTCCACCATTGCTACTCAGCAGCTTGTTTATATGAACTATAGTAGTGTTTCTGAAGCAAACAGATCAGTTTTACCAGTGCAGGGCAACAGTACATGATATTTTCATTACTTTAAATCACTTTGATCTTTTGGTGTTACTGTTCCTGTCATCCTGCCTGGAGATTACAAACTTATGTCCTTAATTAGACACGATTATTAAGTGCCCCTGTGGCAGGTTAGCAGTGTCCTATTACAAACCTGAATCATTTTTATCAAAACAATTATAATAATCTATATATTGGCAGTACTTGAATTCCATGGCAGTTCTTTCAAGGGGCAAATACCTGCAATTCTGACACCAAAGTGTAGATCAAATAAAAATATAAAATGATATAAAGAATATCCCCACACTTAAATGTAACAAAAGAAAAATTAAAACCTGCAAAATGTTACACAGGAGAAATTAGTTGTGCCCATTAGTGGGTATCAGTCAATTTCCCTGCCAAAGGGTGCTTTTGTAACTGGATTACAGGCCATTAGCACAGAGAAACAAGAGACGCCAGATCTGCCTGAGAAGAGGTTCTACCTTGAGAGTCCAGTTCTAACGTGCTTCTAAAGGAGCGGACTGTGAACTCACACAATGACTCGCCTGTGAGGCACATTATCACATGGACTATATTTCTCTGAGAGATCTAAGTCTGTCAAGGTCAAATATCTAGCCAAGGAGAGGTGAAACCTGAACTAGTCCCAGAGTGACTTGCAAAGGTAAATTTAACCTCTCAGCTGCTGACTTCCATGCACTGTATGGGATGTATACATTATACTGAGTACACTACACATGTCTTCATTTTGTGTTGCTTGCAAATTGTATATATATATATTAAGGTAGCCATACACGGGGCTATAAAAGCTGCTGACAGACCGAGTCGTGTATGGGGCCACCCGGCGGGCTTCCCCGATCGGATGGGACTAAAAATCCCGTCGGATCGCGGCCGCATCTGTTCGTTGATGCGGTCCCGTGATCCGACCGCCCGTTCCCATTCGTTAGGATCCGATCGTTGGGCCCTAGGGCCCAGAGCGGATCAGCCTGATATTGCCCACCTCAAGGTGGGCATATCGGAGAGAGATGCGCTCGCCAAACGAGCAGATCTCTCTGTGTATGGCCACCTTTAGAATACCTTTCTATTATATGGTAGTTTTGACCCTACCATACACTGTTGACACAGACATACTGTATCAGGTTTAACATGCTGATAGCGGCCACCGTAGGCAGCACTTGAAGAGTGTAAAACCAAACACCTGGAGGCTTATTTATTATCAGTTTTTAGTGGTTTAAGAGGGTTTTGAAACTACCACTAAGCTCACAAACCACTATTGTCATTAAATTTATTAAAAGATCCAATTCTAAAAAGTACAAAAAGCACCGAACGATGTGCTAAAAAAACCGAATTCTTCGAAGACCTATCAGAGCAGCTCCCATTGACTTCTATAGGACCTTGACAACTTTTACTTGGTGAAGTTTTGCATTGGTGGTTTTCATGGTTCTTACATGTAATAAATCTCGATTTTTTAAAGCTTTTTAGAAATATAGGAAAAATGGAAAAATTTGCAATTTGATTGTTAGTATATGGGCCCCCTAGTGTTAGGGCCATACAGTGCTTGATTGAAAATCTATATAACGCATGCTAAAGCATCAAAAACATATAAAGTACATTTACTTGGACTTCCACATTAATTTAAAAGATGCATAAATGCATAAAAATGCAGAATATTGTGTTCAAAAACATGAACGCACCTGTGCCTAAATGCAAATCTTACTGTTCGTAGGTAACACCAGGTAAAATAAAATAGAAGCAATGAATGTGTGTTTAGATTCAGGTTTTAAATGCATGTCATGTGTGTATAAGAAAAACTTCCTGTGGGTAAGGGCCCTTATCAGAGAATGTCTTCATTATGAGAAACAACAGGGCCATCCCTTTGACACACCATTCAAGATACAAAAGACAGATACAAGGAAGTCGGTTTTACATGTAGCAAAGAAACAGGTTATGTTTTGTTCCCTAGATTTTGCCATTCCAAATACTTAAGTGTAATTAAAAAAAGAAAAAATTCTTGCCTTTTATTGGTGCACCCTGAAGTCAACCTACTCTAAAGAATAAATCACCATTCTGCTTTGGCATTCCTATGTGGTAGTTCCCCAAATGATGAAAGTCCTTGCAAGCAGGTGCTACTTATCTACCTAGTTCTGTAACTGAATGTTGTTAATTTTATTATAAGTGCCTTGTTGGTTGCATTACTTTAACTAGCTGGAGCTACAGTATAAAAAAAATGATAAAGAATTTTGCCACCATTATGATTTTCATACAACTAGATGCACTGACACATGCAATTTTCAGGTGAGACTAGGTGGGGCCACTTTGGGCGCCTATTTAGGTGTTTCTTCAAGCACATAAAGTAGTCCCATGTGCCACTTCCCTTAGAATAAATGTGTAGCATTCAACAAGTGTAAAATGTGATGAAAATAATGCAGATTTTTATGTGAGTTTTTCAACAATGCATGTTTTTTTACATAAGTGTTACAGTTATGTGTATTTTTTATGGAAATTTTTAAGCTTGACTGCACAAAACAAACTGTGGATTTATAAATGTGATTTTATTAAGTGTGTAACAATGTATATGCAGCAATGTTTTAGCATTTAGCAAAAGCATTTAAAGTGTCCTTAATGGGCAAGTCAATCCCAAAATAAAAGTTTGCCTAATAAAAGAAAACATACTTCTAAGTAACTTTTTCATATACATTTATTAAAAATGTTCAGTGCTTTTAAAGTTATTTGTGAAAACAATTGCTAATGAAAGCAGCTTTTGCTTAACTCTTGGTTGTTACTTTTTTTTTTTGTCTTTTTCCCCAGCAAAGACAGGTCTGTGAATCGGCTGCTTTGTCTTACATTGTTTGAACATTCTGAGACACTAGGGCAGAGAATAGAAAGGCACGGACAAATAATGCTTTCAATAGCAATAAATATACAAATAACTTAAAAACCATGGAAAATCTGTAATGAATATACAGTATTTTGCAAATTTGCATAGATTTATGTTTTCTTTTATTAGGCAAAAAAAATATTTTTGGGGTTGAGATTCCCTTTAACATGAAAATCAAGGACATAACTATAGAGGAAGAAGTCCTTGTAACAGCTACTGGGCCAGGAGGTAGAATACTCAATGGAGCACTGACTGATGCAGTTTCTATACATGTTTATAAAAACAAATATTTTTTATCAGAGTTTATGGGGGCACTATAAATGATTTTGCAACCGGGCCCAACTTCTTATTATACCGCTGACAATATCCCAGTATCTTTACAGTTGTTATTAGCAGCTTTGAATGGAATCATGCATATAAACAACAGCGTTAAATAGCACTGAATTCAAAAGCCACAATTAACTAATTGCAGTGCATTCTTATAATATTATGCAGCTGAACAAATACACTGATTTGGTTTTTGAGCTCTGTCTTCTAATTAATCCAATTGAAATGTTAGCATGGCAGCCTGGAGATTATTTTTTCATTGCTTAACTCATTATCATCATGTAGCGATATTAAAGAGACCTTATCATGTATGGCAGATGTTTGCAGATTATATCTGGTCCAATAATTTTAGATCTCTTGCTTTAAAAGACAGTTACAAATTTATAAAAACATATATGGATGACCTGACAGCTACTTTAGTTTCCAGAATCTGGTCATCAGGTTTTTCACAAACCCATCCAATGCTAGGGGACCTGGGCATAAGAGCTAGAGAAAGGATCATGCATTTAAATACAAAAATCCTGAGAAAGGTCACATATAAAAGAAACTAAAATGTGTTCCCTTTGAAGGGGACAAAATTAAGAAGCAAACAGCATGGGGTTTGTCAAGGCATGACTGAGCATGTGCGTTCTGTGAACCCAAAATAGTGCCATCACAACTTGCATCCAGATCAACAACACCATATTTATGCAATTAGCTACTACCCTATGCTATTACCGCATGGGAAGGGTCACATGTACCAACTATTAACAGGCCTCAAAGGAACAGTAACACCAAAAAAGTAAAGTGTCTTCAATTAATGAAAATATAATGTACTGTCACTATGTGTTGGTAAAACTGATGTGTTTGCTTCAGAAACTCTACTATAGTTTATAAACAAGCTGCTGTATAGTGATGGGGGCAGCCATTCAAAGCTGAAAAAGGAAAAAAGGCACAGGATACACAGCAGATAACAAATAAGCTCTGTAGTATACAATATGATTCTACTGGCTTTATCTGTTATCTATTGTGCATCCTGTGCTTGAATGGCTGCCCCCGTGGTAACACTGCAGCTTGTTTATATCAAATATAGTTGTGTTTCTATAGCAAACACACCAGTTTTACCAGTGCAGGGCAACAGTACATTATATTGCTATTCCTTTAACACACTTTTATTTTTTTGGTGTTACTGTTCCTTTAAAGAGATACTGACACCAGAAAATAACCTTTATTTGTATTTGTCATAACATTGTTTTTGAATGCTATTTATAATTTTGCCATAAAAGTATTTGCCTGATGCTTTTACATTACCTTTCTTGTTCCTGTATGAGGGGGCTGCCATATTTGTGCAGCAATTGTCCGTTAGCATTAGAAACTCTAACGCACAAGCTGAGAAGAGACAGTCAGGTTGGCAAAAGTCAGGTTTAGGAACTTCAAGAAGCAATTACTTACAAAATCAGAACTATCAGCGAAAAACGATCAACATGACCCATAGGCAACTTTTAATGTAGATTAATATTTTGAAGAGAAAATTTTTAGTGTCAGTATCACTTTAACTGTTTCCAGGATCCATGTGATCGCAGCCAGTATTCCTTAGAAAGCTGTGTGCACAGAAATGTTTTCTCCAGCTTATACATAAAACGTGCAATGGTGTGCAGTGTGATGGCTGCCTCTGAGCAATTGCGGAGTTGCTTCACAATGCACTTTGTATTGCTGTTGTTCCAAAAGCAACTGAAGCTTAAAAACATGCTGGTATGGACAAATACAAATAGGTTGTTTTCCAATTAGGGTGCAATCATTTTTTTGCATACCCAGGTGCCAATCAAAGTTTTATGTGCAAAGGTGTATTATTTCTCAGCCATCCAAGGTGAACAGCTCTTCACATATTTCTTATCAAATTTAGTGTAATGGGCTGTTTAAATTCTTAATTTGTACATAAGAATAATAAATGGTTAAGTTAAATACATTTTGGTTACATTTACAGTCTAAGTTTGTTATTTTAAATAATACATATATACTTGTTTTGTAGTGATGGGAGACATGTAGAATTCCAGACTACAATTCTCAGATTATCTGACAGAAGTGACAGTAATTAATGCTGGCACTAAATAGGGCAAGGAAAAGATATGCAGCAAGATTCTCTTACCTGAACAGGACTGAACTGCTGGGGCACTTTCCTGCCAAATGTCTTGGACATAATAATCCCACATCTCTCTGTTTGATGTACAAAATGCCTGCTACAGTATTTAACAAAAAGGCCCATGGCAACAAGACAGTTGCTGCTGAGCTTAAAGGAAAACTATACCCCCAAACAATGTGGGTCTCTATAAAAAGATATTGCATAAAACAGCTCATATGTAAAACCCTGCTTAATGTTAATAAACCATTTTCATAATAATATACTTTTTTTTAGTATGTGCCATTGGGTAATCCTAGAAAATTGCCATTTTAAAAAGTAAGGAATGCCCCCTGGGACCGTAGGATTCACGGTGCACACAAACAAACCATACATGTTAGGTCACATGAGCCAATTAACAGACAGAGTTCTGTCTTTTGCTTCCACACTTCTTTCTGTTACAGTTAGTGCTGTAGTATTTCTGGTCAGGTGATCTCTGAGGCAGCACACAGACCATAACGAAATGGTGGTTCAAGGCAGATGTAAAAGGGCAATATTTACTTAAATATATATACCAGTTTGGTAAGATTCTTTAATATGCCACTTAATATGATATAAAAATGGTTGTTGTCAAGAAGCCTACATATACCACCTTGTCTCAGGTGGCAGCACTGAACAATGTTAGAAGGGCAGCAAAATGCAGCTCATTGTAACTTTAAGAACCGAATTTGCATCTTTTAAGCCAGAAATTGAGCTATTCTATTGTAGAGAGTACTGTTTTGCTCTCTGCATTATGCAGCCCCCTACGGCGCAGGAAAGGTAAGTGCTAGGACACGAGGTGGTGGCATCACAGGAGATACCTCAGGCTGCTCCTTATTGAGAATTGCCCCTGCCTTAGCCTTATGCATCTGATATTCAGGATAACCCAGGCACAGGATAATGTCTTCAACCTCAAGTATTTTAGAAATCATCATAATCCTTGGGAATTTGTTAAATAATGGACTAACTTAATTTACATACACTAATGCTTGCCAGCCTCGTCTCTCAGTTCTTCCATGCTGACAGCTGGAAAGTTGAACATTAGTTCAGGTTGTCAGTCTGAATCAATTTTACACAGGTAGGCTTTTCTTCAACAAAACTATAATGCATGTTCTGAATGATCGGAGACAAGACTGCTGTTTTATAATCCAACAAGCATTTCTAGGTTTTAATGGTTATGAGGTCCGCTGAGCTAAATACTGTCTTAAACACACAGAAGTAGTTATATAAACCTTCGATCACTTCAGAGAAGTTTATATTTAATCATTGTTATTATTTATATGTAAGAAATTAAATAGGTCTGTAAAGGTAATGTCTTTTTCTGTCTGCCAGTGGAGCAACATCCATAACAGCCCTATACTGTCCTTGTTACCTGCCAATCCTTGCTTCCTGTCCTTACTCTACTCTACCAGATAATTTATATATAATACTCAAGAGCAATGAATATCCTGCAAATTGTATCCTTATAAATGGTGCTTAGTGATGTCATCAGTTATAATCGGTGCTTAGTGAAGTAATTTGTCACATGACTCACTTAAACATGTGTATTATAACAAAGTACCTCCTGTTATAAAATATGAGGATATTATATATAAGCATCCATGACTTTTATAAAATAACCTTGCCTTCGGCCTTGTGCTTTTACAAGGTCATGGAACTCCTCAGTAACTTATATGAGGACTTATATATATATATATATATATATATATATATATATATATATATATATATATATATATATATATATATATATATATATATATATATATACACACACACATACAAAACCCAAGACCCGGACCGAAACGTTGATACTTGTAGAATACTCTTTTAAAGTTTGATAAATAAATTATTTTTTTTTAAATATATATATATATATATATATATATATATATATATATATATATATATATATATATATATATATATATATATATACAGTCCAAAAGGTGCACACCATTTACAGGATATAATAACTGGGTGCCCAAGCCAACAGGATCAATGTATAGGTGATGAATGGCGGTACTCACAGGGTTTTCAAGGAGAATACGTTGAGTTAAATAAAAAGTTTTCTTTATTCAGCTTGAAAACCCTGTGAGTGCCGCCATTCTTCACCTATATCTATCTATCTATCTATCTATCTATCTATCTATCTATCTATATATATATATATATATATATATACACACAATAAAAGTGCAGTTACTTGATCTAACACATAAGAATGCAATTGTCCAGTGACCAGTAGTCAAAACTGGATGTGATTCACGACTTTTATGGTGTGTATAGAACATACTTCAACTGAGTGGTATGCAGCCGAATAAAAGAGCGCAAGTTTCTGAACACTATATGCTTTTAATGTTAATTCAATAGAGAATGCTTTTCTAAGGATAGTACCACATGGGGCTGACACAGCATCACCTGTGCACACACTGGGTGACCTTTTGGCATTAAAATTCATACTTTTCTGTTTTAATTTCAAAATGAAACAGTCATTGTTAGGGCAGCGGGCAACTTTTACATCAGAAGAGAAACTGTCTGGTATGACATAAGCCTTAAATCACATAACATATAAGCCAACATCTCCCCTATAGAGAATGTAGTTTCTTTAGTAAATTTAAAGATGGGCTAGGTAAATAGTCAATAGGTGAAACAACTCCCAGCCACCTTTAGCAGACACAGGAGTAACTCCAGTAAAGTTACAAAAAGGGCCACAAGTTATCTAGCCTTATCCTTTAGCAGTATGAAGGCTAAAGCAGAGTCACTTACCTCTGTTTCTGTAAACCTGCAATCAACGGACTCTCCTGTAAAAGAAAAACAGTATGTTAATATTAAAAAAGCATACATTTGTTGATAGCTCATTCTGGGTTTCTCCCTAGCCAACATTTGCCAAAATGCCATACTTTCCATTTCAAATTTAGTCTTACATAAGCCGTATTTTATTTTCCCAGTTATAATTTGAATTTATCGATCTTTTACATATAACTATTATGCTGTTATATAATGAGCAAAATAACTCTCTCAGAAATGCCAGTCTTTTGGAATCAATCATAAACCAAATAACATTCTTATTTAGAGACCACTGTGAAGCAACTATATAAGCTGAAGAGGGGAACCGACTCAAGCAAAAGCACAGTAAACTCGTCATGGCACTCTTAAATAAATTAAGAAAATTGCTGGTAGACATGTAGTCAGATAAACTTTTATTAAAAGAGACCAAGTATATTTAAAAAAAACAAGGATTTGGTATTATAGACACCTTTAAAAATAAAGTGCCTTTAAAGTTACCCTTATGGCTAATTTAATTAGAATTTCCCAAATACTTGATTGGTTAAAAAATCAAAATGCCAGATCCTATTGTGTGTCTGGGCAATATGCGATTTAACACCCCCACCATTCACTTGAAAACAAAAAAAGACCTGAGAGGATCTATGGTGAGCTTGAAATAATTTTTTTACATGGTTTTAACAAAAATCTAAAATTTGCCGGTATTTATATAATACACTATATGCCCCTTTAATGAGTAAATCTTCTTTAGTTGCTCTGTCATAATTTACCTTAGAAACCTATTATTGATAAACATATTATTGATAAGACTCTTATTATAGGAGCCTTATCATTTCAAAGACAGTGGGGCTCATTTATAATTTGTGTAGCGCAGAATGATTCACACAGTGAATATATTTGCCCTGCTCATGGTTATATTTTTCAGGGGACCAGAAAAAAAATGGTGTAAAATCCAGGAAAATGTAAAATCATTGAAATGTATTATGTATAATATAAAGGTGGGACCACAAAACAACAATGAAAAATGAGGGAAAACTTAAAATCAGGGGATTTTAAATTGAGGTTCTACTGTATTTATAAAGCTGAATATGAGTTTGCAAAGAGAATTGAGATTTTTTTTTTCGCACTGCGAATGTCCATACGAACTTTTTAAATATGGCAAAAATCGCAAATTGCAAATATTTATGCACACACTTACGCCACAACATTGGAGGCGGAGAAAATATTTGCAAAAAGTTTCGCAAATTGTTATTTTCACTCACAACAGCCTTGCATAATTGCGGGCACTGTGCGAAGCTGTTGTGAGTGAAAATAACGTTGACAATTTGCAAAACTTTTTGCGAATCTCATTTGCAAGCCATTTGCGAAAATGTTTTCAAATGCGAATTTGCACAAACTGGAAGGATGGGCACAGCAGTGCAATATTTTAGCGTTTAGGAAAAAACTTGGGCAATACAACCATTTGCAAATAAGTATGCGCGAACTTTATAAATTAACCTCAGTGTATTTAAAGCAGTTCAAGGACCACTACACAGCTTGTAGCTAACCATGTTTTACAGAGGATGTCATCAAAATATCAAATGTTGCTAAACTGGCATATAAATCCTAGTTACATTTTTCCAATTGATCGAAATTGTTTATACAGTTTAATATCACCATTCTGTACTTTAGTATGTACCATACTCTAGTATTAATACTAGAGTGTCTAAGGTCCAGTGAACTTTAGAGCATTTTTCATACCATCCAACACATAGCAATGTAGGAAAAATAGGTAAAATGGTGTACCCTAACTTTCACCAATTCATAAATACACTTTTTAAAATTCCATTGGAATGGATAAAAAAAGTGAGTTTTTTTTCTGTGGTCAGCTTTAATCTCACATTTTGATAAATCTGCCTGATAATCAAGCCGGATTTCAGTGGCGGGCGCCCCTAGGCCGTGCGGTCCTATCGCCCGCCACCCGCACTGCTCTAGTGAGAACAAGCACACCGGAGCACTGGGGAGCAGCGCGTCCTCAGCAAGCGGAGCCGCCCCTACCAACTTGCCACCCTAGGCCCGGGACTTTGTGGCCTTGCCCCTAATGTAACTATAGCCTATGACGTGAGTTGACGTACACCAACGTCCCTCGTAGATCTGCTTCAAGATTTCAATTGGGTAAGTGACTGTGTAAAGTTGAGGGAAAGCTATAACTAGTTTACCAAAACCTGAAACAGATTATAGTGGGAGTGGATGGGTGGGGAAACAAATCAGACTATATTATCCTGCACAGTCACATACTAATCCCTCCCAGGATGCTTCCCATATTTAAAACTACATCAGATAAAGACCTAAGTGGGTGCAGAGTAATTCCATCGGCTTAAATACAAAGTTGAGCAGTATTATAACTAAACTAATGCAAGTATGGTCTATGACTTATAGGGGTGGTTTTAGTATGTTATAGAATGGCTAATTCTAAGAAGATTTTAAATTTTCCTGGATTTAAATTGGTCTTCATTGTTTATTTTTTATAGATTTTTAATTATTTGCCTTCGTCTTTTGACTCTTTCCAGCTTTCAAATGGGGGTCACTGGCCCCGTCTCTGTAAGGCTACAAATTAATTGTTATTGCTACTTGTTATTAGTCATCTTTCTATTCAGGCCCCTCGTATATAAATTCCAGTTTCTTATACAAATCAATGCATGGTTGCCAGGGTAATTTGGACCCTAACAACCAGACTGCCAAAATTGCAAACTGGAGAGCTGCTGAATAAAAAGCTAAATAACCAAAAACCAACAACACAAATTGTCTCAGAATATCACTCTCTACATCATACTAAAAGTTAACTCAAAGGTGAACAACCCCTTTAAGGAAAAACGAACTATGGGTTTGTCATATTTGGAGTCCTTTGCTACATGGTTCTAATTCAAGTAAAGTTTATTAGGGCTATTAGGTCTATTAGGGCTTAATGGCTACCTTAATTTTATTTTGACCACTGGCATGTATAAGCCTAATGTCCAATGCTTTGCAGGTACATTTCACCTGTAATCTAACAGCTGGCAGGAAAATAGGCCTTACTGATTCCCTCATTCTCCCAATTCTTGGTTTCTTTTGACTTGACATGATTTTTTTGGTAGTTATTTGTATTTAGAACCACTAGGGATTTTGTAGCCACTCTTTAAATTAATATATGGATGGGCAGAATGATGACACACAGCATATCCTACACTAGGATACTTAAGAAGAGCATATAGTTTTCCTTCAGTGAGTTATCATACCTAGGGGGAAGTTGTCAGTTTAAGCAAATAGCATTCCACACACATGTAAATTCAGACTGTATACCAATGCTCTGGGAAATGTGTGAATAAAACTGCACTGACCGCATTCCTGCTGCAGTGCAGGTTCTTGCCATTTAAGCTTTTACAGCATAAGGCACATCGATCCCACATCTAAACCCACTGCCTTGCAGAAATGTGCCATTCATACAAGCCTTCAATGGATTTAAGAGAAGTGGTATTGACATAACACCTAAATATGAATCAATATTGCCTACTCAGTTTGGCAGGTATTTATTACTTATCGGCACGGGTTCATTGTTTTGCTGTGTGTGTTTAACAAGGCACAGGACATAATCCCCAGGATCAGATGCTTCTCTGTTATTGGATGGCCACCTTGGTTCAGAAGAGCCGTAAATTGTAAGATAAGAAGGGCAGCAATAAAAAAGCATAATCCTCATAACTCCCATGAATTGAAACATGCAGATTATCTACAATGAGGACAACGCAGTGTAATAATGTGTATAGCAATGCATGAACAGGGCGGGAGAAAGAATGCAGAGGGCAGAATAAATGCAGCACATGTAAAAAACTTCAGTTCAGCAATTACATAGGTGAGAATATGGGAGATATATATATATATACACACACACACACAAAACATTCCTTGTGCCTTTTTCGCCGCCTGTCTAGTAGTAGTATACACACAAGAAAGTGCTTATGGAAAGTGAAAATATTCCCAGGGTTGATGGTTGGAGGGTATACAGTCTGTTTGTAAAGCTGCTGGTGCAAAAGGCTTAGTATACATGTGCTTAAGCTGCTAAAATATCCTAATTAACTTAAAACTTAATCTTATTAAAGGAAGCAGATATTCTGAGACAATTTATTAAACAGTAAAGTCTGCAAAGTAATACATATGTACTACTTGCTTTATGTAGCATGATCCAAATGGTAATTGCATTCATAAGTAAGCATTGGGTCTTCTGAGGCACTTTATATGCTTAACCAGTTAGGCAAGTCAGGCAAAAAGTGCAGGTTAATATTGTGTGCTAAAATAATATTGCTGGGGCTGATGCTGGTAAACAACAATTTGCTAGGAGGCACTGACTCGTGAGTGCAAGTTGAGAGTAACCACATATTCCTAGAAGGTACCATAGAGTCAGTACAAAACTAGCTGCAACTGAATAAAACTTAAAGGATATCTGCACCCAAATAAAAAAATAATGTAAACTTACATTAAGGAGCAGATTTATGAAGGGTGGAAGTGAAAATTCGAAATTTTCTAATTTTTTTTTTGGTCAAAACTCTCAAATTCAAATTGTGAATTATCCAAACTCGATTATAGTTTTAATTCGAATGCAACTTTTGAGATTTATCATACTCTTGCCCTTTAAGAACTCGAATTCGACTATGCACCACCTAAAACCTGCCCATTTACAGTATAATCCAATGGGAGAGGTCTAGGGATAAATTTGGTGATGTTTGTAGCCTTCCTGACATGCAAGTTTTTTTTTGGAGAAAAAAACAGTAATCGAGTATTTTATATACAAATTGAGTCTTTATAATTCAAAGCGAATTCAATTCGAGTTTGGGGTCTTTAAAATTGTTCGAGTTTGAAACATTTTATGTTCTTAATAAATTTCGACTAGTTTGAATTTATGGGAGTTTAAAAAAACTCACATGAATTCGAAATTCGACCCTTGATCAATCTGCTTCTTAGTGTTAGCAAATTACATAAATGTTGTATTTTTAGTGGTTTCCAGGATATTAGAAATTGTAGGCTGCAGATACCAGGCTTTTAGTTCTGCAGCTCTGTGAAAGAGTCAGATTGTCAGTAACCCTAAATGACTAAAATCCTCCTGCATAGTCATTTAACCTTAGGGTTGCTCATTGGATACTACTGCCCAGTGTCGGACTGGCCCACCAGGATACCAGGAAAACTCCCGGTGGGCCATGGGGTCAGTGGGCCCTCATGCTGCTAAACATTTGGCATTTTCATGGCAATTTCTTATTTCCTTAATAAAGAGGCTAAATGGATGGAATATAGATTATAGTATGTAAAGAAAAGAGACTAGGAGAATAAAGGTTGAACGAGGAGAGGAAGAAAATAGTACTGAGAGTGGGCCCCTGGTCTAAGGTTTTTGGGTGGGCCCCTGGTGTCCCAGTCCGACACTGCTACAGCTGCTCCACTAATCAAAGTCTTCTTGTTTTGGAATGAAGCATGTTATGAAAAATGTTTTAACAGTTTCAGTTGAAAGGGAATCAAGAACATCTGAACAAGTCTGGCATAAGGAGAGATTAGAAAAAACTAGACCAACAAGAGTAGGGAGAGAGGAAAACCATTACATTTGCTAATATGTAACTATTAGTAAAAGTTTAATTACAGCAGCCTGTCACAGGAGATTAAGCAGATACTTATTCTGGCACAATATGCCCTCAGGTTGGGTTTATACACTCTATCCTTGCCTGCTTATAAAACATATCCAAGATCTTTATAATTATACTTTATGGAGAAACGCCCATTGGAACATGAGAGTGCCAACCACTGTGCCACCTAAAATTACCTTTTTAGTAAACAGTCAAGAAACGCACCCAACGCTGCCAGACATTTGCTCACCCAGTAGCCATAATATCTTGCACAGTACCTTTACTATGAATTGCATACCCACACACCAGGATATAACACAGGACAGGGAACAAAGAATTTCAGTAATGCAGCAATAAAGGCCACAACATATGGCAAATACAGTGTGACACGTAACACAACGCATACAAATTACTCCTAAATCTTGCCATTTACATTGTTTTAAAAACAGATTTCTGTTAGATGAGGGGGGAATTATATATAAGAAATATCAGTAAGCATGCTGGACAGTTTGATAAGGCAGAATGATGAACAGAATGTGGGGGGAATGATAAACAGAAGGGGGGCCCTGGAAAGGAGGGGGGGAAGTCAATTTTGACTTTTATCATTTGAAGTTCTTTTATTTGGAGAAAATGCTGCTTTTCAGATGCTGTCTGGGAAATGCAATGTTCCCTGCAACACTTTCTTTCAACAGTGCCAAGAACTCAAGTAAAGTAAATGAATCCGCTTTGCAACTCAAATAATCATTTAGACTTAGTATTTTTTTTTTTACTATAACGACTATTTTCTACTGTAGGAAGAAAGTTCATATTATTAAATATAATCACAGAGACTAACTCTTAACAGCACTTTGGGTTCCGACTGACATTCCTGCAATAAAGGAATAAAGTGCTCAACATGGACAGATATATACATTTAGTACAAGATTCTACACATCTAGCTAAGCTTTTACCTAAAAGCAGAAAATTAAATTGGGTGAATGATCCTTGAATTGTACCTGCAGAGCCATTTGGGTCTGTTAGCACATCAGATTTACCTTTAAAGTGGGAAATACATATACAAAAATAGAGATAGAAGGCGCACACCCTAAAATGAAATTACAGGGTGCTAATCCATAGGTGACTCCCCATAAGGGTCTCCAAATGAATTACAAAATAAAAATAATAGATAGCACACCCGAAAAATGAATTTATTACAAAAAGGAAAAGAAGAAATTTATCCAAAAATAATATGCAAAAAAATCAAAACTAAGGTGAGCCCAAGGCGTTTTGACCTTAAGGGTCTTCCTCAGGTGCACAAAATAAACAAAAAATAATAAAAAAGGCAGAACTAGTCTTAAGGTGCCCATACACTAAGAGATCCCCGACTTTCAGCCAGATCTCGATCGGTGAAGCCCGTCGGGGGACCCCATACACAGGCCAGTAAGCTGCCGACACGGTCTGTTGGCAGCTTTTATCGGCCCGTGTATGGCCACCTTTACTGTCTGTATCAGACTGTATGATACAGACAGTAAGACTCGTTCTGCCTTTTTTATTATTTTTTGTTTATTTTGTGCCCCTGAGGAAGACCCTTAAGGTCGAAACGCATTGGGCTCACCTTCGTTTTGATTTTTTTGCATATTATTTTTGGATAAATTTCTTATTTTTTTTTGTAATAAATTCATTTTTTTCATATCCGGTGTGCTATCTATTATTTTTATTTTTTACCTTTAAAGTGGACCTGTCACCCAGACACAAAAGCTGTATAATAAAAGTCCTTTTCAAATTAAACATGAAATCCAATTTCTATTTTTTATTAAAGCATTCATAGCTGTTGTAAACTAATTTAAACATCTCAGCTGTCAATCAAATATTGTCTGCCCCTCCTCTATGCCCTGGGCATAAAGGCGGGGCAGACAATTACTTTCACTTTCCATTCAGCCCTTTCTAGAAATTGCTGCTCTACCCACATTCCCCCGTTTTCTTCACTGTTTAATTGTGTAGCCAGTACATCGGGATGGACATCAGGTCCCCCATTCTGGTGCATAAACAAGATTCTGAGCTGATGCAAGCTTACCTTAATAACAGTGTCCACAAAATGGCTTCTGCCTGCTTGCTATAATTCCCAGACTGAAGGAAACAAGATTCAAATAATTTATATAGTGTAAAGTTCATTATGCTTGACTGATGTGATAAAATAGGATTATAAATATTTTTTTTTGTGTGACGGGTCCCCTTTAATTGGTTACTTATTTTGTTTCTTTAATTTCAGTCTTACATAGGATTTAGTGTGAGTGGTTTTGTGATGGTGCTGCTATAAAACATGCACTTAAAGGAGAAGGAAAGGCTTAAATGAAGTAAGCTCTATTAGAAAGGTCTATATAAATACACCAGTAAACCCTTAAAGTAATGCTGCTCTGAGTCCTCCTTATCTAAACTGATTTTTTTGTGTTTCAAAATTGTTATAAAGTATCTTATTTGCACCTGTTAGCTGTTCTGTACTCTCTGCTAAAAGCCAATTATGTGAGAAACTTTGTTTCTTTTTCTGGCTGTTCAGTGCAGAGAAAATAGGGACTTTCCAGTACAAATGAGGGACTGCAGGTTGTGCTGTCAAAAGAGGTACTGTCCCTCTGAAAAAGGGACAGTTGGGAGGTATGTCTTGCAGCCTCATCAATATAGGCCATGTTTATTTTATAATTAGTCGGGCAACACACAAGCCAACTTCCAGGACATCAAACAGATCCTGCATGCTTAATGGGTCCAGTGCAGATCATGGCTGGAATTGTTATGGGTATCATAGTTTTCCTGCACCATTTTCTTATCAAAACTAACTTGCTCCTGAGAAACTGCTGACTTCCTAATTGCATTTCTGGCTTTAACCAGTGCTGGACTGAGGGTCAGAAGAGTGTGGACTGAGAATAAGAAAAGTGATAGAAGCATTGGCAAACCAATTACTTTTAGCCACCTTGGGATGTCGGCTGTGTCATTGAGAAGATATATTTATGTTTGTTTTAGTAGTTAGTTCAACAGCAAATGTAACCATTATTTTTCACTTTTGTATACTTCTCAGCTGCTACTGGCCTCTGTTTGCAAGGCTGTTGTAATATCTAGCAATACATTTAACTGATTTCTTACTTTCAAATACAGATGTGGGATCCCTTATCTGGAAACCTGTTATCCAGAAAACCCCAAATTAGAGGGAAAACCATCTTCAACAGAGCTCTTTTTGAGCAAAATTATATTTTTTAAAAAGCATTTCTTTGCTGACTTAGCTACATGAATCTATATTGGGTGTATTTAACATTATAATGAATTTTAGAAAACATTATGTCAAGGTCACTTATTCAGAAATCCTCAGGTCCCAAGCATTCTGAATAACACATCCTATACCTTTACAGGTATGGGATCAGTTATCTGGAAACCTGTTTTCCAGAAAGCTCTGAATTACAGAAATGCCATCTGACATAGACTGCAATTTAGCCAAAAAATCCAAATTTTGAAAGATGATTTCCTTTTTTCTCTGTAATAATAAAATAATACCATGTACTGTACATGATCCAAACTAAGATACAACCAGTCCGTATTGGAAGCAGAACCAGCCTATTTGGGCTTATTTCATTTTTACATGATTTTTTAATAGACAAAGTATAAGAGATCCTAATTATGGAAAGATCCATTATCCGAAAAGCCCCAGGTCCTGAGCATTCTGGATAACAGGTCCCATACCTGTATAACAAAACTTGATAAATATGTAATACTAAATTACTCATCATGTATATTTGACATTCTTTTCATTCCACAATAAAATCGACAGAACAGATGTATCACATCAGCCAAACACAATCATGTAAAATTCTGATTCTTTTAAAAGAACACTTTGAGTGTTCTGTTTGAGAATAGATCAATATTTACCAGGAGCTACTGATATACTTGCAATTATGTAATGATTTGTGTCTACATTAAAAGCCTCATGTCTATTCAGCATTAATAATATATTTTATAGAGTGCTGTTATGCTAAAGAGATTACTCATAATTTACATCAGTCTCTGGCCTGGTGAAGTTACTGTACAGGTATGGGATCCGTTATCCGGAAACCCGTTATAGAGAAAGCTCTGAATTATGGAAAGTCCGTCTCCCATAGACTCCATTATAATCAAATAATCAAAATTTTAAAAAATGATTTCCTTTTTCTCTGTAATAATAAAACAGTATCTTGAACTTGATGGAAGCAAAACCAGCCTATTAGGTGTATTTAATGTTTACATGATTTTCTAATAGGCTTAAGGTAAAACGATTCAAATTACGAAAAGATTCATTATCCAGAATACCCCAGGTCACGAGAATTCTGGATAACAGGTCCCATACCCGTATAAGGTCCCAATCACATACACAGTACATAAAGCACAAGCACTAAGAACAATTTCATCAGGAGCCAATTAACAGTCCTGCTTTGGAGGAAATCAGGGTTTCTGGAGTAAATCCATGTAGCCATGGATAACCTCAGATCTGAAGCATTCTGGATAATTGATCCTGTACTGAAAATTTCCCCCAAAAAAACTTGCTAGAACCAGCTAGCCATTTCATTTTCCACTAGCTGTTTTCCCAGGCTGTGAAGCAGACTATAGAGTAATGCCATAACTGTATTTTGTTACAACCAAAACTTGAAAGCTTATATATAGGATAATATACCCCTATTTGTACAATAGAGATGTATTAGAATTCAAATATTCCTGACCATATAAGAACACAAATGATTGTGAAGAGGTCAGATAAATGATTTAAATGCTGAGTTTTAAAGATTTAAAGTACACAATGCTTTATGTCACTAAGCATCAAATGCAACCATTAATTGACTTACTATGCATTGTTTACAACTTTTTATAGACATTAACAACAATAATATGTTATATTACAAAGGAAATTCATATAAAGTAGCTGTAGTGTGCAATATCTGATGCTCATTCTAGCTTTACACCTGGTGAGAATGCATAAAATACTTCAAGGGACAGTAACACCAAAAATGAAAGTGTTTTAAATGAAAATATAATATAGTGTACTGTTAAAACTGGTGTGTTTGCTTCAGAAAGACTACTATAATTTATATAAACAAGTTCTGTGTAGCCATGGGACAGCCATTCAAGCACAGTAGATAACAGATAAGTTCTGAAGAATCCCATTGTATACTACAGAGTTTATCTGTTATCTACTGTGTATTCTGTGCCTTTTTCAGTTTTGAATGGCTGCCCCCATGGCCACACAGCAGCTTGTTTATATCGTCAAAATAATAATTTATGCTTTCAAAGTTGGCTACAGGGGGTCACCATCTTGTAACTTTGTTAAACATCTTTGCAAGACTAAGACTGTGCACATGCTCAGTGTGGTCTGGGCTGCTTAGGGAACGTCATAAACAAAGCTGATTGAGTTCTTCATCGCTGGGAAGTAAGGCGGGGCTCCCCCTGCTGTTCATAAGTATGATTGTTTCCCTGCTCAGCAGTTAGGGACTATCTGACAATTCCTATCCACAGCAGTAAATGAAGGGAGAATTTCACTGCATGCAGTCAGGTTTCTTACAAATAATGTTTGACAAACTAAGCATGGTGGCAAGCAACTGCCACTAGGTATAAACCAAGGTCTTTGGTTTAATATGAAGAAGTAAATTTGCTACTAATGATATATCAGTCACATGCAGTATGACTTCACTCCTAGGAGGCAAAATTCAAAAGGACCCAGAAGAAGAACTCCACCAGCTCTGATCTGGGCTGCTTTCTAATTTTTCATATTAGGCCAATTCCTCAGCCAGTCACTGGCTCCCCCTTTAAAAAAAAAGAATCATTAACTGTGCCAAAACCAGGAGACAGCAATAACATGCAGCCATGGTCCCCCCCCCCAGAAAAAACACACCCAACATTACTAAACTACATTTTCCCAGATATTGAAAGGAAATACAATCAGACCTGTGGCTGTGCATCCTAATACATATGTAAGATAGGATAAGGTCCATACCAAACAGAACCCATATTTACTTTTACAGTTTCTTTATCTTTATTTGCTTTATGGAAATAAATAATATTACAAAGTTACACAAAGAGGGCAGTCATTTATCAATGGCACTTAAATTACTGAAATAATGTTGCTCCTTTGCATGCAACGGCAACAGAAACACTGATTCCAGTTTCTCTTTGACTGTTTGGGTGAGCTGAGACAAAAGTGAGCAATTAAGTATGAATTTGTGTCCTACCACATCCTCTTAGTCCCACATAATCAGATTATTGGTAAGTGGTACCCTTGGCCACAAACCAGTTTTCTAGGACTGGCTGGTTTAATTCATGTACATCAGGAGAGAATTCAAGCATGAAGGAGAGAACATTGATTTATGCAGGTAGTGGAACACATGTAACACATGCTCAATCCTGCCAGTGTTAAATGCCAGTCCAATATTTTTAGGAAGAAAATCCACTGTCTAATATTACATAGTTACAAGTCGCAAAGCATCAGAGTACAAAATTGGCACAGGATGCTAAACTATACATATCAGTCTATAGGAACTCATCTGTTTTTTTGTTTACATCTCTAGCAGTTGGGCTATTGACAAGCTGAGCTACAAGCCTACCCACCCCACTGCCAGACGTCACACACAGTCTCAATGCTTCCTTGAGATTCCCATAGCAAGCTCCCTCCTGACATGATCCTTCTCTATCACTGTAGACAAACCTCTATTGTTTGTGCCGGAAAATAACAAATTCCGATATCTGCTGATTTTGGCCTCTTTTTTTTTTATTATACTGTAACCACTGTTATTAAACCATTTTGCCTCCTGACTACTAGACACACGCAACAGCTCACAAGATTTGTGCTTCATCTACCACTGGCATTGACACTTGCATGGCATTACTTGGCACAGCATTGCTGAAAAAAACGTCTCTTATTCCATCTATGCAAGAAAATGGCTGCAAGAACAGATCGTTTTTATTGAATGATGTAATAATATCTGCGCACAATATAAGATGCAAATCAAGAGCATAATAGATTAATGACTGGTACGGATTCATGCTTCTGACACTCATTCAGCTCAGCAGTAAACAGTGTTGAGGTTTTCTTGAATGCATAGTAAATATTGTTTATGCTCTAACAGCAGGCATACCACACATGCACAAAGAAACTCTAGAATTAATATATAATCAACATTTAACCTACAACTGGCAGCTTCCCTTAGAGCAGAAATTACTGAAATTAAGACAAAATTGCTTCTGACATAGCAATTGGCTGAAAAAATATTACCCATGTTAAATCTACATACTGCTCATTTCACCTTTAAAGCTGACAAACCGAAAAGTGTACAGTATACATCACTATTCAGCCAATGGGCAACTATAATAGGTGTGTGCTTATACAAAAGGGCATCACTCATTGGATTCCTGATATAGTCTAGGCAGACTCTTATAGGATGAGCATACACAGTCACAGTCAACAAAATAGAATAACATCTTATTTAGGAGAAGGGAGATATGAATGCAACAAATGAAGTGTACACACAATATCAATTGAAAGGTGAATCAGAGCTCGTCACAAAGCATGCAATGAAGAATGCTAGATGTTGGAATATTGTTGGAGGGTCTTGCTTCCATTCATACATTAGAGGTTGGCCGATAATGTTGCGAGTCCTGACTAAGGCCAATGGCACCTGGGAGCATTTGATCACACAGAGCAGGTTTTGGCACAGAAACACTAATCTTTGCATATTTGTGCCAAAATCCACTCAGTATGTGTGATCCATTGGTGTAACTAGCTATACAGTAGATCCTGCAGTCAAGAGGGGCCCAGATCCTGGGTTCTGCTATATTGTAGTCCTCAGTCTCCAGTCCTTCTCATACCTTTAGGATGGTGGGGCAAGTAGATCCAACACAAACAGGACCAAAGGGGAGACTGGGGAGGAGAGACTGTTTACGCCGGGCCTCCTCAGAAGATTCTTTGTAGGGGGGCCAGGTGCAACCAAGTTACACCGCTGTGCTGATCTTGTGTCTGTCACACAGTTTCAAGGATAGGAAGGCAGTGGACCAACCCATGTGACACTAGCCTAACATCATTGTCCTAATTTATCTCACAGGTGTTCCGTTGGGCCAGGCTCTGTGCAGACTACTCAAGTTCATCCACTCCCATTTCAACAAACCGTTTCTGTGCAGCCTTACTTAGTGCATGGGGACAATACTATACTGAAACAGCAAAGGACCTACCCCAAACTGTAGCCACAAAGTAGGAAGCATGATATTGAATGACCTATTGCAACCTGCACCAGCAACAATGAATGCGGATTAAATTTCTAATAACTGGAAGGGACATCCACATACTTGTTTTGCACAAAACAAAATTAGTGGCAGTAATTGCTGACCTGGTTCCCAGGATAAAGTTGCATGTGACAAAATATTGGTGTATTGGCTGTGACCTTCTGTGAAAACTCAGTCCTACTATAGATTTTATTTTTAACCTTTGTATTTGCACCTAGATACATATTTTTCTGATGAATGGTTTGCGGGTACCTTGAAAAGCTGTGAGAGTTGCCATATAGCTTAGCTGACAGGAAGAATATTATCCCTTGGCTAGAATGCAAATCAGCTGTTGGAAGTCAGCTGCTCACAGGGAAGAAAAATGTGTTTATTTTGTCATCACCTGAGGCAAAAGTAAAACATATACATGTGTGCAAGGATAAATGGAAACTGAACAAAGTCTTCCTTGAACCAGATTATAATGTTACAGGCCATGTTTCCCAAGACAACAGCCAGGGCTGCTACCAAGCACACTGCCCTAATCACGGGAAAAAATATCACTCTACTGAATTTCTGGAATTAATGGAAGCATTCCTATTTTGAGCTTTTTAGTGGCTGTGACAAAATGTTTGGAATATTCTACATCACTCGCATGGTGGAAGCTGGAAATGTGTACAATTATAGCACCACCTGCACAGCTGTAGCAGTTCCAGATCTCCTGATGTAGCATTGGCCTTACACGTGGCTTTGCTTTCTTCATCAACACAAAGGAGTTAAATGTATTACAGGCAGCTAAATCTGCTGGTTGCAGAAATCATCATCAATCACAGCTCGTTATTCCTATCCTAGCAATGACAAAGCAGTTGTGCAGGCAAACCCCTTTTCACCCTCTGTATGTAAGAAGAAAGCATATGCCACATGGCTGATATTTTATAAGGAAAGGGATGTCCTAGTAGGATGACCAGATATACCCAGTCTCTCTTGTACAGCTGTGCCCAGTGACATTTAACTAGAGTTGATATTCTCAGATATTCACATGTGCATTATACATTGCATGAAACAAGCATTATTCTACTTGCACACACAATAACTATGCTCTGTTCTGACAGATGACAGAGGGAATCATGTTCACTTCTAGGGTGGTTCTCTGTTTAAAATGAGCCCATGGGCTTGACTAATATTGGTGAGTGTACCTGATCCACCAGATTATGAGCAATACATGACAGACAGGTCTATATGAGTTTACAAGGAAGTACAGAGAGTTATTTTGCCCCTGGCATACTGAAAGTAGGCTGTGATTCATGTTCAGTTTGGCAGTAATACGGACAAGCAGGAAAAGGGCACAGTTTGAAGGAAATTGACATTGAAGGAAAATAGTGTATTGGGGACACACACAAAAAGGGGAGAATGGGTGGGAAGTGATTGGCTGAGGAGGGGGTGTGACTGACAGTAGAGAACACAAAGCTGGATGACAGGTAGAGAGAAGAAAGACCAGTTGACCAAGAGACATGAGGCTGGCCTAGGGCCACATACACCACATCATTTAATTCAACTTTTCTCCAAACTGCCTGAGCACAAACAATGATAAATAAGGTGGCTGATTTGATTTAGATACATATGATAACCGGTGAGGCTTTGGGGACACATAGGGTGTCTTTTGTCTGTACCTGGGGCAGCAGGAGGGCTAGACTCCCTATTAGAACATATTGTTATATACAAAGGGGGTTTAACTGCTGGAGGGCTGCATGCTGGGAGGACATGTCATAAATGAATGAACAGCAGCTGATAGGAATGAGGGTAATATGGGAGCTGAGAGTGAGCAGAGCGGAGACACTATAAAGTGGTGCTGTATATATAGAGCTGAGAATAGCGGGGGCTGAACACAAAAATGGAAGATGAGGGGTGGGAGGGTTGCTGAGAGATATGAATGGGGCTGCACATCATACACTGGATAAGAGCAAATGTCAGGGAGTCACAGTATAATGAATGAGACACAAGGAGCCCATGAATTCCTACCTGCCGCCCAGTCGTGCCTGCTAATGACAGCTCCATCCTTCCCAATGACAATCTCCGCGGCTCCTGTTAGTTTCCTTGCCGGAATACCAACCCCCCTCCCCCGGAGCAGGGCCCGGCAGCACTGATAGCACACAGCCCAAGCTTGCTCCTCATTGATCGGCTGCTTGTATAGATCCAATATCTCCTCCAGCGAGAAACACTCCCCATCTCCCGCCGCGCTACCAGCCCCGCTTCCCTGAGCCCGTGCAGTTGCCTCATGATGTTTCCGAGGCGCCGCTGGAGACTCAGCCATTCCTGGCTCCGCACCCGGCCGCACTCACTGCGGCTTTAAGAATATCTTCCCGCGGCTCCGGTGCGGGGAATGCGGCACAAACAGCATCACTGTTAGCCTGGAACCTCCAGCTTCTTGACGTCAAGCTCCAGAAACGCCCACAACATAGGAGAAAAGACAGCGGGACCCGCCCAGAGGCGGCTTCTGTGGGAGATTGAGACTGGAGAGCTGTCATTGAGCTCTGGGCTTGCCAGCTGCTACCCATGATGCACCGTGAGCAGAGAGCAGAGGATCTGGGTAGTACAATTAAACGTAAATATAGAGAGAAGGACTTTTATTTGTATATCTAAAGCTGGTCATACATGGGCCGATAAAAGCTGCTGACAGACCAAGTCGGCAGCTTATTGGCCCGTGCGTGGGGCCCTTCTGCGGGCTTCCCCGATCGATATCTAGCCGAAAGTCGTCCAGATGTAGATCGGGCAGGGTTAAAAATCAGTCGGATCGCGGCCGCATCTGATCCGACCGTAGGGCCCAAGATCAGATCAGCCCGATATTGCCTGTCTCAATGTGGGCACATCTGCGAGAGATCCGCTTCTTTGACGATTTCGTGTGTGGACACCTTTATTAGGCCAATGTTTTGGTTTTTGCTCTCTCTTTTAACAGACAGGGAATTATCAGCCATGCAGAAAAAAAATAGTTCATTTACGAAGGGCTGGCTGCATGTGTTAAAGGGGTTGTTCACCTTTAGATTAATTTGTAATATGATTTAGAGAGGGATATTCTAAGGCAGTTTGCAACTAGTTTTTATTTTTTATTATTTGTGTTTTTTGTTATTTAGCTTTTTATTCAGCAGCTCTCCAGTTTGCAATTTCAGCAATCTGGTTGTTAGGGTCCACATTACCCTAGCAACCATTCATTGATATGAATAGGAGAGGCCCTGAACAGAAAGACGAGTAATACAAAGTAGCAATAATAATACATTTGTAGCCTTACAGAGCATTTGTTGTTCACATGGGGTCCTCCATTTGAAAGCTGGAAAGAGTCATAAGAAGTTATGAGTCATTCAAAAACTATTAAAAAAGAAAAAACATGAAGGGCAATTGAAATGTTGCTTAGAATTAGCTTTTCTATAACATAATTAAGGTGAACCACCCCTTTAAAGGACCACAACATTCTGTCACCTGTTGGTGACTTTGACTTTGTCTACTTTGTCTTGTTTGAAACTGGCTGTTGTTTTTTTTTTTTTTTTTTCCCCTTTTTTTTTTCTTCCTTCTTTATGCATTTATTTATCTATGTATAAAGTAAAACAAATTTAATGAAGTTGTGATGAATATGCAAGAAGAAGATACTTATTTTGTATTTATTCGCTATGTATTATACTTTATGTCTTAACAAAAAAACTGAATAAATAAATTAATTATAAAAAAAAAGAAACTGGCTGTTATCCTATGGGTATTTCCTGGTATCAGTAGACTGACACCCTACCTCACACAGAAGGACAGAAAAAGGATGGCTGTCAGTATGCTTTCTTCATCATACCTAGCTGTTCTTTTGTTTTATATCCTTTGCCAGCTTAGGACAGCATTTCCTTTATCCTTTTCCCAGAAAGGCTATTTTCTGTATTTGATGGCCCATGACCTCATCCCAACATGACGTGGGATGAACTCGAACACTACGAGCCAGGCTTGATTCCCCAACATGTCTTCCCAACGTCACCAGTGCTCTACCCTTGGTTTGGGAATGAGATGACAGACAGGTGTCCAAATAATGTTTGCCACGTTGTGCACTTATTAATCATAAGTAATTAAATTCCTTTTTTACCTACAGCTCCGTATCTAAACATCATAAAGAAAATAGAGAAATCAAACCATCCAAGTTTTTGCTTATTGAATAGTCTTTACACTTGAAAAACATTTTGTTTTTACAATACATTTGAAAGAATGGAGAGAACCAAAGAACGTGGAGACCTATACTGAAGTGCACTATAGCACAACATGTACGGCTCTTTGTGGGATCTGTGAGTGCCTGCCATGTTTACCTCCTCAAACTGTAGAGCTTGGGACATGTTTCTACGAGTGAGCCCTTACTTTTCAGGATTAATGTATCTCAGCCAAGGAAAGAACATAGCATCAGCAAGTTACAGAACAGTACATTATGTTAACAATGGATGCCATCCAATAAAGTTGGGGGGCTGTCATTTTCTATTGCTTGAACCGGGGAGCTTCTGGAGAGAACTGGAAGCAGTACAATTAGGCTTACTTCAATGTCAAGATTTTTTGCAGATTTCTGCAGTACAGATCTACTAAGACAGCATAGTAGTGTGGTATATTGCTAAGTAGGGGGTTCAGAAGTGCAACTCTGTTGGCTGTTACTCAGGAGCTCTGTACTTTGACTCAAAAATATCTATTGGACCAGACATCTATTCTTCTTTTGGGTCATCTAAACAGTACTGCATTCACTTGAATAGGAGTGCCTAGATTCTAGGGAGTAGGAGTTAAAATAGAGAGCCTGAACCACAGAAATCATTATGATGTCTTCATTGCTAAATTTTAAAATCCATCTATATGCAGCTCAAGTGGATGCATTCAGTTTCCAATAAACTTAAGGCAATATTTAAATGTTCCCAATCTTGTCAAAATATTGAACAATATTACACGGGATAAAGTAGAATTAATTGTGGTAGCCCACTGGTGCCTAGGAGACTATGATTTGCCCACTTATAAGAAAATAGCTCTTAGACCCCAATCCTTTACAGCAGAGTCCTGTGCCACATGAAAATCAATTCAATTTACAATTTAAATAACCTAGAGAATGAGATCACACAGACAAAGAGAACTTTCCTATAAATTAAGATACCCTCTAACCAGCCAGCAAAATGCCACAGTCTCAATCTTACAGAACAGACTCTGGTCAAGCTTTTAGATATGGGTTTTAGAAGGTTGGATGTGAATTTTGAAATTCATCAACTGATAATGTAGTTGATTTTTGCAAGGATGGAAAAATATCATAGGTTTTTATATTCTTAACATACATATATTAGCCTTATCAACATTACTGAAGCAATCACAAGCAACCGATTTCTGAAGTTAAACACATAGGACAACCATAGAAAGTAATTATCCCTCCTTGAAAGCCTTTACTTCTGAATGAGAGATCCTTTTGGACCTACTGGGTCTACCTCCACTGCAGATGACATCAGTCAGAAGAGTGAAATTCACTTAATATTTACAAAACTGTAACAGAAATTTCTTACTTAAAGCATTTTCATATCAATGATGGTATTGTTTTGACTTCTTTTTATCTGGAGCCACAGGATAAACTAATTGTACAGCATGGTGGGTGTTGTCAGATGTCTAAAGATCATGAAACAGATGAGAATGCTAGGAAATCATAAGGTCTGTATAAATGTGCTGTATGTCCCTGCCTCAGAGCCAGGCTAGGTATTATTGACGCCCAAGGCAATACTACCTGGCCAGACTCCCACTGATTGGTCCTGGGCATGATTTCTATGGTTTGGGCTAAGGTCCATGGTTCTGGTGAAAGTAAATCTCAATGCTGCAACATACAATTACCCAACATTAGTATCCAATGTAATTAATGTTTTGGGGCCTGAACTAAAGCAAGTTCCAACCTTCTAGTGGAAAAATGTCCCTGCAAAGCAGAAACCATTATTACAGCAAAAGGAAATACCCAAATTTCATATTGAAACCTCAGGTTTTGGAATGATTTGCTAGACTAGAAGGTGACCAGAAACTTTTGGCCACATAGTGTATCTGTACATTAGCTGGTCACCAAGTCATACTTTCATTAAAAAAAACATATTTACTGCAGCACAAACTATATTTGGCCAGTAGATGATACAGGCAGCCGTAATCAAATAAATATATTTATTGTCCTTTCCTTGTGCACTAACAGACTGCTCTAGTATGTCACTTGGGCGAGACCTCTAGGTGTGGAATGGACATATAAAGGGATAACCACATGACACTTTCATGAATTTTCCTTTCCTTGGCTGGAACATTACAGCGGCCACTGCAGCAGTGAGAAAAATACCTTGGTATAAGTAAGGAAGTATTTTAAATTGCTGCACATTAATTTGCCTTCCTTGAACCTGACCCGTTAAGTTAACCCATGAGTGCCCATTGCTATGTTCCACTGCAGGAGGAGAAAAGTCCAGTAAGTCTAACAAGGACTTCAATTAAAGATGAACACTCTAGCATCAGAACACCAACATCGGAACACCAACATCGGAACACCAACATCGGATCACCAACATCGGAACACTAACATCAGAACACCAACATCAGAACACTCCTGATAATCCTACCATAGGTTGCGTTTTGCTATGCACGTGTACTTTACTAGGTCTGCCAGTAAAATAACACAATTCCAATATTATCAACAAAGGTGAAGGTAAGATAGGGTTGTTGATATTCTGTGTGACAACTCTTACACAGAAGTAAGGGTTAAAAATAGATGCATGGAAAAATAAAGTCACCACAATAACACATATGTGCAACTGGATCTGTAAATGAACGCTGAAACTTTGCAACCAGTGTGAGTTTTATTTGCATCTGACTTCTACAGGAGTCATTGGATTGGTTAAAAGCATTGCAGGTATTATACAGCCTCAGCTACAATTATTGATTACCTTAACAATTTTAATTTACCTGCAAAGAAACAGCCAAAGCAAATGCAGGTTATTGAGAATGCATCAAAACAGGCAAGCAGTAAGGGCTCTTACTGGCGTTCTGACCTGCGCTCCCCTGCGTTCCGTTTTTTGGCGTTCAGCTGCAGGGGAGCGCAGGAATAGACGCATGTCATTATTTCAAATGGGGCTGTACTCACTCAGGCGCGTTTAGGCGCCGAACGCAGGTTGAGACGCAACATGCTGCATTTTTCCTACGTTCGGCGCCTACACGCGCCTGAGTGAGTACAGCCCCATTTGAAATAATGACATGCGTCTATTCCTGCGCTCCCCTGCGGCTGAACGCCAAAAAACGGAACGCAGGGGAGCGCAGGTCAGAACGCCAGTGAGTAAGAGCCCTTAGGCTGTTACTACTGATTAAAGCAAAGATGCAGAGAATGAATGCTGTGTGCACACAATATAAACCCTCAGAACTCCCAACAGGAAGCTCTTGCTCACATTAGATTTAATTAAAAACATAATTTAAAGCAAGTGTTTTCAGCATTGCTGTAGCCATGTATACCCGTTCTATATCAGGATAGCACTTTCAATAGATTAATGTATAAATTAATTTAAGATTAAAGTGCAATAAAACAAATGTAATTAAAATATAGGCGTTTAATAAATTAGGCAGAATAAACTCCATCTTTCAATACAAAGTAATAAGAAGTAACAGTATTTATGAGTCACACACCGCATGGTAATGCCCTCTAATGCTCAAAAAGGGACACTACGCCATAATGTATAATTCATAGAATACTAAACTCCTCATGTTTTAATACTATCCAGACAAAACACCTTTCATTTTACTGCACTGAAACTGATCTATGGCATGACTTTTTATTTAAATATCAAATGAAAGAGCAAGGGGTGATGCTTGATACAAGCCCATAGAAATGTTTATTTTTAAAAAAAAATATCACATGGTAAGAAAATATCTAAACCATAAAAATGAATGTGGCTAAAAATACCATATTTTATATACTGAACTTATTGCACCAGACCAGCGTTTTTAGCTGCTCTACCCTGCGTTCCGGTTTCATGCGTTCAGCCACAGGGGAGCACAGGAGTAGACGCACTGAATTCTTTTCAGTGGGGCTGTACTCACACAGATGCATGCACTTGTCACAGGTGGTCACCATCTTGAAAAGTGTTTGTGACACTCACATGCTCAGTGGGCTCTGATCAGCTGTTGAGAAGCTAAGCTTAGGGGTTGTCGCAAATTATTAAGCAGAAAATATGTTTGGCCTGTAATATAAGCTGATGCTACAGGGCTGATTCTTAAATTCTGATGCTAATTGCACTGGTTTCTGTGCTGCCATGTAGTAATTATCCATATTTATTACTAATCAGCCTTATATTGTAACATTTCTATTCTATGTGTACTGTAATGCAGTAATTGACAGCAGCACAGAGCATGTGCAGTGAATCAGCAGAAAAGAAGATGGGGAGCTACTGGGGCATATTTGGATTTTTTCTTAAAATACAAAAATGACTCAGTTAGAATTTGCCTTTTTATAGGGTATAACTTGAAAACAGATATGTGGTATACAATCAGCCTGCACTTAACAGTTTTCTAATAGAATTCTCACCTTTATAACAAGTGATCTTACCTGGAGAACTGCAAGTCTCTGGGATGGCAGTGCATACACTAAAAAAATGAAACCATACAACCATACAAGATCTGTGTGATCTTCCCTGCAAAAGGGATTTGGTTTCCCGGGGCTGGTATAGAAGCCCAAAACATAATGTACAACATTTCTAAGCTACTTATTTATTTTAACGTTCCTCGTCCTTTAATGTTGTATGGTTTCATTTTTTTTGTTGGGCAGCTCAAAGTGGGAGGAGTCTACAACAGCCAATCAAATATATCACCCATTGACTTTAATGGGGAAAGTCGAAATTGCTGCCAATGTTAGAGCTTTGGAGTTACACTCACCAAACTTCAATCACCATACCTCCCAACATTTTGGAAATAAAAAGAGGGAGAAAAAGATTTGGTGTGCAGAACTTGGTGAACATTTTTTGACCATGCTTATTTTTGTGGCCACACCCCCATATTCATTTTACAAAAAGTGGCAAGTTATGAACACATTTCTGTGGTTTTTATGTGTTATTACAGTTTTTTTAATGAAGGTGAATGCCCTTTAAGCTGCAAGTCACAGTTTCCCCAAGAGACCTGCTTATCCTAAATTATTACAATTGTTTCTTTGCTTATCTTAAAATTGTTACAAAAGTATCCAAGTGCACCTGACACATATTCTCGGCTCTCTGCCAAAGGCCAATTAAGTTTTAGAATCTTTTTCTGGCTTTTGAGTGCAGGAGACCAAAGAGAAAGTCGGGACATTTCAGTAACAATCCAGGACTATGGGTTGAGCTGTCAAAATCGGGACTGTCCCGCAAAAAAAGGGACAGTTGGCAGGTATTAATCACCTGAGGCCAGCCCAAATGAAAAAGGCGATATTTGTTGGATGCTGACTATTGGGCAGAGCTACAGACAGCATCAGATTTCAGTGGAAAATTTTAACTCCTGCCATTCTCACACATTTAACATCAGGGTCCACAAACTTTGCAAAGTTTGGCAGGCAAAAGTAGGCAGGTCCAACAACAGGCTGTTACGGTCTGTATGCAGAGAAGCCCATGTACTGCCCGGAATACTACAGGCTGAACAAGAGAGCCCTACATACACCGGTTTTCACAGACGCCCTTTTGGGGCCCCGGATTTTCTGCTGCGGAAATAGGCAGGGATCTTCTTCACCAATGAAGAGTACTTGAGCTTGGTGTCAGAAGGGTTAAAGAGATGGGTTGGTCAAAAACTAGCAGTGGTCAAAAGGAAGGCGGCAAGATTCGTAGTGCAATCAACAGGCAAGGGTCAAAACCAGTAAGGATAGTCAGTGGAAAGCGCTTTAGCAAGTTCAGAAGAGCTGAAGACAAGCTTGAGCAAATGTAACAACAGGAATGCGCCTTTTATTTTCAAATTTGGCGCCAAGTGTGATGTCAGCGCGTCCGCCGTCACCACGCATTGCGCATGTGCCCGAGCGCATCATGACCTCCTCTTACGCAGGCGCATGTCTGTGCGCACAGAAGACATCACACTGGCATGCGTCCGGACGCTAGTAAGGGCACTCGCTGGTCTCCCGGAGCGCCTTACACAGGCAATCAGATGTCACCTATAGACTTTCATTGGTTTACATTTAAACTGCTGCCATTCTTTAAATATTCATACCAAAGTCCTCAAACTTTGCAGGGAGTTAATCACCAGCAGGGCCGGAACTAGGGGCAGGCAGAGTAGGCACGTGCCTAGGGCGCAAAGCTGGGGGGATGCCAGGAATGTACCTTCTCTGTTGCCTGCCCCATGTCCAGTCCCCTCTCTCCCTGCAGTTATTGGCAACAGCCAATAAGATTTTGTTATTAACTTTGAATGGGGAAATGGAACCTGCTGCACAGTAGGGGTTGTTCACCTTGCAATCAACTTTTATTAAGATGGTTTTCCATTTTTTATTATTAGTGGTTTTTGGCTTTTTATTCAGCAGCTCTACAGTTTGCAATTTCAGCAATCTGGTTGCTAGGGTCCAAATTACCCTACCAACTGATTTGAATAAGAGACTGAAATCTGAATAGGAGAGGGCATGAATAGAAAGATACGTAATAAAAAGTAGCAATGACAATACATTCGTAGCCTTACGGAACATCTGTTTGTTAGATGAGGTCAGTGACCCCCATTTGAAAGTTTGGAAAAAGGCAAATAAATCAAAAAGTATAAAAAACAAATAATAAAGGCCAATTGAAAAGTTGCTTAGAATTGGCTATTCTATTGCATAGTAAAAGTTTACATTAATGTGAACCAACCCTTAAATGCCAGGGTCCCCAAACTCTTCACAGTTTGTCACTATGGGACTACAGTTTTAGGTCTGAAAAAGTGGGCGGAGCCATCAACAGCCAATTAGATTTCACCTATTGAATTTTATTGGTTTAAATTTAACATGCTGCCATGCTCATATGATTTATGCTAAGTTTGCAGAGTTAATCACTAGATAATTGTGGTTCAAGGTTAGAAAAGTTGGGCGGAGCTAATTTATATTTTTACTGTTTTGAGAAGAGGACATGTATCGCATGGCTGAAATATAATGAGCAAATGTAGTAGAGAAATTATATTAAACCCAAAGGTGTAATTTGGACCCTAGCAACCAGATTGCTTACATTGTTAACAGGAGAGCTGCAGAAAAAAAATATGAAACCAACTACAAACGGTCTCATTCTCTCATCATGTGAAAAGTTAATATAAAGGTGAACTACCCTTTTAAGCCCAGTTGATTGCTAGTAAATAAGTGATTATAAAAAGTAGTTACAAGTATGCCCTAACATTATTCAATGGATTGGGTTGATATTCGTATATGTACATTAGCCAAGGCCTCTGGCAATTAGTTTGTTACACACAAAGAAGCTTCTGTTGGTCAGAATTGACATTACCATCATGTATATTTGGGCAGTGGTGCATTTATGTATCTCAGATGATATTACTTGATATCTTATAATTCTCTATTTCTGCATATTGCAGTAATACTATTGACTATTTGGTGAATAGGAAAAAATAAAGCAGTGAAAGAAAAATCAAGAAGAGGGGAAATAGTAGTAATGTGGAGGGCAAGAGAACAATGTGTATGACCGGGAAGGATAAAGAATGAACTGAGAGGGGAGATTTCATTGCGTAAAGCCAGTGTCTCCTGAGGCACAAAGGTAATGAAGTGATCAACTGCTCTGTATATATTTAGCCTGACTAGGGCAATCCCGTGCTTTTGCATACTTGTGGACACAATTTTTTTTTATTGAAAAGAATAATGTAAAAGGATGAATAAATGAAACATGAATTATTTCTAAAGCATGGATAATTAAACAGCCCATAAAAAGCATTTGCTTATAATAGAAACTTTGATCGCTCAATATTGATGTATTATATGGGACTCATATGGGCAGTAACCCATAGCAACCAATCAGATGCTTGCTTTCACTGTTCAACCTGCAGCTGCCTGTAAAAAGCCAGTCATTGATTGGTTGCTATGGGTTACTGCCCAGGTGCAAATTTGGCCAGTGTTTAGAAATGAGCTGATTGCAGATGATAGAGACCATAATTACACCAAAATTTATATGATGTGTGAAGATAAAACATACTGATGCATGTAAGGTTATGTTGATATACATAGCTGTCCAAGACATGTTTTCAAGCTCTCCCGTCTCTCTGATTCTCATGTATAATGTGTGCGCTAATAGTGCTGATGAATCGAATTATTTTATTGCCAGTCCTAAAAGCTGACTGTTGGGCAGACCAGTTACCACTAAAGTGGAGTCTATGGGAGATGGCAAGATGTAGATCCTGTAACAGAATCCATTAGTAGAGTAATTAATATATGATAAAAATATGCTGTGGGAGTAGTAACTTATAATTTAGAGCTAATATTTGTATATCAAGACTAACAGTGTACAGGTGTTTTGATTTGCCCTCCAGGGGAGAACAGGAGCAATCAAACAGATTTTCTCAGCCTGTGTGCTTCCACACAAACAAGTGCTTTACTTTTATTGCTATCAGGAACGAATGGTGGACTGGGGTGTTTTAAAGGAGAATGAAAGGCTAAAATTAAGTAAGCTTTATCAGAAAGGTCTATATAAATACACTAGTAAACCCTTAAAGTAATGCAGCTCTGAGTCCTCTGTCAAAAGAAACACCACATTTCTTTCCTTCTATTTTGTACACATGGGCTTCTGTATCAGACGGGAAGAAAAAGGGGGGTCACCTCGCACACCCTGGCCGTCCGAATCTTGTGAAACCTGGTGCTTGGTGAAGGAGGTATTGGCAGCCTCCACGAGAGACAGAGAAGTAGAAAATCACCGGCACAACAGGATATTTCTAGCAGGGAAACCCTTGCTCGTTTTTTTGCGGATGCAAAGTTTCGGGGCTTGACAAAGGGGTTACGCCCCGAAATGTTGCATCTGCAAATAAACGAGCAAGGGTTTCCCTGCTAGAAATATCCTGTTGTGCCGGTGATTTTCTACTTCTCTCTTCTGTATCAGACATCATATTTTCAGCTTAAAGGGCATGTAAAGTCTAAAATAGAATAAGGCTAGAAATGCTGTATTTTGTATACTAAATATAAAAATGAACTTACTGCACCACAAGCCTAATCAAACAAATAATTTATGCTTTCAAAGTTGGCTACAGGAGGTCACCATCTTGTAACTTTGTTAAACATCTTTGCAAGACTAAGACTGTGCACATGCTCAGTGTGGTCTGGGCTGCTTAGGGATCGTCATAAACAAAGCTGCTTGAGTTCTGCATGGCTGGGAAGTAAGGAGAGGGCTCCCCCTGCTGTTCATAAGTATGATTGTTTCCCTGCTCAGCAGTTAGGGACCATCTGACAATTCCTATCCACAGCAGTAAATGAAGGTTTCTTATAAAAACGGTACACATTTTTTAATTAAAGTATATTGGAGATAGGTTTCTTTTTCATTAAAGAAAGTAAAAATTGGATTTTATTTTTTTGCCTTTACATGGCCTTTAAACCTCCAGGGCTAGGACTTGACCATGCTCAGTTTGCTCCTCTTCCCCCCTCACTGCTGTAATCTGAGCTCAGAGCTATGAGTGAGCAGGGAAGAGACTCAGACAGTAAGTGATGTCACACCTAATCTAATATGGTAACCGTTATCCTAAACAAACAGAGAGAGCTTCTAGAGCTGGTTACGCAGGTATGGTAAAGCATTCTAAAGAATAGAAATGACATTCTAGCTTGCATTGTTGTGGCTAATCTATTGGCAATAAACTGCCATGGTAGCTTTCCTTTAACTGCTGCTAATTTCTGCCTGACGGCAGTGGATAACGCTTCACATGTGCCATATCCGTTATGAAATGTAATGTCTTTTGCAGAACGCCATTCCGTTACTTGGTTACTCCAGCTTTACAGAAATCTGCGGCAGATGTGCTAAGAGAATTTGAATGGAAGGAAATGGAAAAATGGTCTTCCTACCCAGGGCTGAATAATAACGAGAAAAAGCTTTTCATTCCAGGAGGAGGTTTAAGAAAGGAATTTTATGATGATTGGTGGGTACAGTAACAAAAGGAAAAAAAACGGTTAATTCAGTTTGAAGTAACTTCTGGAAAATAATGGGAATTGTCTGTTTCTGTTTGGAAATGACTTAAAGGGGTGGTTCACATTTAAATTAGCTTTTAGTATGTTATAGAATGGCTAGAATTGGTCTTCGTTATTTATTTCGTTTATTTATGGTAACAAGTTTTAACATTCCTATTTGACCTGCTCTCACATACACCAACTAACTGGAATTAGTGACCCCAGCATCTGCCATTTCTGGTCTAGATTCTGCTGCGAAGCAAACATGTGAAGACAAGGATATTTTCTGCTGACTGCACTAATGTATGATTGTGCATAAATGAATGCGCACTAACAAATTTCAGAACAAGGATTACTAAGAAGAACATAAGTAACATTTTCTTGTATATGTAAATGACCATACTGGGAAAAAAAATCTGTTGGCCCGAAAGTGGATGCTTTGAATTAAGGCAGAATTTACAATTTCTTATAATACTGTTTAACATTGTACAGTTAGTAAAATGTTCTATTTAAAACTATTAAGGGTTTGTTTGCTTTTTATTATGGGACTGGTAGAACAGGACTCATAAGCATTCTGTCTGGTTTCTGCATCCATGCTGAAAACATAAAAATAGAACCTGCAGGAGTAGCTACTTTTTTTTAAAGGAGAAGGAAAGCTACGGAGGCATTTTATTGCCAATAGATTAGCTGCAATAGTGCAAACTAGAATGTTTTATTTATTCTGTAGAATGTTTTACCATACCCGAATAAAAAGCTCTAGAAACTCTCTGTTTGTTTAGGATAGGAGCTGCAGGATTAATGTGGTGTGACATCACTTCCTGCCTGAGTCTCTCCCTGCTCTGGGCTCAGATTACAGTAGAGAAGGGAGGGGTGGGGGGAGAGGAGCAAATTGAGCATGCTCTTGCCCAGGGCAATGAGGTTTAAACTGAAGGCAGGAAGTCTGATACAGAAGCCCATGTGTACACAATAGAAGGAAAGAAATGCAGTGTTTCTTTTGACAGGGGACTCAGAGCAACATTACTTTGGGGGTTTACTGGTATATTTAGATGGACCTTTCTGATAAGGCTTACTTAGTTTTAACCTTTCCTTCTCCTTTAAAGACAATTTAGTGGAAAAAGCTGTGTCAAAGCATTTTCAGAAGTGAGGTTAAACCCAGAATTTGTCACCTTTGGGGCTTGGAGACCCATTGGTTTTGTCCAAAGAATGGGGGGAAGAAATCAACAGACTTTATTTTATACACAAAAATACGTCTGATTTGGAAAGTTCCATGTCTCCTAAATGCATCAATGTGTGCGCTAACTAGAGGGCTGCTGCAAGCTGGAGGGATCTTTGGAGATCTCTGCAGAGTCTATGAATGCATGGGGGCAGTTTAGGGAGCTGCAGAGGAGGCCAAACAGCAGACATGTAGTTGTCACTTTTGGGATTTTTTGCACAGGCCCTGGAGTTGTTCCCTAGGGGCCTGTGAAAGAGCAGAGTATACTTTAATGTCTGTACCAACCAGTGCCAAAACACATCACATGAATGGCCAAAAAACCAGGATACATTCTTGGCAACCTATGCCTTTGCCTACCAACACAGAAGTGTACATGCTTGACAAACAAAGGCTTAAAAGGATTGTCATGATTTTTATGATGTTCTAAATTACACTTTTTACACTGTAAATAATTCACTCTACAATGTACAATTTCGTCCCTGAACCAGCAAGTGTATTTCTTTTTTTATTTGTAATATTGGTGTGTAGGCAGCCATCTCAGGTCATTTTGCCTGGTCATGTGCTTTCAGAAAGAGCCAGCACTTTAGGATGGAACTGCTTTCTGGCAGGCTGTTGTTTCTCCAACTCAATGTAACTGAATGTGTCACAGTGGGACCTGGATTTTACTATTGAGTGCTGTTCTTAGATCTATTAGGCAGCTGTTATCTTGTGTTAGGGAGCTGCTATCTGATTAGCTTCCCACTGTTCTGTTGTTAGGCTGCTGGGGGGGGGGCGGGTGTGATATCACTCCAACTTGCAGTGCAGCAGTATTGAATGACTGAAGTTTATTAGAGAGCGCAAGTCACATGACTGGGGGCAGCTGGGAAAGTGACAATATGTCTAGCCCCATGTCAGATTTCACAATGGATGGCAGTGGTACCAGCTATAAAAAAAGATTTCCATGTGCCACAAGCCTAAAGCTCCCCATACATGGGCCAATATTAACTGCTGACAGATCAAGTCGGCAGCTTATTGGGCAGTGTATAGGGCCTGTCGACGGGCTTCCCTGATCAATATCGGTCAGAAATAGATTAAAAATCCCATTAGACTGAGGAAAGCATTGGTTCTCCTCATTGTGTCCTTTTGCCCACGATCAGATCAGCCTATCGCCCACCTCAAAGTGGGGTGAGATCTGCTCGTTTGGTGACCTCACAAAACAAGCAGGTCTCTGTATGTATGGCCACCTTAAGATTGACGCAAAAATTTGTAAATGTCTATTTTTTTTGTAATATTTATGCAATACTTCTTAAAATAAAACCAGCACCAGATTTTAAAAAAATATTTAATGCTGCCAAAAAAAGTATAAAAATACAGTGTAAATGGCAGAATGATACAAAGTACTCTTCTAAAGTATCTTACATACATTTCTACAGTACATGCATTAGAAAACACTTGACAAAACATGAAGCGAGCTTGTTCTGCAAAGTCTGATGCTGGTGATGTTCTTGACCCCCTGGATGGCGAAGTTTACTTGGTAAACAGAAAACACAATGAGGTTGGCTCATTACTAAACCTCACATTTGATCCTGGAGAGGGTTTCATGTCTTGCTTTGCATGTCAGTGGTTTCACACTTTATTTGCTGTAGAATAGTCAGAAGCCGTGGAGGTTTAGGTGTCGTTGAGCCTCGGCCTATGACACAATGCAAAACAAAATGACCAATTCAGTAAGGGGAGAAAAAACAACCCTAGCAGAGCAAATCCAACACTGTTCCTTTTAGATCAATCATTAATGTGCTGTAACAAGCAAAACCGGCCATATGTACCCTGGGTAAGACTTGCGTTTACAGTATCTCAATGCTATGACTTAAATAAAAACACGGACACCTTGTGTGCTTGTAAGACATTTATTTGTTGTCCTGAATACAATGAAAAATAGACCAAGAGCTACATGTTTCCGATATAACAGACAGGAAGACTATTGCCGGGTTATTGCCATGGAATGTGCTCTGCTAAATCCCTATTGTAACTCGTTACGCTTTAGTGTTATGTTATGCTTTAGTGATTGCAAATGCAAGAGTCCTGTTGTACATCCATACATTTGCTATTATTACTCTATCTGCAAAATACTTTTTTTTGTTCAAACAAATGAAGGACAGACCAGGGGTGGCACTAGTTCAGCAGAATAACTTAGCTTTGTGTGGGTTGTAGCTCTTAAAACGGAACTATCGTGAAAATTAAATGTAATATTCGCTTCAGCATACTGAAATAAGAAACTTTCTAAATACCATCAATTAAAAATTCTGTACCGTTTCTGAAATAATCAAGTTAATCTTAACTATTCCTCTCTCAGCATCTGTTTCTCCTCATTCTGTCTTCTTGCAGGAGTTGGGCGTCATATTCATTGACAGTCAGATCCAATATATCTTATAGGGGGCTTATTTTGCCTAGAAGATGTATTAGATCTCACTATAGTAAAATCACCTGATGTCATGTCTCTCTAAATGCAGAATTTATGCAAAAGGAAGTAATTTTGTTAAGATTTTGTTTGTACTGGCATCAGTTATTTGAGTGTGCTTTAATATATCTGCTAGGAATAGAAGCCCCCCCCCATAAGATATATTGGATCATTCATCCAACATAGGCCTTGGCATTTCAGGTACACAGAGGCCCAATCAGCCCACACAGAGGCCCAAACAGCCCACTAAATAGTAACTTTCTATGGCACCTTACAGCAGCCCCTCTGGCATTTGCCAGAACCCACTGATTGCCAGTCTGGGCCTGTCCGACACCCAACTGCTGCATGAAGACAGAATGAAGAAAAACAGATGCGGAGAACGGAAAAGTGAAACAACGCATCATTTTTAATTGATTGTATTTAGAAAATGTCTTACTTCAGTATGAGGAAGCTTATATTAAATTTTAATTTTCGCAATAGCTCCCCTTTAACTGTCCACATACAAAAGGTTGTATATCTTTGTTCTGAACTGAAAAAAGCAGTGCATGTATAATACCTACACACACACACACAATTCACAAATATGGCTTTGTGCAGATGCAAAACAATCTTAATCCCACTATGCATTATACGAAAAATAGGTTATATAGTGAATAAAGTATCCCATATAGTCAAATATAAGGATATTATAAGTCACAGAGGATTCCCATGACCATATAAAAGCATGAGGCTGAAGGCCAAGTGCTTTTATACAGGTCATGGAACTCCGAGGCGACTTCTAATATCCTCATATTTTCCAACAAGGGGTACTTTATGCACTGTATAACCTATTTTTCCCATAATTTATAGTGTGATTTAGATTGCGTGGATACAATCTAGGAACAATTCAACCAAATAGACTTTAGAGAACTAGTTACAAGGTGACTGTGATAAATGTGAGTGCATCAAAACATCACATTTCCATTAATAGATATTTAACATAAATAGATTTGCAAAAGGCTGTATTATGGGAAAAAAGCTAATTAAACAGCTAACATTTCTAAATTATTCCAGTTCCCAAAATCTAAAATAATTTTAAATTAAGAACTACGCACACATTAGCACAACAAAACAGAAATCACAGCGAAAACAGAGGTGGCCATGGTGAAATTTCACAGCTCTCTTGACTTGCATAGGACTTTTAGATGCATATTTAAAATTAATAAGCTTTAAAAAAAATAGTACACAAGTGAATTGAGAGCAGTGGAATTTCCCTCTGACAAACGGGTTGTCAGCTCTCTAGTTTTCTCTTTGATAATTATGCCCTATTGTACCTCAACGGATCTGACAAATAATACCAGATTACGGGCCAGATTTATTAAGGTTCGAATTCTAAATTCGAATTTTCAAGTTGGATATTTGGTCAAAACTCACAAATTGGAGTTGGGAATAATCCAAACAAATCGAATTCGAGTCTTCGCCAACTAAATCCTGCCGAGTTCATGTAGAAGTCAATGGCAAAGGTCAATTGACCCATTTGAAGATGTTAATAGATATCCCGACATTCCAGGTTTTTTTGGAGAAAAAACTCGATACGAGTTTAATCAAATTCCATTTGAGTTTTCGGGTTGGTAATATTTGATCGAGTTTTAGACGTTTAAGTTTTTTCTTAAAGGGCACCAATCATAACTAAAATCATTTACTAAGTAAATACACTATGTGGAAGTTCAAGAAATCTGATTTTTAAAACAGTTAGAATTGTATAATGTAAATGATCAGCTCACTATACCTTTTGCAAGATCTCCCCCATCTCCACTGCAGTTCTAGCTGGGGCAGGCATCTTGGATTTCACTGGCTCCTCCTACATACATCTTCCCAGCCAACTGTTGAAATTCCTTGGTTGCTTATCAACCCTTCTAAGCTATTTTCAAATCAGCCAAACCTCTGTTAGCTGCTGTTCAGTAGTGCTGCCACTTTCTGGAAGTTAGTGTGTCCCCTTCATTTGCATAATAACATCACCAGCAGGGGACAAGATAGGGAAATCTCGTGCTACTTTTAGTGGAGGAGTTTACTAAAACAAGGCATTCTGGGTAGAATACTCAAGGCAATGCTACAATCTGAGCATTCTCCTGAAATTTGCATTTTATAGTCTCTGTTATAGTCTCAGCATGGACTCCCCCAGTGAAAGAACCCATTTGACAAAGTAAGGGATTTTTTAAAACATGCAGTTTTTTTCAAAAAACTATATATGTAGTTTGATTAAACGTGTTTAGCTTGTACTGGTCAGATTGTTAATATGCGTTTGATTTTGGCTGTGATAGGTGCCCTTTAAATAAGATACTATTTGAGTTTCGAGGTCATTCAAGGTAAAAAAAAAACCCCCCAAAAACCTAACATTTGACCTTTGTTTATATGCACATATAGGGGCTGATTTTATCAAAGATTGAGATAATGAGATTATGGGCAGGCTTTACTAAATATATACAATAAATAGTTGTGATGCATTTTAGTAGAATCTTTGGGAAATGGAATACCGTGTATACGTGCATATTACACGTGGAAATAATCCGATTAATCAGTATTGTATATTCTCCTATACAGTTGTAGTCCTCTGCATGTTTTTTTTATCTAAAAGGTATGTGGGTGGTCCACTCCCAGTAATCAGTACTGAGCTGTCCTATTAAATACAGAATATTAAGAAATATTAGCCAGCTTTAAGAGGCAATGTAAGCATGATATTGCTTTCTATAGCAAAGGCAGTGTACAACAAGGTTGTCCAGACTATTTCCAGGTGACACTCATGTTATATTGAGAACTGTGACTCAACAATAACTTGATGATGCCGTTTCAACATACCGGATATAAAGCTCCTATTACACTGGCAAAATATTTCCACAATTAGCACTTATATAGAAAATGTGCGCCTTTATGTTAAAAGGCAAGAGTTTATGTAATAAAAGGCACAACATTTACCCAGGTGCAGTAACCAATCAGCAGGTCACATTAAATGCAAACATTCGATTTCTATGGCTTACTGCACCTAGGCAAGCTTAGTGCCTTTAATTACATAATGGGACTGGTCTTTAAAAGAGCACTGCTATTAAAATATCTTCTAAATATTCTATTTCATCTATTTATGACTGTTGATCATAATATACAAATGGAGAGTGGGAAAAAATACATTGCTATTGGGTCTAACAAACTAGTTAGGTCGCTGTCTACAATGTTATTTTCAGAAGTAATGCTGCGGAAGAACATAAATGATAAATCCTACTTACAAATGAATATATCTTCCCTCTGAAATGCAGAGGGTCCTTGAAAAAACAGGCATAAAAAACAGTTTCAACAAAAAGTCTACTTTGTGGCACCTCTTAGAAGGCAGCACTGGATTCTGTACCTTAAAATCCCTCTTTGATTTTGTTACAAATAACCGCTGTCGTTATCTAGGTCTCTCTTCCTTTCTATTATATATATATATATATATATATATATATATATATATATATATATATACACACACATACACACTTAGGGGTAGATTTATTAAGGGATTTCCTGTACAAGTCAATGGGAGAGGTCCAGGGATCAATTTGGAGATGTTTGCAGCCTTCCTGACATTCAAGTTTTTTCAGAGAAAAAACTTGAATAGAGTTTTGGATAATTCAAAACAAATTCGATTTCAATTTTCGGATCGGTAAAATTCGACAGAGTTTTAAAAATAAATTTTTTATAATTATTTTACACCAGTCAAATTTTGAATTCCATCGAATTTAAGGGAGTTTAAAAAAAAACCTGCAGCTCCCTTCACTGATACAGCACTGACTAAGTTAGTGTTCTTGCACCCAGGACTCACAACTTCCTAAAATTAGAAAATTATTAGGAACGCTGGGCTGATGAAAAACACTTTTTGTCTGGGCCAGAGCACCACGTTTTCACAAGAAAAAAATCCAGGATACTTGCAGCACCACACTTTTTTTTTTTTTTATTTGCCAGCTATTTCTAGCATGGGATTCGGCAAGACATAAGCACAGTATAGTATCTCTAGTATACTGCATTAGCACCCCTCTCCCCAAGCTCATGCAAGGAATACATTAAGGTTTTCTTGTCCTTTAAGAAAATGTATTACGTGTAGACTGTCATTCTTCTAATACCCTACTTAAGGGCATTGTTATGATGGAGTTTCCCAACCCCCTAGCACATTGGGGTGTTTTGTCCACAGTTGCTTATAGGAGGAGAGCAGTGGCAGATAAAACACTCCCCTCCGGCTTTTACCACTTGAACTACAGAATGACAAGTGTTGGGTTGGATGTACACAAAGAGCTGCCTGCTGGACTAATGGTGCATAAATGTCCATCTGTAACTAGCATAAGACAGGGGACAACAACATGACTGTTACGTACATTTAATAAACTTGGGCTATGATACTCATGGTAATGGGAATACAAATATTTTACTTATTTTTACTTTATTTACACATCAGAGGATCAAATGTTTTTAAGCCACAATACTGACCATCTAATGATAAATAAAGAAAATGGTTTAAGTCCCAGGACTGAAGCAAACTGTGTAAAAAGTTGAGGAAAGTACAAAAAAAACAGACATTATTTAGGTTAGATACCCATTGGAGGTATAACAGTACCAAACTAGGCTACAATTTTTTAAATAGGACTTGTGTTTAAAGAAAACTGAAAGCTCGTTAGCCACCTAAAATCTACCCCAACACACAGAACTAAAAACGTTAGCAGATAGAAGCCTTACAATAAATTCCCCCCCCCCATATTTGCTCCAGATCACTGCTTATTAAAAAAATCTATTATTAAAAGTTCTATTAAAGTGGACCTGCCACCCAGACACAAAAATCTGTATAGCAAAATTAAATATGAAATCCAATTTCTATTTGTTATTAAAGCATGCATAGCTGTTGTAAGCTCATTTAAAAATCTCAGCTGTCAATCAAATATTGCCTGCCCCTCCTCTATGCCTTAGGCATACAGGGCAGACAATTACTTCCCTTCCTAGATGTCCCCTTTAAAATGGGTGAAAATCCACATCTACAATATGTATAATTTGCTTTCTTTTGTTACAGTTTTGTAAAGTCCCTAGTACATTTTATTGCTAAATAATTAGATACAAAAGAGACGTGTGCAGTACAGGTATGCTAGCTTCATGAACCATGATCATCTTCTTTACAAAGAAAACAGCTAGGTAAATTGGTCCTATATTTCTACATTCAGCATATAAGTGAACAGTTATGTTTACTTGAATTATTGGATTTTTCCAAAGGTTGTAATTCACTAAAGAGGCACGGTTTTATTCCACCAAAAACAGTAATTTATTTACCAGGTGTACTTTTTCCAGCTCTTGAATATGCCCCAAAAGCCCAAATGACAGGTAAAACTAATTTGTTGCTGTCTGGTCTTTGGTATATACTGGTTACCTTCTACCTTTATACGTATTAGGCTTCAGTAAGTGAACCTCTAATCTCAATAAATTAAATCAAACTTTGGCAGGAATATGACGGCATCCCTTTAATGGCCATATAATGGTCCTCTAGAAATTCAGCTAACGGAATTCACGGATTCACGGAAAAATTATATAAAATGAAAATGCAACATTACAATCATAATTGCTTCTTAAATTAAAGGTTTAAATAAAGCGTTGACTGCATATAAAACAATCAGTTCACATAACATCATTACTTACTTTAGAATTACCCAACTCATACATGGTAGGAAGGGTGCACATTTAATTTAAATTAAGTAAATGGTTCCACTTAAAGGCATTGGGAGTTGCCCTAAACAGAATACATACATAAATGACACTTTGGATCGCAGGTAACTATACCAGTCTGTCACTATCAGGGAAAGCTCAACTGCAGAGGCACCCTCTCTGCATCCTGAACGCCAGAGCTGAAAGTTATAGTTCAGTAACAGCTAGCGGTCTAAAGACTACTGAAGGCAGTCGGCAACAATACATTATTACAATGTATTGTGCGACTGCATGAAACAAAAAGAATAATGCAAAGCGAGAACAATTGTCCTTGTTCTCGCTTTACAAAAGGTAGCAGCTTTAGAAGGAACATTTAAAATCCCAAATTAGCTGCAATACAAGTCCTGAGACCCTGATATCATATGATTTTAGTGATCAGAACCATCTAAGATAATGTCTCAGGAGTTGACTTGCACCAGTCACAGCACCAAGGACAATGTTAGGGCATTTATAAGACTTGCCCACTCAAGCACCATAATCAAGGAACATACATTTTCCAACAAACATATGCCCCTGATAACAGCACCGTTGCAAAACCAATTGTAATGAGAAAAGGTTTCCAATATAACCACCTTTTTCTTTTTCGTTCCACTTCATTCATCATAATTTTCTGCACCTTCTGGGTTGTATTTGCCTTCCTGTCCTCTCGGTGCCTCTTCCTTATTACACTAGATCACAGAAAGAAAAAAATACAGTGAGGAGTATACAACTGAGCAAAGTAAAGTTTCGTTGTACAGAGAAAGGAATCAATCTGTGCAACAATTCCAATTTTCTATTGATTGGGGTTAATTATTACAAATGTAATTTACGTCTAAAATGTTAATCTGTGTACAGATATTTCAAACGTTGCACCTCTCATACACATAATAACGAATAGGCAACGTTCAGACTGGTCAATGGGGCCTTCATAAAATTTAGGGATGCACCGAATTACCACTATTTTGGATTCGGCCGAACCCCCGAATCCTTTGTGAAAGATTCGGCCGAATACTGAACCGAATCCGAAAATTTGTTTTGTGACAAAAAGTCACGCAATTTCCCTCCCCACTCCTAATCTGCATGTGCAAATTAGATTTCGGATTCGGTTCGGCCAGGCAGAAGGATTCAATAGTAGAACAAAAATAATGAAGACGCAATGCCAATGCGGGTGGGATCCTGTCATCGGGAAACATGTTTTTTTCAAAACGCATCAGTCAATAGTGCTACTTAAAGGGAAGCTGACACCAAAAAAACTTCTTTTAAAAAAATGATTTTTCATTTGAAGTTACCTATATGTCATGCTGACTGTTTTCTCCTTAAAGCTTTCTTTCACTTAATAAACCCAGTTCTGCATCCGACTGTGGCAGCCAGACTCCTGCTTCCTGTCAGAATGTGAGCTCGATGATGTCACAAAGGGGGCAGAGCTTCCTCCTCCTCTCCGCTATATCTCTGGCGTCTGTGAACCATGTGTGCTTTAGTAACTGATTTGCTAAGTACTGTAACTTGGTCATCATTTATATAGTTTCTTTATTATTATATAATGAAGTATAAATGCATATTCATTCTCTTTCTCACAGTGTCACACTGTTTCGGTGACTTGCGGCTGCCGCTGCGGAACTGTTATGTCCTCCTCCTCCTGAGGCTTCTCCGATCCAGCCGGCAAGACTGTGGCAGCAGCGGAGGACAAACACAGGCCCCTGTCCTGGAGTCGGAAGGGCTCTCCTCCTGACGGGCGAGTTTTGGCGCAGAGAAGATGCGCACGGAATTAGCACGTCTCTTAGCGCCGAAGACAGTCTGCTCGCCGGGCCTTGATACATCACGCGGTGCACTGGGTTGAGGGCGGATGGATTTGGTGACGTCATTTGCGCGCTAAGAGACGTGCTAGTTCCGTGCGCATCTTCTCTGCGCCAACACTCGCCCGTCAGGAGGAGAGCCCTTCCGACTCCAGGACAGGGGCCTGTGTTTGGCCTCAGCTGCTGCCACAGTCTTGCCGGCTGGATCGGAGAAGCCCCAGGAGGAGGAGGACATAACAGTTCCGCAGCGGCAGCCGCAAGTCACCGAAACAGTGTGACACTGTGAGAAAGAGAATGAATATGCATTTATACTTCATTATATAATAATAAAGAAACTATATAACTGATGACCAAGTTACAGTACTTAGCAAATCAGTTACTAAAGCACACGTGGTTCACAGACGCCAGAGAGATATAGCGGAGAGGAGGGGGAAGCTCCGCCCCCTTTGTGACATCATCAAGCTCACATTCTGACAGGAAGCAGGAGTCTGGCTGCCACAGTCGGCCACAGTCGGATGCAGAACTGGGTTTATTAAGTGAAAGAAAGCTTTAAGGAGAAAACAGTCAGCATGACATATAGGTAACTTCAAATGAAGAATCATTTTTTTAAAAGAAGTTTTTTTGGTGTCAGCTTCTCTTTAATAGTGCACTGAAATCCATTTCTCAAAATAGCAAACAGATTTTTTTATATTCAATTTTGAAATCTGACATGGGGCTAGACATTTTGTCAATTTCCCAGCTGCCCCTGGTCATGTGACTTGTGCCTGCACTTTAGGAGAGAAATGCTTTCTGGCAGGCTGCGGTTTTTACTTCTCAATGTAACTGAATGTGTCTCAGTGGGACATGGGTTTTTACTATTAAAGGGGAAGGAAACCTAGTTGGCGCAAAAACCCTCCCCCCTCCAGTGTGTTGCCCAACCTCCCCCCTGGCCTACCCGTCCCGCTGGGCAAATGCCCCTAACTTGTTACTTACCCTTCTGCGCAGGTCCAGTCCAGGGAGTTCACAGACGACATCTTCTTCCACGCGATCTTCCTGCTTTGAACAGCGTTTTTGCGCAGTATGAGCATTTCGCCGGTACGGATCTACTGCGCATGCGCCAAAAGTCACAATGTACTTTTGGTGCATGCGCAGTAGATCGTACCGGCAAAATGCTCCTACTGCGCATGCGCCGGTCAAAGCAGGAAGAAGATCGCGTGGAAGAAGATGTCGTCTGTGAACTCCCTGGACTGGACCTGCGCAGAAGGGTAAGTAACAAGTTAGGGGCATTTGCCCAGCGGGACGGGGGGAGGAGGGTGGGTGGGCAACACACGGGAGGGGGGGAGGGTTTTTGCGCCAACTAGTTTTCCTTCCCCTTTAAGTGTTGTTCTTAGATCTACCAGGCAGCGGTTATCTTGTGTTAGGGAGTGTTATCTGATTACCTTCCCATTATTCTTTTGTTTGGCTGCTGGGGGAAAAAGGGAGGGGGGTGATATCACTCCAACTTGCAGTACAGCAGTAAAGAGTGATTGAAGTTTATCAGAGCACAAGTCACATGACTTGGGGCAGCTGGGAAATTGACAATATGTCAAGCCCCAAGTCAGATTTCAAAATTGAATATAAAAAAATCTGTTTGCTCTTTTGAGAAATGGATTTCAGTGAGAATTCTGCTGGAGCAGCACTATTAACTGATTCATTTTGAAAAAATTTTTTTTTCCCATGACAGTATCCCTTTAAAGTACCTCCAAGGCTTTAATATGCGGAATATAACCAAACGTTTCAGGCAGAAGGATTCAGCCGAATCCGAATCCTGCTGAAAAAGGCCGAATCCTGGCCGAATCCCGAACCGAATCCTGGATTCGGTGCATCCCTAATAAAATTACATATTTTTTTAATGGTCCACACTTTTTCCTGTGAAATATTACATATAGATATAATTTCCTTGACAAATCACCTTTAAAGTACTGAAAACTGAACTGAAAAACAGCTTTGCATAAAGGTGGAAAGTGTTGTTTGAAATCTGTTGTGTTAATCCAAATAAATAGGAAGGGAATATTTCTCCATTACCTTTCTGCATTGCCATCCACAACATCCTGAGGTCTGATACTGGATTCTGACTTATTCTCATTTATTTCTTGGTCTTCTGTTGAAAGTCTGTTACCATTGTAGAGCTCTCCAGGCTGTCTATGAAGAGAGGAATATCGGTCTGCTTTGATGGAATCATCATCCTCATCATCATCATAATCTGGAAGTTCTTCAATATGGTCCTGCAAAGTAAACTGTTTATACCTTAATTAATAAAAAGATTAGGTACTGAATGTCACAAGATACAAATGAATCACAAAAACAGAGCACCAGTCAGAAAGACATAAGAGCTTAACCATATTGTTTCAATAGATGCAGGAATTTTAACTATACATTTTTAAAAAGTTGTTAAGAGTTAAAAATGCTGTTACTTTGTAATGTATTACTTTTTTACTGCCCTTTACCCAAAATACTTTTTGCATTTAGGTAAATGAAGGGCTTGTTCAAAACTGGTGACTTTCCTGCATCTCAGCCACTGGAACAAAACTTGGCAGAATGTGATTCACCTTCTGGGTAGCACTTGCTTTCCTGTCTTCTTGTCTCCTCCGAAATGAACTGGAGCACACAGAAAAAACGTTAACGAGAGTTTTATACAAAGCAAAAGTCACAGAAACAACTAGGAGAACTACATGAATGAAAGACACTTATGTTATATGTAAAGAAACGTGAAAGGTTTGCATTTATAGAATACCTTTCTGGCTTGCCTTCCCCGTCGTCCTGAGGTTTAATACAGGCTTCCAAACTGTTTTTAACTTGATCCGAAAGCCTATTTCCGTTACACCTCTCAGCAGACTGTCTTTGGAGAGAGAGTCTGTCTGTTTTAGGGCTTTGGTCTTCTTGTGAGAGTTCTTTCCAGTGGCCCTGCAAATTATAGTATTAACATCTAGATAAGAGAACAGAATTACTTTCTCTGACAGTGGTATTATAAGGATATTATGCAATTCAAGCAGGCCTGTCACCCAGGCATAAAAAGCTGTATAATAAAAGTCCTTTTCAAATTAAATATGAAACCCAAATAAATTTTTTATTAAAGCATTCATATCTGTTATAAATGCGTCTGAATATCTAATGTCAGTTATTGCTCAACTTATTGCTTAGGCCAGGGGTGCCCAGGACGTCGATCGCGGTCTACCAGCAGATCCCTGTCATGTTCCTGGTAAACCTCAACCTGGGGCCCCGGCATCGGTAGTGAGCAAGAGAGGGCTGGCTGGGCTGAGAGCAGAGTGGAAGGGCAGGCTGTGCCTTCAAAGGCTCCTGAAAGATCCAAACTATTCCTAACCAAACCTTCCATTTAATAAAATATATCAAATGGTTAAATAGATAGGCTGTAGAAAATAAAAAAGTTTCTAATATAGTTAGTCACAAATGTAATCTATAAAGGTTGGCGTGAGTGGATGTCTAACTAAATAGCCAGAACTCTACTTCCTGCTTTTCAGCTCTCTAACTATGAGTTAGTCAGCGATTATAGGGGGGGGGGTCACATGGGACATAACTGTTCAGTGAGTTTGCTTTTGATCCTTAGCATGCAGGTCAGATTCAAAAGGTTATGACCCATATGTCCCTCCTCAAGTCACTGATTGGTTTCTGAATGGTAACCAATAAGAGAGCTCATTCCAGCTGCTATAGTTTACATTTTTGGCTGACTAACTACATTGAAAACATTTTTTATTTTGCACAGCCTATCTATTTACCTAGTTTTAATTTTTACACGGAACAATCTCTTTAAACATGTTGAAAAAAATAATAATTGATAAATGGGTTATTTCTGTGCTTAGTGCTTGTATTCTGGTTAGCAGTTGGGTACATGGTCCTTTACACTTATTGCAATGTGCTCAGTTCACAAACAACACTCCGTAAATCATAAATTAATATATTAACCTGAAGACTTGAGTCACCCATGATACATTTTGATCCCTCTATTACTGCCATGTAGGAGAATCTCAGTTGACCTGGAGTCTGAATTAGTCCCATGCGATACTTTCGCATATCCAACAAAACTTGCTTGATATGAACCGAACATGGGTCCTTTCTTTTCTCCATCTGATAAAAATAAGCAAATGTATTTTAAATTTAAATCTTGAAATGAAAAAATTAAAGTTAAAAATTTTTTTACGAACAATAAAAAGGCATATATAGAAGGTAAATAAGTGAATGCCTTTTCCTGTAATTGAAGATGGATTTTAACTAATGGCTGAAGAAAGGCGGTTTTATAAATATTTTTCAGCAATAACCTGTGGGTCAGAAATGCTTAGCATTTAGGGTAAAAAGTTTTATGTGCAAAAGCACAATCAATTACTGCATAACAACTTTCTTCCACAAAAAGGTTATGTATAAACAAAAGTAGAATATATGAAAAAAGAACTGTTGTCTTTAGTTCTTTAAAGCATTACTGGGCTTAGTCTGTTAAGCATATGCCAACATATAGAGATAAATGATCACACAATTCGAGGGAAACAAAAACATTTCACCTACCAAGACAAGACAGGTGTCAACCAGTGAAAATGTCCCAGAGCGTCCAATTCCAGCACTGCAATGAACTACAGCGGGTCCATTTTGAAGGCTAAGTGAACGAGACTCTCGTACTTTGAACAAGAAGTTTAGGAATGAAGCTGGAGATTGTGGTACCCCAAAATCTGGCCAAGTTGTATAATGGAAGTGGAAAATATCTCTTGTTTCTCCTGTCTAAATATAAAGCAGGTTCTGTTAATAAAACAAGTGTGTAAATAGGGAGACTATTTTCCTTTATACTAAATAATAAATAGATAAACTGGCACCGAGAATCAAACTTATCCAACTTCTGATCTTTAACCTATAGCAAAGTTCTGATTTCAGAAGTACTATACCTTTTCTGCCTTCCAGAATGCTACATGATTTGAAGGGAAACTACACCCCTAAATATTGCAGGTCTCTTAAAACATAAAAGACTTTTCAAGAATAATATACTTTTCTAGTAGTATGTGCAATTGGATAATCTTTTATAGAAAAACTGCCATTTTAAGTACTAAAGTCATCTGGCTCATATAGTGCATCGTGCTCACACAAAACCATGGGCACGAATATATGCCGTTACCTCGGCCAATGAATAGACAGAGCTCTGTCTTATACTACCACACCTTTTCCTGTTACAGTAAGAACCTGCATTACTTCCTCTCAGGTGATCTATGAAGGAGCACACAGAACATCACAAAATAAAATAAATGTAAAGGTGCAAGATTTACAAATGTGTTATGCTAATGTGGCAAGATTGATTCTGAATGTATAGTTTTTTGTTAAAATCAGAATAATGAGTAACAATGGATAAAACCTACTTTAATATCTTGTAACTGTAGTAATCGGACTGTGTAGTAGGACTTGATATCTTCAGACAGCAGTTTGACACAAAGCCCAGTTTCCTTGTAGAATAGAACCTCTTCCTCTGGGGTAGGCCAGTACTGCGCACATTTTACCTGTAAAGGATAAAGAGCGTTGTTAAATGAAATAAAAAGTAACAAAGCATCATTTGAATAAATATGACACATTTTCAATGGTTCTAAACCACATTTCTGGTTGATGTTATTGCTTTAGAATTTCTGCATAAACTTCTTTCCCATAATACCATCTAATTTCTGCAGTGCACCATTTTCCAGCAAAACAGCCGTACAACATAACGCTGCCACCCCCATTCTACAAAGCTGGGATGGTGCTCTTTTGTATAAAAGACTCAGCCCTTTTCCTCCATACACAGCAATGATTCTTATGGCCAAACAGTTCTATTTTTGTTTTATAAAACTCGATCAAAGACTTGCAAGTCATGGCAATGAAAGACTCACTTAAAGGAGAACTAAACCCTAAAAATTAAAGTGGCTAAAAATTCCATATTTTATATACTGCACGTATTGCACCAGCCTAAAGTTTCAGCTTGTCAATAGCAGCAATGATCCAGGATTTCAAACTTGTAACAGACGGTCACCATCTTGGAAAGTGTCTGTGACACTCACATGCTCAGTGGGCTCTGAGCAGCGGTTGAGAAGCTAAGCTTAGGGGTCGTCGCAAATTATCAAACAGAAAATGAGGTTGACCTGTAATATAATCTGATGCTACAGGGCTGATTAATAAATTCTGATTGCACTGGTTTCTGTGCTGCCATGTAGTAATTATCTGTATTAATTTCTAATCAGCCTTATATTGTGACATTTATATTTTATGTATACTGTATATTGTGAGTGGGTCCCTAAGCTCAGTAAGTGGCAGCAGCACAGATCATGTGTAGCGAATCAGCAGAAAAGAAGATGGGGAGCTACTGGGGCATCTTTGGAGACACAGATCTTTTACTGCTCAAGGGCTTTGGTTGCCTTGGGCTGATAGAGAAGCCCAAAACATAATGTACAACGTTTCTAGACTACTTCTTTAGTTAAGCTTTAGTTCTCCTTTAATGGTGGTTCATACAAAGGTACAAAATGCCTATGGTACCGAACACCTTCATCTCATTCACCTGTTCCTGTTGTCCTAGGGATCATGTGAAATTTTAGGAGCAAAGTTTGTTCATCCCTGTGTATTATATGAGCCGCCTCATTAATGGATATAGTGTCTGCATGGTGACAACGGTTTGTACATATTCTTGTCAGACCTAAGAAGAAACCGGACTTGTGGAGATCCACAATTCTGTTTGTGGTTTTGGCTGCGTTGCTTGGATTTTCCCATGGTATCAAGGGAAAACAAGTTATGGTTCTGATGCAGGCTTAACAGACCACTTGAAAATTCAGGGACACCTCTAGTAATTTTATTTAAATGCAATCAATGCAGTCCTGCAAAAAACATTTATCAGAAGTGTCACTGAATTTTTTAGTGATATTGTAACCTTATTGTAAGGTAAATCCTCAATAACTATATAAAATAAAATTACGATGGCCAATTGAAATGTTGCTTAGAATAACAACATGATAAACGTGAACTTGTTTGAACATCTTTAGCATAGGTGTATATAAACTGTATTTTTATAGTATAAGAAGGTGGGAAAACAGTAAACTATATACAGTATATTTTTTAGTTCAGGGGACTAGAAAAAAATGGTAGGATGTAAAATTGAAGTTTTACTGTATTTATCTTTAACTGCTTCCATCAGACAATGTTTGGCTCTTAAACGGAAATGAAGCTCCACTGCTCCATTTGTTGGCTAACAAATGTACATTATGTTTAGCATGCTGCCTTATCTAATAAAAGAGCATTAGGGTCAGTTCTCAAGCAGCACTGACACAGCTCCCATTGCCTGACACTCAGGAGGTGTTGCGCTCCTCCTCTCCCATATTTCAGGGGTTTTAATGAGGATAATTGTAGTGGAACTCTGTAACAGGACCTATGTGCTCCACACTGTTGCAATCAAGGCCTTCAGACCAACTTCACTTCCTGACATTCAGTGGTTACTGTGACTGTACAATACAGGAAGCTCGTGTACCGTAAATCTTCAAAAGCTTTCACTCCTTGTGGCATTATAGGAAACACTAAACAGTACAGTACAATATCAACTTCATTTTAATATTTAAAGGACATGTCAACCCAAAAAAAGATTCTTCCCCTAATAAAAGAAAACACAATTATAAGCAATTTTCCAATTTTAATTTATTAAAAATGGTTAGTGCTTTAAAAGTTATTTCTAAATGTAATTGCTATTGAAAGCAGCATTTGCTTAACTCCTGCTTGTTAATTTTTAGACAATATTGCAAAGCCAGTCTTCTTCATCAAGTCAAGTTGGTTAATTCCTTGGCTTGTGTTGCATGGTTTCAAAAGCCAGAGCCCCAGGGCAGAAAATAGAAAGGGACAAACTGCTTTCAATAGCAATACATATACACATAATGTAAAAATAGAAAATTTGTAATGTATGAATACTGCAAAGTTTCTTAGAATTATGTTTTCTTTTATTAGACAACAACATTTTTTTTGGGAGTTATATAGTTACATAGTGAAATTGGGTTGAAAAAAAAAAAAAAAGTCCATCAAGTTCAACCCCTCCAAATGAAAGTTGGCATGTCCTTTTTTAAATACACCTAATTTTTATTTCTTGCTTTTTTTACTACTTGCTGTATGTGCAATACACCTCAATGTAAAAATAACAAGTAACCAAATGGTCAATAATTATTTTTAGAGAAGACAGGTCAGTTACGCCAATATTCGTGGTGTCAGTACATCAAACAGTCTGAAACAGAAAAAAATATATATGGTGCTGACCTATATTCAGTAAATAGCTTGAGCAAATGTTTTCAGTACCATGAAGATTCACAGGCTGAACACCGCCTTTACATCCTAAGGAATTTGCCTTTTCTATGCTAAAGGTTCCTAGTACAGGTAAAGCAGAAATACCTGAAAGATTAGGGATGCTACTGGAATCTGCACTAAAGGTTATGTAACAGAGCTTTCCACAGTAGAATCAGTACTTTACAGACTACTTCTCTATAAACAAATGCATCTTTTCCCCACATTAAGATCTGAAACGTATTACACTGGCAGCAGAAAAACAATTAGCTTCTAAGAAAATTTTACTCACCGCATCCTTTTCAATAATTCGGTTTAACATCACAATTGCCTTACTTTTTTGTTGCCATACCATTAACCAGAAATGGCAGCAGGTGTTGGGAAGAGGGCCCTGTAATAAAAAGCACACATTATAAAATGCTTTTTGCATTGTATGGAACTTAAGATAAATTAGCCCCTGTCCTACTGAATCTTGCAATCCAAGGTCCTTATCACACAAATGCGGTGACTGGTTTTATTATTAAAATAATTAGACTGGTCTTGGAAGTTGTGCATTCTATGCAATTAATTGAATAATTTTAAGCAATGCAAAGATAGTGAGTAATGTAATGTCTTTCTAACAAAGTTTACCAGTATTCTCAAGAGGCAAATTCAACCGGAGCTGCAGCTAGGAATATGGTTGTATGTTTGTATAATAACTAGTGTAGAACTATAGGAGAGATGCAAAGGTGTGTCTTGGAACATTCATGGAAACCTCCTTATTGTTGCTCCCTCATGAGTGAGTGACAACTGGACAGCACAAAAGACATCAGTAAGGCTCACTGTATGTCCATGGTTTGCTTCTGCTGGCCCAACACTGGCACAGCAGAAAAGAAAACCAATTTAACCATCACCGACACCATAGGGTGCTACTGATCTTAAGTTGTGTGCTTCCTACAGCAAATTTACTACTACTTGCCAATAGTGATGTGCAGGCTGTCCGGATACCCAAGGGTTGAGGCTGATTTGTACCACTTCTATGTGGGTCTTACAAATGAAAACATTTTGGTGGATTGGGTCAGGTGCAGGTGAAGGTTTTTCCTGACCCACACATCACTACGTGTCAAGTTGCCCATTTGCCTCTAAAATGAAAAATAATTTATACACAGGCCAATCCCCGTTTCATTTGGCAATGCCTGTGGGTGAGAAGGTCTCATAACCACTAGGGATGCACTGAATCCACTATTTTAAACAAATTGTTCAGTATAAAAATAAAAATAAAAACTGAATAAATAGATAGGCTGTGTAAAATAAAAAATGTTTTCAATAGATAGAATGGAACAGATACCACATATCTTAGACTGTGAAAATTAACACAATTAAGATGACAAATACTTCCTATTATATTTTTTGCAACCTTCTCATGGTGGTCCCGTTACCTGACCTCAATTTCAAAGCAAAGTTATGAAATATTATATGGTTCAATAAAGCTCCCTGTGTACACAAAAAACCCACTATGTGCCACCAGGTACCAGGGATGCCTAGGAGACCCTAATTTTATACACTATTACTACGCAGCTCAGCTCACTGCAATACCCACATTACATTAAGGCACAAACAGTGCCTATTGGGTGTTATTAGAAAACCATTTCTGTAACCCCCGTGTGGCGGAATTGGTAATATGGTCGCTTAGTAGACCCCGAACACCATAATGACAGTCCTTGCTTGGACAAATATTCTTTAGGTCTCATGACCACCTTGTCTCCAGCAGTTCCTGTAGTCCTTTCTAAAAAGATGGTGTATCCAAGCCTCTAACCACAGCCACATTTCACTCTTATACTGTGCCTTTAAAAAGGTCCCTTGTTATTTGTCTATAATGTCCTCTAATGCAGTTGTAAAGTGTAATCCTGTCCCCTCGCAAGCGCCTTTTTTCCCCAGAGAAAACAACCCCAACCTTGACAGTCTACCCTCATAATTTAAGTTTTCCATCCCTCTAACCAATTGAGTTGCACATCTCTGCACTCTCTCCAGCTCATTTATATCCCTCTTAAGGACTGGAGTCCAAAACTGCACTGCATACTCCAGATGCCGCCTCACCAAGGATCTATAAAGAGGCATAATTATGTTTTCATCCCTTGAGTTAATGCCCTTTTTAACGCAGAACTTTATTTGCTTTAGTAGCCAAAGAATGACACTGCCCAGAATTAGACAAGTTGTTATGGATCCGTCATTTACCAGATTACTCTCTGAATGAAAATGTTTACCTGAAATCTCCACCTATGCTCAAGTTTAGGCCTTTTATGTAAAATTGTGAAATGGATACTGTGATCACACCCGATACCTATTGTTATTACATATGCTGTTCTCAACTAAGGATAGTTATGCCTGTGCAATGGTTTTAAATATTTTTTTTCTTTTTCTTTATTTCTGATTTTTACACTTTGTTACTTTATGGCAATGAATACATTCAATATTGCAGTAGCTTTGTGGCCCAGACTGTAGTAAAATGCATAATTGAAAAACCCAATAAAAATGTTAAAAAAAAAAATAAAAAAATTATATATATATATATATATATATATATATATATATATATATATATATATATATATATATATATATATATATATATATATATATATATATATATATATATATATATATATATATATAATTACAATTCAACAAAGAAGGTCCGCACTCTCAGGTCTTAAAAATCAAAAATGGTTTATTAAAAAAGACAGTCTTTTTTAATAAACCATTTTTGATTTTTAAGACCTGAGAGTGCGGACCTTCTTTGTTGAATTGTAATTCTAAATATTTTGGACACTGCACCCAGGCACGCTTATACCTTGTTACGTGAGTGCTGACTTCTCCATGGATCGATAGATATATATATATATATATATATATATATATATATATATATATATATATATATATATATATATATATATATATATATATATATATATATAAAACTAGAAATATGCCATGCTGGATTCCTCTGTGAATTCAGTCAGATATCTTTTGGATTCGGCCGAATCATGTTGAAAAAGGCATAATCCCAAACTGAATCCTGGATTCCATGTAATTGTCATTCCCTCATTTTTCATTTCACTGTGAAGTGTGAATGCATATATTGGAATGCACACCTCTACACTTGTAGCCTGTTTGGCATGCCTAGTACACTATTTAGGGAAAAAAACATTTAAAAAAATGTTCAGCTTTGTCTTGTTTACCATACAAAAGAAAACTAGCAAATCCTGCTTAAAGGAACAGTAACACCAAAAAAATTTAAAGTGGCTTAAAGGAATGATAATGTTATGTACTCTTGCCATGCCACCATTTTTTGGTGTTACTGTTACTTTAAGTCACTTTCATCCAGGTTCAGTTTTCATGGCAATTTAACAGAAAAGGAAAGTAAAAGAACACAGATGAAAGAAAAGTAATATAAGTAGTGCTGTTATGAACACTACAATAACAAAAAACTGTGACTGTATCCATGGGTCTGTGTATTCTTTGCACCAATTTCACAAATTGGAAAGCATTCATGTGTCAAAACTGTTTGAAGTTATCAGGCATATTATTTGGTACAATATTCCAGCATAAGGGGGTAATGTAATAACAGGCAAGATATATCTAATAAGCATTCTTATTCCCACCAACCACTCTCCCATGGAGTAAGGCTTCAGTAGTGGATTTCTGGAGTATTATGGAGAAGGAAAGGTTAAAACTAAGTATACGTTATCAGAAAGGTCTATATAAATACAACAGTAATCCCTCAAAGTAATGCTGCTCTGAAACACTACATTTCTTTCCTTCTATTGTGTACACATGGGCTTCTGTATCAGACTTCCTGTTTTCAGCATAAACCTCCAGGGCAGGGCTTGAGCATGCTCAGCTTGCTCCTCTCCCCCTCCCTCCTCGCTGTAATCTGAGCCCAGAGCTGAGTGAACAGAGAGAGGCTCAGACAGGAAGTGATGTTACGCCAGGCTAATATGGCAGCTGCTATACTAAACAAACAGAGCAACTAGAGCTGTTTACTCAGGTATGGTAAAACATTCTACAGAACAAATATAGCTTTCTAGTTGCACTATCGCTGCTAATCTATTGGCAATAAAATGCCTCCGTAGCTTTCTTTCTCCTTCAAGCCAGTAACACTCGTTCTGTAGATCCTGGACCAGAATAGAATGGCTTTGGGACATTGCCACCATGTATTTATGAAGGAACCAACCTGTTCACAGCCCCTAAAGCAAGTTGAGGAGGTGGGCCAATAACATAACCTCTCTGGTACTAAGTACGATCTAATCATAAGCTTTTGGGACGTTTCCTGTATCATTGGAAGAATTTAACCATCTTGTGGAACATATCAAGCCAGGTGTCATCCTCTAGGTATATATATGTAAAGCTTGCTTCCACAAAATGGAAATATTTTAGGAGTATTTGGTGGACAAATATTTTGTATATCCTAGATATAACCCCTTTATATGGGAGAGAGCGTAAACAGAATTGTGCAAAGAACATGAGCGGGGGCAAGTCTTGCCGTTTATTTCCCTTATTGATAAGAAATAATGGCGTATCTGAGCATATTGAAAGATTTCAGTACTGAGCATATGTTACCGTTCAGTAAGAGTTTGGCTAGAAACAAACATTATTCTGGGTTAACCGATGTAAGGTGTAAAAATTATCCTGTTGCCACTAAGAAAATGCACCAGGTTGCCAGCCTGGAAGAAATGTGGGATTATCCAACAGAGATAATGCTGGTCGATGGAGAGAAATTAAAGGGTATTTGTTCTGGTTGGTTAAATCATTTTTACGTACAGTGCATAGAGCTGTGGGCAAGTGTAAGTATGGTATGCATTATGTTGGTGCTCTCCGCAATGTTTTGTGCAGAATTCTTGGGACCTGGGGTCTTCTGGATAACGGATCTTTCCGTAATTTGGATCTGCAAACCTTAAGTCTACTAAAAAATCATGTAAACATTAAATAAACCCAACAGGCTGGTTTTTAATTAATAAGGATTAATTATATTTTAGTTTGGATCAAGTACAAGGTACGGTTTTATTTTTACAGAGAAAAGGGAAATTATTTTTTAAAATTTGGATTATTTGGATAAAATGGGAAACAGGCATTCCGTAATTCGGAGCTTTCTGGATAATGGGTTTCCGGATAATGGACCCCATACCTGAAGTATTTTCTCCTTTCTGTAAAGTGTATGCTTTGTTTAAGCTTACCTGTGTTAAAATGTAACTCCTTTGGGCTTCTTCAACAACAACAAGGCTGGCATTGATATAGTCATTATCCATATTCTGAAGTTTGACACGACTATGATCATCTAAAAGAAATAGGGGGGAGGTAAAAGTCATGACTGAAGGATGCTCTGGCAGTGAACTATTAATATTATTCAAACCCCTGAAACCAAACCGGTCATCTGAATAATTTAATAAGAGGGGAGACACACAGAGCTAGAGTAATAGGGATACAATGAATGAAGCTTAGTCAAAAATCCTTTATACAAATTCTGTTTCAGCACAAGATAGTTAGTGGAGCTTTGTCTGCTCACTCTACATATCCCTTTGTGATTTACAGGTCAGCAAGCTGGTGTTAAGGGAACAGTTCAGTGTAAAAACTGGATAAATAGATAGGCTGTACAAAATAAAAAATTTAATGTATAAAGGCTGGAGTGACCAGAAGTCTACCATAATTGCCAGAATACTACTTCCTGCTTTTAAGTTCTCTAACTGAATTAGTCAGTGACTTTAAGGGGATCCTCAGCATGCAGATCACATTTAAAAGCAACATTTTTGACACATGTGCCCTCCTCAAGTTTCTGATTAGTTACTGCCTGGTAACCAATCAGTGTAAACCAAGAGAGCTGCAAAGAAGGAAGTAGTGTTCTGGCCATTATGTTAGACATGCAGTCAATCCAGCCTTTATACATTACATTTGTTGGATACTAACTATATTAGAAACCTTTTTTTTTTTTTTTACACTCAACAATTCCTTTAAAGGAACAGTATATATTATGCAGAATGTTTGGAAGCTAGAGATTCTGCATACTAGTTCAAATGGGTAAATATACCTCTTTAATTGGTTTCCTCATACTAATCAACTAAAAATCATTTAAAGGGATGGTTTATCTTTAAATTAACTTTTAGTATCTTGTAGAGAGTGATATTCTGAGGCAATTTAATTTCATTTTTTTTTATTTCTGGTTTTGAGTAATTGAGCTTTTTATTCGGCAGCTTTTCAGTTTGCAATTTTGTTGCTACGGTCCAAATTACCCAAGCAACCATGCACCAATTTGAATAAGAGACTGGAATTTGAATATGAGAGGGAATGAAAAGAAAAATGAGTAATAAAAAGTAGCAATAACAATACATTTGCTTAGAGAGCATTTGTTTTTTAGATAGGATCAGTGACCCCCACTTGAACGTTGGAAAGAGTCATATGAAGGAAAAGAACTCAAAAAACTATAAAAAAATAAATAATGAAGACCAATTGAAAAATTGCCTTAAATGAGCCATTCTATAACATACTAAAAGTTACGTTTTAAGAAAAAAAAAAGTCCAATATGATTGTTTTGCTAACAATATCGATTTATGCATTTAAGTTACCATAGTTTAAGTTACAGAGAGAAAAAAATATTTGCTTATAATGGATACTTTTTTTTTTAAACTGATTTCCTTTTTTTTAATAAAACATTACCATGTACTTGATTCCAAATAAGAAACAACAAATTCTTAATATTGGCAACTTTTTGGGTTTATTAAATGCTTTAATGGGTTTCTTTAAATTAAGCATATTTAGCAGACCTAAAGGAATTGTTCAGGGTAAAAATAAAAACTGGGTAAATAGATTGTATGTGCAAAATAAAAAATGTTTCTAATATAGTTAGTTAGTCAAAAATGTAATGTATAAAGGCTGGGGTGACTGGATGTCTAACATACTAGCCAGAACACTACTTCCTGAATTACAAATTGTTGCAGCGCACACCAAAAAGGTCAAGGATTGCTCAGTCCAGCTTCAGTTTAAAACGCCTTTGTTTTTACATTTGATTAAAAGCACAAAAATCCTCGACCTTTTTGGTGTGCGCTGCAAAATTTGGAATTCGTGACTCTACTGTCTCCCTGTCTCTGGATAAAAGTTCTCATACCTGTAGTACAAACATTTATTTTTAGAATTGTATTCTTTTCATCTGGCAATAGTTTGCGGGCTACCTGGGTGTGTTTGGCCTGTGATTGATGATGTGATTGATTGAAAGAAAAAAGAAAAGAAAAAGGGGCAATGGCATTTTGGAGCTTCTGTCTACAGTTTCTTCCTACTGCAAAGACATGGCACCTTTTATCCAGAATGCTTGAAACCCAGGGTTTTTGGGATAACGGGTCTTTCCGTAATTTGGATCTTCATAACTTAAGTCCACTAGAAAAGCATGCAAACATTAAATAAACCCAATAGGCTTGTTTTGCTTACAATAAGGATTTATTATATCTTAGTTGGATCCAGTACAATGTACGGTTTTATTATTAAATAGAAACATGAAATCATTTTTAAGAATTAGGATTATATGATCATAATGGAGTCTATGGGAGATGTCCATTCCGTAATTCAGAACTTTCTGAATAAAAGGTTTCTGGATAATGGATCCGATACCTGTATAAGAATAAAACATATAGGGGTGGTTTTTGGTTAATTTATACCATGTTAAACTCCAGTTGACCATTGTTTTCAAAAGTGCTGCACTGATTCACTGTCCAGGACTACACAAACACAGATTCTAATGTGCTGTCCATTATAGCTAACTAGTGTACGTGTGCAGTCACGTACCATCCTCCTGGTACTTATGTGGTACTATGTGAATTAGCCTAACAAAGTTTGCAGATGTGGAAATGCATGTTGTTTGTTTAAACACAGGGCTACCTAGTAGTAATCATCCCAATACACTGATTAAATAGTAACGGTCCTAATTCCTAATGGTAAAGGTCCTGAAAACACCAACACATCCCCCACCTGGTATGTAATGACAGATGTCATAGACAGAGAAACACACTACATAAAGTACAAATATTTTTACAATAAAAACACTTACATGGGTTAACATCACGGTACCTATTACGACTTTTGTTTTCAGGATTCTTTGCTATTTTGATGGGCAATGAAGGAGACTCATTTCTTACATCCTAAGGGAAAAATACAAACAATATGACAAACTAACAACAAATCCAACATTTCAAAAGCATTTTTAACATCCCATGATCTCTTTCTTTTTAGGGAAACTTTTCTCAATTGTCTAAATCTTTGTGTTTCTCCTGAAAAAAAAACAAACAAAAAAACTACATGTTTGGAAAACTACACATTGTGAGTAGGGACGCAACGAATCCAGGATTCGGTTTGGGATTCGGCCTTTTTCAGCAGGATTCAGCCGAATCCTTCTGCCCAGCCAAACCAAATCCTAATTTGCATATGCAAATTAATGGCGGTGGGAAAATTTCGTCACTTTTTGTCAGAAAACAAGGAAGTAAAAAAATTTTCCCCTTCCCATATCTAATTTGCATATGCAAATTAGGGTTCGGATTCGGTTCGGCCGAATCTTTTGAGAAGGATTCGGGGGTTTGGCCGAATCCAAAATAGTGGATTCGGTGCATCCCTAATTGTGAGGCACATTTATCAAGGGTCGAATTCATGTGAGTTTTTTTTTAACTCACATGAATTTGATTTTACTCGAATATGCCAAAGTTGGACTAAGTTTACCGACCCGAAAACTCGAATGTCAGGAATACTACAAACATCTCCAAATTGGTCACTGGACCTCTCCCATTAACTTATACAGTAATTTGGCAGGTTTTAGGTTGCGAATAGTCAAATTCAAATTCTTAAAAGGTCAGAGTATGATAAATCTCGAAAATCTAATCAAGTTTTGATAATTCCCTAGTCTAATTTCTTGACCATAAAAAAAAAATTCTAATTTTCAATTCGACCCTTATAAATCTGCCCCTAGTAGTAAATGTGTCTTTCTACTCTAAGGTGCAATTTTTTTCATAATGTTAGTTGCTTTTTACAAAATGTTTCAAAATGGAGTGATATGAGATTAAAAATATCATAAACATAGATGTCAGGGGTTTTATACTGGAACAATAAGATTTAGGCAAGGAAGAGCCTGAGAGGCAGAAGAACTGCTCAAGTGAATTTAGTCAGGGGTTTTATGACCAGTTCATATGCCACTATACTTTGTTGTATTGGGCATCAGAAACTTAAAAATGAAAAAGCTGCCTTCAGAATATCAGGTGAAAAACCAGTTACGCAGCTTCAAATGAAAATTCAGTTCCTCAAGACTAAAGGAGTGGCATCTGGTTCCCCCAATATCTAGAATGCCCTTAATCATGTGCTCTTGTAAACATATTTGCTCCAGAGAAAAAAAAAACAAACCCAACCCTGTTAGCCTTTTAGAGTTCAATTCTTCCATTACTTTTACCAGCCTAGTTGCAACTCTGAAACTCTTTTCATCTCATTAATAACCTTTTTACCGACTGCAGTTTAAAAATGCACTGCATGAGGCCTTACCAGGTATCTATAAAGAAGAAAAATCAAGTTTTCACCCCCCAGCACAACAGTACTTAGAAGTAGCCACCATGCTCCAACAAATATGTAAACACCCTCATCTCAAGAAAGCATGTGCAGGGCTAGTTTGATATTGCCCAATGCAGTTACTCACACCAACAAATCAGTAACGGTAATTCATTTCCGATAATTTTTCTGTTAGAAGTGGCTAGTTAGAAAATGGCTGCAGTTTAATACTGGGAGCCCCATTTATCAAATTTTGAATTCAAAATTAGACTGGGAGGTTATTTAAGAAAAAAAATCAAATGATCGAATGGTTCTGACAAAAAAATTCAAAACATATTCGATTCATATTTGATTGAATGTCAGCTCCAAATGGCTCAACGGACCTCTACCATTGACTTGTACATGAACTCAACAGGTTTTAGGTGGTGAATATTCAAAATTAGGACTGTATCCAGGGTCAAGGTGTGATAAATCTCACATTCAAATTTACATTTGAATAGGGGGATTAAAATTAGAATGTGTGAATTTTGAAACTCGAGAATTAGAATTCGAATTTACTATTTGACCCTTGATAAGTCTGCCCTTTAGTTTAGTCTGTGTACTTTACCTAGGTGTGAGTGCAGGCAGGAACGTGGTGATGAAGAGCAGGCACATGGCAGCACTGTGAGGGTATGAGAATGAGGACATCGCTACCTAAATTGCTATAATGTCTATGGTAGGCAACTACTTTAATGCAGTAATATTTAAAATAGCCTTTAGTTTGTTTGAATAAAAGAAAATAATTTTAAAATTGTAGATTAATTGTTGGTAGTCCTAAAAATATGTTGAAACATTTGAGATGCACTTCTTGAGATTGCAGGCTTGATTTTGTATTTATTACGTTGACCATTAAAGGTAATTTTTGCAAACTACAGTAAAGATGCACCACGTTAATATTTTCTCATAGCCCAGCACAGTCGAAGTTCTCTTTCACATCAACATTCTTACCTGTGTTCCCCTAAGGTGGATCTTTCATGCATTCCACTTTAGTAACAAATACAGCCCAGTCTATTCTACAAGACATCAAGTTGCTTTCTACCACCGTTTGCACCTGCCTGCGTCCCAATAAGGATGGGCTAATAGAATAAACTGGGCTGCATTTCTTCATGCATTCCCCTGTATAGAAAAGAATGAAGTGTGTAAGAAGCCTAAGAGCCCTTAAAGAAATATAGAAAATGTAAATGTTTTTTTATACATCTACACCTTATAAAATACAACTTTGTTAAATAACTTTTTTTATGAGGATCATGCGAAGACTGCGTGATGTCATACAATGATTTGGTAAAATAGAGAAAAATACAAGAAGTACAAAAGACCTGAAACCTGTTCTGATCATGTTATCCAAGGGCCAAACAACCTCAAGGTGGGCATATCAAGGAAAGATCTGCTCTTTTGGTGTCCTCAACAAATAAGCTTTTTCCCCCCAATATGCCCACTCATCCCACTAATGGAGAAACAGGCTGTCAGAGGGAGGTCCATATCAACAAGCCTATGCGGTCCTTGTTCCAATGGGACTTTTAAACCTGCCCAAATGATATCTTGCCAATTTTCAGCCAGATATTGATCAGGAAGGCTTGTTGGGGGGCCCTATACACAGGCAGATAAGCTACTGACTCGGTCTGAAGGGGCTGAATTGGCAGCTGCCTGTGGATGGCCACCATAATACACACTGTAATAACTGTAATAAATGTTTTAATGGCAAATGTTTATTTTTCACATAGGATTATTTATTTTGGTCTAAGACCTACCTGTGCACCCAGTGACAAGAAGGTTACAGTAAGGGCATGTTTGCAGGCTTATATACTATTGGCATTTTTCTCAGAGGAAATGTTAAGTGGACAATAACTTTAGGGTAATGACAAATGTGCTGGATCAGGGGAGATATAGAAGGTCCCATTTAATGATTTCATATATTGATAAACATGTATTGGTAAAAAAAACCTCTGCATATGCTGGGAGCCCGAAAATTAATTTGCTGTGCCCAGTAACTTCTATTTATGACACTGTGGTGTATCCTCTGCTGGCATTGAAAAGCCAGTGACCACTTGAGACTGCCCTTTCCAACTGTTGTGCTCAAATTTCATCCCAGAAAGCTTATCTATACACATGGGGGCGCATTTCATCTCACAATTGTAAAGGGAGAAGCAAGGGACAGTATTGGGCCCTGCCTGGTGTTTTTCTGCCATGGATCTGCGATATCTACCACTAAAGCCCAATAATCATATCTTATGCGTTGTTTTCCTATGTAACAAGGAAAAGGCACTTTATTTTTCAGGGTTATGCACCCCTAACTGCACACCTTACACTGCTTTCCAAACTAGCATTACAAAAATAGAAGATGACTGGTTGCTACGGATAACTGTATTTGTGCAATTTAGTACAGAGGCCACTCTTTTCATCACATACTGGGACACATGAACCCCCATCACCAACCCATTCCACCCACCATAAGGCCAGAAAGTGACCCTCCTTCCCTCCTACACATAACAAGCGAGGACCCTAATATACCAATTACAAGCAGGAACAGAGAGCTCCAAACCCAAATAATTCGCATGGCCAAAGGGGCAGATAAAACAGAATCGTAATAAACCAGTTGCGTGTTTTGTAATTAAACTTAATCTACGATCAATATGTTGTAATGCAAATTTATTTATACAATAAACACAGAACCTTTAGGGGGCTTATTGGCGGTTATTATGGTGAACATTTCCAATCCCCTATGACAAGTTGGGCAAAGTAGCCCTGAAGTTGTGCATGACAAGGTGGGGGGCAGACAGTCCATCCTTTCCTTATAACAAGGGTGGCACTCAACTTACACAAAGCACAGAAGCCCCATTTACAAGACAGAGGGGGAATAGAGCCCATCCATATCAAGAAGGGGGACAACAGCCTATGAACCCCATAGAGGGGCCAATTACAAGAACATTGGGGCGCCCTCTCTACTACAAGGGGGAGCACACAGCCCACTGTCCTATACAAGGTGGGGCAGGCAAATATCTCACTAGCCCCGTGGCAATGAGGGCCACACAGCACAAAAAGTAACCCCGACCCTCCCGCGCCTTAAAACAACCCAGGACACAGCGGCCGGACCCCGTCATAAGGAAACAGGCCCAGAATGTTACCTTACATCATCACTCATCACAACATAAAGCACAAACACTAACCCCATAAACCGAATTCCAGCCATTCTCTGCGTCTATTTCTCGGAACTCCTTCTCCATGTCTCCCCCACTTTCCGTTCTTCCCGTTTTCCAGCCCCGATTTCCAGCCCGACCTGCTCACAGCCACATCGTCCGTCGCGTTGCAAAGGAGATGATAGTGTATGCATAGGAAGCTGCGAGACCAGGAAGAGGAAGGTACGGTCACTAACCCCTACCTGCGACAATAACTGCTTCACCCGGTCTCTGCTAACAGGCCCCTTCCCGGTTTTCTGTCACGCCCTACTCCTAACTATTGGTTTAAACAAACTTCGATAACCCGCCCCAAAAATCGATATCCAATCAACGCCACGCTACCAGCCTAGTTTCCTCTGGTCGTGACGTGCCTATCCTCCAGCTCCACCTCTTTGGATATCCCCTGCAGATTCGCAGGCGTCTGGGCGGCCATGCTGGTTATGGGCAGTACCCTTTAAAGCAGAGCAATAGTCCTAAATCACTACTGTTTAAAGAATTGTAGTCAATGCTGCTCGTGTGGATCTTTCTTGATAACGTTGCAAGCTTTCTTTGACATGTAGAATGCAGTATAATTACTGTAAATGCCTTTCTTTTCATCGAGGGGTACCTTGAACTACAAGCAGCCTGGTCACTTGATATACCTCCTTACGCTTGAAAAATGTAAACAGGGATAAAAAGAATGGTTTATTAATCACGCCCATTTTATGGCCACAGCAGCCTGGTCACTTGATATACCTCCCTACGCTTGAAAAATGTAAACAGGGATAAAAAGAATGGTTTATTAACCACGCCCATTTTATGGCCACACCCCCTAAACACCACTTCCATTTTACAAAATTTGACAAGTTAAGGAAAGTTTGGACACATTTCTGGGGGTTTAGGTGTTATAACAGTTTTGCTAATGAAGGTGAAATTGCCCTTTAAGCTGCAAATCTTAGCTCAGACCTTCATTATCCTGGCTCCATCTGTGCTTAGCCTTTCTCACCTTTACCTAGTCCAAGGGCTGCCAAAATGGAATTGAGAGCTAAGCACCAACTAAGCAGGACTAATAAGTGCTGAGGAAGGATGGCTAATCACTGATGGAGGTTGGCTAACCATAGTACTGATGGATAGCTGGAGAAGAGGAGGAAACAGATGGCCAGCTTTGTATAGGGCACATCTGAAACTGACTGGGCACTGAAAAATAGAAGATCAGTATATTCAGGGGTGGCTATACAAAAATGTACACTATAGTATGTCCAAAGAAGCCCACCAACAGTCATATTCTCCTCTTCTTTTATATATTCTGTTAAAAATAAAATAAACATTTTATTCTGTTACTTGTAATAATGTTGATGTCATTTAAAATAAAAACAATAGTGGCAGATGTACATCTTTTGATATAACTGCCAGTGCTTGGCTTTAACTCTACTGCACATATGCCTGCATGGAACAGCAAGAAAAGAATACAGAAAAAAACAAAGAAGAGGGGACAATGCCTTCAAGAGAAAATAATCTGCTCTGGCCACGAATATCAGGTAAGCGAGTGATACTGGCAATAACATCACAATGCTGTGCTGTTCAATAAATTACCCTAGGCCAGTGTGATGTTTATGGAGAATGTCAAAAGGATGTATATTCTCAGCAACTTATTACCTTAAAAAAGGACACAGCGGGGTACAATCACCAATTTGATATATTTTTAGGGCCGGATTTACATAGTGGGCGCCCCTAGGCCCACTGCCATTTGTCGCCCCTGTTCTCTCCCCTTTTTTTGTGCAAATTTTCATCATCTGGACCAATGTGGGTGTGGTTGGGCAGCATGCCGTCCCCCCTAAAATCCTACCGCCCTAGGCCCGGGCCTAGGTGGCCTTTCCACAAATCCGGGCCTGTATATTTTATTAATTTAAAAAGAGAAAAGAAAAGTAAAACCCCGTATGTCTTTGTATTCTAGAATCACTTAAAAGAGTTTACACTGCTGCCAATAATTAATCAAAAACCTCTAAAGTGCCTGTGCTTAACTATATGAAGTGCTATATGCTAAATTATATTATACGGTCAAATTAATTAGACTGCAATTCATTAAACATTGTAATACATCAATTTTAATTAGTAGTGATACTTTATTAAAAACACCAATTGAATTCAATTAATAATACCAATTTTAAAATTATTACCTATGTGATTAATTCGGTTCTCCTATGGCCTGTTATAATACAAGGTCATTAAGATAGAGACAAACCTCTAAAGTGCGTTAGTGCTTATTAATTAACCACCATAATAACTTCCAGGGGATTTAATTAATGGAGAATGAGTAATGAAGAGCCTGTGTCTCCTACACACTGTCCAACGTGACTAGGTTTGCCACATGGCTGGCATTTTACAGGCCTGGCCGGTAAAAATGATGGCTGATCCCAATGTTATTAATAGGGAAAAAAGATAAATACATAGGAAGGCCTGTATTTTTTCTCAGAAAAGGTGGCAATCCTAGCTGTGGCAGAAAGGTATGTGAAGCCAGTTTAGTTTATGTTCACTATTTAACGCTAGAGTACAATTGTTGGGGGCCACAGTGTAATTTTATGGTGTTGATGGAACATTGTGGGGGTTATTTACTAAAGTCTGTTTTATCCTGGTTTTAAAGGGAAAACACCATGTTTTATAAAAAAAAAAAAAAAAAAATACTCCATTTCAAACTTGCTGAGATCATGTAGAAACCAATGGCAGATGTCCGTTTTACAGTTGGAAGATATCATGATCTGCGCTGGGTTTAAACAATAATCCGAATAATTTGTGGTTTTTGGGCGATAATCTGAAAAAAATAATACAAATCAGATTTCTTCACGATTTTATCAAGTTTACCGGCACCAGATTTTTTCAAAGTTATTTTATTGATAAATAAGTTAAAAATGTGGATGGGAGTTCAGTTGAAGTGGTTTTAATAAAATAATGAAAAATATTCGGATTTTAGTGAATAAAGAAAGGTCATACGTTAGGGAAGAGCTAAGAGAACACCAAATTGAACACTGGTGGTTTGGATGGCATGACAAAGGCTGCTTTGATTACAATTTAATTGAAATCTAATCAGTGCAGCACAGCAAAATGGCTGTAATGTGTACTTGGTTGGAGCTTTTGGGTAGAATTGGAGTGCATGTAATGTAATATAATTTCTAAAAATCCCACCTGTACCCCCAAGCTCATGCCAAACTACAACTCTAAAAATCATCCAAAGGATACGGTATAATTTTTTTACAATTATTTCGCCGAGTTTCGCCAGGGAAATATAATCTTCAATGGGAAAAAAAAATGTCACGCATCCAAAAAAATGTTGCTTGTCAAAAAAAAAAAATTTGCAACAAAACAGCATGCCGCCCATTCTAAGAAGCATTACCAGTGCTCCGGCAGGACCAACTGGCAATCTGTGGGTTCTGGCAAATGGCAGAGGGGCTGCTATAGACAGTCCCTATTTAGTGGGCTGGTGGGGGGCTGTTTGGGCCTCTGTGTACCTGAATTTCCAGGACCTATTTTGACTCCCAGTCCAGACCTGCCCTGCGGTGCAATGATTGCAGGCGCTATGACTTTGTGGCCCTGGGGCGCTCAAGGCAGAAATCCGGGCCTGCAGCTGATACACTGGCAGTCGAATTGTGGATTTTAGCTCAAATTGCAGTTTTCTCCAAACTCTGCCAATTGTGTTTGCACCATAACTGGCTTTCAGATGCAAAACAAGAAGAGGACACTGCTAGTGGTGAGGGAATGAAATAAGGTTTGTGGATTTCAGTAGGCTGATTCTGGCCCCATATGACCCTAGCCTAAAGTGGAGCAGGATAGAAGACATAATGCTTAAAATTAAAATGTCTGGCCACCCTACCTGTATCAGCCCTTAGCCTTAGGCATAGAGGCAGGGCAGAAAATTACTTTCACTTTCGATTCAGCACTTCCTAGATGTCACTGCTCTCCACACATTCCCCAGTTCTCTTCACCGTTTAATTGTGTAGCCAGGGCATGGGGATGGACATCGGGTCCCCCATTGTGGTGCACAAACAAGATTTTGAGATGATGCAAGGCTTGCCTTATTAACAGTGTCCACAAAATGGCTCCTTCCTGCTTGCTATAATTATGAGATCCCAGACTGAAGGAAACAAGATTCAGATAATTGATATAGTGTAATTAAAGTTAATTTTGCTTGACTAATGTGATAAAATAGGTTTTTGAATATGTTTTTTTGGGTGATTTTCCTCAGGCATAGAGATGGGCAGATTATATTTTATTGACAGCTCAGATATTTAAACACCTTTTTAACCAGTATGGGTGTTTTAAAGGACCAGTAACATCAAAAAAAATTTTAAAAAAAATTTGTTAGTATACATCGAAAAATAAACACCAAGACAAATAAAACTTTAAAATCACAAAGCTCTGATTAAGAAATAACTTACTGAAACTCCACTTCCACTCCTGTTCAGAAAAGGCGACGGGGCGACCATCCATTGTGCAGCGCTGGATTTCTCCTCCCTGGCTATCTCTCCTATTGTACTGACAGCAAGTGAAGGCGGGAGGCTTCAACCTACTATCCAAGAAGAGCTCCGCCGAGAGGGGACGCCTGGGTTGTGCATTTCGTGGAGGCTATGAGGAATCGCAGTGCTGGAGAGGCTGCCTGAGGACATGGCCTTGGAGAAGTTGCTGCCCCTTTAGAGAGATCCCACCTGGACTGTTGCTGCAGCTTCATGGCTCGGCAGAGCAATGTGGCTGTATCTATAGCTGGCTTCGGTGTAACTATCCGCTTCCCGAGTCTTGGGAGGAGCCTCGAACCTGGGCTCCCTCAGCCGCTCATGGTATTCTAGGGACTGGCTGTGCCCGTTGTCCCTCACAGTCACAGCGATTCACCGTGAGGCCTGAACCCCATAGTACCCCAACCTCTCCACAGCCCAGTGCCCGTGTACTTTTATGCATCTCCCAGAGACCCAGTGCCCAAAGCCTTTCTGAGCCAGCAGTCTCTGTGCCCATGACTGTCAGTCCCCTCCCCAGGAACCTACCGCTTACTTTCCTACCATGGGACATAACGAGCTTGTGTACATCTCATCTCTCCCAAGTGCCTTTCTGGGGTGCAGGGGCTTGAGCCGACTCTTCACTGTGAGCAGCATCTGAATGGAGAGGAAGTGTCAGGAGATTGCAGCTTGTCGCTACATTATGTACACCTGGGAGCGCAATGCCTCTATACATCTGAATGGAGAGGAAGTGTCAGGAGATCGCAGCTTGCCGCTACATTATGTACACCTGGGTGCGCAATGCCTCTATAAGCTGAGCGATCTTATTAGGGATATTGGCATGGGAACTGGGGCACAATGGTTTGGGCAAGCGGCTGGGGCTTGGGACTGTGAAGGGGCACAGTCTCACACACTCACTGACACGGGAGAGGATTCCTGTAGTTGTGCCATGTGGGACTCTGAGGATCCGATGTATACTAACGAATTTTTTAAAAATTCTTTTTGATGTTACTGGCCATTTAATGAAAAAAAAATTGGTTTCATGTTTAATTTGCAAAGGACTTTTTATGTGTAGGTGACAGGTCCACTTTAAACAGTCTTACCAAGCTGGAATTTATATTTAATAAGCCACTTAATATGATGTAATCTATTGGCTGCTTAAGTTTTAATTTGGAGGGAATCGTTTTCCTTTAACCTTACGGACCCTGCATCGGCTTTGTGTGCAGATGCACAGAGCAAATTTCAGTGCAGAAATGTGAGAATATGCATTTTTTTGCCAAAGTCCCATCTGTGTCTCTACAACTAGGTAGATGCTTGAGAAAGGGGTCACGCCCCAAAACGTTGCAACCCGCAATAAACGAGCAAGGTTATACCTGCTAGCAGTACCCATGTTGTGCCGGTGTGTTCTGTTTCTACGTTACATTTGAGGCTGCCAAGTTCCTCTATCATCGAGCACCTGGGGTTCGCGTTTGTCTAGATGGCCAGGGTGTGCGAGAGTAGTTCTTTCCTTCTTTAATTCTCTACAACTAGGCCAATGCAGTGCCTGTCAGTGCAGATCCCAGACAAAATGGAAGGCTTCAGATGTGCTGCTCTTAGGGTTGCCACCTTTTCTGGAAAAAAATACTGGCCTTCCTGTATATTTATCTTTTTTCCCTATTAATAACATTGGGATCAACCATCATTTTTACCGGCTAGGCCGGTAAAATACTGGCCAGGTGGCAACCCTAGCTGCTCTCCACCAGAGTTCATACCTCCCAACTGTCCCATTTTTTTGTGGGACAGTCCAGATTTTGACAGCTCAGCCAGCAGTCCCGATTTCTCACTGCAGTGTATTGACTTTCACTTTGCACCAACACCAGAAAAAGATACAAAGTTTCTAAAACTTCATTTTTTGCCACAGAGCCCAGAAAACTCAGCATTTGTAAGATACGCAAAGATCCAATTGTAACTATTTAAGATAAGCTAGACTCTTGGGAGAACGTAAAGAGAGGGCAATTCACCTTTATTAGCAAAACTGTAATACATAAAAACATAGCCCTAAATGGGTGGAGGCTTTCCATAACCTGCTAAATTTTGTAGAATGGACAGGGGGTGTGGCCACAAACAACTCGCCCTGTGGCTGTGGGAAAGAGCAGCACATTTATTTCACAAAACCAGGGACTGTATTACCATTTGAGTGCTCCACGCAACAACACAAAAGAAAGTAGATCAGAAAAAAAAGAAATTCCTAGAAAGCTAGCCTATGCACCCTAGCAACAGGCACAAACCCCACTCCCCCTTTTCATAGCTAAAACAAACGACAACATTATATTGCGTATTTAAAATGCGACTGGACCAATGAATGTAAAAGCGCGAAGTCCTGCGCATGCGCGTGGAGGCGTCGATGTTGTGACGTCAAACTCATGTCTGCGGCAGCCAAGTGGAATTCCATGCTGCTTTCAGACGCCTAAAACCCGAACTGCCTAAACAAGTTGCTGTGTCCAAACTGCGTAACGCTCCGACTATGTTCGTGGCACGGAGTATCGCTGCAGATCACAAAGATTTGATCCACGATGTATCGTTTGATTTCCATGGCAGGAGGATGGCTACATGTTCCAGCGACCAGAGTGTGAAAGTAAGCGGGAGAGTGTGTGGGCTCCCATCCTATCAGGAAACCTTCGGCCCTCCTGCTGTTGTTGAGCTGAAAATAAGGAAGCCTAGGTTCCCTCCAGAGACCTTCCTCCCACAGTGCACCGCTGCTGACCCCTATAAGTACCTTGCTTGTCATTAGCAGAGGGGTTGGTGCTTAATGTTCTCTTCTAAGTGATTTCCTGCTCAATATTTCTCCTGATATGCCCACGATAGGCAGGACGATATCAGGTTAATCTGATTGTTCTGCCCTAGGACCAAAAGATCGGATAATAACAAAGAAAATGGGCGCAGATGGGTCGTAGGACTGCATCAACTAAAGGTGGCCATACACGAGCCGACAAAAGCTGGCTCATGTATGGGGTCCTCCGACGGGCTTTCCCGATTGATATCTGGCCAAAAATCAGCCAGATGTCGATCGGACGGGACTAGAAAACCCGTCTGATCGTGAACCGCATCTGATGCAGCCGACAGTTTACCCATCGTTATGATCCGATCTTCGGGCCCTAGGGCCCACTAGTAGTTCAGACCGATATATCGGGGAGAGATCGCCAAAGGATCGGATCTCTCCGTGTATGGCCACCTTAACTCACACAGTCTTTGATTGCAGGAAAAATCAAACCTGCCCGATCGATAGGCCTAATATTGATTGGATAGACCCATCGGAAGCCCCCACACAGGAAGCAGATAAGCTGCCGAATTGGTCTGAAGGACCGATATCTGCACCTTTAATCTGTCTTTGTATCATCCCAGCAATAACCCTGCTCTACTGCAGTTAGGGCACTATGGGGGGGGGGGGGGTGTTAGCAGTGGTGCAGTTTGAGGGGAGAGGAGCAGGTCCTTTTGAGCAACCTATGTTTTTTTTTTTTTGGGCTCTAATTTTACTTTACGCCAGATGGGTAGATTTCTTTCCGAGGCCTCAGCGTCCTAGCGCCCACCATCCGCGCACACTGTTCCCCCGAGTGCCATAGCGCTGGGGAACTCTGCGTTCTCCATGCACTTCAGGATGCGTCTGGGCGGCATGCATGTAGTGGTAGATGCTACAACTCAATACCATTTAATAATTTCTTTCACATTTATTTCACTCCAAAAAAAAAAAAATCTGCTAGGCAAGTGATAAATATAGGAACACATCCGGACAATTTGTACATCGGTGACAATGTCGGACCTAAATCTGGTTTTAGGTGTCGGTACATGTATCCTGAAAATTACCAGGATAAAAAATTTACAAGGGCGAAAAAGATTCAACTCCCACTGCTTGTTCCTAGTCAACCCCATTTACCTAAGCATTAGGTTTGAACACCTATCACTCACATATAAGTGAAACAGAATGCTTTACTTTGGAATCTCACACAACTGCAGACGAATCAATGTATTATATATTTATATTTGTAGGTTTGGGACAAAAGTGAAAATGGCAATTGGCATTGTACTGCAAGCTGGAAGGTAAGTTTCCCTCATAAAATATCCTTTTATATATACTCTTTAGTGGGCATATGCAAATTAAGTGCAGTGGAATTTTTTGAAAATGGCCTTGAAGGAGGTTAAAAGTTAAGTAAGCTCAAAAGATAAAGCTGCATTCCATGGTTTCACTAGGGCTTAGTGCATTAACCCACAGTAACTAATTAGACGTTTGATTTTAGGCCAGTGTCCTGCAGGGGATTTAGCCTTTTCTGGTGATGTTAAGGAGATCAGCATTACTACCAGTAACTGCTTTGAATAACAAAGTATAGCAAATGTGCCTGTTGTAGACTGAAGGCAGAGACTAAAGCTGGCCATAGATTTGAAGGTTTTAGCCTCGTTTCAGATGCATGATTGTACGCAGTCTTCCGACCTGCAACTAACCATTCAGATTAAATATAGTAGTAAGAGAACGAATCAGATGATGTTTTGGCTGTGACCACAATTGTATGAAAGTTATGTCCGACAAATAGTAGTGAGTGTCGCCCATTGATATTGTCATATATCAGCAATGCATGCAGAGATATTCTCGTTAGCAGGCAGAAATCTTTTAACCTGTCTGATCGCCATGGTAAGTATAATGTTGGGAAGATCGACACACGGTTCGAAAATTGTAAGAACCTTTGATGCGTATGACTTTATCTTTGCGTATATGGTCAGCGTATGAAAAAAAACAAAACAAAAAAAAATGTTTCTACTAGAACACTATTGTGCCTTTTCACCTGCAATAGACAAATCTAAGTTAATCTCTGCACTAAAAGACCAGTAACACAAAACAACTATCATATATTATTCATGGCTCTTTATAGAACCATAAAAGGAAAACCTTTCCAGGATAAAATGGGCATTTGTTGTCTGGCAATATGTGTTTGATCAACACAGAACTTTTTTTAAATGTCACTTTTATTTGTTTTATTAAAAATACACAGTAAAAATATTTTAGCTTTTTGAGGTCATTGCTCTTTTGCTAGGGCCTGGTTTACTACTCATTAGTATATTAATAGAAAAAAAAAAAAAAATATGGCAGGTTTGTTGATTGCGTAGTACTGGGCATCAAAAACATATACATTAGTACAGTATTATCTGTCCCAGATTAATATTCTTTGTTGCTGTAGGCCCCCTTTCCTTTTTAACATGTGCATGTGTAATCCTGTAAGTGTGCATGTGTCCATCGGATAGAAATTGGGTACCTCTTCCCCTCCTCTTGGCTGTGGATTTAGCAATTAGTCTGGTGGTGGGTTAGGGTTTAAAAAAAAAAAAAATCAAAATACACCACCATCTGAAGCTGCTGCTCTAAGCGCAAACCTCATCGAATATATGGCCCTCAAAATATCAACATGGTATTCGAGTGGACACTATATTTAATGCACACCGCAGTCGTGAGTTTGTAGGTTACTTTGTTAACCTTTTTATTCTGCAGGGAAAATAATTTTTTTTATGTTTGTTCCTAAGACCCACAGTGGTTCAGTATGGCGGGTTACATGGGCTCACCCAGAATTTGGCCAAGTATTAGCGTCTTGCTCATTTGACAGAACTGCTGCAGTGTGGGAAGAAATAGTTGGTGAATCAAATGATAAGCTGCGTGGACAGAGTCATTGGGTAAGACTGTTTTTCACAGCATTGAGTTTATATGAGAACTCTATAAATGATTATATGACACCTTGTTATTTTTGTCCAGATTTGTAAAAAGTTATTTTGTTAGTTGAATGTATCTGCTTATTTCCAACACCCTTACCTATATTGCTACCATCAGCCACAGGCATTCCAGTGAGCAGTGTAGTAAACAGTCAGACTGGCTTGCCAGAGGATTCTTCTTGTGGGCCCCAGCCTAAAAAATTATGCCCCCAGTATAGGCCTGTATAACATCTATAACATTTGGTACTGTACTGTCAAAGTGTAAAATAGGTCTTGTAAATAATAATAGTATATATTTAATAATTGTCAAGTAGGATACATGCCCTGGTCCTAAGAGTATATTTTGAATCCTCATATTGTTTTCTAAAAGGGCTTATGGCAAGTTTCCAGCAAGAATTTTTTTTATATTTTTTTACAAAACTAATTTTTATAATATCAAACATTGTTTTCCTGCAAAAGTAAAAACGTTCTATTCTAAGGACCGTATGCCTTTTATAACTTGCCCCTACATGAAGATCCTCTTTCTGGGCATAAAGTCTTATGTCTCCAACAATAATAACAAAAACAAAAAAGTTGTTTGGTGATTCCCTAAACTGCTATATCAATAGGTTAAAAGATAGAGGTGGGATAGCCCAGAATTGTGAGCAGAAAAAAACAGTTTAAGGGGAAATCTATGTTTAGTCACCTCGATTGAATCTGATTCTGCTTTAGGTAAAAAGAACAACACTAGTTGACAGTAGGACATCTGTAACCGATGTAAAGTTTGCTCCAAAACACATGGGTCTGATGTTGGCGACCTGCTCTGCAGATGGAGTGGTGCGAATATATGAGGCTCCTGATGTTATGAACCTTAGCCAGTGGTCCCTGCAGCATGAAATCTCTTGCAAGCTGAGCTGCAGTTGTATCTCCTGGAATCCCTCAAGGTTAGTTAAGAACAATTTACTTTGTTACATATCTGAGTGATGGTATGAAACCAGGAAAGCAAATACGATTTTTCAGACTATTTACAACCGGTTACTTTGATTTCAGATTTGCTCCTTTAAAGGAGCATTGCATTCATGACAAATTAAATATTTGCTGAAATGATAGAGATATATTGTTAAAGTAGAAGGAAAGTTGTAATCATTGGGGGGGGGGGGTACAGAGTAAGTGTAGCGGAGCTCATGGGCTCCATCTTCTGGATCTCCAGTCTTCTTCGAGTCCTCTTCCTTCCCTTCGGCAATTTCCAGCACTTTTGGGTCAAAAGTAATTTTATTTACTTACCAGATACCCCAGGTCATTGCTGCTATAAGCAAAAACTGCACTGGTCCATGGTTTTTAACAGTAACCCCCCCATTGCAGTCATCTTCCACTTCATCTTTCTTTGCTACCCCAAGGCTAACACGTGTGGTAGAGTGAAAAGGACAATTTTTTCTTAAACTCTACTGCTCATGTGCACCTGTGTGAAGAAAGACAAAGCAGGATAAAGTTCGCTCTGTGGTGCTCATTAAAAAGAACCCTGGCCCAGGGTATCGGGTTAGTGAATACAATCACTGGGGGTTCCTAACTTTTGTCACTTCCCCATGATTGTTGTCTTTCCTTCTCCTATAAAATGGAAATTTCATATGAGCTTCAACTTTTGTAAATAATTTGCTTTATAAATAAAAAAGTATAATTGCTTCAGAAACAATACTGATTATTTAGCTTTATTTACAAACATTCTATTTCCATGAGCTGGAGCTTATATTAAATTTTTATTTTCCAAATTTGTTCCCCTTTAAAGGAGAAATAAACCTCCCAAAAAGAGAAGCCCCTACCTACTACCCTAGGTAGTCGCCCCTCCCTGCTTCCCCCCCACATAGTTTTTTACCCCCTAAAAGTACCCTGAAGAGTTTGCTCAGGTATCAGTGCTGAGTAAGCACAGCGGAGCTCATGGGTGCCATTCCAAACTGGAAAAAAAGTGTTGGGCGATGAAAAACGCCTTTAAAAACAAAATATAAATGTTTCAATTAATGATAAACTAGATAAAACACATTTCCATATTAAGAGATTTTTGTTTTTCATAAGGAAAGAAAGGTATACAGGTGTACATTGTCCCTTTTAAATATTGTATTTTTTTTTAAGGGGCAGATTTATAAAAATGTGACTTCAGATTTTGATAAATAAAAACTCACCTGTGTCCTTTTCATTCCCATTGGATTTTTAGAAGGATATTTATCAATGGGTGAAAATTAGAACTCACCATTTGATAAATATGCTTCCAAAAATCCCATAAAAAATGTATATGATGTGGGTGAACTTTTATTTATTAGAATCTGAAGTCACATTTTTATAAATCTGCACCTTAGTGTTTGCTTTTCTCTCTTAATATTTAATATGAGGCTGATAATGTATACAGAATAATCTTTTTTTCATAGTTGCACATATACAAAGTTATGTTTAATATGAATTCCTTTGTTAATGTAAGCAACATGGCAGCTCTTATGTATAAATGAAAATGTCTTTAGCATATAACTGCAGAGGGAATAGAGGAACAAAACTGTAGTAGATTAACCAGCAGTTGCATTAATATATAAAAAGCAGTAGAGTAGAAAAAAAGAATAGAAAACTCTGGCATGTAGTTTTCTAACTTCAAGGAGATTGCAGCAAACATTAAGTTTGAATACAAAACTGTTAAAGTTGCAAGTGGTAAAGCAAACTAGAATAGAAACTTTATAACTTCCAAGCTGGAAAATTAATTTGTCTGTAGCACATAACTGACTCTCTTTATTTGGTTGTTCTAGCTCCCGGGCCCATTCTCCTATGATTGCTGTAGGCAGTGACGACAGTAGCCCAAATATCATGGGAAAAGTACAGATCTATGAATATAATGAGAACACAAGGTATTTGTTCTGCCTTTCTCTAACTTGGCACATCTAAACATCTTGCATTTATTTTTTTGTCTCCAATAATCATGTATGTGATCTTGGTTTTTTCTGATTGCTTAGGCTGGTTCCTTAAAGAGCCTGTAACACCAAAATATATATATACTGTTAAAATAATCTGTTGATCATACGATGACTTAGAAATCACTTCACCAAAATTTAAACTTAAGATGCATTTAATAGCTCTGAAGGAAGTTCCTCATTTATTATCAGTGGACCAAGTAAAGTTGTGTATACTGTCTGTCGTACCATAAAAAATTGAACCAACAGACCTGCAACATGTTGTCTGGTGAAGAATTGTTCTATGTAGAATCTATGTAGAATCTTCTAACAGACCTAGCTCACATATTTTGTAAGGAAAAATAAGGGTGAAGCAGAACAAAAATGTGATGGAAGTGATATGTATTTATTATTAACAGCAGTGTAGATGCAAATTATACAGTGGTGTGAAAAACTATTTGCCCCCTTCCTGATTTCTTATTCTTTTGCATGTTTGTCACACTTAAATGTTTCTGCTCATCAAATACCGTTAACTATTAGTCAAAGATAACATAATTGAACACAAAATGCAGTTTTTAAATGAAGGTTTACGTTATTAAGGGAGAAAAAAAACTCCAAATCTACATGGGCCTGTGTGAAAAAGTGATTGCCCCCCTTGTTAAAAAATAACTTAACTGTGGTTTATCACACCTGAGTTCAATTTCAAAGGTTATAAAGCCATTTCTAAAGCTTTGGGACTCCAGCGAACCACAGTGAGAGCCATTATCCACAAATGGCAAAAACATGGAACAGTGGTGAACCTTCCCAGGAGTGAAAATTACCCCAAGAGTGCAGAGACAACTCATCCGAGAGGCCACAAAAGACCCCAGGACAACATCTAAAGAACTGCAGGCCTCACTTGCCTCAATTAAGGTCAGTGTTCACGACTCCACCATAAGAAAGAGACTGGGCAAAAACGGCCTGCATGGCAGATTTCCAAGGCGCAAACCACTTTTAAGCAAAAAGAACATTAAGGCTCATCTCAATTTTGCTAAAAAACATCTCAATGATTGCCAAGACTTTTGGGAAAATACCTTGTGGACCGACTAGACAAAAGTTGAACTTTATGGAAGGTGCGCATCCCGTTACATCTGGCGTAAAAGTAACACAGCATTTCAGAAAAAAGAACATCATACCAACAGTAAAATATGGTGGTGGTAGTGTGATGGTCTGGGGTTGTTTTGCTGCTTCAGGACCTGGAAGACTTGCTGTGATAGATGGAACCATGAATTCTACTGTCTACCAAAAAATCCTGAAGGAGAATGTCCGGCCATCTGTTTGTCAACTCAAGCTGAAGCGATCTTGGGTGCTGCAGCAGGACAATGACCCAAAACACACCAGCAAATCCACCTCTGAATGGCTGAAGAAAAACAAAATGAAGACTTTGGAGTGGCCTAGTCAAAGTCCTGACCTGAATCCTATTGAGATGTTGTGGCATGACCTTAAAAAGGCAGTTCATGCTAGAAAACCCTCAAATAAAGCTGAATTACAACAATTCTGCAAAGATGAGTGGGCCAAAATTCCTCCAGATCGCTGTAAAAGACTCGTTGCAAGTTATCGCAAACGCTTGATTGCAGTTATTGCTGCTAAGGGTGGCCCAACCAGTTATTAGATTCAGGGGGCAATTACTTTTTCACACAGGTTTGGATTTCTTTTCTCCCTAAATAATAAAAACCCTCATTTAAAAACTGCATTTTGTGTTTACTTGTGTTATCTTTGACTAATAGTTAAATGTGTTTGATGATCAGAAACATTTTGTGTGACAAACATGCAAAAGAATAAGAAATCAGGAAGGGGGCAAATAGTTTTTCACACCACTGTATATTAACATATTTTGGTGTTACTTTTCCTGTAAGGCATCAAAGAAGATCATTTGAATTTTTTTTATATCATACATTTTGTTTTCTTTCTGATCATGGTACTTCCTTTTGTTTCTGATCTAAAGTAGAAATTGGTAATGTAGTTTTCTCTTTCTATGTAGCTGATGTTCCGCAGCAGTAACATTGTCTGAAATTAAATGATTAAAACACATTTCTTCCAGAACGTTAATGCCAATGCTTTGTAACTTACATTTGTCCCTCATTTTAATTTGACAGAAAGTATGCAAAAGCAGAAACTTTAATGTCTGTATCTGACCCTGTTCATGATATTGCATTTGCACCAAACTTGGGGAGATCTTTTCACATACTGGCTGTGGCAACCAAAGATGTCCGGATTTTTACCATGAAGCCTTTAAGGTAGATCTTGAATGATGTTGGGAAATGTACTTAATAATACAAAATTCACTGTAGAAGGAAGCACGTATATTCAATATTGATATTAGTTATTAGATATTTTAATGTGCTTAGATGTGTTTCTGTCCCAACAGTAACTTAGTTATAGGGTTTAAGCAGTATTCATTGATTTTTCCATGCCTCCACCAATCTATTTATAAAACGTCACCTATTGAATAGCCTTACCCTACTTATATCACATTTTTTACATTAGTTCAATGAATAGGGTAGGTGTTAAAAACTTTTCTCGCTTATTGTCTTAATTAAAACGTGTGTTTTTTGTTATTTCTTGCACTTAAAAGGGCAGAATCTCAAAGTAAAGTAACATTCTACTTTTGGTTCATACAGACTATAAATATCCCTCTGTAGAAGCATGTGAGATGAGAAGATCATAACAGTCTGCAGATGGAAAAGGGAGGGATTAGTTTATACAGAGGGCCTTTCAGTGTACATATGATTTGTTTTGATTGTGCTTGTATTAACTGATGTGCAGAATGTAACATTCCGTTTTAAATTTTACCTTGTTTAGTACAAAAAATAGAATGTTTAAAAAAAAAAAAAAAAAATTATTCCCTGTTTAAAACTAGGCAAAATGTATGTTGAGCACAAGCCCTATGTTGAAAAATGTAATATACTGTCCAATCATAACAAAAAATCTATAACATGATAGACAAAGAATGCTATTTTTGTTTAAGGAAGGAATTAAGCTCTTCTGGAGGGGTGACAAAATTTGAAAACCACACAGTAGCTCAGTTTGATAACCACAACTCCCAAGTATGGAGAGTAAGTTGGAACATAACTGGCACAGTCTTGGCCTCATCTGGTGACGATGGTACTGTTAGACTGTGGAAGGGTAAGTCCATTTATATTGTAAAAGAGCAGTGAAACATATGTAACACTCTAAAGCCTTTTTAAAAATAATATTCAGGCACCAAGAGTAGTAGTTTGCATAAAAAAACAGCAGATTTTATCCTAACCTAGTGCATGTGAAGACTGTGCTAGTGCATGTGCTTAAGGATGCTGCCATTCCATTTTTTTTAATAGGCTCCTAGACAGTTGGGGTACAATACAAATCTTATAAGGTATGTGTTGTTAGTAGTTATATTTCATTTTACTCACATTTTCTAGATCAGGGGTAGGCAACTCGTGGCTCCGGAGCCCCATGTTGCTCTTCATCCTGCTTGCTGTGGCTCACTCTTGCGGCTTTACCTGTCACATCGACTATACAGGCCTCGCACTTGCTGGCAGCTTCTTGGGTGTGCGACCGCGGTAAGCTAATGGTTAGCTTACCGTGGTTGCACACTCAAGAAGCCGCCAGCAGGTGCGAAGGCTGTAGAGATGTGACCGGCAAGACCGAGCCGCAACAAGATTATTCATCATGATCCATATCGTGGCCACACACTCAGGACAAGAGAGGGAAATTCAGCATGGAGCTTCAGAAACAGGAGTCACATTAAACAAATTAGAACATTAGCATTTACTAGGGCTATTCAGTGTTTAATTTAAAGTAGGCCTACACTTCTGTTGGTTATATTCTGTTGTAACAGTTAAAATTAAAAAAAAAAAAAGGTTAAAACTTTTAAAAGTCTGGTTCCCTGGGCTAATTTCGCCTTATACACTTGAAGGTATCGAGTAGGGTTGGCTCTTATTTTTTGTTAACCCTTCCCCTCCCTTGTTTGCTATCTATGATTTCTCTTTTCACGGATGTGTATTTCATATCACCAACATTTGCTAATACTATGCCATTGTTATTTACCCTGACTGTTGGGCATTTTTGGAAATGTATGTACTTCCTTTTTTTTGTTTTCTTTTGAAAATCAATAAAGTGCAAGTTACAAAAAAAAAAAAAAAACTTTTAAAAGTTTATAAGCTGTGTTGTATTTTACGGCTCCAGACTATTTTTCTTTCGTGGAAGAGGGGGCAAAATGGCTCTTTTGATAGTAAAGGTTGCAGACCCCTGTTCTAGATTATTACATCAGAGACGTCTGTAATTACATTGTTGATGTTTTGCTATTGAAATTAATTTGAAATTCATTTGTTATTTTTACTTGGAGTATTTTTTTGTATTTTCTCATAGCCTTTCTTTAAAATAAATTGCGCAACATTACAAGGTTTAGCTAAGATTCATCAGCAAGAGGTTGAAGCTAATTGGAAATATATCTGGACCCGACAATTAAATAGTGTTAATGTTTCTGGATAGTGAGACCTCTTTAAACTTTGTGTATTATGTTATTGGGAAGAGCCTCTTGTTTACCAAGGGCACCAGGCATTCATATTGCCCATAGCACTTTCTGGATGTTATTTTGTAGTTTTGTAGAGGGAACAATGCTCATCTGCTTCTCTAGGCAATGCAATTAGGTATTTTTTTCTACCACAATCAATTTGATACCTATCTGACTGAATTAAAAGCAAGGAATCCCAAAACTCAATTTCCATTTTTTTCTGGTTAATTTTTAACTATCCTCCTCTTTAGCAAATTATATGGACAATTGGAAGTGCATTGGTGTTCTCAAAGGAGATGGCAACCCAGTTGGTAATTCTTTCCAAGGCATTTTTGGATCCTCTATTGGTTCAGCGAGTCATGGTCTACAGAATTCTGTAAATGGAACATCAACTTCTGGCAGGTGAGTGCTAACCTGTAACATAGCTTTTTAAGGGGATGCTGACATTGTAATATTTCCATTTTATGTCAATGGCCCAGTTATAAAATATAGTTTAGGAGATGCTGGAGACACTTTTACCCGTTATCCCACAGTGTTCCTAACTCTATTGCAAGTTAGGATACACTAAACAAAAACATGTATTTTAGCAAAATAACAGCAAGGCGCAGATTTAGCAAACATTTATTTCGATTTTTTTCCACGATACAAAATTTTTTTGTACCCAAACACACATTCGAGTTATATTTTATAAAAGTAATGTCTGGTATGTATTGAGTAAAAAAATAAAAAAAATAAAAAAAAAATTGAAAATTTGATTTGTAAAATTCCACCATCTAAAAGCTGGTGAGGTTATGTAAAAGACAATGGGAGTTGTCCTAAGCAAATCTATGAATTGTTTTGGTTGATTTGAGGGTCTTTATCTGGAAACTTGATCAATTCGAGTGATTTGAGTTTTTACAGTATATGAACCCGATCGTTATAGTTTTTTGTCCCCCTCATTTTTTATTAGAGTGTTTGACACAGTTTTTTTTCATAAATACCCAAACATTTGAAATTTGAGGTTATCCAAGCTAGGAAACCACTCAAACAACTCACAAATTCAATTCTTGATAACTTAGGGTTGCCACCTTTTCTGGAAAAAAATACCGGCCTTCCTATATATTTATCTTTTTCACCTATTAATAACATTGGGGTCAACCATTATTTTTACCGGCTAGGCTGGTAAAACACCGGCCAGGTGGCAACCTTAATAGCAACTAAAGAAAGCCCAAAGTAATTGCGCATTCGATAGAATTCGAATACAAGTCTTTTCCCCAAAAAAAACTTGGATTTTTCAAAGTCCACCAATTGACTCCAAATATTCTATAGGAGGTCCCCCATAGACTAAAACAGCAATTTGGCAGGTTTTAGATGGCGAATGGTCGAAGTCGCATTTTTAAAGAGACAGAACATGATAAATTTCAATATTTTAACTTTTTTTCAAATTTAATTTGGACTGTTCCCGAGTCGAAGTACACAAAAAATAGCTCTAAATTCGAATTTTTGAAATTCAAAAATTCACCTCGACCTTTCATAAATCTGCCCCTAATAATTAAGAAAATGCCAGAATGCCAAAAAAAAGTGGTAGAAGAATCTCTGAGCCTTTAAGAGTTACTGTTTTTCCTGCCCTGCTCCTCGATTCTTAGGCATTACCTAGCCCCTTTTTTGCCTCTTATGGCTTCCAATTTTTTTTTTTTTTTCAATCATTTTCCTCACAGTTACATGTTGACTGTTAATATTTTTCTGCTACTGATGTTTGTTCAATTTTGTTACAAATTATCTTAAATTTCGTTTCACTTTCTCCCACGCCACCTTCATAATCATTTGTTCCTAGAATGGACATACCCTCTCCTCTGGAGTTATTTTCTCTAGTTGCCAGTGCAGACATTATGTTTTGTCTTCTGTGTATGTACTGAAAATTGAGACCTGTGAGAAATTATTTTTTCAGTCCAAAGTCCCTTTTCAGGTCAAACTACAAACTTTCTTTTGATGAGTGATTTTATTTTTTATTTTAATAGGAGGATAATCAGCAGTAATTTTTGCGTCTGTCCTAATCCTTATACTAATAATGCTTGAACTGAGTGCATTGATTATCTAATCTTATTAATGTTCATTTCTGCCCTGTCTGAAATATAAGGTAATTGAAGCAATACTACATCTGCCATAGCTTAAAGGAAAATTTCAGAGTAAAAATAAAGTGGATAAATAGCCTGTGCAAAAGAAAAAAAAAAATCCAATATATAAATAAAGGTTGGAGTGAGCGGATGTGGAATAGAACAGAAGACTACTTCCTGCTTTTCAGCTCTCTAACTCTGAGTCAGCGACTTGAAGGGGGCCACATGGGACATAACTGTTCAGTGAGTTACAATTGATCCTTAGCATGCAGCTCAGATTTAAAAGCAAATTATGACCCATGTGCCCCCCCCCCCTCAAGTTACTGATTGGTTTCTGCCAAGAGATCTGCAAAGTAGGGAGTAGTGTTGTGGCCATTATAACATAGTAAGGTTTAAAAAAAGGCACACCCATAAAGTTAAACCTTTTAAGTCTATAGTAAAACCTGCCTAACTGCTAGTTGATGCAGAAGGCAAAAAACTCCATTTGAATAAATTCCTTCCTGACTCCAAGATGGCAATCTAACTAGTCCCTGGATCAACTTTTAATAAGAGCTCTCTTCATAACACTGTATTCCCTCACTTGCTAAAACCCATCCAACCCCATCTAGGCTATTGAATGTATCAGCCTGTACCACTGATTTAGGGGGAGAATTACACATCTTCACAGCTTTCATTGTAAAAAACAGCTTCTGAATATTTAGATGTAACCTCCTCTCCTCCAATCAGAATGGGTGACCTCATGTCAGCTGGAAAGACCTACTGTTATTATATATATTACATATTTGCCTAATTCTATTGAAAACATTTTTTATTTTGCACAGCCTATCTATTTGCCCAGTTTTATTTTTATAATGATCAATTCCTTTAAACTTTCCTGTAAATGTCCACAGCAAATATTTTTCTGTTAAGAAGATACAGAGCATGTTCCTCTTGTTTAGTTGGGTGCTCTGCAGTAGCCAGTTTTTTTTATTCTACTTGTATGTTATACTCCCTCAACCAAACATTTCTGTCATTTATCAAACATGGCCACCACTAACACTTTAGACTGCAGTTTATTGCCAAGGTTTCATGTATACAGAAAATAGTTCAAATAAAATATTACCAAAATATTGTATGGTAATAGCTTTATAAGGGAGCTAGCACACGGGCACATTCGGGGAGATTGTCGCCTGGAGACTAATCGCCTCTTCTTCGGGGCGACAATCTCCCCGAACTGCCTTCCCCCCTGCCTGCTAAAATGAAAAATCGTTTTGGCAGGGGGAAGGCAGTTCGGGGAGATTGTCGCCTCGAAGAGGAGGCAATTCGTTGCCAGGCGATTAAATCTGCCCGTGTGCTTGAACCCTGAAATGTAACATGCTGTGGTCATGCCTTTGGCATGCATTTCATTTTAAGGGTTGGGGAAAAACTATTTTGTAATTTCTTTTTTTAAGATTAGTTTCATTTCTAACAATTATCTAGAGCTTTGCAAAGCCACTGCTTTTCATGTTTATGGTACTAATTTAGTTATGTAATCCTGCATATCTCTATCTATTTTTTTTTCTTTTGACTTACATAAATGGCAAAGAGTATTGCAGTTGGCACCCCCTCCCCCTTGTCTGACTTAATATCAAAAGCAAACAAATAGGGTTAGTTACCTCATAAACCAAATTTGCAAATTTCTTCTTTTTAGTTGTGTTTGCTGTGTTATTCATGAGTAATAACTTTAATCCATTTGCATTGTCTGTGTCTGCAAATAATACAGCTTAGCCATGATAAACTTGCACAAATTATACAATGTTTTTGCAAGGGTTTTGGGGCAGAGATTCGGGGAGATTAGTCACCCAGCAACAAATCGACTCTTCTTCGAGTGACTAATCTCCCCGAACTGCCTTCGCACCAGCTAGAATCGAAATCGCCAACGGGATGGCGCTCTGAGCTCTTCGTTTTCCGAAAATGCCTTACACAGAAACTTCGGGCGACTTCTGAAAACGAAGCGTCAACGATAAGATTAGAAGCTGTTGATTTCACAAATTTATTTAGAAAATAATTTATTTCTTTGTGGCATGATACCATTAATTTTTAAGGTGGGGCAAAGTCATTTTACACATATTTGGGTTTTGGTGGTGAAGGCAAGTTCATGTTCTACAAAATAGACTTAATTTGCTTTATGCTAAAGAATACACTATATAAGCAGGCCATGTTTGCAAAGACCTCCGAATTCCAAATTGAAACTTTGCCAACAAAATCTATTGTAAGTAACCATAATACTCACTGAATTTTGTAGTGAAAGAAGTACTGGTGCTATTGCCGTTAATGCCAGTCCTGTGCGATAATAAAGCACTGCTAAATTAACCAATGGAATCCCATTGTCCCAAACTGGTAAGATTAAGTTAAGTAAAAATATTTGAGATGCTGCCACTTTATCTGAACTTGGCTGTATTACTGAATTCTACATGTTTTTAGAGACTAATGGTTTTAATACTGTTTCTGTTTTTTGCTTCTGGTAATGACATTGTTTTTACATTTGTGATGCAATTTTCCTTTTCCATTTGTGTTATGTCCTTAACAGAAAGCACAGCTGATACCAAGCTAACTGGAGTAACTTTGCTGTTTTGCTGCTTGTTGCATGCACAGGAATGGATGCCGAACTCCTTTCCCCCTTCCCCACCGCAGTCTGAATCATCCCAAGATACACGGGCAGCCTGCTTACTTCTAGATGCAGACCAAAAGACCCTTTTCTGTATGTTTATATTTATGTTTAGAGAAAAGAGTTCTCAAAGTTTAGATAATTTCTTTGTAAATTCATCTGGTCAAATTCCTTACTAGAAAGCAGGAGAATGTTTTTTGTTTTTTCAGTTGCCAGTGACAATTGGTTTTGAGCCATCAACATGCTGGATATATACTCACTGAGAATCTGTTTCATCAAGTTACATAATTATGTAGATATTATTGTTGGACATTTTGGCTGCAGATTTAACGATCAGTATTTGTAAATAAGTTAAATAATGGAATAAAAGTAGCATACATCCATTGGCTTTAATGGTTTAAACTGATATGTAAACAATCGTTTAAAGAAGTTCATAGGGGAAAAACATTTGAGGGGACTTTGTTTCACTAATTAAAAAAAAAGCTTTTTTTTAAATTGAAAGTTTTTTTGTTACTTTTTCTATATTGCTTTGCAAAAAGACAGATTATTCCTATTTTAAAAAATAATGTACACATTTATAAATTCATGCTACTGTAATCCCACATTTCTCTTTACATGTTAGAGATACTGACACCAGAAAATAATCTTTTTTTTTTTATATCCATCATAACATTATCATTGAATACTATTTATAATTTTGCCATAAAAGCATTCGTCTGATGCTTTTATATTGCCTTTCTTACCCCCATGTTCCTCGATGAGGGGGCTGCCATATCTGTGCAGCAGTAGTCGGTTAACATTAGAAACTCTGACAGGCTGAGAAGGGACAGTCAGGTTTAGGAACTTCAAGTAACAGTTACTTACAAAAGCAGAACTATCCGCAAAAAATAATCAGAAAGAACTATAGGTAACTTTTAATGTAGATTAATATTTTGAAAAAAAATGTTTGTGTCGGTATCACTTTAAGTCTTTACTAAGTGTTACAGGACACTGATAACTTTGTGCTGTGCTATAAAACTTGGCTTAGTCCCAAGCTTGATGCTGGAGCCTTTATCAAAGACCATTCTATTGGCACTGGGTTGTCCTGTTGATGGTGCTTATAGTTGTAACTGAAGGGTCACTTATATTATGAACTGGGATAGCCTAACAGCAGACACATAGAACTGACAGTACAGCTTTCGGTTACAGTATGATTGTATCTAATGCACGAAGCTATGGATAGATCTAATTAGTTCTGTGTGTCTATACCTTGAAAAGAACCTGTCACAATTTTTTGCCTCACCTTGTGCAGGACCTGGGCAACGCCAAACAACTGCTGATGGGTTCAGAACCTTATACCCAATAACTTTGATGCAGGGCATGGCCTACTTGGTATACCCGAGATAAGTAGCACCATTTCACTGTATTCTTGTATCAGCTCCATTGAGCACTTCTATCTGAAAACTAGGGTCATGTCAACATAAATTTGTCTCCATGTAAGACCGTTTCACAAATTTGTGTGCTTTAAGTGGCTAGAACTTTTTTTCCCCTCAAAACTGGCATTGACATTGCAAGGTCAGGGACAAAACAGTAGGGTCAATTATTTTGGGGGTATCTTGAGTAGTTACAGAATCATAGCAGGAGAACTTAAAGGGGCATAGCATATTCCTATGGCATTAGCTGCTGTGTTCGGCATCTGACTCCAAATATATCTGTTGAACACTGGTGCTATTCGTTCTGTCTGTCTGAGGAAGTTGATGCCCCCAGAAAGTTGTATCTTGCAGTGACTTATAAAACCTAACCATGTACTACATGTAGCATTTCTTGCAGCAAAACTCGCGTCTCAATAGGAGGCAACTATTAATAACCTGCATCCTATAGCAGCTACTAATCTTAGCCTAACAAAAACCTGATATTAATGACAATGCAGTATTAAGCTATAGACTGCATCAGACCTGCTAGAGTTCTACCCTAACAGTAGCCTTTTTCTAACCCTTTCACCAAGTGTTTGACTGTTAGGCCAGGGTCTACACACTGGAGCTTTTAGCAGGTAAAAAAAATGTGGATTTTTTCAGAAACTACCACTATGACCGTTACAAATGGGGAAAATACAATGGGGTCAGTTGCAAAAGTAGACGTCATTTTGGTACACCGTTTAAATAAAGCTTATTTCTGTTCCTTTGTGCCTTTCTAAATTTTATTCTTCAGTTCTTTCATTCACTACACTTTTTTTCTTTTCCTTTCTCCTTGTCCTGCTTTTTGTTCCTATCCCCTGTTTCAGGTATTCCTTTCACCCAGTGGAAAACTCAAAGGCTGGATCAAGATGGTCCAGCTATGCCCAGTTTATCCCTCCACCTCCACTGATAGAGCACCCTTGTGATGCTGACCCTACGAACCTTACTTGTTCAAACCCTCGCAGACGATACAACTCCCCAGCTCTTAACCCCTTATCTGAAAACCAAGGAAAATAAATACTGTTGTTGCCTTGTTTTTCTAATTGATCTGTTGCATATTTTTCATTTTAATACTGCTTATAGACTTGATGTAGGCTTAAGAAATTCATGCCAGAATTCTCCTTGAAGTATGCAACCTGCTGTGACTTGGCAGCAAATATGATAATGGTAAAGTGCCTAAGTAGCCTTAAAAAAAACAGAAAAAAAACCATTGGGTGCTACTGCATTTCAGTACAATTTACCCCTCTTTGCTTTTTAGACTTCATCCATGTGTATACTGCAGTAAACTTTGAATGTAGTATATGTGAATTTTTGTATGACTAATAAAAGCCTGTTAAAAACATGTGCTTAAATATCTTTTAAGAAAAAAAAGCCACTGAGATACAGTATAATGACATCAAAGAATATAAAATAGCCTAAACATAGTTTTCACAAAGTTTCCATTAGCTCTTGGGCACTAACTATAAGGGGCAGATTTATCAAGGGTTGATTTGAAAATTGGAAGTTATTCATATTTGATCCGAGTTTTTATTTGCGAGATTTATCATTAACTGGCCCTCCAATATGACACCGCCATTTAAAACCTGCCGCATTGCTGTTTGCCAATGGGAGAGGTCCAGGGATCAATTTTGAGTTGTTTGCAGCCTACCTGAATTTGATTCAGGTTGATTCTATACACCCGAGTTTTAAAAATTAGATTTTATTAATAAATTTAAAAAAACTCGCATGATTTTGAAATTCGACCCTTGGTAAATGTGCCTCTAAATGTATTGCATTTCCTGACCACAATCTGTTTTACAAAGTTTTTTTTTTTTTCCCCACTGGTTGTCCAGTGAAAAACCTGACCTGTAAAGCCTACATAAAGCGGCCATTTTCCTTCTGACACATCATCAGTAACATTGACATCTGCAAACAGGACAAGTATGCTGTAAAGTTCATGCAATGCAGAATGCAGGGTTACACAGGCACAACAAAATTTGATAAGTTCGGCTGGGGTTGAGCACTGTAAAGGTGTAGAGGTGTTTAGAAAAAATAGGATCAGAAAGCTAGAGTTTCTATGGGAACCAGTAATGCTATATCTTCATTGGCTTTTAGACTGGAGGGTGTGTTTAGTAATCTGAGATGAGAAGAACTGAGCATGCTCATGAGCCAACAGCCAAAGTAAATTCCTGAGGGAGGGGATGAGTGGGTGAGAGGAGTGATTAAAGGAGAAACCTCTTATTAAAAAAAAAAAACCCTACCCCACATAGCCCACCCCCCCAGCCTAGCTGCTACCCCAGCGTTTCGGCACATGCGCAGTTGACGCGAACCGGGAAATTGCTCCAACTGCGCATGTGCCGCCATGCTGGTCAGATCACCGAGACACTTGAGGTTTTCCAAATCAGTTGAATTTTTGTGCATATTATTAAATTTGTTTTGGTACCTTAGTGCAGTCGACCCGCTGACACTACTAGCGGATCTTCCACATTGCTTCAGTGACGCTGGGGGCAGAGCGATCCTTCCATAGGCTGAAGACCTGTTTTCATTTGTAATTAGCCTATAGAAGGAACGCGCCGTCCCCAGCCCAGCGTCACTGCTCTTCTTCCTCCTCTTTCCAGCTCTCAAATTGTGGTTACTGACCCCAGCAGCCAAAAAACTATTGCTCTGTAAATCTCAATTTTTGTTACGTATCTTCCTATTTAGTTAGTCTCTTGTTCAAGCTACTTCCTTGCTAGGGTATATTGGATCATAGCAACCAGATAGCTGCTTAAATTCTAAACTGGAAAGCTGCTGGACAAAAAAGCTAAATAATGCAAAAACCACAAACAAAAAAGAACCTTAACCTTAACTACCCCTTTGATAGCTTGTTGTTACTGTTGATTTAAATATTGTATGGCTTTGTTACTGATATCCATGTGTTGAGCACAGGCCCTGTAATGTGCCTTTAGATGCTTCTAGGTGGTCATTCACTTTACTTTGGTGGTCTGGTGACAGCAGTGTGACCTGTAAACATACAGTATCTGCCTTTAGATAAAAAGACTCATTGTGACAGTTGGACAAAACATGGAAGTTGACATACAGGTTCACTGCCTACTAGAAGGAAGACAATGGTATGGCCTTATAGCTACTACTTGGCTATGACTGCCGTTTGGCTGAAACTCATGAGTGTAATTTTTAAAGGAGTGGCTAAATGTGGCTAAAAATGCTATATTTACATACTGAACTTATAGCACCAGCCTAAAGTTTCAGCTTCTCAATAGCAGCAATGATCCAGGACTTCAAACTTGTCACAGGGGGTCACCATCTTGGAAAATGTCTGCGACACTAACATTCTCAATAGGCTCTGAGCAGCTGTTGAGAAGCTAAGCTTAGGGGTTGTAGCAAATTATTAACCAGAAAATGAGGTTAATCTGTAAAATAAGATGATGCTACAAGGCTGATTATTACATTCCGATGCTAATTGAATGGTTTTCTGTGCTGCCATGTAGTAATTATCTGTATTCATTGCTAATCAGTCTTATATTGTGACATTTATATTCGGTGTACTGTATATTTTGAGTCGATCCCTAGATTCAAAAAATGGCAGCAGCACAGTGCATGTGCAGTGAATCAGCAGAAAAGAAAATGGGGAGCTACAGGGGCATATTTGGGGGTACAGATCTTCACTGCTTAAGGGCTGTGGTTCCCTTGGGCTGGTACAGAAGCCAAAAACATTATGTACAACATTTCTAGCTACTTCTTTAGTTAAAGGACCAGTAACATCAACATTTTTTTAAAAAAAATTTGTTAGTATACATAGAAAAAAAAAACACCAAGACAAATTAAACTTTAAAATCTCAAAGTCTTTATTAAGAAATAACTTACTGAAACTCCGCTTGCGCTCCTCTTCAGAAAGCGAATGGGCGATCCATTGTGCGGCACTTGATTTCTCCTCCCTGCCTTCCTTATAGTCGATATCCAGGAAGGGGAAATTGAGCACCGAACGATGGATCGCTGCCGTGTCACCTTTTCTGAAGATGAGCAGAAGCTGAATTTCAGTAAGTTATTTCTTAATAAAGGCTTTTTAAAGATTAAAAAGATTTTAAAAATTAACGTCTTGGTGTTTTTTTTTCTATGTATACTAACGAATTTTTAAAAAAATGTTTTTTGATGTTACTGGTCCTTTAAACTTTAGTTTTCCTTTAGCAGCAGCAGCAGGTTTCTTATATGGCTGTAATTGGCTCTCCAGCTGCTGTAGAACTCACACACCCAGAATCCAACCGCCTCTTCAGCTCTTGATTACACTGGAATACTAGCCATTATTGCAGTGGCATTACCCCCTCCATCTATGCACCCCTCTGTTTTTCTAGATCTGCTTGTGCCATTCATTCATGACAGGGAATACAATATCATTTGCATATTTAGAAAGTAAAAAACATCAGTGGGATCTACGGACTATCATGCTTGAAGCTGTAATCTACTGTTGCTTCATTTATATGCTCCCCTGCTGTGCATCAAACAAGCCTTTCCCAGGCAGGGTTCTCTGAAATTCTAGGAATCAGAAACGAGCAGTTTGTCCAGTTGACGTCACTGTTGCACTTTAGGGAACTCCAGCCAGTGAGATATCTCATTACTTAATTCTTCTTTTAGACATTCATTACCCATCCGGCAGTATCAGACTGCATAATAATGAGAGGCTTTTTCCTGTTCTGGCATTTGCCAAGCATTCCTAATAGAGCAAGGTGAAAACACCCACACACTTTTATGGCTGCTTTGATAAGAAACTTGGATAAGATCATACACACAGAGGGGGCAGAGAGGCACACTTTCACTTTTCGTGTGCATGAGATGAAACAACAGGCACAGGATTGGATTCAGTGTAGATCTTGTCCCGATAAATCTTATAGATAATCTTATATTATGTTTATAAAGGAAGGTAATAAAAAACACTTTTAAATGAAAAGGGGCATTATACACCTATATACACTTTTTCAATGTGAGCAAAATAAATAGCACCTTTAAAGCATTAATGGAGCATTGCTAACCCCTGTAATTAATGACTGTTTTGGCTTACAGATAAGTAATGCAGGTGCATTGGTCATCTAATCTACCTTGCAAGACCCAGGATTTTTAAAGCATAGAAAGCTTCAGTTTCCCTGTTTGCAAAAACTATTGGACAGCTTATTACAGATGTAACAGATAGGGTTGCCACCTTTTCTGGAAAAAAATACTGGCCTTCCTATATATTTAACTTTTTTCCCTATTAATAACATTGGAATCAAGCATAATTTTTACCGGCCAGGCCTGTAAAATACCGGCCAGGTGGCAACCCTAGTAACAGAGACAGACTGAAAAATTGATTGCGAACCCAGAATACACATCTCAGTTACACAATCAGCACTGCATGGAAGATCCTATCTATTCTTCACGCACACCATGTTCTCTGGGTTTTTTTCCTCTTTCCATTAACCTCCAATGTCCCTTTCATGTAGAAGGACACTAGTAGAGTGCCATTGGACATTAAGGAGAACTCTTTTTCTTAATAACTTTCCCCCCTATACAGTATCTCTGTCATTTCCAGCATACTTGAGCTTCTCCCAAGCTGGTTCACTACAGTTAGTTCACACTAACCTAAACACTCCAGTTCCCTAAGGGCTCTTACAGACTAGCGTTTTTAGCTGCGCTTCCCTGCTTTCCGGTTTCATGCGTTCAGCCGCAGGGGAGCGCAGGAGTAGACACACTGAATTCTTTTCAATGTGGCTGTTGTCACACAGATGCATGTAAGCACCGAACGCAGGTTGGGATGCAGCATGTTGCATTTTTCCTGCGTTCGGCGCTTACATGCGTCTGTGTGAGTACAGTCCCATTGAAAATAATTCAGTGCATCTACTCCTACATCCTGCTCCCCTACGGCTGAACGCATGAAACCGGAATCCAGGGGAGTGCAGCTAAAAACTTTCGTCTGTAAGAGCTCTAACTGGTGTTAGAGTCCTGCGCAGGTCCATTTTATGGAACCCACTACTCGACCCACAAGTACCCTACCTGCGACCCGCTGACCATCAAGAATCAAGAAGTGCTGTCATTGTAAACCGGAAGTGACATCATCGGAAGTAGGCGTGAACAAAAAAAGGAGTAAAAATCGATATTGAGAAGACCCGTGGCCCGACCCACAGAACCACCGACCTGCGTCTATACCCACACCCAGAACTTCTACCCACAACACGCTGCAGGACTCTAACTGGTGTCTCTTCCCTTAAATATTCCTCATTAGGACAACAGCCTTTCCTTACTGGCAGGTAACTCCTAGAGCAAGCTGATAACAGAACTCCTAAATCACTTGCTAGCCCTAACAAGGTATAGCCTCCCACCTGGTCTGGCTCTGCAGACATCACTTTGTTACTGGATGGTCTTAGGCCAATGAGGACGTGTCTAGCTCCTGCACTTCTAATATATAGGGTCCTGAAGGGAAATTCCCATGCAGGCCAACCTGAATGGTTAGTTGAATATTATTCAACTATTTACATATGAAACCATCTATATCTTATTACTATCAATGTACAAACAGCACTACCAAGACAGAAGCAAGTATTATCCTTCGAAAAACCAATATGTGTCATAAAGCATGTGAATTGTGGGAACGTTGCAGTCTTTTGCTCCCTGCTTTCTCTGCACTGACCGTGGAATAACAACAGAGTGTGCTAGAGATCTGCGACTGGAGAATCGACAAGCACTGGCCATTCACCCTGAGCTCAGATGCATTGAGAATTATCCATTGAACTAAGTCAGCTGTATCTGAGATGTCAGTGTTGTTACCGTGCTAGTCTTAATAAATGAGACGAGGCTGGAAAGCCTTATTTTGTATATGCAGTTTGGTGATTTTGTTTTGCAGTCAATTTGTCATGCCAGAACAAAGCCCTAGTGATTTTTTTTTCATATAAATCTGGATAAGAGTTTACACCAATTTTAGGTTGGTGTAATTTTTTTGAAGTTTTGGATTTAATAGTGTCAGATTTCGAAAAATGCCATTAAACTGCCAACATTGTTTACTCCAACTTTTTAATAAAAAAAAACCCATTTATTTCACTAAAGTCACATTCTGAAATGACAGTTTAACTCTGGAGAACACAAAACATCCATTTTCATTAAACAGAATAAGGCATTTGTGAATCTGACATCCTTTTACTTCGATGTTGACTCCAATACTATCACTTACTCCGGTTTGCTACACTTTTGTGAATTTCCCTTTAGTTAGTCTGTTGACTTGCAGCATTGTCCAGGGGTTAAAGCTAGCAGTACAGAGAATATAAATTGTCAGAGAAATTTTGCTTTCATTAGCAAGAATGTTTGAAAATAACTTTTAAACAGCTTTAGAATTATAGTATTATATTGTAAGAAATATTTCTATAATTTTTATTAACTTTCAAAATTTTAAACAGGATGAACATCAAGTGCAAATGTCCATTTAGGAAAGCAGAAATAGAGGAGAGAGAGAAGCCTCGGTTCCATGTTGTAAGGTTGGTGGAGACAAGGTAAAGAAGAGCAAAAAGGAATAGAAGAAAGATATTTCTTTATGAAATCAACATTGAAACCTCTACAGTATTTTGCATTTTTCGTTTGGCAAATAGGAAAAATAAATATTGATTATCCCAAAACTGCCATCAATACATTTCAATTATAATTTATTGTGTGTGATTCTTTATGTTTTGCTCTTAAAGGAGAAGGAAAGATACTAAGGCAGTTTATTGCCAATAGATTAACCAAAATAGTGCAGGCTAGAATGCTATATTTATTCTGTAGAATGCTTTACCAACCATGAGAAGACACCTCTAGAACCTCTCTCTCTTTTTTTAGCATAGCAGCTGACACATTAGCTTGGTGTGACATCACTTCCTGCCTGAATCTCTCCATGCTCACTCAGATTACAGCAGGGAGGGGAAGAGAGAGGAGGGAAAAGGGAGGGGGAAAGGGAGAGAGGAGCAAACTGAGCATGCTCAAGCCCTAGCCCTTGTCAGGCAACCAGTCTCTTTATTTGCAGAGGAAATCTCCTCCACGAAATAATGGCACCTAGACTTATGAGATAAAGAAATCAGATAAGATTGACGTACGACACAAGTTGTAGATAAGCATTCTAAAAACAGTCGTCCAGTGTTGGTCCTTTTATACCCCTGTAAGAGGGTCTCCAAAGGCTTCAGTTCTGACCTATCAGAGGTTAAAGTCATTGTTTCTTTTAGTCCATGTTCTGTGACGAATGCTCTAGGCCATCTGGTCTCAGATGATAATCTTGTCTGGAACATTTTGAGGGACTTGAGACATATGTAATGACGATAATGATGACAATATCTCAGCAAGTACATCACAAGCCAAACAGCTCTTCTCCAAAACCTAAGTGTACAATCCGTATGATGTAAACAACTAGGCCTTCATTATTCTGTTAAATATAATTCAAACTATATACTTATATTTAATTATCCTTATTTTTATACACAGGACCGCCATCAGAAATCACAGGGCCCCATACGACAAAATTTCCTGGGCCCCCTGGGCTGGGCCCACCGCAAGCCCCACTTACAGGTCCGCCCTTCCCACCCACAGGTCCGCCCCCCACACCACACAGTAAAAAAACAAAAAAAATATTGGTGGCTAGGGTTCCCACATGTTAATAAAAAATAAAAAGATATTGGTAGTCAGGGCCCCCCATAAAAAAACATTTGTGGCCAGGGCCCCCCATTAAAAAATATCGGTGGCTAGGACCCCACATGAGAAAAAAAATTGGTGGCCAGGGCCCCCCCACATTATAAGAAAATTGGTGGCCAGGGCCCATTAAACGTCCATGCCTTCCCGAAGTCAGCAGCTCTCAGAAAGATGGGGGCCCGGCTAATCAAGTAAGTGTGGCGTGGCCGTGCCCCCCTTACCCTCGGGGGCCCCTACAACTCTCCCCCCTGGCCCCCCCCTGATGGCTGCCCTGCTTATACACATGATAAATTAATATGGCATAACTTAGCCTCACACCCTGGAGGTTTAAGCTGAAAACTGGAAGTCGGATATACACGTCCATGTAAACAAAATAGAAGGATAAAAATGCAGTGTTTCTTTTGACAGAGGACTCAGAGTAGCATTACTTTGAGGGTTTACTGGTGTATTTATATAGACCTTTCTGATAAAGCTTACTTAGTTGTAACCTTTCCTTCTCCTTTAAGCAATAAAACGTAACTGGTTGCTGTACTTTGAATAGCAAATGTCTGCATTCAGACAATTATCCCAAATACATTCTGCCCTATATATTTGCATATTTATTTGTATTGCAAAATGTATCCTAACAAGATTTTTTTTTTAAGCTCTTTTAAACCATGTGGAGATATGGCTTTGAATGAGACTATCCTATATCATAGTATATGATCCTGCCATTCGTTGTGACTTGAAGAACTCCCTGCAACTCTTGCTCACAGTCTTAAAACAACACAGGTATTTGCAAAGAATGTCTTATGTTTTAATATACTGCATTTTGGGCAGAGGTTTTACCTGCACAATCGACCATAAGGGTAAAACAATGTACCCCTTCAAACCGTGTAATCCCAAAGATATTAGGCATACACACTCTGTTCATTAATAAGCAGCCCACATAAACACATGCTGTGTATGTGGTTAAATTCCCCTACTAGATAATGAGTCACTATACCTATATGATCATGTTGAGGCTGTTGTGGAGGAATGGTTATACAGAGAGATGATAAAAATGAGAATTTACATTGCAGCCAAATAATGCAGAGAGATTTGTGGCTGAGAATGGTGGTTTTGGAAAACTTTTTTGATGTACTCTGTTAAAAGTTGCGGTAAAGTGTTCCGAAGAGAAAGACCTCCACCTTAGTGTGGCCTTACAGAATGGTAGGTAGATGGGAAAGCCCCACCTTAAATTATATTGTACCTCTTATATGAGGAAACTACGGTAAAGTTTAAATGCCTAGTGTAGCCATACCTGTGTGACCCCGTTGTGTCCCTTAGGGACAACAGTTTGTGTCTACTCTAGAGGTTTAATTTGTATGGGTAATGCTTTATCCCTTATCCTCTGTCCTTTCCAAGTGTGTTAAATAAAGACTGGGATTGGGACTGTGAGAGAAGTGGAATATGGGTGGCCTGGTTCCTCTAAAGGGTAGTTTTTTAACTGTTGCACTTCTGAAATGTCCTTTTCCCCCCCCACACTTTTCCATTGTGCCTAGGGGGTTCTCTGGGGAGACTACCTGAGGCGTGATGTCTTTTGCACTGTTTGAAATGTTTAACCTATTTTCATATTGAGTGTCTATCTCTTTAAATATGTGTGTAGTTGTATGTGTGGAGTTGTATGTGTGTGTAGGGGTTCGGAGGGTTCGGCGTTCAACTTTGCACGCCAGCGTCCGATTTGGGCGGCTCGGCGTCCATTATGGCTCGCCGGCGTTCAATTTGGCCTGCCACGTTAGTTGTTCTTCACTTCAGGACTGTCCGCAGCCCAGTTCTGGCCCGCGGCCTGGCAGTTGGGGACCCCTGCTTTAGGAGACTCATAGTAGCTGTGTAGCTGTAGTAACTGTGCCACTGAGTAGTAAATGTAATGGTGCTCTGCATGTGAGCAGCTGGATTTGGGGATATGGCCAAGAAGGGTTTTACACATTAAAACACAGCTTTCCAAATTATGGGCTACCCCTCCAGGGCAGGGGCCACAATCAGAGTATGTTTAGCCAGCTAAAAGGGCAGTAAAGATGATATTTGGGCTAGTGTTTGTTGTTGTCACTGTTATAAATATTGCTTAAAAAATCTTGAGTCCAGCCGAAAGGCCCCCTAAGATGCATTTAAGAGAAAGACAATTAATCAAGGTTACCTTGGTACTACAACAGAATAAAGAAAATGGCAATGGTTCATTGTAAGAAATTAGTGATGTAAGTTAGTAGGCCCCACAGCAACATGATTTTAACCCCAAGACTTTAAGAAAATTAAATTTTGTATTGTTGTGAATTCTAATCTGCATCTGTATTCAGGACTTGCTGGTATTGGTACCACGGCACGTGACTAGGCCATGCTGCCATTCATGTGCTGGATATGCATTTAGAATAATGAGAGCAAATGGTTCGAGTTCTGCTATTCTAAAACTGCACACCAGATTTCTGTTTTATATTTCTCTACCGCAGGGGAATTCTGCATTTTCAGGCAGCTGCAGTTCCATGGTGATGGAGCAAAGGCAACAGGACAGTAGCCCATGGCAACCTGTTAGTATCATAAATGCTACCCAAGGGCACACATCACAGCAGGGAAAGCACCTATGTGCCCTGGTGCAGGTGGCATCAGCCCATGCAAGGACATTTGATAGTGTTTCCAACCTTGTTAGGAATTAAACATATTGTTTAGTGTTACATTCCTGTGTCACTCTCCTGAATGGGCTTATCTAATTATCTTACTGGTCCAGTCTATGTCTGGCCCTTTCCTTAATTTATGTACTTTGTGCTAATAATCATTTCCTTATTAACCATATTACAATTAATGATAGATGTCTACACATGGGAGTAAGTGCTTAGTCCCAGACTTGCCAGGTATTTCCATCACTCCCCAGGAGCTGTCAGTGTAGCCTTTAGATTTGAGTGTTAGAGCTGTGCGGGAGTTTTCTCTCTCTCTGCGCTCACACCCCCTCCACAACTTGTCTTCTCTCTCTCTGGCTGTCAGAGTGAGCTCCAGACTGGCTGCAGACAGAGGGGTGGAGGAGAGAGAGGGGAAGGTTGCCAGTCCCAGGCAAGGAGCCTGTGCGCACACACTGCAGGGGGAGGTAAGGCCCTTTCATCTGCTTTGCATAAGGGAAAACCCAGCAGCACAGGCTCAGCTCAAGGGGCAGCAGAGAGAGGGAGGGGGGATGACTTTCATAAGAGGGAGAGGTTGAAGGGATGCTAATTTAATCAAGGAGGCGGGGTAGCCCCACTAGCAGGCTCAGTAATACCAGAGTGACCTCCCGTGGGGCAGTAGCACTAGACTGAAGGCACTGGTACAATTGTGTGGGTCTTTCAGTCTGTTCTGGCAGCCACCCAGGTTGCTACACCCACAGTCTTTCTGCCTGCAATGTCCCCAGTTCATTGAGTAGCGGATGTTCTACTGTGATCTTATTCCTTACTGTGCACTCCAAGAGGCTCAACCCACATCTTCTCTCTCCATTATTCAGGGGAATGTTAGTTTAGAGACTTAAACATCAACTCAGTATTTTATTTCCTGCAGACTCCTGCTGGGAGGCATTCCTTACTCATCATAGCAAGCAGGGGTCTCCAGCCTGCAGCTCTCGCACCCTTGTTTAACTATAAGTCTCAGAAACCTAAAGGGCAAGGCTGTTTGATGCTGTCAGCACTTTGTCATTAAATAACTTGGTTGTGTTTTTCAAAGACAAATATTGTAGTTGTTGTGTAATTAAAAAGTTCTATATGCTTCATTTCATTTGGACTATTTACACCTTTATAAGGTTTCATTTTCTTGTAATTACTGCATACAACACCCAATTTCAGCCCTGTCTTTGGAACACAACTTGAAGGTTTTTAACTCAGCACAGGAGGCCCATGAACTATAATGGGAGGAGAAATCTTTAACACTGATGAAAGAATCATTACCCTTAAGGGCTCTTACACACGGCCGTTCCGACCTGCGCTCCCCTGCGTTCCGTTTTTTGGCGTTCAGCCGAAGGGGAGCGCAGGAATAGACGCAAGTCATTATTTGAAATGGGGCTGTACTCACTCAGGCGCGTGTAGGCGCCGAACGCAGGAAAAATGCAGCATGTTGCGTCTGAACCTGCGTTCGGCGCCTACACGCGCCTGAGTGAGTACAGCCCCATTTCAAATAATGACTTGCGTCTATTCCTGCGCTCCCCTGCGGCTGAACGCCAAAAAACGGAACGCAGGGGAGCGCAGGTCGGAACGGCCGTGTGTAAGAGCCATAATCCTCCTATTTTTGCCTCACTGATCCACCTATACTACTGATGCAATCAGCAGCATAGTTTGCACATGGGGCTAGTCAGTGGACCAGTTTTTAGCATATGCAGCCAATAAGTATAATAGGTGGGACAATCAGAAGTACAAATCTGCTAGTTTTCAGTATAGGTGGGCTTGTCAGTAGCAAATTAGCATGTGTAGTCAATAAATGGCTCAGGTGGACCAATCTATAACACAGTTGAGCTAATAATTATAAAAGTAACATATCTGGACTCATCTGTAGTATAGGCAGCCAATAGGACAGATGGCACAGAAGTGCAGGTTGGCCAGTTAGTAGCCCTTGTGAGCTAGTACTTGGGTAGCTCTGTCTGTTTTATCACTTAAAAACCTGGTATATCATCATTACGTTTGTGAGACCTCTGGCTCCATAATATGATGCAGTGAATTACATAGGCTGTTAATCAATCTCATTGGTTCCTGTGCTAGTGAAGCTTACAGTCTAACATGCCTATAAAACACACTGTGGTCATTTTTATCAGACTAATGGAAATAGTGCACCCCTAAGGACCCATCCACACAGCACTTGTGCCCACAGGATTTGTGTAGCCTTCATATACCACTTTGAGCTGAATATAGCACAAGGTGCAAATCTTGAGCACAATAGGGTCCTTCTGGAATATCCTGCTTTGCATTTTTGTATGATGTACAATCGAGGGAGTAACCAAGGGATCACTTATATGCTGCCCAAGACTGGCACTCATAAATACAGTATTATGTTCAATGGGGTGGTGCAATCGTCACATAGGCCATGGTGAAAAGTACAAACAACATGGCTGTTTGCATCCATTTTTTTGCCTATTGCCTTGCACATAGAAAATGACGGAGGCTTAGAAAATGAAGGATGACTTACAGGATTCCCCAGGCATAGTAGAGCACCATGCGTTTTCTTGGAGAGCTGGGATCTGAGCTCAGGACCCACAGGAAACATAAACAATATCTTCACTAAAAACTTTAGAAATCATAGACTTTAATGGGCATCGGCGACATTTTGCCTGCGGCGAATTTTAAACGAAACGGGTCAAATTCGCCCAAGCCTAAAAATGAGGCTTAGAAAATGAAGGATGACTTACAGGATTCCCCAGACATAGTAGAGCACCATGCGTTTTCTTGGAGAGCTGGGATCTGAGCTCAGGACCTACAGGAAACATGAATAATATCTTCACTAAAAACTTTAGAAATCATCCCAGAATGAGATCCAACACAGCCAGTCCAAAGCAACCAGGCCTGCTGCAATTGTTTAAATAGCCTAAATGGTTCCACTCTCTGTATCATTTGGCGCTGCTCCACTATAGTTAATACATTGAGTGTTACAAATGATTGAAACTTGCAGTCCTCGGGCAGTTTTGTTGTTTAATTCCCTCTGTGTTTGCGTTTGATGGAAATATGTAATGGCAGTAACTGAATAAAAATGGTTCCATCACGTTCTACCCAGCAAGAAAATATTGTCTTTGTACTTTGATGGCACTATGCATCACCACAGGGCCCCTCACTGTTGCCTTTAGAACCAAACTGTAAACTCACAGCAGGTGCCTTTGAAGGGGATTCCCAAGACCACATTTTAAATCTTTCTGAAATATCAAAACACTTAAAATTCTGACTAGAAGTCTAGAATATCTAAAGAGGAATTGTGCCTTGCTTATGATAAAGGTTTTATATTTCTTTTATTTTACCCTTAAAAAGACAGTATGGGATAATAGCAAATAGCATTACCTTTCTGCAGCTTTGCTTTTATGTAAATGACAACATTACAACATCCCTAGTAGAAGTAGGATGGTTCTATTAGTTGTTTGTGGGCATGTGGGTGATAAGTGGGAGAATAATTAGTAGTGTGGCATACCTCCAAAAATTTCGGAAATAGAAAAAAATATACCAGGTCCATTTAAAAAAATTTGGCAGGTTTTGGAAAGTTTGAACACATTTCTGAAGGTGTTAGGGTCAGGTTTTATGTGTTATTACAGTTTTGCTAATGACAGTGAATTGCCCTTTAAGCTGCAAGTCACAGTTTTCCAGAGAGACCTGCTTATCTTAAATTGTTTCAATTGTATCTTTGCTTATCTTATTGTTATAAATGTATCGAAGTGCACCTGTCACGTATTCTGGGCTTTCAGCCAAAAGCCAATTAAGTTTTAGAAACTTTGTGTTTCTTTCTGGCTGTTCAGTGCAGGAGATCAAAGAGAAATTTGGGACATTTCAGTAACAAAACAGGGACTGCGGGCAGAGCTGTCAAAATCGGGTCTTTCCTGTGAAAAATGGGACAGTTGAGCGGTATGGTGTAGAAGTAGCCGTGTTGCAGCTCCAACCCACATATTAAGATTAAGATTCATATTACATATTGCATTAAGATTCATATTACATGGCACTCCAGAAGCCAGTACATTCAGAATTGGAATGTAATCATCAGCCCTGTAGCATCAGTTATTATAACAGACAAATCCCTAAACTTAGCTTCTCAACATCAGCACAGAGCACAATGAGCATTTCAGATGGCGAGCTTCTATAGACAACTTTAGAGGCCCATATTTTTATTATTATAAGACTACAGCGACTTTCTTCATACAATAAGGGGCCTATGTATCAAGCTCTGTAAAAAAAAAACTGCAACCAAATACACACAAGCATTGCTGTGTAAAAAAAGGCGTACTATCAAGCTTGTTAATTAGTTCTCCTATAAGTAGCTCTCTATTTGTAAGCTGTATGCACAGAAACATGTTTTTTTTCATCTTATCAAGAACTGTGTGCTCATATTGTTAGGGTACGTCCAAGCCAACAGTAAATGATGTTTGTAATTTTTGTGTGCCCTCAACAGTTTTTTGTCTACGTTGTCATAATATGTTGTATTGTGTCATAACTTGTGAGAATGCATGTGAGTACACAGCTTAGTGGGAACATTGTTTCCCTAAAATTGTGCATGGTAGCTAGGTAAGCTTAGTACACAAGATGGGGTATGCACAGCTAGTATTCTTCAATATATCTTGCTAGGACAAGAACTTAAAGGAACTACCTCAAATCAGTTCTCTTTGTGGAGTAAATGGCCTAGTTTTAGTGATATTAAGATGCATAGACAGCTGTTATTGAGCTCATATGCATATTATATTTGTTTATAGGGTTTGTTTGCCTGCACTTTATGTGAACAACAGGGTCTCTCCTACTACAGGTATGGGATGATTATCTGGAACCCCATTATTCAGAAAGCTCTGAATTACGGGAAGACCATCTCCCATAGCCTGCATTCTAATAATTAAAACATTTTGAAATTATTTCCTTTTTTTCTGTTATAATAGGTTGTTTGTTTATTCATACGTTTTTTTTTTTTTTAATGTCCCGTATGTATGCCTTTTATCACACAATTTTACATATTTACACTCAGCACAAACAACATATTTCATATACTTTTAATGGTTAGCCTACAGTTCAATCAATACAGGCGCTAAGAATGTATTTTTCTAGTTATAGAATTACTGTTAACTCTTAAAGGTTTTGTTCACCTTCCAAACACTTTTTTTCAGTTCAGTTGTTTTCAGATTGTTCCCCAGAATAAAGAAATTACTTTCCATTGTTTATTTTTTACTGTTTTTCCAAAATCTAAATTTAAAGTTGAATGTTCCTATCTGGTGTTTGAGTCTGGCAGCTCAGTAATTCAGGTGCAGACTCTAAACTGTTACAATTTTCCAATATTTAATTTCTCAGCAGCATCTCTGGAGTATTAGCAACTATTGTATCAGTTCTAACAGCTGCCTGTAATGAAACCCAGAGATTCTGCTCAGCAGGGACAAAGATAAAAAATGTATCAACTAAATGTATAAATTTAGAACAGTTTACAGGGTCGACGACCCCCCACCAGAGCTGCTTTAGAAGCTGAAAAAAGACACTTTATACTTCAATATTAGAAAAATGGTGACACATAGAAAATAGAAAGTAATTGGAAAAAGTCATTATTTCTGGTGATCGATCTGAAACCAACTAGTTGTTTGAAGGTGAACCACCCCTTTTTAAGATTATTTATGGAAAATGATTGAGGGGTGGTTGTCTTCATATTTAAGCATAATAATTCTGAGTAAGGAATAAGCACAAAGACTCAAGGCTACTGTGCAATGCTTATCAACAGAGGAGAATGAAAACCTTTTCATCAAGAGAATGGACTGAAGTGGTCCAATTTCTTCAGCCCAGAAAGCAGTTATAAGGCATCTGGTTTATACAACCTAACAGTGCTTTGTTTAAAGAGTGTAAATAAAAGGACTTGAAGCAGGGACCACACACAGAGACTGATTAGATGTATTGTGTTAAGAGGCAGATCTCCATTTATGTTATAGTTATTGGTCAGTGGCATTAAAATAAAAAGACACAAACCTTTGTGCTGGGTAACTATACAAGAAACAATACATGGCTTTCCTTAGTAGTGAAAGTGCATGTAAGTTAGTGCCCTGAGTGGTGCCATTATGTACTTCTGAATGCCTGGTACTTATTGAAGAAAAGTACACCAGCTTCATGTGAGGCCTACAGCACCTTAGAATCAATGAAGTTCTGGTGGTACTTCAATTAGCTTAAAGAGGCACTTTACTATATGTGAGATGTTGGTACTATAATACATTTTCTGGTAAATGAACTACATACTTCCTTAAACTGAGTTTTATGGGTCTTAGCTAGAGGTCCATGTTGCAGTTTTGGTATTTCTCATTGATCCTAAATTCCTGTGACCCCAGATATTCCCATGGGGAATTCCAACATTTGCTGTCACCATTTCAGTATACAGGGGATAGTTGGTTAAGCTACAATTATTCCAATTATATGAAAAAGCTTCTGTTTAAAGGCCCATTAGCTGCCAGTGCCAGGTTGCATTCACAACTCCTTCAGTGTCAGTGTGACCTAACTCAACAGTAAGTGACTGCTTGGGGTTTAAGACTCGATCCAGTCTAATGCAAAAATGTATTTTGTTTCCATCAACTGCTTAACTTTAGTATCCTAATTACATTGATGTATTCTACTTTAATGGGCTGCTGCCTGAGAGTCATTGGCACCTCTTTCTTGGGTGGCACAACACCTAGCACTGAGATGGATCTAGAGACTTTACAAATCTTTTATTTTCTCCCCTTGGATTAATTTAAACACATTTTTTTCTGTTTAAATTAGAAATATAAAGCAATTAAAAAAAAGTCTTTAAATTCTGGTATACAATCTTAAACAACCTTAAAAAAAATGTTTGGAAGGGGAACAACCTTTTGTTTTCAATCTCAACTCAACCCCTTCACTTTAAACTACAAATAACAGCAGCAAATGGAACATAGTAAGGTAATGGTAAGCACTAGACTGCAGAAATGTTGCACATAAATTTGTCTGTGTGTTATTTGATCAGTTTTATGCTATACTGTACAAATGGGCCAACTATGTGACTTATGTGCTGCTATATTAATGTATTCTGTCAAGTGTAAATCTTTGTTCTACATTATGGAAACCCACCTGGTGTTGGCAGGAATTCTTGGTCTTTTGTGTGCAAAACTTTTGTATCTAAATCTACAGTTTGCCCCTTATTGGAAAAATAAGCCTTTATGTAATGTACTTTAAAATGTTGGAAAATGTATTTTTATTCAGTTGTTTGAATAGCCCATTAAAAACACTGCTTCATTTGTATTTTTGCCCAGCATTACGTGCCATTCAAGGTACACGTTGTGAAAAGGATATTATAATATATATTGGTCCAAAGGACCAGAGCTGCCCTTTCATTTGTGTGACCTGAAGTATGTGTGAGCCTTCTTGTGCTTCATGTCTGATTTTACTGCAACCAATGTGTCCATTACATATTGAGAAGGGCCTTCATGTGACCACTGTTCTCTAGCAGTTTATATTCAGGCTTTAGTGGCAGAGAGTTAGTAGGTCTCTGCCCCAAAGTGATTTTGTTCATGAAAGCTGGTAATGGTTTGGAGAAGTCCTCAGAATCAGGTTAGGTTGGATCAGAATTTTTACTTTACAGCTATTTCAAAGCAGTTCCAGACTTCATATGGGAAAAAATAAAAGTTTACAGCCTCCTTTTCTTTAAATTAACGTGTGGAATAATATGAGAAAAGTGTGTGAATGAACAGCCTGCGCCATATCACAAAAGTTATTAATTAGACTGGACTAATAGAGAGTTGAAAAATGTTGACCTAGGAGTTGAGAAGCCCTACACAACTCTATGGGAAGAAGTCATATAGGCTGAAGCTCATTTACAGTTAATAGGTAAGACTATGGTACTCCCGGTTTTTCAACATTTCATTCTTTGTATTGTATCCCAAGCAAAATGATTGGATGCGCTCTGCCTTTTGCTGATGCTGGTGTTGGCAAATGGGCATCATGCAGAAACACTATCTGCTTTCATTTCATTTATATCCCTAATGGTTATGTGACTTATGTTGGCTAATAAAACTTTATGAAGTTGTTTTGTATAATTTTAGTGCTTTTATGATGCCTGGATGAGCATGACCAATGGATAAAGATTGGTTAATCAATTAGACATGGTGGAAAATGTAATTTGCTGATGTAATGTATCTGCCAGTGCATGGTGTATTGGCATATACCAAAGTGAAGAGCTCCATTTTGGTTTTGACTGTTTCAGTTTGGGATAATGGCCTGAACAAATGGAACAATGAAAATGTATGAGCCAATTAATCTTTGAATTGAATACAGGTTTGGCCATGGATGGCCTCTTTAAGTCTGACTGTGTGTACCAATTGCACCACACGTGCCCCCCAAAAGACCCGTTCTGTACGTGTAGTAATTTCTGTAGTTAATAATTCAATTATACTAATTTCATTAATAATATGTACACTATGTAGTATATATTTTGTGTTAGAACAAACCATAATTATCATGGCTATTATGAAGTGGAGCATTTGCAGAGTAAAATTAAAGAGGATGATGTCGGGAAAGTTTTTACAAAACAAATAGAGAAAACAAATACTGAATGTACTGAAGCACCTAATTGTTTCTTAAAGGAGAAGGGAAGCTTAAAACTAAGTAAGCCTTATCAGAAAGGTCCACCTAAATATAACAGTACACCCTCAAAGTAATGCTACTCTGAGACCCCGGTCAAAAGAAACACAGCATTTCTTTCCTTCTATTGTGTACACATGGGCTTCTGTATCAGACTTCCTGCCTTCAGCTTAAACCTCCTTGCCCCGGGTGTGAGCATGCTCAGTTTGATTCTCTCCTCCCCCACTCCCCTCTTCCCTTCTCTGCTGTAATCTGAGCACAGAGCTATAAGTGAGCAGGGAGAAACTAATGCAGGAAGTCATGTCACACCAAGCTAATACTGCAGCTGCTATCCTAAACAAACTGAGAGCTTCTAGAGCTTTTTACTCAGGTATGGTAAAACATTCTACAGAATAAATATAGCATTCTAGCTTGCACTATTGCAGCTAATCTATTGGCAATAAAATGCCTCTGTAGCTTTCCTTCTCCTTTAATGTTCTTCTCTCTGTGACAGTGTGTACTCTATTATGTAAGAGGGGTGTGCATCTTCTTTTTTTTTTTGTTTTAACCAGAGCTGACAGTGACCAAGTAGCTCATTAGTTTAGTGTAATTGATGTGCAAACAGAACCCGAGTCATTGTTTTTCAAACTTGTCTCCAAATGATTAGAAATAAATGATTTTCTGTTAATTAAGGCTTCATATGTACTGGTGTGTGTTTTTTTAATCTGGTTTGTTCTAGTGTAATCACTGTAACTTGAATGGGCAGTAGAAGGTAACTGCAGCATGGATGTACCACTTGAGTCTTCCCTGTCAGGCACAGTCCAATCCAACATGTATCCTTTTAGCATGTGTTGTCAACTCTTTAATCTTGGGTGAACATACCAGACGTTAGCCATTGGTAAGAATGTTGATCGATACATGGACTAATGGGTCATCTCAAGGATTTGCATTCCTCCATGTCAATGGCACATCTGTACAGGTGTGGGATCCGTTATCCAGAAAACTCCAAATTACAGGAAAGCCATCTCCCATAGACTCCATTGTAATCAAATAATTACAGTTTTTTCTATGTAATAATAACACAGTACTGTGTTTGATCTCAACAAGGATATAACTAATCCTTATTAGAGTCAAAACAATCCGATTTGAGTTTATTTACTGTTTAAATAATTTTTTAGCAGACTTAAGGTGTGGAGATGCAAATTATAGAAAAAACTCTTACCTGGAAAACCCCAGGTCCCAAGCATTCTGGATAACAGGTCCCATTTAATCAACAGAAAGTTCTGGAATCATTTCTTGGAATTGATTTAACTCATTTCTTTAGCTCTTTGGTTCTTGCTTTTGTAGCTGACAACTGTAATATGAGTTGCACAAGCATTTTATATTTCACTTTCCATCTCTTGTGGCTTTCTTAGCCTGCACAAAGCTCACATGGCAACAGTTCCATTTTTCTGCTTTACAAATAATTTTTCTAATTTCCGTGACCGAGAGAGAAAAACCCTACGGGGCCAAGACATATTGTAATTGCAGCAAGAGTGAATTTATCAACATCTAAGCTAGTTATGTATGTTGCTGATATCATATTATTTTAAATATTTTACCTGTTTATGATGGGAAGGATATATATATATATATATATATATATATATATATATATATATATATATATATATATATATATATAATATCAAAACAGGGGGGTTGTGGGAGCACTCTAAAGGCTTTAAAGTATATATAAGTATAATAAATGCTATTGCATATGTACCCAAAACAGGGGTTATTTTGTTACAAAGTTATGATCATAAAATTGATAAGCCACCATACCACGTCAAGGTAAACCCCGAATGGCGGTCCCTAACTTGTTTTATATTTTATGTGCATTTTAGCATTACCTGTAATCAATGTCCGTTGAACGCTGTTTTTTCACTAAGGGCTAAATCCTCCCCAGCCAGCAATCAGGCTTTTAAAGGAGAGATATTCCCAAAACAAACGCCCAATTTTAAAAGCATAGGATCACCACTAGTTTAAAGGGGGGGTATGGGGTGCTACAACCACTGAAGCTATGCCACAGCTCCTGGCTAAATATACAATATCAAAACAGGGGGGTTGTGGGAGCACTCTAAAGGCTTTAAAGTATATATAAGTATAATAAATGCTATTGCATATGTACCCAAAACAGGGGTTATTTTGTTACAAAGTTATGATCATAAAATTGATAAGCCACCATACCACGTCAAGGTAAACCCCGAATGGCGGTCCCTAACTTGTTTTATATTTTATGTGCATTTTAGCATTACCTGTAATCAATGTCCGTTGAACGCTGTTTTTTCACTAAGGGCTAAATCCTCCCCAGCCAGCAATCAGGCTTTTAAAGGAGAGATATTCCCAAAACAAACGCCCAATTTTAAAAGCATAGGATCACCACTAGTTTAAAGGGGGGGTATGGGGTGCTACAACCACTGAAGCTATGCCACAGCTCCTGGCTAAATATACAATATCAAAACAGGGGGGTTGTGGGAGCACTCTAAAGGCTTTAAAGTATATATAAGTATAATAAATGCTATTGCATATGTACCCAAAGCAGGGGTTATTTTGTTACAAAGTTATGATCATAAAATTGATAAGCCACCATACCACGTCAAGGTAAACCCCGAATGGCGGTCCCTAACTTGTTTTATATTTTATGTGCATTTTAGCATTACCTGTAATCAATGTCCGTTGAACGCTGTTTTTTCACTAAGGGCTAAATCCTCCCCAGCCAGCAATCAGGCTTTTAAAGGAGAGATATTCCCAAAACAAACGCCCAATTTTAAAAGCATAGGATCACCACCAATATCTCTCCTTTAAAAGCCTGATTGCTGGCTGGGGAGGATTTAGCCCTCAGTGAAAAAACAGCGTTCAACGGACATTGATTACAGGTAATGCTAAAATGCACATAAAATATAAAACAAGTTAGGGACCGCCATTTGGGGTTTACCTTGACGTGGTATGGTGGCTTATCAATTTTATGATCATAACTTTGTAACAAAATAACCCCTGTTTTGGGTACATATGCAATAGCATTTATTATACTTATATATATATATACTTTAAAGCCTTTAGAGTGCTCCCACAACCCCCCTGTTTTGATATTGTATATTTAGCCAGGAGCTGTGGCATAGCTTCAGTGGTTGTAGCACCCCATACCCCCCCTTTAAACTAGTGGTGATCCTATGCTTTTAAAATTGGGCGTTTGTTTTGGGAATATCTCTCCTTTAAAAGCCTGATTGCTGGCTGGGGAGGATTTAGCCCTCAGTGAAAAAACAGCGTTCAACGGACATTGATTACAGGTAATGCTAAAATGCACATAAAATATAAAACAAGTTAGGGACCGCCATTTGGGGTTTACCTTGACGTGGTATGGTGGCTTATCAATTTTATGATCATAACTTTGTAACAAAATAACCCCTGTTTTGGGTACATATGCAATAGCATTTATTATACTTATATATATATACTTTAAAGCCTTTAGAGTGCTCCCACAACCCCCCTGTTTTGATATTATATATATATATATATATATATATATATATATATATACTCATTTATGATCACAACACCAATTCTAGGCTCAAAAAGGAACCCTTCAAATCAGCATTCACAAAAATACTTGTTCCTATATATGCTTCTCTATACTTATGCCATGCGTATATACATGCATTTCAACACACACACACTCTAGTGACTCATATGCATCTTGTGCCTTTGAAATCTGTGGGAAATGTTGCATTGGGGGTAAAAATGAGAAATCATATAATATATATTTATATTACACAAAAGCCATGAATATCCTGTAAATAATATCCTTATAAATGGCTCTTAGTGATGTCATCAGTTATAAATGGAGCTTAGTGATATCATTTTTGTCACATGACAGCCCTTCCAAAACCAGACTGTCCAGGTCAAAACCTGACAAGTGGCAACCCTAATTACAAGTGAGGCTTATTACCTATCCAATAAGATTTGTTTTAACAATATGTATAACCTTCAGGAGAATTATTGTTTACATCTTTGTTGTATAAATTGCACATTCCTACTGAGTATTATCCTGCTTTGTAAGTGAGTGTAGCAGGAAATTCTGCTTTTTTGTGAAATTGCATTTGAGCCATGCAATGTAGAGTCCTGCGGTACCCTGCGGGTTGCGTGTAGAAGTTCCAGATGCGGGTAAAGATGCAGGTTGTGGTTCTGCTGGTTTGCGGGTCGCATGTTGGGCCGTGGTTCTTCTCAATATCGATATTTACTCCTTTTTTCTGGTCACGTATACTTCCGATGATGTCACTTCCAGTTTACAATGACAGCACTTCCTGATTCTTGATGGTCAGCGTGTCGCGGGTCCGGGTTGTGGATAAAGTACTTGCGGGTCGGGTAGCGGGTTCAAGTGGGTAAGAATGCAGGTTGCGGGTCCGGGTTGCAGATAAGGTACTTGTGGGTCGGGTACGGGTCCCAAAAAATTGACCCGTGCAGGACTCTAATGCAAGGTACCTCAGAAGCCACATCTGTTCATCTTGATATTGAATGTAGTTTCTTATTTGGGCATGTTTCCTTTTGGACCACCAGAGTAGTGAAATACCACAACTAGTGGCCTAACTATAGAAGAAGCAGACCCTGAGGTTGCGTGTGGGGATCCGCTTCCTCTAACATTCAAATCATCCTCCCCGCTACTCTTCTTCTTCTATTTGACGTTCTAGCACTTGTGCATGCATGGGGAGCGGGGTGCAGGCAGGAAGGATCGGCTATACACAATGGTTCCTCTGAAAAATTTTCTAGTGAGGGGGCCTGGTTTACTCTTGTTTTACTCCCCTATCCACATATTTGGTGTAATAGTGGAAGTAAAAACACACCCAAACTGCACTCTCTCATGATGCATCTGATTTTGTTAGAAGTCAGTAAATAGGATTTCCAAGCTCTCTTGCAAACCTTCAGATTTGATTTTATATGAGAGCTCTCATTCTGATGGCAAATCTGCAGGAGGCAAAATTATTTGAATTCTGCCAAAATCCCTGCTATATAATGGTAATAATTTTTGTTTTTCATATTTTAGTTACATGCTTCACTCTTCTAAACAAAAAATGTGCTTATTATTACTTTGTAAACTAAGAAAAGCTGAAATAGAACTTACAATGCTAAATGCAAGAGCATTTAGGGGATCAATTAGAGAGAGAACAGCTTTTTGTTACCTTCAAAATTGGTAGCCCACTGTGTTAAATAAACAACCTACTGCCTTATGTACTTTGACTAGTTTTGTGTCCTTAGGCTTGTATTGTAATGTATACAGAAACATCCTTCATAGTATGTATCAAGAGATATAGCAAAGTGTAAGAAAGCAAACATCCATAGCAACAACAGTTATTCTCAGCTCAGTTGTTAAAAGCAATCTAACCTTTAGAGAATCAAGCTAACGTACATCATAAATATTATTGTACAAACAACTTTTAAGTTAATGCTATTTCTGTATATTTTGCTTATGTTTAAATATGTAAATGAGGGTTTGGCCAAAGTATAGTAATCATGGAGTTTTTTGTGTTGGATTTATTATTCATCAAATCCAAAAATGTGGGTTTTGGTGCATCCCCTTCTGTATAGCAGACTCTAACAGCTAATGGGCCTTAGCTTCAGCAATAATACATATATATCTTAAATGGATTCTGTCATGGGAAAAACTTTTTTAACATAATACATCAGTTAATAATGCTCCTCTAGCAGAATCATGCATTTTTAAAAACATTTTATTTACTTTTGAAATTTGACATGAGGCTAGACATGTTTTTATTTTCCCAGGTGCCCTCGGCTATGTGACTTGTGCTCTGATAAACTTAAAGGAACAGTAACACCAAAAATTAAAATGTTTTAAAGGAAGGACAATATAATGTAGTGTTGCCCTTGGTACAAAACTACATTAGAGTGTCATTACTTTAAAACACTTTTATTTTTGGTGTGACTGTCCCTTTAAGTCTATCTTTACTGCTGCACTGTGAGTTGGAGTGATATCACCCCCCCCCCCGTTTCCCCCAGCAGCTGAACAATAGAAAGGTAACCAGATAATATCTCCCTAATACCATCAGCAATAATGATTGCCAAATCTGTCCTTTTTTGCTTTGCTGAAAAATTTGCGAAACAGCGAAAAAAATGCACGAAACGGCGAAAAATTTGCAAAATGCATTGAAGTCAATGGGTGCCAAAATAATTTTGACACGTGACAATTTTGACACGAGCGGCAAATTTTATACACGTGACTTGTTTGTCTAAATGCATTAAAGTCATTGGGTGTCCAGATAATTTTGACTCACAACAATTCTGTTTGCCAATTTTTTTTGTCGCATTGAATTTTCCACGCAAATCCATTCCTGCCAAATAAATTTGCACAACTCTGATCAACAATGCTCCCATGTCCCAACTAGTGGTAAACAACACTCAATAGTAAAACATCCAAGCCTGACAGTTGACTCCTTCAGTTACATATAGTAGAAGAAACGATTGCTTATCTAAAAGCAGTTCCATTGTGAAGTGCTGAATTTTCTGAAAGCACAGAATCAGGTACAATGACCTTAGATGGCTGCTTACATATCAATATTACAACAAAAAAATACATACATGGATAACATTTTAAATGGGAGAATAAATTATTCCAATGTACACCGTGTAATTTAGCGATAACCATAAAAATCATGACAGAATCCCTTTGCCATGTAGTAAGCTCTTCTTTCGAATACTTTTCCTGACAAAAGGGCTCACTGTGATTTTGGCCTATGAGACTTTGTATAACCCTAAAACCTTCTCTGGTATGATGTAGGCTTTAGATGCCCTAGTGTAATCAGTGGAGAGAGGAAAAATAGTAGTGCTACATAACATGCTTATGGGCTGAGCATGCAAATACCAAGTTGGAGCCATTGGGCATTTGAGTTTATGTTTACCAGTGCATATACAGGCCAGTAATATGTCTGCAGTGGGTCATCAAGATAACTACATCTAATCGGTTTTACATGTAAAACACTAACTCCAGCCCCTTTTTCTTCACCTACTTGCTATGCGCACAGGCCCGGCTGGCAATCTGTGGGTTCTGGCAAATGCCAGAGGGACTGCGGTAAGTTGCCATAGAAAGTCACTATTACATGGGCTGGTGGCGGCTGTTTGGGCCTCTGTGTACTAGGAATGCAAGGGCCTATTAGGAATTCAAGTCCAGTCCTGTAATGCGCATATATGTTATCTGCAGGACATAAGGGTGTCTGGCTGCTGCAGAATTAAATGTCAGATGTATGTGTGAGATTGTCTGTGTATGTCTTGTCAGTTTTGTTGCATGAAGAATAACATTGATTGTGGCTGGAAAATGTCCAGCCTTGCAAAACAGCATTATAGTGTATTAGTGATTCTTGTATAGTTTTGAAATACAATTAACATTCATTTCCAAAATAGTTCATTCTTTTTAATAGAAACATTCACAGTATCAGCTGTTTATTTATAGGACCAGTTTGTTAAACTTTAAATTTCCATGAATTTATACTTTTGTAAAATGTACATAAAGCATAAGTTTCCTGGGTGTTTAAAAAAAAAAATAACAAAAATGGGAGTTTGAATTCAAACAAGGAAGAAGGTTTAAACCTGCAAGGTCATGCTATCTATGATAAGACAAACTCAAGAAAGTCAAGTAGCCCTGGATTAAAACATTATGAGATAACATTTTGTTACACTTTTTCCATGTAGTTCTAAGGGCCCAGCCCTTGGTTATGTGACCTAACGTAGTTTTTCTAGAAGGTATAAAGGTTGTCTGGAGGGGATAATAGATGTACAGTATGCTTTTATTTCACTTATGTGGGATGTAATTTGTCTTTGCAGCGAGAAAATGGATAAGTAGGTCAAGTCTTAAGAGGAAGCCTGTGTGTAATAGATATACCTTTTCTCTTTCGAGTAATAGATCTAATTGTGTCAGTCTTTTCCTGCACTGCTTCCTTGACTAAAATTACCTTTAAAAGGTGAGAGAAGCATACACAATTCAGTGGACAGGATGCTCAATATCAAATGATTTCCTAGAAAGTCTGTGATTATTTCTGCAGCATTATTTATGGGCTGCCCCAGATAACATTGACCCTATAAAGCTCCCCATAGACACGATGATTCTTCTTGCCGAACGACCAATTTTAGAGAAGTCGGACCAATCCTTCGAAATTATTGTGCAGTTAGTGAGATTTGAGCGATCGTACATCTTATGATTTTTCGCCCGACATCTGTCAGGAAATTGATCAGCCAGGTCAAAAAATCTTTGTCGGTCCCAGTGCAATCTATCTATGTTTGCAGGGCCAAGCAGGCAGCTCCCCTTTGTTTTCCTGGCAAATTGGTCTTTTTAGTTGATGGTCAATTCGTACGATCGTTCTGAGAAAATCGTTGTCTCACGATGAGGATCGGATTTTTAAAAATCTCAACATCTATGGCCAGCTTAAGGCTTATTTACTAATGCTAGTGCAATTTTGCCAGAATTCTAACATAATAGCTGCTGCAGATATGCTCCAGATTAGGAGCATGATGCTTGTGCTCCAAATTGTGCCACAGGTTGCTACCTGCATTAAGATCAAGGCTTTGAATAAAACTTTTTATTTTTTTCTACGTAAGGGAAAGATACTTTGGCCTTGCTCTGCTGAAAGATTAAGATTCACAAAAGCTTCATCATTTGTAGCATCTTGTAACAGGTTCTCTTGCAGTGTCTTGGAACATCCATTTCCTTCTGTTTATACAAGATACCCAGTCCCTGATTATAAAAAGCAGCTCAACAGCATTATGTTTCCACCAGCTTACTTCAGTATAGGTATGGGTCAAGCATATCAAGAGCTCTATATAACACTGGCTTGTATGAGAAGAGTGGCACAAAAATGCTATTCATTAAAGGGGTTGTTCACCTTCAAATTAACTTTTAATATGATGTAGAAAGTAATATTCTGGGTCAATTTGCAATTTGTTTTAATTTTTTCATTATTTGTTTGTAGTTTTTGAGTTATTTAGCTTTTTATTCAGCAGCTCTCTAGTTCTCAATTTCAGCAATCTGGTTGTTAGGGTCCAAATTACCCTAACAACCATGTATTGATTTAAATAAGAGACTGGAATATGAATAAGAGAGAGAGAGCGTAAACAGAAAGAAGAGTAATAAAAAGTAGCAATAACAATAAATTTGTACCTTACAGAGCATATGATTTTTAGGTGGGGTCAGTAACCCCCATTTGAAAGCTGGAAAGAGCCTGAAGATGAAGGCAAATAATTCTAAAACTATAAAAAAATAAATAATGAAGACTAACTATTAAGTTGCTTAGAATTAACCATTCTATTAATACTGAAAGTTGAGCCATCCCTTTAAAAAGGGATATACATATAAAAGCGCATATCTAGAGTTTGCCAAAAAGTGTTAGAGCAGAGGCTGCTCCAAGAGAGAGAGACATTTCTAGAAGAGTGTAAAGCAATATATTTGGTGCTGTTCTAATACAGTTCACATTGTACCTACAATAAAGGATGGTGGTGGCGGCTTTAAGAATAGAGGGAAATAAAATCAGTGCAACTCTACCATAAACCTACAAAATTGACAGTGTTCCTTGCTATTTAGTTCACATTACTTTGTCTTGTTAAGACCTATCTGTCTTGTTAGCTAAAGCTGCAAAGATATCAAGTCCTTTCATTAAGCTTAGGTCTAGGGAGTCATTAATACTGTACCTGTAATTCACCCAGCTCATAAAAATTCTAAGTCGTTAGTTCAGGCTCTAATTAGAATTTAAAAGAGCATAGCTCCCATTGATTGGTTCTCATTTAGACTGTATTGAAATAGAAGGCTATGGGTAAGTTAATAGAGAGGTGGGGGAGGGGGTATTTAAAACCTTACCCCACATAAAAAAGAACCCCCGCCCATAACCATTTGTTGAAAGAAGAACACTGACTATTTCAGAATTGACTCTTTGCATCTTTTGCTACTTGGCCACATGTTTTTGAGTGAAGCAAACCCTCCAACCTGAGGCACCAATTGGCAACATTTCACGGCAATTTAACTAGGTTTATTTTCAATATACCCTCCGGTTTTCTTTCATTGGGACGGGAGGAATTGAATCAAAGGAAATTAACACTGCTCTATCTAACATTGGCAGGCAAAATTAATTTGGATCTGATTCACTACCCTCTGTTAGGCTTTCCACTTATGTGGGGGAAATTAATTAGGCAACATGTACGTGCACCCCATCGCCTAATAGGCTGCCTATAAGTAAATCCTGAAGCCATTCTGCATGTGCTGACAGATTAATAGTTCAGTACAAACCAACCAAGCAAAACTGAAAAATATACTCAGACAATGCAATCAAAAAACCAGGCCACAGTATGTAAAGTGGAAAATCCAGGTTTTCTGTATGAGACCAATAGCACTCCAGAACCAATTAAATTATAATTTTAGCAGAATGGGGGTTTGAATGTGCAACTCATTTTTACCCATGTGTCTATCTTTTGTTTTCAATTACAAAACCTAATGATCTAGTTATGTGAAAATAGATCTAAAATGCATATAAACATAAATTAAATGTTAAAGGTAATGTTAAACTGCCACTCTAGCCCCAATCCATGCTATGTAGCCTTTGTTTAGCCAAGTAATGCATTCATTCATATGGTCCCTTTAGTTGTACAACACAGAACTGTACATCAGAATTTTAGATTGGCTATTGCCTACTAGATTGCACATTATAGTAGTGTCGTGTTTACTTTTGAGCAAGTGCATAGGTTGCAAAATGTAACTGTGACAGAATGTGAAAGTGCTAATATAATTTACTGTGGCTATATATATCAGGTATCTGAATATTGATAATATAATTGAAGGGTTAACATGCCTACGTGCTGACCCTTGTAGGCCTCTGTACTTTGAGAAATTAAAAACACTAAGTTTATAAAGGGCATAAAATTATAGCAATATAATGAAAACCATGAACAAGAAAACACTATCTTGCTTAAGTAAAACTAAATATATTACTAAATTGGAAACCTTTAAAAGGGTTCCACCCCTTATGCCTAATTGTAATAAATAAAGTGACAATGTTATGACTATCCACATATATGGCCAAATAACATTATTCTGCTGAAAATTAAAGATTGGAGAGGAAAGTGATTACAAAACTGGAGCATACGTCCTGCATACGTCCTGCAAGAGAAAGAAAGAGGCTGCTCTGATGTTCTTCTAGTTAGGAAAGATGTGAGAAAGGTTTCTATTTTTATTCCTAAGCAGAAGTACATCAGAGCAGCCTCTTTCTTTCTCCTGACAACTTCCTTGACTACTTGGTGGTCAGACTGGTGGGAAACTGACCAGCAGGTGGCGCTGTTGTAACAAAATTCATTCATGTAAACAGTACATGTATCCCTTAATATCTTGGAATTAAAACAAAATAAATAATGAATGAACATTACAAAAGTGCTTAGAATGGCCCCCTCATCAATTTTACATTCACTTATTTTAAAGGTTTACTTATCCTTTAATGAAAGTGGTTTTAGATGGAACTAAGTATAGGGAATAGCACAAGTTAACACCTTTTTCAGTTTAGTTGGTTTCAGAAATAAAGACTTTTTCCAAATTCTTTCTATTTGTGTCTGTTTTTCAAAGTCATTTATTCACCATCTAAAGCAGCTCGGGGGGTGGGGAGGGGGGTCTTTAACTGTTCTAAACTGATATATTTAGTTGATACATTTGTTGTTTTTGTCCCTGCTGATGCTGAGCAGATTACCTGAGTTTCATTAACCCTTTAAGTGCCACCCCACGTAGAATCTACGTTCTGTGGGGATGGCACTTGAAATGCCACAGAACGTAGATTCTACGTTCTGCAGCATTTCAGGGTTAGGGAACGGAGGAGCGGCTTTTCAAGCCGCTTGCTCCGTTCCTCTTCGTTCCCCAGCCCCCAGGCAACGAGCAGGGGCCGGGAACGAGTGGCCCCTGAGGCGCGATCGCCCAGGGGCCCCAAATGCAGCAGCAGACACGTGCACACTGCGTGTCCTGCTGCTGCTTTCACTTCCTGAGCCGAAGCTCCGCCCCCTCTCAACGGATCTTCCTGGGTGATGCAGCATTTTCTTCCTCCAGCCCTGCACAACGATCTGGACCTGCTTCCCCCAGGTTAGTGCCCATCCACACACAGAAACACACAGAAACACACAAACACACACTTATTTTCCCATTACACACTTACATTCACACTTACACACAATCACATACATTTTTGGGGGATCAGGGGGGTCACACACATTCACAGCACCCCCACACGCTTGCACACACACACAACATGCAATTGGTCAGTTGTACACACACACATACACACTTGCACTGTTGTGTATTTTTTTTTTTTTTTTCTTATCGCATCGTCTGTTTTTTTTGCTGAAAAAACTGTTTTATTGCCATTGCGAATAGCGTATTCGCTAATTGCACTGCGCAATACCTTTTGTATGTTATTTTGGTGATTATACTGCAATTTGGGTGATTTTGGTGCATTTTTAGACATTTTATTGCATGTTTTGCCATTTTATTACATTTTCAGCTTTGCAAAGGTGTTGTTCCCCTTTTTCTGTCTGTAAAACCTATTTGGCCATGCTAAAATTATCAAAAATTGATTCTGACTGCTGATTACAGTAGGCGAAAAAAAAAAAGCATTGATTTTTGCGGTTTTGTTGGATTTTAGGGATTTTTGTTACTTCATTTTGACCTTGGAAATTTTGTCTGCTATATAACCATTTGGAGGTCTCTGTGTACAAAGTAGTTTGGTAAATCTTTTCATATCAGGCATCAAACTGTTCAGTACACTCCTTGCTTTCATATTTAGGATGACTTTTGCTGGTACGTTACAAAATGTGGGGTATATAATGGGGTAAAATGCAAGCTTTGTGACTATTTTCAGAATTTCCATAAAAAGCGTTATGTTTAGCATTGCTTTGCGGTTTTGTAGTTTGCAGTAGAAAATTGTAATTACCTGCTTTAGATTCGTCTGAATGTGTACTTTCAGAAAATATATGGGTTTCTAGGGTCTCCATACTGTTAGGGGGTCTTATGGTGCATAATGCACATACCAGGTGTTGTATTGTAGCAGTCAGAGTGTCATATGTGAAAATTCATATGTACTATTTTCATTTGGGCGTCTCTGTATGCCACCTAGTTTGGTAAATCTTTTCATATCAGGCATCACACTGTTCAGTACACTCCTGGCTTTCATATTGAGGATGACTTTTGCTGGTACGTTACAAAATGTGGGGTATATAATGGGGTAAAATGCAAGCTTTGTGACTATTTTCAGAAATTCCATAAAAAGCGTTATGTTTAGCATTGCTTTGTGGTTTTGTAGTTTGCAGTAGAAATATGTAATTACTTGCTTTAGATTCGTCTGAATGTGTGCTTTCAGAAAATATATGGTTTTCTAGGGTCTCTATACTGTTAGGGGGTCTTATGGTGCATAATGCACATACCAGGTGCTTGTATTGTAGCAGTCAGAGTGTCATATGTGAAAATTCATATGTACTATTTTCATTTGGGCGTCTCTGTATGCCACCTAGTTTGGTAAATCTTTTCATATCAGGCATCACACTGTTCAGTACACTCCTGGCTTTCATATTGAGGATGACTTTTGCTGGTACGTTACAAAATGTGGGGTATATAATGGGGTAAAATGCAAGCTTTGTGACTATTTTCAGAAATTCCATAAAAAGCGTTATGTTTAGCATTGCTTTGTGGTTTTGTAGTTTGCAGTAGAAAGATGTAATTACTTGCTTTAGATTCGTCTGAATGTGTGCTTTCAGAAAATATATGGTTTTCTAGGGTCTCTATACTGTTAGGGGGTCTTATGGTGCATAATGCACATACCAGGTGCTTGTATTGTAGCAGTCAGAGTGTCATATGTGAAAATTCATATGTACTATTTTCATTTGGGAGATTTTTGTGGGGTAAAAACACAGAAATATATATTTACCCCCCAAAACCATATATTTTTTGGAAAGTACACATTCTACCGAATCTAAAATGAGTACCCATGCCTTTCTGCTCCAAACTACTGAGTCGCAAGGCCTTCCCAAAATTGACGGTTTTGGTGAAATATCTGAAAATTGCCTCAAAGCTTCGACTTCCCAGCACCATATTACCCATGTATCATTACGTACCAAGAAAAAGCACCCTAAATATGATTGCCAGGGTTCCTCCAAACAGTTTGGTGGCCATTGTTCATAGGTTTACCAAAGTATCTTGCATTTAGAGGCCCCAAAATGAAGTTAGCGCATATAAATAGTCCTGTAGGTAACTTCAGCTAAATCAACACATTGACTGCATTTTTTGTGGGGTAAAAACACAGAAATATATGTTTACCCCCCAAAACCATATATTTTTGGAAAGTACACATTCTACCGAATCTAAAATGGGTACCCATGCCTTTCTGCTCCAAATTACTGAGTCGCAAGGCCTTCCCAAAATTGTCGGTTTTGGTGAAATATCTAAAAATTGCCTCAAAGCTTCAAATTCCCAGCACCATATCACCCATGTATCATTACGTACCAAGAAAAAGCACCCTAAATATGATTGCCAGGGTTCCTCCAAACAGTTTGGTGGCCATTGTTCATAGGTTTACCAAAGTATCTTGCATTTAGAGGCCCCAAAATGAAGTTAGCGCATATAAATAGTCCTGTAGGTAACTTCAGCTAATGAAAAATCAACACATTGACTGCATTTTTTGTGGGGTAAAAACACAGAAATATATGTTTACCCCCCAAAACCATATATTTTTGGAAAGTACACATCCTACCGAATCTAAAATGGGTACCCATGCCTTTCTGCTCCAAACTACTGAGTCGCAAGGCCTTCCCAAAATTGTCGGTTTTGGTGAAATATCTAAAAATTGCCTCAAAGCTTCAAATTCCCAGCACCATATCACCCATGTATCATTACGTACTAAGAAAAAGCACCCTAAATATGATTGCCAGGGTTCCTCCAAACAGTTTGGTGGCCATTGTTCATAAGTTTACCAAAGAATCTGGCATTTAGAGGCCCCAAAATGAAGTTAGTGCATATAAATAGTCCTGTGGGTAACTTCAGCTAATAACTTCATTTCGGGGACTCTAAATGCCAGATTCTTTGGTAAACCTATGAACAATGGCCACCAAACTGTTTGGAGGAACCCTGGCAATCATATTTAGGGTGCTTTTTCTTGGTACGTAATGATACATGGGTGATATGGTGCTGGGAAGTTGAAGCTTTGAGACAATTTTCAGATATTTCACCAAAACCGTCGATTTTGGGAAGGCCTTGCGACTCAGTAGTTTGGAGCAGAAAGGCATGGGTACTCATTTTAGATTCGGTAGAATGTGTACTTTCCAAAAATATATGGTTTTGGGGGGTAAACATATATTTCTGTGTTTTTACCCCACAAAAAAATGCAGTCAATGTGTTGATTTTTCATTAGCTGAAGTTACATACAGGACTATTTATATGCGCTAACTTCATTTTGGGGCCTCTAAATGCAAGATACTTTGGTGAACCTATGAACAATGGCCACCAAACTGTTTGGAGGAACCCTGGCAATCATATTTAGGGTGCTTTTTCTTGGTACGTAATGATACATGGGTGATATGGTGCTGGGAAGTTGAAGCTTTGAGACAATTTTCAGATATTTCACCAAAACCGTCGATTTTGGGAAGGCCTTGCGACTCAGTAGTTTGGAGCAGAAAGGCATGGGTACTCATTTTAGATTCGGTAGAATGTGTACTTTCCAAAAATATATGGTTTTGGGGGGTAAACATATATTTCTGTGTTTTTACCCCACAAAAAATGCAGTCAATGTGTTGATTTTTCATTAGCTGAAGTTACATACAGGACTATTTATATGTGCTAACTTCATTTTGGGGCCTCTAAATGCCAGATACTTTGGTAAACCTATGAACAATGGCCACCAAACTGTTTGGAGGAACCCTGGCAATCATATTTAGGGTGTTTTTTCTTGGTACGTAATGATACATGGGTGATATGGTGCTGGGAAGTTGAAGCTTTGATGCAATTTTCAGATATTTCACCAAAACCATCGATTTTGGGAAGGCCTTGCGACTCAGTAGTTTGGAGCAGAAAGGCATGGGTACTCATTTTAGATTCGGTAGAATGTGTACTTTCCAAAAATATATGGTTTTGGGGGTAAACATATATTTCTGTGTTTTTACCCCACAAAAATGTGGTCAATGTGTTGATTTTTCATTAGCTGATATATTATTCAAATTGCAGGTGAGTGATTACTCACCAAAGTTAATCACATCTCAAAGGAGATAATTAACTGATTAAAATACAACTGTCACTTAAATTAAAGTGCACTTAAATATGGAGTGTGAGAATTGTCTGAACAGAAACCAGGTCTGGGGATACTGAGCAAAGTACCCCATCTATTGCCCACTGGTCAGCAAATTCTTTCAACCGACCAGTAAACACTGCTTGGGTGTACTCTGCTCGGATGCGGGAACGCACCAGCACTCGGAACAAGACCTCTGCTGGCAGAGGATTCCCACCTTCCAAACATTGCTTTCTAGATTTATGGATGACTAATTTAGCTAAAGCCAGGAGCAAGTTGGAGAGAAGGTCTTTCTCTTTATTGTCCCGGGATACTGGGCGTCCAAAAATATAAACATGAGGGGAAAAGTGTAACCAGAACTGCAGGTAAAGCTTCCTCAAAAGAGCCAATAGAGGTTGCAGTCTGGCACACGTAAAATAAGCATGAAACACAGACTCTCCTTTGCCACAGAATGGACAAGCAGCTGGGGAGTCTGTAAAACGAGCTAAATACTCTCCCGTGCTCAATGCACCATGCAGCACTTTCCAACTCAAGTCTCCAGTTGGTCTAGGCACCAAACTGGAATAAAGAGCTTGCCACTGAGGTCTTTCACCCTCATTAAGCACACGTCTCCAGATGGTATCATATCGGGAGATGAGGGCAAGGAAGTGTACAGTGTGAAGCATTAGAGAGTACAACAGCTTTCTTGTTATATCATGAAAGCGTGTCAATGGAAAATTCTCCAACTGGCTCAAGTTGGGGGAAGGAGGTGCTTGGGGGGATTGACGGGTTTTAGGTGCTATTATTATGTCTGGAGGTGAGGAGTTCCAAGGTGGACGTGGCTCTCCAGCATGTAAAACCCCATCAATGAAGGTGTGAGAATCAGGAGAGATTATGTCCTTGATTTCCTTGAGAAGACGGTGTGGAACCCTAGTGGTGAGGAATACCATGCGTTGCATAACTGCTTGAGAGTCCACCCAATCTGATTTCTCAAAATCCAGGAGATCTCCAACTCTGGTTAACCGAGCCTGGCAAAGGCGACGTCGGATGCTGATGGATTCTAACATCCTAGTCTTAAAAGATGGATTGTAAAGTAGGGGCTCATTTAGAATGTCTTCCCCTTCAATGGCTCCTTGCCTTAACACGGATACCATGCTCCAGGTTTTGAGCGTGTCTTGGTAGTAAGCCGGCAGGGTTGAAAGGTTTCTTAGGAAACCCTCAGGTTCAATTATAAACAATTGCCGGTCATATCCCATATTTCGTACCTGGCGATAAAAACTCGATGCTAGAGTACACCACTGTGGAGAAGGATCTGCATACAAGTATCTCTGTATTTGCTGGAGACGGAAGGTGTGCACTTGAGAACGTATACACACGACTCCCTGCCCTCCCTCTTTCAATGGGAGGCTTGAGACACCTGCAGAAACCCAATGCTTTCCTATCCAGAGAAAGTCCAGTAACCTTCTCTGGATCTTAGCAATGAATTCTTGGGTTGGGCTAAGACATATCAGCCGGTACCAGATCTGAGAGGCCACCAGCTGATTAATCACCAAAGCTCTCCCCCTCATAGAAAGTACTTTAGCAAAACCCTTCCACTTTCCAAGGCGCGTTAGAACACACTCCTCAAGTTCAATGAAATTCTGTGAGACAGGATACTCCTCAGCTGATAGGTAGACGCCTAAATATTTAATGATTTTACTCTCCCACGAGATGTCACGAAAAGCAGGAGGCAGGAAATCCACCTTTAGAGAACCCTCCAGAAGGCCTGAGCTCTTGGACCAGTTGATCCGGGCAGATGAGGCAGCAGCGTAGACTTCTTGACACTCTTGTGCCCGCTCAAGATCAACTAGGTCCTGGGCCACAAGAATTACATCATCAGCGTAGGCTGAGAGAACCACCCTCATGTCAGGTTCTTTGAGCACCAGTCCCGTGAGCCTTTTCCTTAAGAGACACAGGAAGGGCTCAATGGCCAGCGAGTACAGTTGTCCCGACAAGGGGCATCCTTGCCGAACTCCTCGTCCAAAGGCCAGAGGTGCAGTCAGAGACCAGTTGATTTTAACTAAACACTCTGCAGAGGCATACATTGTTTTCAGGTAGCCCACAAACTGTGGGCCAAAGCTATAGGCTTGCAGAGTGCCTATAAGATATTGGTGATCCACCCTGTCAAATGCCTTCTCTTGATCCAGAGAGAGAAAAGCAAGAGATAGACCAGTCCTTCTCGCAAAATGTAGTAAGTCTCGGATTAAAAAGACATTATCAAAAATTGTCCGACCGGGGACTGTATAGGACTGGTCAGGATGAATCACCTCTGCCAGCACAGATTTGAGCCTAAGTGAGATAGCTTTGGCCACGATCTTATAGTCTGTGCTAAGCAGTGAGACTGGTCTCCAGTTCTTAATAAGACGGAGATCCCCCTTCTTAGGAAGTAGTGATAACACTGCTCGACGACACGAAAGTGGCAACTCACCTTTCTTGAAGGCCTCAGTTAGGACCCTATGGAAATCAGGGCCCAGAGTATCCCAAAAGAACTGGAAGAACTCTATGGTCAGTCCGTCAAGCCCAGGAGATTTATTGTGGGGCATTAAACGGAGTGCTTGAGAGAGTTCATCTAGAGTGATTGGTGTTTCCAACCTCTCTTTTCTCCTCTCACTGACCACTGGAAGCCCATCCCATAGCTCCTCACAGGCATCTGGAGAGATGGGATCTGGAGAAAAAAGGTTTTGATAGAAGGACCGGGCTCTGTCCCGGATAGCCTCCGGATCCTCAAGGGGGGTTCCATCCTCCGCAAAAAGGCATGTGATTTGTTTTCGGTTCCCCTTCTTCCTCTCCAGAGCATAGAAGAATCGGGAACCACGATCCATATCACAAAGTAACTGCATCCGGCTTCGCACAAAGGCACCACGAGCCTGTCGTTGTTCCATGTTACGCAGCGCTTCTTTCCTTTCTAGATATTCACACTGAAGGGCTTGGTCTTCAGAGCCTGATAGCCTTTGCTCAAGATCAAGCACCTCCCCATTCAGTGCCTCAATCTCTGCATTGCACTGCCCGCTCACACTTTTGGTATACTCTTGACACAAGAGCTTTAGGTGAACCTTGCCTACATCCCACCACTGGTTCAATGTGGCAAATTCATCCTGAAAAGCCCTCCAGCCTTTCCATGTATCCCGGACTGACTTTGCAAAACCCTCATCTTCTAATAAACTGTTGTTAAAGTGCCAGTAAGCAGCTTTTGGCAGAGATGGTGCGATTGACATTCTCAGGGATACACAATTGTGGTCTGAGAATGGTGCCAATCTAATGGTGCTCGACTGGGCTCGTGACATGAGATGGCTCGATATATATATCCTATCAATCCGGGATTGAGAAACATGACCATCTCTCACCCTGACATAGGTAAAAGCAACCGTCTCTGGGTTCTGTTCTCTCCAGACATCAACCAAGGAGAAATGAGCAATTAGTTCTCGCAAAACGGACTCAGACGAGTCTCTTTTCTTGGGTACATTGCGATCTCGAGCATCAAGGGTGTAATTAAAATCACCCCCTATAATCAAGGCTTCATCAGAGTCAATTGTCTCCATGTAGGCTGACAAACTTTCAAAGAACCGTGCCCTCTCTGGTCCGGTAGTAGGAGCATACACATTCATTAGATTATATGTTCTACCTGACTCCCGGACCCGAAGATGCAATAGACGACCAGGGATGACAGAGGTAGCATTCAGGACCTCTGGCTGGAAGGAATCTGAGAAAAGGGTCACCACCCCGCATGATGTCCAAGTGAGGTGATTAAAAAAGACCCTTCCCTTCCACTCCAGATTCCAGCTTGCTTCAAGCTCTGGAGTGGTGTGGGTCTCTTGGAGGAAACTCACAGAGTACCCTCCTTGACGAAGAAAGGAGAGTACCTGAAACATTCGGAAAGGATTCCGACAGCCATTAGTATTAAGTGTGCTTATACTCAAGGCCATTACTGAGTCTTAGGAAGTGCTTTAACCTTCATCAAGGTCTGATGAGACAAACATTTTTTGTGAAACTTCATTATACGGAGATATTCCGCTGTTCCATAGTTCTTGGCCTCTTTTATGACCTTAATGTATTGTCTCACAGAATTGATAACTAAAGGCAAATCATGCCACTTCTCCAGAGCCATGTGCATCTTCTTCTCTAATTTAACACCAAGGGTGCTCTCAAGAAACTTTTTGAGTTCCTCAGCAGGGATGATTGGGGTAGAAGGATTTGCCACTCCTATGTCAACCTCCTCTTCGATGTTCCCCTCATCCATGAGCTCTTCCTGGCTAAGGGATTGATAATCTCCCCTCTCCACTAGAGCTTTGAGAATCTCTCCACAAGTTGTTACAGGAAAAGTATCAGAATCACTTTTCTGGAGACCCTGCAATGGCTCAGGTGTTCCCTCAACTTCACTTGAAACACATTTGGAAGTGTTTGACACAGGAGCAACAGAACTAATTAGCTCCCCAGCAACAGGTAGAGCTTTGGAGGCTCGATGGTTAGCCTCTGCCCTCTCTACTACCTCCTGTGCTTTCTGGATGGCAATAACATTTGGGTCAGTTGAAGACAAGGGAGGAGAGATTTTAGCATGAACAGTAGAGGTTGTCTGGCTACCCTCCACCGTATTTACAACTCCACCCTCACCATCCTTCCCAGCAGTTTTATCTGCAGGGTCCTGTATGGGGGTTAGCCCAATATTCTCCCCCTCCTGGAGTGAAATACCCTGAGGCACTAAAAACTGAGGCTGGTTGCAGTTGCCAAATCTCAGCACCTCAGGAACACTGACTGCCCACTCTGCAGGAGTCTCATTAGGTGTCTCTTTACACTCCAAGGGAAGATCTTCCAAATGATTTTGAGGCAGATACTGCACCCCTGACTCTGTGGGGAAACCAACACTGCCATGTTCACGGCCATGCAGACCATTAACCTCATTATTCCCCACCTGGTCTGGAGGCAAGAGTGCATGGTCTGACACCGGTTGATCGTGACCAACAGTTGGGCCAGACAATGTCACCACATGAGGAGCAGAAGTTTTGCTACCCTTTTTACCCTTGGATGGGGGTGCCCCATCATTAACCACTGATGCCCATTCCTCAGGTACCAGCCAGTTTGATTTAAATTTCCTCTTTTTCTTGGCATCTGAAGAGGAAAGGCCACTATCTGCCCCAACCCCAACAGGTGTTGCAATCATGGGTACCCCCACACCTTCAGGGGTGCCCATAACAGGGGTACACTTTTTTGTGGTAGGAACAACTGTGACCCTGGGGGAAGCTTTGACATGTTTTCCCCCCTTCTCTTTTGCCGCAATTGTAAGACATGCTGCAGCCTTAGATGTCTTAAGTGAAGAAGGAGGAGGTTTGGATGTTGTAGAGGTGGGTTGTGTAACAGCCACCTTGAGGTTCTTTAGTGAAGGAGATATCCCCTTTGAGGACCCTGCTGAAATAGTCCCAGCAGGATAAGATGTTTTATTTGAGGCACTGGGAGCAGGAACAGGGGCTGTGGTCTTAATTTGCCCTTTGGGGCAACTCTGGCGAGTGTGCCCCAGGTTCTTGCAAAGGAAGCACCTCACTTCCTCTGTGCTGTAAAAAATTTTATACAGCACCCCTTCAAATGGAACCCCGAAAGACCCCTCAATAGTGTCTTGCCCCCGAGGTAAAAGTAGTTGCACCTGCCTTTTAAAGGAAAGGACGTGCCTCAGTCTGCTCTCCTTACATCCCAGGGGAATTCTAGACATATTTGATTTTAACTCCCCAAGGGCTTGCAGGTGGGGGTACAATAAGTGGTCTTGCAGGAAGGGGGGCACATTAGATAAAACCACCCTTGTGCCCAATCCTTCTAGGGGTTCTACAGGGACATAACTCCCTCCCACTGTGATACCCCTCTGTACCAGAGTATGCACTGCAGTTAGAGTACGGGCAAAGATTATGGCTTTCCCATACATTTTACTTGCTGCCACTACTGCAGAGTGGCCCACCACTTCAGCTGCAGCCTTTATATAAGCCTCTATGCCATGAGTGCTTGACATTAGGCATCTGACCCCATGCTTCCTTGTAAGCTTCTCTACCCCAGCAGTGACTTGGCTTGGGTTGCTGCCAGTAGCTACCGCGTGTGCAAATGTTTTAGCAGGGGTCACATTGGCTGCAGCAGCAGAAGTAGAGGCAATGGGGCTTTTTGACATGGGCTCTGACTGGTGTTTCCTTGCAGAGCTACAGCTGGGTTTTTCAGGTCCTTTTGCTTTAGAACCAAGAGATGTTTTTTTATAACTTTCCTTTTTATTCCCTCCCATTATTTTACACAACACCACACAAAAAGAAAGCTTTATACTATTGATTAACAAAAAAGTAAGTTTTAAGTTGAGAAGCTGTGGCAGGGAGAGGGTTAATGTGAGCAGGTGCCTGGGAGCTGCACTGCTGCTGCTGGAAAAGATTTTATATTTATACTTATATTAAATCCTTCTCCCTTTAGCTTTCTCTCCTCACAGAACTGAGTGCAAAATCAAAATATCCACTCAATCTGTACAAAAATTAAACAATTTGTGCTGAAACAAGAGAAAAATGCAAATGAAACTGACACCCAGGTGCGGGGGAGGGGTAGGGGATCTAACAGTGAGTTTGTAGCCCAGAGCAAGTGAAAGGAACTGGGCTAGGAATCACTCACCTTCAGGGTCAAAAGAAAAATCGATTTTTAGTAAAGAAAATCAACTCAAAACTTCCCAAATTTCACCCACCAAGTGGACAACACATTCACACACCAAGTGATAACAAAAAATCCTGTCTCAAACAGGAATTTCAATGCTTAATTCAGCACTAAACAGAGAGCTTTCTCCTGTGTGTTGATCTTTCATTAGCTGAAGTTACCCACAGGACTATTTGTATGCACTAACTTCATTTGGGGGCCTCTAAATGCCAGATACTTTGGTAAACCTATGAACAATGGCCACCAAACTGTTTGGAGGAACCCTGACAATCATATTTAGGGTGCTTTTTCTTGATACGTAATGATACATGGGTGATATGGTGCTGGGAAGTTGAAGCTTTGATGCAATTTTCAGATATTTCACCAAAACCGACAATTTTGGGAAGGCCTTGCGACTCAGTAGTTTGGAGCAGAAAGGCATGGGTACTCATTTTAGATTCGGTAGAATGTGTCCTTTCCAAAAATATATGGTTTTGGGGTGTAAACGTATATTTCTGTGTTTTTACCCCACAAAAAATGCAGTCAATGTGTTTATTTTTTATTAGCTGAAGTTACCCACAGGACTATTTGTATGCGCTAACTTCATTTTGGGGCCTCTAAATGCCAGATACTTTGGTAAACCTATGAACAATGGCCACCAAACTGTTTGGAGGAACCCTGGCAATCATATTTAGGGTGCTTTTTCTTGGTACGTAATGATACATGGGTGATATGGTGCTGGGAAGTTGAAGCTTTTAGGAAATTTTCAGATATTTCACCAAAACTGACAATTTTGGGAAAGCCTTGCGACTCAGTAGTTTGGAGCAGAAAGGCATGGGTACCCATTTTAGATTCGGTAGAATGTTTACTTTCTAAAAATATATGGTTTTGGGGGGTAAACGTATATTTCTGTGTTTTTACCCCACAAAAAATGCAGTCAATGTGTTGATTTTTCATTAGCTCAAGTTACTCACAGGACTATTTGTATGCGCTAACTTCATTTTGGGGCCTCTAAATGCCAGATACTTTGGTAAACCTATGAACAATGGCTACCAAACTGTTTGGAGGAACCCTGGCAATCATATTTAGGGTGCTTATTCTTGGTATGTAATGATACATGGGTGATATGGTGCTGGGAAGTTGAAGCTTTTAGGAAATTTTCAGATATTTCACCAAAACTGACAATTTTGGGAAAGCCTTGCGACTCAGTAGTTTGGAGCAGAAAGGCATGGGTACTCATTTTAGATTCGGTAGAATGTGTACTTTCCAAAAATATATGGTTTTGGGGGGTAAACGTATATTTCGGTGTTTTTACCCCACAAAAAATGCAGTCAATGTGTTGATTTTTCAGTAGCTGAAGTAAAGTCCTGGACAATTTGGATGTGCTAACTTCATATTGGGGTCTCTAAATGCCAGGTACTTTGGTAATCCTATGCACAATAGGGATCAAACTGTTCAGTGGACCCCTGGCAATCATATTCAGGGTGTTTTTTCTTGGTATCTAATATAGTGTGTGATATGCGGAGCAGCAAAATAAAACCTTTGAAGTGATTTTTCAAAATTTTGATACATTTTGATAAAAAACGCTACGTTCAGACAAGCTTTGATGTTTGGTAGTTAGGAGTAGAGAGACACAGTTACCCATTTTGGAATCGGCAGAATGTGTACTTTCCAAAAATATATGGTCTTCTGGGGTAAACATACTGTTTCAGGATTTTGTGGCCTTGGAATCAAAAGTATGCCGTTTTCTGCCTTCTGCTTTCAAAATTCGGTAATATACTGCCGGTAGTTTTTGCTGTACAGATGTCCTAAATCTTCCTAAAACTATACATATTTGGTATTGGCATGTTCAAGAGACATGAGGCTTTCCAAATCAGTTGGATTTTCATGCGTAAAATGAAATATTTTTCAGGTATAAGTTCATATATTGTGAAAAATAGGAATTTTTCATTTTTTTTTTGTATTTAGCACTATAAATCTTTTTGCAGAGGTGGAAATACAAGAAAACTCAGGCAGATTTAGAAAGCTCAGTTTCTCCCGAAAAAAACAATGTATAGTTTTCCTAGCTGAACTATAGGTTTCCCCTCAGAAAATGCCCCTAAAGTGAGAGAGCACAGAATGTTTCAAAAACGTCTGGCATTTCGCGTAACCAAATTGGTCAATTCTGCTGGCACTTAAAGGGTTAAAGGCAGCTGTTAGAATTGATACAATAGTTGCTAATATTCTGACAGATACTGCTGAGAAATGTATCAACTAAATGTAGCAAATTGTAACCGTTCAGAATGCTATTGGATTACTGAGCTGCCAGACTGAGACAATAGAGACAGGAACTTTAAACTTAATTTTTTGGGAAAATGGTAAACAATAAAAGATGGAAAGCAATTGAAAAAAGTATTTGTTTATGGTGAACAATATGAAAACAACTGAACTGAAAAAAGTCTTTGGAAAGTTAACAGCCCCGTTACTAATATTTAAAGAACCTAATAATTGGGAAGTTCTGCAGGTCACCAATGATTGCTGATAGAAAAGGAGCAACTGCAGCACTCCATATAAAGCCGGACATACACATACTATGGATTTATGATTTTTCGTATGTGTATGGGGAACCAACAATCCTCATCGATATCTACGTAGTATGCATCTGGGTTGGTTTATCTGCCAGTGTATAATTTCTGCTAGTGTATGGTGCATTATTCAAGCTTCTGGCTTCAACAACTGGAACTAATATGATAGTGGTCAGACAACATAGTGCCCCCTGTTTGGTATCTGTCATTTTGGCACATTGGCTGACTGATTGCTATATATATATATATAGTATGTTTGCATTATATTGCATAAATGAAGGCTGTATTCATTATGCCAGAATAGTGAATAATATATAGTGCACTGCATGCATGGTAACTGTTGCAGGATAATTTGGTCATTAATAGGTTATAGTATTTAGGAGGCAGGATGCAAGTATTTTAGATTGTCTGCTTATTTTTACCCCTGTGTGCCCAAGCTTCAATTTGACTGAATTGTCACTTTAAATGTATTCAGTGCAATATACAGTAACTACACCTTTAGCACAAACACAGAAAAGAATGAGCCCCATGTGTTTCATCTGCAGGGGTTCTTTAATGAATGGTAAGTCTGAGGATGCAGTTATAGACCTTCTGAACTTTTGTTTTCTGTGTCTGAAAGAATGAGCTCACTGGAACACCAGTGTCTGGTTTACTGTCATGCAATGGTTTGCCGTCTTGTTATATCTGTAGTTTTGCTGAGAAATAACTCATGGATTATTAATCTATGGGCAGGGAACCCAAAATAAATCCCCATTATGTTTAGAGTGAATCCCCATCATTGTGGTGTAAAAGGGCAATATTTCCTTAAATATATATTCCAGTTTGTTAAGATTCTTTAATATGGCACTTAATATGCTATATTAATTATCTATCATATCTATTGCTTAAGTATTCATTTTAGGGGTATAGTTTTCCTTTAATATATACTACCTGTTTATATATTATTGTGCTAAGATATATTATTGTCCTTTGTAGACACAATGTATATAAAGAATGATTAATAATAATTACTAAAGTTATGCACCTGTATATTGGAGATTGTTAAATGTTGGGATTGCAGTATTTACAGGAACGCCCAACAGATATTAGGACAAATTTGCCTAGGGGTGGCCTTGTCCTATTTTCCCCTTAGATGGATCTGGCATTTGTAAAGCTTGTGAGAACACATTTCTAAATTTTCTAGTCTGAAGAACTTGAGCCAAAACAGCAGGGAAGACATCAGACCTGCCTGTTGGATGGCTTAAGGCAGCTGGGCCTGTTTTCCTTTGACCTAGAGCGCTTGCAAAATTGGCAGGAGGTGTTGTGGAAGGAAGAAATAGAGCAGGAGGGAGCAGATAGGAACAAAGAAGAGGAATAAAGCTTTAAAAAGTGTAATGTATCATATTCATGTTCTGTGTATTAGTGTAAATGGTATGCTTAGTATAAGGTTACTGATTACTTAGAAAATCTTTTTATCTTGTGCTTTAATAGATTGTCAAAAACGTACGTTAGGTCTTGTTTGAGAAAGAAAAAATACATTGGGGCTAGGGTTGCCACCTGGCCGGTATTTTACCGGCCTAGCCGGTAAAAATGCCGGGTGACCCCAATGATATTAATAGGGAAAAAAGATAAATATATAGGAAGGCCGGTATTTTTTTCCAGAGAAGGTGGCAATTCTACTTAGGGCTTATTTACTAAACTGTACAAAGTACAAAAAATAACACCTGGCACCTCATCCAAAGTGCATATATGCTGTATTTAACTGTTTCGTTTTAACTGTTTCTTTTATCCCAATCCTCAGGATTGTTTTCTCTCTGTGCTGAGTACCTCCCACAGGTCATCCTTACATTTGGTGTCTGTGCGATTCTCTTTCCATTTTTCATCCTTACATAAAAGCATTTCCACCTTAAATTTCCATAGTTGATAGTTGCTGTTACTCAGCTTTGCTATGCCTGACCTGAACTCCAGACTAGCTTCCATTTTACCATGTGCTCAGCTTCTGTCTGTCTCTCCAGAGATTCTCAGGATCAGATACCAGTGGTGTTGTGATCTGGGCCCATAACCTGTTAGCAGAAAGGAGGCGGTGGGGGGGGGAAGCAGGGAAGGAGGCGGCGGGGGGCCCTGGACAGCAGTCCTGGTGGGTCCGGGGCCCCCAGTCTGACCCTGGTCTCGATGATGAAAATTTGAGCAAAAATAAGGGAGGGGACGGGGGTGACGAACGACAGTGGGCCTAGGAGCACCCGTTATGTAAATCCGGCTCTGACTTCTTTGTGAACAGTTACTTGTTGCTTTATAGAACTCAGCATAAAGACTTTCAGCATAACACTTCGGCATAACGTGTCTGCAACAGGAAGTTTCATAGAGAGAATAGGCAGGAAGAGGAAGAAGAAAATAATGACATGGTCAAACATGACATCACAACAATAGACCCTCCCTGCATTAAGTAACATGCACTGGAACAATCTCTGTCTGTTGTATTCCAACAATCTGGAGCGGAGTCAGCAGGGGGTCCAGGTGAAGATCCTGCACCCAGCCAGGCTTCTGCTAGTTACATCACTGTGCTGATTTATGAAATGTTGCTGCTGCTTCTTACAATACTGATCACTTGTAACAATTATCTTAAACTTCGGACTATTTATGTTTATCACTGTAATGAATATAATTGTGGTTGGTTAGAAAGTGGCGGTATGTTACATTTATAATAGTAAGGCTAATTTGTCTGTTTGAACTGCTGGGGAGGCTTAGAGTACATCTTTAAATTTCAAATGTTTTTAAGACACAAGTATAGTGCATGCAGTACTGTATCACTGAGAGCATACCTTCTCTATGATTGAAATGTCTTTACTGTACCCTTTGCTGTATTATTTATGATTCTCCTTATGGTGTCAATGAAATTTTTGTGCTAATAAATGCTAAGAGATTACTGGCAGCCTCCGCTGATCTGGTTCCAGAGCTTGTAACACAAAAAATAATTTTACAGCAGCTGAAAGGGAGCACTGAATAATAAGCAGATGTGATCCATTTCATTTGTAGGTATTGTAATTCCTTTCACTCTGGAACTGCTGCTGCATGTATTCAGAGCTATTTATTAAAATGCCAGAAATTCAGCTTATATCTTCTCAGCTTTCAGTTTATAACTGCCACACATTTTTAAGGCATTTCTTAAAGGCAAAGTACATCTTGAAATAAATGCAGATAATTGTACATACTTATTATTATTATTATTATTAATAATAATAGTAACATGATTTTTTAAAAATCTAACAGTGCTGTACAATAGGAAGATATATCAATTAAACATGCAAATTACATACAACTACTAATGGGGGTGCCCTGCGTTTAAAAGTTTACAATTTTAAATGAGAAGTGTGTATGAGACACAAGGTGTACGCATGGGCAAGATAAGGAGTCAGCAAAATGAGAGATCTAGTATTGACTATTGAACTTAAGAGATAGTAGTGGTATACTATACAATGAAAATGTGATGGATTGGATGAAGGTAGGCTTCATTAAAGAAATTATTTAAAGGCAGATATATTGGAAAAAAGTCTAATGGAACATAGAACGGAATTTCAGGGAAGGGGTGCAGCTCTAATGAAGTTGTTAATACATATATTTGAAAAGGAAATGAGCTAGGTGTTGATGGTATTATAAGTGGGTTTTTAGGGTAAGGGCAGATTAGTCGCCCAGTGACAAATCTTCTCTACTGCAGGCAACTAATCTCCTCACATGCCTTCCTATCGACAGGATGGCATACATATCGCTTCGGAATTCCAAAGTTGCCCAAGTGTCCTCGTGAGGCAACTTCCGGCAACTTTGGAAAACAAAGCGATTTGTATGCCATCCCACCGGTGATTTGCATTCTTGCCGACAGGAAAGCATGTGGGGAGATTAGTTGCCCACAGTAGAGAAGATTTGTCTCCCCATCTGCCACCACCCTAATAAATTCAGGGATAAAAGATGGAGCTAAGTTGTAAACTTCTTTAAACATCATGGACATTAGGCCTCATTTATCAATACCACAGGTTCAAGAGCTGGAACACTAAGATGCACAAGAATTGCACCTCATATGGCCCATACATAGAGCCCTTGCAGCTATGGAATTGTCAGTGAATGCTGCCCTCTACTGTGGTGCAAGAGAAAAACACAGTGCTATTGAGCACAAGGCAGCCCTGTATTTAATGACACTCAAGCAGTGTTGGGACTAGGGGTATGCAGAAGAGGCACATGCCTATGGCACAACAGCGCGGGGGGGGGCAAAGCATGTACCTTTCTGTTGCCTACCCTTGTTCTGGGCCTTGTCCCCTCACCGGCTGCAGCTTATTCTCAGGAGAGATGTGCACCCCCTTTGTTGCCAGTCAGGCGCACGCCCATGCACACAATGGGGGCTGTGAGCTTGCTGGCCGGGTTGCCTTGGCCCAGGCCCAAATTTGTAGCGAGGCCACAAAGGCCAGGGCCTGGGGCTGCAAAATATTAGGGACGGCATCCAGCCCAGCTGCTTTCCAGGGAGCACTGGGGAGTGCAGCTAGGACCGCACGGCCATGGGGCACCCGCCCACTAAATCCGGCGCTGCTTAGCCCGCCAAAGCTACATATGTAACCCACCTCTAATAGACTGAAAAATAAATTATTCACTGCTCTGTGGGTTCAGTCTGCACGTTTTAGTGTATGTGAACATGAGCCGTTTGTGGCTAATCATATGGAATAATTTAGATCCATCATAGTATCTTTTAGTGTGCAAGAAAGCAATATGAGCAACTAGATGATCTACCATAGCTCAGATAAGAAAAGTAATATGACAACCAGCAGGGGACTGTGATGGAATAAAAAAAAGCCCCTTTCATAAGGTAGTAGAATCAGCAAAGGCTCACAGGTTTGAGATTTCTGTCATTATAGGAGACCTTAGGTCTCCTGCATCATAGATTTATGTGTGCATTTTTGTTGCTATGTACATTATGCTCCCAAGAATGTTTTTATGCTACCTCATTAATTATATAATTAAAGCTTTATTGTTTGGCAGTGTTTGCCTTCCCTCAAGCAATATTAAGATGCACAGGTAAGCAAATGATTGATGAGTTTTAGAATTAAATCATTACGGTTGATTATAGCTATTGCGTCTGGAGGTTGCAAAATATATATGTCATATAATTTGTAAAGCAAATATCCAAATATTTTATTATTTGAGGCCACTCTAATAGAAGGTTGCAAGTACTAATCACCAAGCCTGCTGTTCGACTGTCTGTAGTTGAGACCTTAGACTGTAAGCTCTAGTGAACCAGGGAATGATGTGAATAAACGTGCCAATATAAGTGCTGCATGGTAGAAATAAATAACAATTATCCTTACCGTATGTTTTATGTAGATTTGACATTTCACATCATATACTGTGCATTTTTCACATCTGGCAGAGTCTTAAGTGATTGTTCCTCTGGAAATTACCCCTTAGGTGCCATCTAGGGATTAAGGATTACATAAAATTTATGCTGAAAGGTGGTATACTTTGTTGGATAAAACTGATGTCCTATGGTCAGATGAGTTATACTTCACTGTACTTATAAAGCAGACACACATGCAACATATGATGTAGAAGCCTATAGGTTGGAGCACTTCATATTTTGGAAGTTTCATCAACAAGAATTGTTGGGAGGGGTGCATTATTAGCTTTTCTTAGCCTCAAAGAGGTTAAGGTAAACTGTAATGATTATAAAAATCAGTCTGATTACCATCAAAATATCATGAAATACTTAATTCTGAAATTGTCCAGAATTTCAGTGCACAAATACTCACTGAATTGTTTCATGCCATTGAAGACAATAAAAACTGTAATATATATTCATTATCTTGGTCACTGCTATAGGGTGCTGCATTGTTTTCTGTTTTCAATAAGAAAGTTTTAATTTTTTGTACAAAATTTAGAGTCACATTCATTAAACAGAGTTGCAGACACTTGTACAAGGTGAGATGAAACTGCTCAGGGTCCAATTACTGTTCCCTCACTGGCCAACTTCTTTTACAACAAGAGCATAAGGTAATTCCAATTCCTTGTAGGGATGCACCGAATACAGGATTTAGTTCAGGATTTGGCCAGGATTCGGACTTTAAAGACGGATTCAGCCGAATCCTTGTGCATGGCTGAACCAAATCGGAATCCTAATTTGGATATGTAAATTAGGTGTGGGAAGGTAAATTACTTTTTGCCACAAAACAAGGAAGTAAAAAACATTTTTCCCACCTTTTCCTTTCCTCACCCTAATTTACATATGCAAATTAGGATTCAGATTTGGTTCTTTATTCACAAAGGATTCAGGGATTCGGCCGAATCTCAAAAAGTGTATACGGTGCATCCCAAATTCCTTGTAGCTATCTTTATTTGCAGCTCATTCATTTGACATTACATTAACATGTTTAAATATAATGTTAGTTTTCCCTTTCAACTTCCATTATGATCTTTACTGCTTCCTTTATTTTAACTTCAGTCCATTTGGGTTTTAAACTTTATCTATGGAATGCAAGAGTCCTTCTGAGAAGAATGGTGTAAGTCTTGAGCTGCTTAAGAAGACCTTGCTACTGATATAATTGGGGCATGTACATGTAAACCAGTGGCATTTCTTGGTTTTGGATCAGAAATTGGCTTGTTGTTCACATAGATGATATTATTATCTTTTAGCCCATGGGACACATGCACTCATTCAATAGTCTACTGATATCCTAGTTATGACTGTAGAATTGTAATGAACTAGAAATTAACTAGAAACTAGCTGCACTTATTTAACTACAACTACCAAAACTTTGGAACTCCAAATATACTAAATATATATTACCGGTAGCTCTCAATTATATTGTATGACTGTGTGTTATTATCAAGGGATGCAGATAGGAGTGAAATCCACATTTCAAACGGTTATTAGCTCTATCTGTAGGCAGCTAATATTGTAAAAGTATTCATTTTTCCTCCATTCTTTTGTAACTAAACAAATTCATAACATCTTTGATCAGCTTTCACTCACTAATGCACAGATGAATGGTAAACACAGTGCTGAGGAATTACTTTCCCAGCCTCTGGCATTCTCTGGTCCAGCCTTGTTTTGCCCCATAAAGTCCTTTAATAATTTATAAAATGTTCCGCTTGTTTGTGTAGTTTCATGATCTGCTTTATAGAATCCCCTTTAATTTGCTTGCTTAACAACCACATCTTCTACTATTCCCTCCAAGGTAGTTGTATTGAGGAATTATTTATTAATAAGATTTTCTCTTTTAATCTTGCTTCCCTTCAGCATTTGTATCTAAATTACCTGTTTACTCATATCCTCCAAAGCACATTCCAATGTTCTTAAACTTTTTTTAAGACCTATGTAGTATTTTATAATTTATAAGCCATTTCTGGAAACTACCACTGACTGCACTCGGCAATGATTTTAAAAATCTTTTCACCCCATAGGCATTTTGTTAAGATAACAGTTATGTTTTATCTTTTTATGTCTTGTGATACTGCAAATTAATTATTTTAATGTGATACTGCTTTTAGGCTTGAAAATGTTTTTAAAGATTTGTTTTCTAAGTCTTTTAATAGCTTTCTTTTTAAAACTTATTAGCCAATACATTATATAGTTTACTTATGGCGTAAGTAATACACATTGCAAAGCTTACAATTACCTAGCATATAATTAGTAGATAGACTTTTAATGTGCCAGCAAGACTAGTCATTGTTATGTTACTTGACCTGAAGCAAATACTGTATGCACCTCTTAATTCCTTTAACAGGTTTACATCATTAATCAAACAATCCCTACCAGTAAGAGTTTCTTTTCTTGTGTTATTTGGATATCACCAGCGTTATGGTTATGTGACACAATCCACATCAAGGCAGTGGGTTTCAGTATTGTGGAAAGTCACTATTACATATTTAATTACAACAGAGTCCTCCTGAATAAAGAGGATTAAAATGTTATTTCTATGCACCGTTAAAATTTTGGAATTTTTTTCATATGCTCCAGTCATACCCTGATTTGGTTAAATCCCACCTCCTTTGTGGCCTGCTCCCTTATAATATATTTGAAAATCTAGGGGTCTAGGGGTTCACACAGGAAAGGGTGCTTTGTAAATTTTTTGGTGAAGACTGCTGTGACAAAGGAAAACATGGTTAAATAAAGAAATTGTTGTAATTATATTAATTATAGGCAGCTCTGTTCATAAATTAACTGACTTACCCATCAGTAACAATCTAACCCAAGGTCATTCTTGGTAGGGATGTCTGATGTCTGCATCTGCAAATGTAGTTTTAAATTAATCGAGCTTTGAGAATTCATTGTTCCTTGATACTTCCATTAGGCTTTTTGGTTCTCATTTCAGACATACAGTCATATGGAACAGTTTGGGAACTACTCTCAGACTGCATAATAATTTACTCTTTCAACAAAAAAGATAACAGTGGTATGTCTTTCATATCCCAGGAGCATCTGAGTACAGGGGGGTTTTCTGAACAAAGATTTTTAGTGAAGTAGTATTCAATTGTATGAAATTAAATCAAATGTGAAAAACTGTCTGTGCAAATATTTGAGTACCCTTGTAATTTTGCTTATTTGGTCATAACAAAAAGCAATTTGCATGGCGGAAGAAGAACACCTCATTCCAAGAAAAACATCTGCTACCTACTGTGAAATTATGTGGAGGTTCCATCATGCTGTGGGGCTGTGTGGCTAATTCAAGGACTGTGGCCCTTGTTAAAGTCAAGGGTCGCGTGAATTCAACCCAATATCAACAAATTCTTCAGGATAATGTTTAAAGAATGTCTTAAGAGAATCCTTTAAACAGGGGGCCCGTTAACAAGCTATTTAGTGTAGTATCCTGTTAGAATGATAAGACAGACAGGCGAATCAGATAGAGCAGCTATTGGCTCCAATGAAGATTGATAGACTGGAGGTAGACCACTCAGACAATATTCTGCCTGAAGTGAAGGGACACCCAAACTGAACAGGGCATAAACTAGTTTACTCTCTTTAAAACTTTTCACTGTAGGGCATCCAGAAGATGAAGTATCACCTACAAGGTGAGCATTTGTCACATTTACTATGTGGCACCAGTGCCTGCTTTGTACAGGAATGTCACTTCAACTGCACTATTTATATAAAAAGTCTTTCCTCTACTTTACTCACTTGCCTGAGAGCTTTAGGGTAGGATATATTTGCCCTGGTTATGGTCTAAGAAAGCTGAGAGAAGAGGAAGTCATATGGTACACAGAAAATATAATAACTGGAACATTATATTTATTTCTTAACTATCCCTTAAACCCTGGGTGGAAGCATGGAGGTATGGAACTCGTATTTTGCCTGTGACCTTGTGCTTTTATACATCACATAATTTTTTTGTGTCTTTATAAATGACAATAGGTAGAACATTATTCATTATATATAACAGACAACTTTTGTATAATGGAGTTCTATTATATAAAAATTTTTAGGGCCTTCTCCCAATCCTATGGAAGATAATGTGTGTTGCTCACATTTTAATGTTCTATTCTGAAAATCTCTATACTTCTGCAGCTACACCTATGCTTAGCTGTTTAGTCTGCTTTATTTTGCATTACACATATATATATAAATAGCCAGAAAGAAAGAAATAAAGGTGGAAAGGAAGTAAGATAGAAAGAAAAAAAGGAAGAAGGAAAGAAAGAATGAAAGATGATAGATGAGAGGAATAAAGTAAGAGAGAATAATGAGGGAAATAGAAGAAAAAGCAAGATAAAAAGAAAGAAAAATTAAGTAAAGTAGGATAGAGACATAGAAAGAAAGGAAAAAAGAGAGGAAAAAAAAAGAAAAGCTGTGCAGAAGTACTTAGGGCAGAGATACTACTTGGATGCTGAAAAATCATAAATATTATATTTCTACTTATAGTCTATAGTATAAGAGATACATTTTTTTGAAATGTTGGTTCAATAAACCATCTCATCCATGTTTTATCCTGTTATTGTTGTTGCCTAAGATCCCGGTATCTTGTGAGTATTGTTTATTTACTGGTATACATTATGAAAGAAGCATTGGCATATACAACTTCTCTTGTGCCATAAATAAATATCCAATGTTGTAGAGTGTTTGCTAGATCCCTGGAGTGCTCTGTAATTCATGTCATCAGTGAGTGTGTATTTACATGTTATTCCATTTCATGCATTTTTATTCAGCCTATTTCTAATAACTGCTGATATATAAATTATATAACTAATACGGTATACGTTTGAACATATAATAATAAAATATAATAATGTTCTCCATTTAGGGTGTTTTGTATGGATGTGACCTATCAAAAGCTTTGGTATGTGATAAACATTTCATCCTTTGTGTAAAGACTTATTTACAACAGAACTACTGCATGAAAGGTACCAATTTTCAAATGCTAATCTCCATATTTCTTTCCGTAAAATGCTGTTTTTTCCCAAGCCTAATTGCAGCTCCTTGCCAAGTTCAATTTGCCACAATTGCACCCAATGCATTTAAACATGTGAATGCTTAATGCCAACGTGTGATTATTTTGGTGCAATTCTATTTATCTATATGTTAGGCAAACCACTGAGTCAATATATAAACCTCACTCATGCTAGTGATCTTTTAGCTGAGAGGAGCACTGGCTCATGATTCAAAATTAGAGCTTGTGTTCCTTGTGGTTTGCCTATTAGAACTAGTAATGAGCATAACACAATAAAGTCAACAGGCTTAATTTTCTGAGTTAAAGGGTGATTATTTTCACTGCAGCAATTTTTATAGGCAGTGATTCACAAACAGTGTGGCTTAACCATCTGATATGGGTGCAGGACTAGCACAGTGGCAAGTGGTAACTCCTACAGGCCAATAAGGCTAAGATAAAGGCATAATACCTATTTGTCCTCCTAGAAACCCATGAAATCCAGGCAGACAGTTACTTCTGGTGAAATTTGTGGTAAACACTGATTTTATATTTTATAATTCATTGGTACTGTGTCTGAATGACTGATAACTCAACATTTTGTTTTTACAGCTATAACCATATTATGAGTTAAGGGGGGTGCTGAACAAGATTTTTTCCTAGAGGGACTTGAACAAAGCCACTCACTGATCTAAATTCTCTGAAAATGTTCTTACCTTGCAGCCTTTACCTGGTTTGCCCAAACCTACTTTGTATCAGGGCAATTTATTGGCTTATACAAATTTTCAAATTTTTATTTGCTGAAGGGGTTGATTAATATGTACAATATCAGTGGCATGTGATGTGTGGGTAGGGTTGCCACCTTTTCTGTTCCTGGAAAAAACGGGCAGGGGCGGATGATGTCGGGGGCAGAGTTAGTGATGTTAGGGGACGGATTGATGATGTCAGGGGTGAGGCTGGTGATGCCGGGGGCGGAACTGAAGATGTGGCGATCAGCGATTGGCTAATCGCTATGTCATTAAGATCAATGTCCTGTATGGATTTCCTAATTTGGAAATCCGGACAGGAAGGTTTCACCCGGACAGCCCCTCCAAATATCAGGCTGTCTGGGGGAACTCCGGCCAGGAGGCAACCCTATTTGTGGATTGACCTGAAACCTGTGGTAACTGCTCCTGAAGATTCTGGGGCAAATTTACTAAAAGGCAAAGTGACTAACGTTCGCGAAAATTCGCCAGCGTGATGTAATTTCGGTACTTTGCTGATTTACTAATGGGCGCAGGCATAACTTCGCTAGCGAAGGAGCTAGACACTGCGCAACTTTGCACTCTAACGCCAGGCGAATTTGTGCAATGGAGTGCATAGGACTTCTAAGTCCCAAAAAACACCGGCGTCTTTCCACTTTTTCAGGGTGATAGGCTGCAAAAGTCCGTAAATGTTTTTTTGGGTACCCGGGTTCCCCCCTACATTTCCTAACATATGGCACATAAACTATACACTGGGCTCATGTGTAGGGCATTATAACAACTCTATTTTATTTTTTTAAGGTTCCCTGGGCTTGTGTAATGTAATGTATTGGCTGCAACATATACGTCCATTCAACTTCCCGCCGCATGCAAATTAGCAAACTAGCTCAACTTCACTTCGATTGTCGAGGTAATGCTACCGAAATTACCTCTGGTGAAGTCTAGAGATGGGAAGCCGTCTCACCCATTGCTACACTTCACCAGGCGAAAACATGGATTTTCGGTAGCATTACCTTGACAATCGAAGCGAAGTTGAGCTAGCTTGCTAATGGATTCCAGTTGTTGGATTGGACTTGTATACTGGGAGTCTCTTTTTGTTTCCAGGATTTTGCTATCAAGGTAGCCGCTGAGTTGAATATGTGGAATGGCACTTTTTATCTGAGGGTTGTTCGGGGTCGATTTGAAAGAGTCCTGTTTGAGGCTGGCACGGGAGTGTGTAATTCAACCTCTCTTTCAGTAGGTCAAATACTTTAGTCCAGAATGGTTGAACCGATGTACAGTGCCACCACATATGTAAAAGTGTGCCAGTTTCTCCACATTGTCTCCAACACTGTGGGCTGTACTGGGGATTTATAACTGCTATCCGTTCTGGGGTGAGGTACCAGTGGTGAGTTATTTTCGTGTAGGGGATCAGAGAAATCCTTCTCCTGTTTTTCTGTCTGTGACATCATCCAGCCCAGTTACAGGCTGGAGAGCCATCCGATTGGCTGGGCACCCCAGTGCATCCTTGGGAGAGAGGGTGTGCCTGACTTTGGAGCCTTTCGTACAGGGTCTCAAACAGAGTTTAACAGGGGTTGTGTGGTGAAAGATCTAGCCAGAACCAAGTCATGTGAAACTGTCCAAGCTGTTGAATCTGTGGAAATACAGGAAAAGCCCATCCTGTTCCCTGCTGTAGAGCTGCCTGTAATCTCCAGTGTGATTAGCTCTGAGAGCACCCCGGGGAGTGAGCCACCCAAGGGAGGATACTGGCAAGGATACAAGCGTGGGGCCCCAACTTGAAGACAGGTCTTGTGTGTTTGAGAAACAGTAAGGTACCTAATAGTGAGTTAGATAGTGTCCCACATGTTCCCAGTGCAGGAGTGCATTGTGTATTAGATTGCCCAAGTTCACTATTGTGTTTATATAAAGTTTATATCTGTTTCATTTGCAAACTGTGTGTTTTATTTGTCCTAGTGGAAGTTTCCTATGGGGTGTTCCTCAGTATTCCCTAGGTGGAGGCACTGCGCTGTAAATCCCATATCCCAGTACTTTTCATACACAAAAGGGACTCAGGGCCCCTGGATTGCCATGGGTTAATTGCAATTTAAAGAGACAGTAATCAAATTAGGGTTACATTAGTATGTGTTTCAACATGGTTTGTACAACTGGTTGCTCCTTTAGGAGCTGATAGACTTTTTTGCCATTGTTGAGGAGTGGGTTTGGAGGTCCTCTTCCCATTTTTGCATGTATGAAAATTTAAGGTCATCTGGTACAGTAGCTGGAGTTGTTGTCTGTAGCAATCTGAGATGATTGCTTTACCACCCAATGCTTTGCTGCAGAGGTATTCCATTCTTGTATTGCCCCTATGGTTTTTACATTTGTGAGGTAGGATTTCAGAAGATGGATTATTTGAAGATAGGTATAGTATTGATAACGTGGTAGATCAAACTTTTCAACTAAATCTTCAAATCGTCTCAAGGAGGTTGCAAAATACAAATGTCCGATAGTGGAGATTTCCTTGGTGTTCCATATCTGAAGGTTAATATTTCGGATTAAGTATCTCAGTGCTGTAATAGGAGTCAATGGTGATGGAAAGGTAGTTGTGGAACTGTATGCTTTCATCATATCTGCCTATTTAACAATTTATTCAGTTAATGAGCTGGTCATTCCTCCAATCACATGAAAATACTGTAAATGCCTTTGGAATTGCTTTGTGCACACTTTTTTCCTGCAGGTTTTACTATAATACTATATTTTACTTTTCTGTTTTATCCACAAACTGCATATACACATATATATTATATATCATATTGGATGCTGACAAATGGGTTAATTAATAAGTGTCTGCAAGGTTTGATCAAAAAGGGATTTACAAGACTAAATCTGACTCTTGTGACAGTATGTGCTGTTTCACAATCATGTTTTTCTACTATATTTTTGTATCTAATGTTCATAAAAACAATTTGTTTTCTTTTTTGTGCATGTTATTGTATTGTATTCTTGGTCAAAGCTTGTCTGACAAAATGCTGAAGGAGCTGCTATTTTTCTAATCATAGTATGATATTTAAATTATCATACAGATGAATGTGGAACTTTGATATTCATAGAAGCAGTAAACAAAAACAAGTATATTCTGTTTTGGCCATGAAACTAAACTCAGCGATTGGGAGTCATTATTGTGATATATTACCTGTACTTGTCAGAGACAAGCGAAATGCAGTTTAAAGTCTGCCAATCAGTCTGTTAGGAAGCTGCAAACCCATTTCACTGTCATACTTACCTCAATTGTGCTATAAATAAACATTATGGAACATCTCCCATACCTTGCTTCTTGCCATTTTGTATAAGAAAATACAGCAGTTTATATATATGTAGGCTTATAGATTGTTATAAATAGCCTTCTGGTTCCTGTTTTTATTGTTTGTTAGTAACAAATACTGTTCAGTATTAGTTTTTTGAAAAGAAATCCTAGCCCTCAATCAACCAGCTTTCATACATACACAATAACAATGCTGATAACATTTATATTTATACTATTTGGGAATGGTAATCACCTTTTATGGAAACCTTATCCTAATACAGGTATAGGATTTGTTATCTGGAAAGCCATTATCCCAACTAAGATATACCGTAATTCATTCCCATTGAAGGCAAAACAATACATTGGGTTTAATTTAAATATTTTTTTAGCAGGCTTAAGTTATGGTGCTCCAAATTACATAAAGATGGGTCCCATACCTGTAGTGCAATACTACAGGACCAACATTCACGGGACTGGATAAAACATAACAATAATATAGGGATACCACAAGGAAAAATGTCTCTACTAAATATACTAGCTTTTTATTAGAAAGATGTCCCAGGAACATCTGTTCCAATAGAAAATTACAGTAGAACCCCCGATTTTACTTTTTCCAGGGGACATTTTTCCGGGAAAATGTTAAATCCAGGGATGAAAAATTCAGCTTGCCTGAATGTGACCATGACATAATGTCAATTCCAGGAAAATGCAAAATCTGGGGAACTAAAATTTTAAAAAGCCCATTTAAGGGTGGGGTCTCCCATTTTTGAGTAATGCTTTTGTCAAAGGTTATACAAGATGAAATGGGGGGCCCCTTGTCTTGGTGGGCCCCGGGCAAATACCCATTGTGCCCATTTATTAAAGCCCTGTTTCTCGTGGGGTATCTTCCAGCTACCTCTGGTCCTAATGGCCTGTTCTGCTGTCTAGCATTTCTTACGACTATCTAAATCAGTGATCCCCAATCAGTGGCTCATAAGCAACATGTTGCTCACCAACCACTTGGATGTTGCTCTCAGTGACAGGTGCTTGTTATTTTTAATTTCAAGCTTTGAGGCAAATTTTGGTTGCATAACAAAATGGGTGTACCGACATGTAAAACCTCCTGTAGGCTGGACAATCCACATAGGGTATACCAAATAGCCAATCACAGCCCTTATTTGGCATCCCATGGACTTTTTTTATGCTTATGTTGCTCCCCAACTCTTTTTACATTTGAAAGTGGCTCATGGGTAAAAAAAAGGTTGAGGACCCCCTAAATAATTGCCATCTCCCCACTCATTTCACTTGGTGTATGTTAACTCAGTCCCCCCTCTAGCCTTTGTTGGTATGTAAATAATTCCCCTTTGGCAACATTATTAAGCTACTGTATTGCGAAGCAACAGTTCCATCAAGAGACCCACATGAATCTCCTACATTACTGCAGGAGGACCAGTGCTTGCTTTTCAGAACATACAATATCCCATTCGGGAACTATGCTACCTTAATATTGATTTCCCTTTTGTGTAAGTATGAAAACAAATAAGAAATTAATGATAAGCACAAATACTGAAATGTTCTTTCATCTTAATGAATTGATTGTGTGGCTAACTGTTCAAGCAGGTGTGCAGAAGCATTCTTATTATTATAACAGAAGTAGCAATTTTCTAATTAAATTCCAAAATATTAAAACAACCACAAGTTCATCAGCACAGAAGCCTTTGCTTGGTAAAGAGAAATTAAATTGCACTTGAAATAAGCTCTTAACTGCACACCTCAGAGAAAAAAAAGAATACGCTTTTGAATTCCTTCCATGTGTCAGGGTTTAGAAATGCAACACTGTTTTATTCGAGTGGCAGTCTTGATGGCTTAGATTAGAATATTAATGAGTTTTGTTTGCAGCTTTAATGTACAAGGATAAAATGTTTTTAGCAACATGAATTAACAATGAAGCTGTCGCAGATAACAGAGCGATAAATGTGGTTTGAATGTTCTCAGTTTAGGCATGATATGCCTTAAATAGGGGGACGTAATTAATCTAATTATATGTAGCCAGGATTTGAAACTTTTACATGTCGAATTGGCATCTTTGAAATACTTAAATGTCTTAGTGTAACTGATCATTCAGCAGTGACATATGGTCTTACCATACTTTGAGGGACAAGTCTCTGGGATGAGACTTCACACCAGGCAAGATAGACAGATGGTATCCTGTTCAGTCTCAGAGTTGTCTAATCTTCTATTCTGGCTAACTGAGTGTACATTTTGAATCACACCTTTCATATTTCAAACACTGGTTTGTTCTGGCAACAGACCCAGCGAATACCCTAAAAATGCAGTTAATACTTTTATCACATTGAAGGCTTAGAATTGTTTGAATTGAAATAGGGCAGTGCTTTACAACTGGTGGCCTGCGAGCTGCATCCGGGCCCAGGGTCCCCCTTTTGTGGCCCTTCACACTGCGGCTGCTTTAATTGCTTTTGCCCCTGCATTGGTCACACCTCAGATTCAGGCTGTAAAAGCCCTGCCTTGTTTACATGTTTAAGGACTTGTATTGTTCACACTTAAAGGAACGTAACACCAAAAAATTAAAGTGTTTTAAAGTAATGAAAATATCATGTACTGTTGCCCTGCACTGATAAAACTGATCTGTTTTCTTCAGAAACACTACTATAGTTCATATAAACAAGCTTCTGAGTAGCAATAGCAGAAATTGCAAAAAGGCTATGTAGCACAGGTTTAATAGTGGATAACAGATAGGTATCCAATCCAGGATTCAGTTCGGGATTCAGCCAAATCCTTCTGCCCGGCCAAACTGAACCTGAATCCTAATTTGCATATGCAAATTAGGGGTGGGGAGGGAAGTCACGTGACTTTTTGTCACAAAACAAGGAAGTAAAATATGTTTTTCCCTTCCCACCCCTAATTTGTATATGCAAATTAGGATTCAGTTCGGTATTCGGCCAAATCTTTCATGAAGGATTTGGGGGTTAGGCCAAATCCAAAATAGTGGATTCAGTGCATCCCTAATAACAGATAACGCCATTATGTTCTACAGAGCTTATCTGCTATCTGCTGTGTAACCTGAACCTTTTCTCCTATGAATGGCTGCCCCATTGCTACACAGCAGCTTATTTATATGAACAATAGTAGTGTTTCTGAAGCAAATACAGCAGTTTTACCAGTGCAGGGCAACACTGCATCATATTTTTATCACTTTAAAACTATTTTATTTTTTGAAGTTACTGTTCCTTTAAGACCCTTCAGACTCTCAGTGCCCACACTGTTTACAAATTCACACCTCAAACAGACTGTAGAAGCAGCACTGGCATTGTAACCCTGTGCATAGTTCAGTAGAGTGGAGTGGCCCTGATAGGTCTGCTAACCTGCGCTGCCTGTGTGCCCTACTCTGGCAGTGTGTGCTATACTCTAACTGTGTGCACCAGGGTGGTGATCCTGGTGGGGGGTTGTTAGCATTTGGAAATGGTTATTAGGGGTTCCTCAGGGTGTTTAATCATGTGCTGGGGGTTGCTGTGCTATCCACAGGGGAAGAGGATATGAATTTGAGGATATGTCTTAATATGACATAAAGTCTTAACATTTCTTGTTGTAATATGGGTTTAGTTTAAGGTTGGTGTGGTTTAGAAAATAGAAGGCTCCCATTTTTGTCCCTCCTATACATAATTCAGAAAAATGTCAGCCCTCAGCACCACAGAACTTGGACAGCACTGAAATAGAGAAATGTGGGATTTAGGTTGCTATTCCTTAAAGGACATGTAAACCCCCTCCACAACAATGTAATCATTGAACAGCCTCTTTGAAATCTTTAGAGACCTGCCACTCTGGTTGTTAAAAGGCTGGAGCATCCCCTTAATCACTTAGAAATCCTTATCCTCCTCTAACCCCCTCAACCCCTCCCTTAGGAATTTGCTTTGGCTGTTGACTTATGAGCATGCTCAGTTCTTCTCAGATTACTAAACACACCCTCCAGTCTAACAGCCAATGAAGAGATAGTATTGCTTGTTCCCATAGAAACTCTAGCTTTCTGATCCTATTTTTTTTCTCTTAACCTGTCAGGCATTTCGGCTCCTAGTGGAGAAGTCCAGACCAAGGAGGAAGCTTAGGGGTAAAGTCCAAGTTTGGGGTATCCAAAGGGGGGTCAGGGGTAAGCGTAGTCAAGTTCAGACGAGAGTTCAATAAGGCAGGCAGCAAGGTTCAGAATCAGGGTCTAGCAGAGGGTCAGGAATTCAGGAAATAACAATTTAGGAATTTAGGAAACCTAGGAACACAAGTCAGCAATTCCTATAATCGGGAATTGAACCCTTGACTTGAAAGTCCTTTTATCCTTTCAGTCGGCCCACGTGGGTCATGGGCGATGTAATCTATAAAGGCTGGAGAGAGCAGATGTCTAAAAGAACTGAACACAACTTTTCAGCTCTCTTTAGCGACTTGAAGGGGGGGGCACATGGGACATAACTGTTCATAGAGTTTGCAATTGTAACTTAGCATTCAGTTCAGATTCAAAAGCAAACAGTTATGACCCATGTGGTCCTCTCTCAAGTTTCTGATTGGTTACTGGCTGGTAACCAGTCAGTGTAAACCAAGAGAGCTGCAACTGAACACATTTTTTCACAGCAATGGAGATTCTTAAAAGAGACCTTAAAATATAAGTGAGACACTTTTCAGACTAAGTGTTGGTGCAGAAAGGCTATTCGAGGGAGTCTTTATGTAACAAGATATATGCATTTTTAAGGAGGTACACTATGAAAGGCACTTTTCAGACTAGTGGTAAGGAGAGGGAACAGGGACTCAGGCCATTGGATGGAGCCTGGAGTAGGTGGGTATCTTTTATTATCCTTTAAGCACCAGGTATTGAGAAAGACAAGAAAATTAAGTCCCTGCTATTATCTAAGTGAAAATAGTCAGTGCAAAAACTTGAGACACCAGTCTGGAATTATTTTATGGAAAATAGTCAAGTCATGTTCGATTATTGGAATTGGTGCCAAAATAGTGGGTGATGTGGTGACTTTTGTGATGTCATACATAAATAGAGGACTTTTAAAGTTGAGCTGTAACACTGATAAGGGGATTTAAGCTCTACAGCAACGTAGCGAAGGCTAAGGTGATGTCTTGGGTAAGCCCTGTATTAATCAAAATAGGAAATCATGATAAAATAGGTTCACATTTTTGTGACATCTTATCTTTAAAAAAAAAAAAAAAAAAAAAAAAAAAAAGATCCCTTATCTTGATAACCCCAGGTCCCAAGCATTCTGAATAATAGGTTATATTCCTATAAATTTGCCGAGGTGAATAATAACCAATAACAGGTGGCCAGGAAATGCTACTTGCTGATTGGTTGCTGTAGGTGTTAAGAACTGTATCAAACGTTGAGCCTTATTTTACATAACTCCCTTAGGACAGTAGTAAGGTAGTAAGGTAAAAACACTCATTTAAAGCTTATAATCTTGTGCCACTTAAGAAAGATATCATTTTTGAAGTATGCACTAAATATCCAAAGATGTCCTTCCATGTGCAGCCATGCTTTGTAGAGGGACAGTCAGGCTGATATCTAAAGTAAACAGGACCAGAATAACAGTTGTTGATTATTTAATTTTCCATATTGTTAATTGTGACTTAGCAACTTTTGCTTCAAACTGAATTCACATAACCCTTGACCCAGACCAAACCTATTAAATATTATTTTTGAGGAAACTCATTTTTGAACTCACCACACCATGAAACCAGTTTTTATTATTACTCTTAAACCAAATTTTTATTAATTATTTTTCCTTTAATTTTTAGTTATCCATACTATTCCACCCAGCTCCGTCATTTATTTATCTATTTGTTTAAATGGACTTTAGCCAGATATTGAAATGAAACATTTTTAATAGCATTTTATGAATTAGTTGTTGGTGTATCTCATTTAGTAAACACTGTTACTAGGAATGACTGTTTCACTTTCTGACTTTGCCAATTGTATACAGTATTTCTGGTAAACAAGAAGTGGGACATCTACGATAACCAGCTGACAGCATGTTTAGCAGAGAAATGAGAAAGCTGGACAAGCTATACCCTGGTTCTTGCTGCTGTTTGAGTTAGATTGTTGTGCAAGTCTTATCCTATTTTAAAGTCAGAATCCCTGGTGTTATTACAGAAATGGCAGAGACTATGGTTTGCCAGTGCTTTCACAACAGGAGTGTTCTGGGAGCATGTTTCATCCTGATGGTTCTAAATTATTAGTTAAATATTGCAGAAGTTTCTGCTACTTCTATTGTTCTGAGAATGTTATCGATTCTGCCTCAATGGATGACTTGCAGTTGTTTCTAAAATTCAGCTTGCTTCATCCCAGTCTTGATGAGCAGTGTTAAAATGCAGCTTTCTTTCAGGCAGAGTCAGTTGTATAGAACATGGCACAACAGAATAACAGGCACTAGGATTTTGGGTTGTTTTTTTGCAAATACTGTTGATAGATGCACTTAACGTGTACATAGCATAACTGAATAAATGAGGTTTACATTTACAGATTATGTTAATCATCAGCCTATGATCACGTAGGAACGAAACATATCAGGAATGTACTGTATATTCCAGAGCAGTGGCAACCCACCGCATCCTTGGATTTTTTCATTGTTCACCACAAATAATGAGTTTTTGAATGTCTTTTGCTTTTTCTTATCTAAAATCTGTGTTTTAAAAATGAATTAATTTCATTTTTTTCATATTGACTTATATCAGCTCTATTAGCCAGGTTACTCTTAAGGTTGCAGTGTGCCATTAAAATTGCCCAGCAGTGTAATTATGTCAGTTTATCTCCACTTGCCCGTCAGCCACACTTCTCCGCTACATTGTGCTGCTTCCGGGGCTGCAATGGATTTTGTAACATCCTGCCTGGAGTTGAACCAGGGACCTAGTGGTTTTATGCTGTCTGAATTGTCACTTCTGTATATGAGCATATATGGTTCACTGCTATTTTTTTCCTTGTAACTGCAAGTAGGCATGGATTGTTTCACCTGCTGCTAATCTGGCCACAGGTAATCAGTATATATTTACCATCAGAATCATTTGATAATATTATTAGATTATACAGAGTAACAGAGTATTTAAAATGATGGTTGTTTCTAACCTGCATATATGTCATAATTATAATCAATTTTGATATTAATATTTCACTTTTATTAATTCACGTATTCTCTTATTTATAATATAATTTTTTAAGTAGATACTCTTTACACTTATTAGTCTTGAAATTATATGCTTAAGTACACCTGAGACTATTAATATTGTACGTTTGACTAAGATTGTTGGTTTTTATGAAGCTCGATGAATTGTAACTTTATATGCATGTGCACTTTACCTTTAAATTTTGATTCACATGAATTTGTTACCCTATTTAAACACGATAACACGTGATGTTCACTGAACTCTGAGGAAGTGCCGAGTGTAGAGGCACGAAGTTTTTTGCATATCCACTATTGAACTTTTGTCAGTCAGAGCTGATAGTGGGTTAAGTTTTCAGTGAGTGTTCGGTAGAAGATGCCAGGATCCTGCGAGAGCTGCGGCTGGCGAGGAGAGGCTGCATGTCTTGGGTGAGCACCGCCATCATCGCATCTCTATAGTTGCCAGCCCACAGGTAATAAGTGTAAGCCATTAGTCTGGCTATAAAACCCCCTGCTCTGCACTGACTCATTGTCCAACGTAGGTCTTTTTCAGACAGTTCAGACAATTTCTTGGTGGGATCTTGGCCTGATTTACTGTTACTGTCCCTTGCCTGTCTTTGACCCTTGCTGTTTCCCTGCCTGAACCAACCTTGCCTAATTACTGACCACTCTTCGGGATCCTGGTTCTGTACTGTGCTTTTTTGGTTTTGACCCTGGCCTGTTTCACCTGACTACACTCCTGGTTCCCGATTCTGTACTGCACTGTCCGATTGTTATTGATCCACTACTACACTCCCTGTTCCCCATCCTTACTGTATACATTACAGTTCCCTTGCCTGCCCAAAAACTCTCCCCTTGGTCTTTTCACTTTTAGACCTAGCGGCATCCGAGTAGCGGAGGGCTCCTTGTGAAGCAAAAGGTGGTTGTTATAGGCAGAAGCTTAGACCGGGACCTTGGTGATTGCTCTGGGTTTTGGTATACCATGCTAAGGAGAGAGTAATGTCTCTAATGACAAGTTTTTGCAGACAATTGCCCTCTGGTCTGGTTTAGTCATCTGGTGTAGTCTTAGTGTTGTGACCTGAGCTTAAGTCTAAGTTTAGCCAGATTTCTAACAGTATACAAAAGCTACACAGTCATCTGTTCTAAACAATAAATACACATCTGATGCAACCACATTAACATCCCATTGCAAAGACAAAATATAGGGTAATTGACTGATGGGACAATGAAGTCACAAGTTACTATGCCAATGTAATTTGTCAGTGTTACCATTACATGCTAATACTAAGATCTATGTATGAATATTTTTATTTATATAGAACTACTTATGTACACAGCAGCACTGTACAATAGAACAAAAAGAACATAGGGGCAATATATGTAGTTTTTTTGAGTGGTGACCATTGTTTTAAATGAAAACTCATCCTTCATGCCAGGCTTTCCCCTAATTAACCACTTCTGATCACTGTTGGCCTTGAAGAATGTGCTAAATCTTTAGAAATCTCTACAGATCAAGGACTACATAGGACTTCCAAGTCTTCAGAGTTCCTATATGAAGACAGAAGATTCCAACGGAGTTCACCAAAATCTATCATATGGTGGTCCATTTGGCAGCAGAAGACATGACAAGGTTTTGATAGGTCCCCTATAAAAAAGTTTATGATAATAAAAAGAAGCAAGAAAGTTTGTAAACAAATTATCTCTGAGACGTAAAGCATGAAATTTTAGCAGAAAGTATGAACTCTATTACCCTAAGAAAAGACCAGACTGGAGGAGGTCAGCAGAATGCTGCAAGGTAGTCTTACTACCACTACTATAAATAATATTTCATATAACACATGGGGTATAATTTTATATACAGTACAACAATCTTTTTTCATACATATCCGCCAACATTTCTGAATACACAAAAGTTATTTGGACCACTCACCTGAACCACCTTGACCATTTCCAGGAACATCTGAGTCTGCTGGGATCCCATTCACTTTTATAGAGATTATTGTGACTTTCCTGCCTAAATCCATGTAGTTGACAGCAGTGCTGATCTATATGTCTATGCCAGTGCTTCTGCATGCTTTGCTGATAATGAGAATACTGCTAATAACTATTCTAGTTGTTTTGCATTTCAGAATACATAAATAACCACATATAATGGTAGGTTTGTGAATCAGCTTTTGCTTTGAACATTCACAGTATGGTTTCAGAAAGAACCATTGCCTTCAGTGTAGAAGTGAAATGCTGAAATGTCCTTATACTTAAAAAAGTGATTAGCTGAACAGTTCCTAAATCCTTGAACTACTTTTTTCCCACCTTCATCTTACTTGTTTAACACAGCAAAGCATTGCTGAAGTGTAAAATGTGCTGTTGCCAAGGTCAGATTCTTGTAATTGCTAGCCTGTGGCAACTCATGCCAGCAGTGACAGACTAAGGCTCAGCAGCTCACAAAGTGACACTGTTGTGCTTGAACTTGACTTCATTGTAGGTTATGAACAATACCCAGCAAACTGAACTGTTAGCACTTTTTTTAATTGTATACACCTAGGCCTGATGGGTATTATTAACATTCCATTCCACTATCAAGGTAGAAAAACTTATCCAGGCCTGGATTTGTGGCTAGGCCACATAGGCCAGGGTCTAGGGCGGCAGAAAAATAGGGGAGGCATGCCGCCCAGCCGCATTATGGGGATCTATGCGTCCCCATTCAATAGCGCCGTTTGCCGGCGCTTACGTACAGGTGCGCGTGTGCTCGTGGTGCGCGGGGGGAATGCGGCCTAGGGGCACCCGCCCAAGAAATCCGGGCTTGACCTTATCTACATCAGTGTCATCCTTTGTGTTCAATGTTTTTGTACTTCTTTGATTTGTAAGCAGTATCAGATTTGCAGGTGCAAAACAACAAAAGCCAAATATTCATCAAGCTGGATAAGTCACACAATCAGATGTTATTATTAGCAAGTAATTATAAAGCACAACCATATTCTGCAGCACTGTACAATATGCTATTTCGGATGCAGGGATCCTTAAACACTATGGGGCAGATTCACTAAGGGGCGAAGTGGATAGCGCTAGCGACTTTTCGCCAGTGACATAGCCAATTCACTAACAGGTGCAGACGACAATTCGCTAGTGAACGGAATCATTGCTAGTGTTCATTTGCACTCTATCGCCAGGCGACTTTTCGCTCAGACGAATGTTCGTTGATCCGCAAATTTTTTTTTGAACGTTACCTCTTTCGCCAGAGTTGACTTCCCCCTCAGACCAGGCAAACTGCTAAAATTAAGCTAGATCTTCCTCAATCTGATGTCAGTTACATCCTATCCTGTCTGCCGAAAATACATAACAGTTTAAAAAACGCTGGCGACGTTTCTTTCTTTTTAAGTGGGATTGCCTGCAAAAGTCCTAACTTGAACTTTTGGCTTAACATTTTTCCCCAGACATTTGAGAACATATGGAACATATGGAGCATTCATTTTACAGTAGGCTCATGTGTAGGGCATAATATTAACTCTTTTGTCTTTATTAAGGTTCCTTGGACATTGTAATAAAAAGTGGCAACGTCAAGCATTTGAACCAACATTGTACTAATAAAGATTTCCATACAACTTTAATGTATCTGCTCTATTCAAATTGACCTAAACACAAGATCACTAGCGAATTTTCGCTAGGCACAAACGAACGCTAGCGCATCTTCGATTTGAAATGCTCGCACTGCTGAAGTAGCACTAGCGCAAAGTTGCTAGCGTTCGGCGCCCAGGATGCAACTTTGCATATTAGTGAATTAGCGTAGTAGGAGCAAACTTGCGCCTGGCGAAGTGGTGCAAGGTGTGCGAATCGGTCGATGGCAAAAATTCACCCGTTAGTTAATCTGCCCCTATACATTTGCAACTTTTAAAAAAAATTTTTATCACTTGAGTGTTGGCTTATTCAAATGAAACAAACATATTTGCCTTATATCGTGGAAGAAAATTTGCATAACAGCAAAAATCACATTGGTCCATTTATTAAGGGTGGAAACCATAAATCTCATACAGGGGGTTAATTACTAAAATATGAAAATTTCTTATTATTTTAGTAAAACCACTTTGACCAAACTCCCATCCACATGGCTGAATTTACATAGTGGGCATCCCAATAAATTAACTTGGAAAAATCTGGTGCGGGAAAAGACAATAAAATTGTTAAAGTATCCGAATCATTTGATTTTTTGGATTTGGACTTTTTCAAATCATGATATCTTCCAATTGTAAAAGAGACATCTGCCGTTGACTTCTACATAACCTCGGTAGGTTTGAGATTGAGTACATTTTTATTTGAATTTTTAGGCAGCCTCTAGATTTAATACATGACGAAAAATTTTAGTTTTTTTTAAAAAAAAAATTTCCCCTTTTAAACTCTGACCAGAAAAAATTGGACTTTATTAAAGAACCCCATAAAGTTGTTTCCCATTGATTTCTATAGAAAATGAGCAGCTTTTACTGAATTTGTTAAAATCCGACTATTTAAGGCCTCAGAAAATATATTATATTTACATATTTGCACAATAAATTTGCCACTTGTCTTGTTTTTTTAGGACTCTCCTTGTAGTACAAGGATGAATTGCACTGCTATTAAGGGAGCCCTAAACCCTTTTTTATTTAAATGATGTATGTGCTATTTCATGGAGATGTGTCAATCAGAAATTATGTTGTAAATGAGCTGGTGAACTAAGTAAACATAATTTCAAGCAACTTTGCAATAAACAACAATTAAAAAATAAAAAATATGCAGACTTTTCATGATTTTTACTGGTTTGGAACAGTTCCCTAAGACTAGCCCCCTGCTCTACTGCTGCTGCTGCTGCTGCTGCTGCTGATCTGTCTCACTACTTTGCTGAGCTGGCTGACTACTGTTACTTTGCATCAACAGCCATCTGTCCTTAGCCTCCATCCTCCAAAACCCACAATTCGCCCCAAACATGATTTCAATAAGGAAAGGAACATCACAGTGCAATGCATTGTGGGTTATGCAGTTCCTACATGCTGTCTGTAAGCTGTGGAGAAGTTGTTACAATTTATAACATCAGTGTTTAGTCCCTCCTTCCCTGCCAGGATTTCAAATGATGCAGAAAGAGAAGAACTGTTAAACAGCTGGATTTCAGCATAGAAAATGGCATTTATTAAAATTTTTGAAAAAAAAACAGGTAACTATGATAGGTATATTAGGGGTTTCTGTGTTATGTGGGTCTCTTTATCAAATTTTGGTTTGGAAGCCGGAGTTCTTCTTTAAAGGCACCTTTAATTTTTTTTTAATAGAGCATGGACTCCGTTTGGGGAAGCAATTTTTTTTTAAATGCCCCCTGCAAGTGATATGCCATGTTGTTACATTAAACAAAGTGCTAGCTACAGTTTTTATTTGTTTAGTGAAGCATGTGGCAGAACATGACCACTGTCAACAAGCAGTGACTTTATATTCATTGCACTGGTGCTTCAGGTTGAAACAGGGTAGCAGTAGTCCGCTTAATAATAGGCATGTTTTTCTGATATGTTTCCAGTGATAAAGAGCGCTGGCCCAACGTCTGTGACTATAATCATTGGGGGATGCCCCAAAAAAATGTCGCTGCTCAGTGATTCAGCTTTTTCTTCTCCTTCAAAGTTGTAGTATTCAACTAACTCTTTTTCAGTCAAACTGAAAAATTAAGGTTTTGGTGAATTTGTATTATTTACCCTAGCGGTTTGCAAAAGGGCTTAATAATAATAGTAAAAAATAATAATATAAATAAAATTGAAGGTTTCGCAATTATTGTCTTTTTCACTTTCCATGGTCAATGGATTTATCTACCAGATATTTTCTTCAGTTACAGGATGGAAATAGTTAGAATATAAATATACATAATTCAAAACCATACAAATAAATAATGAAGACCAACTGAAATGTTGTTAGAATAGGTCTGTGTTTAATACAAATAATTTGTTGTGAGTGGCTACGTACACCTGAATCACTAACTGGAATGACTGACATTTGTTGTTAAGTAATTTTTATAATACATATTACATTTAGCTGCAATGTCCTGTCTTAACAAGTATGTGAAATCCATGCTCCACTAAAGTGTTTGCAGCATTAATGATTAAGCTAATGGCACACACAGTGCTTCTCTACCAGCGTATTCCAGCAAGCTGTGACAGGCAGTTTCCATTCATGTCAATGACAGGCGGCATGGGAAGGTGTTACTGGATGGTTCTCAGAAGAATTGTTCAAATACAAGTAGAAAAATAAACTTTTTGAAGATAAACTATGTTAATGGAGACCTTCACCCTTAAGTTATCCTCAAATTTTACTAACCATACTAAATGACCAATAGTATTGCTAATATTGATACCTATGAAATCTAATCCTCTTAAGCACTTCTGTTTTACAGTACTATGGTCCCAGCTTTACTCCAGCCAGGGCTTTATCTGCATGTAGTTTGTATGTTTTCTTGTGTTCTCCAGTTTCTTTCTATGTCCTTAAAAGTTCATATGGGCAGGTTAATTGCCACCAAATAAAATTGACCATACTCTGCAGTTCTGCTCTTTCAGTGCTCTCCTCAATCACTGCTTTAAAAGTACATTCTGAAATGTTATAGTATATGTCCCCTTTAAAATAGTATGTCATCAACAATACCTTAGTGATCACTGAAAATATTGGTGAACCTATAGCTGAGCTGAAAGAAGGCTAACTAGAACTTACTATAGTTTTACATTGCTGGTCTAAAGGAGCCATAGACTTCCTTTAGCGAAGACAACAGAACCCCAGGGTGTGTATAACCTAGCACTGAATGCAACACAATTTAATAAATATTAGGCAATATGAGCAAACTGCTCTGTACCTTAGTTTGAGTAAAACCCATGAAAGTATCAATGTTCTGTCTTAAGTAGACATGAAAGAACATGTGTGTCCAGGAATGTTTTTTTTTGGGATCCCTTATCCTGACCCCGTTATTTAGAAAGCTCAGTATTACAGGAAGGCCGATAATTAAAAATGTTTAATATGATTTTATTTTCTCTGTAATACTAACACAATACCTAGTACCTAACTGCTGTGTGACTCTATATTGGTGGTAAAACAATCTACTGATTTTATGTAATGTTTAAATGTTTTTAGCAGATTATGGTATGGAGATCCAAATTACAGAAAATCCCTTATCTGGAAAGCCCCATCCCAAATATTCTAGATTTTGTTTGTTAATCTACATAAAGTACAGTGAAGGGTTTTTTGAAAACTTTAGGGTAGCGTGCAAAATCCACATTATTTTGCACTTTTGTACCCTTGTCACACTTGTTAGTAGCAGGTCTTTGCACTCCAGTAGAGTGCAAACCTCTATAAATAAAGCAATGTCAAGGTATGTTTTCATAAGGGGGGGACACAGAATGCAAAAAAATCCTAACCACCTGTCCTATGGCACATGGTAAGACCAGGGCTACCTTGTACCTGCCAGTGCTGAACGCTGCACCTTGCTACAGATTTTTAAATGTCCGGTGCCGAGCACATGTATGAAGTCAAAAAGAATTGTTTGGATGGCACACCAATGATTTTAAACATTTAGTCAAATATTTAGGTGTTAAGAAATACTGTTCTAATTAAATCAAATGAGGTAAACAGAAATAACAATGTACAAATACTATTTAGATCAATACACCAATGAATTCAGTCAAGAAGGCAGTTGGTATGTTTGCAAAAAAATAGTTTATGTTAGTGGTATAATCAACATTATAGATAATGAAAAAAAAAATTAACATTTAAGACACATACTAAAAACATACCCTTAATGCCCAAAAGCCGTCTCTGCAAAAGCAGACACACATGTGGGTGAGAACCCCCAACTTTTTAGAACAAAGTCCTTTATCAAGGAGATTCTTGCTTCTGAATGTTACTGAAACCGATAAATATAACATTATTTTTATCCTGTATTTTAAAGTAAAGTAAAGCAGGGGTTTCAATCAGCCTTCTTTAACACATACAGTAGATAAAGACATAAAAATGACTGTGCTATAGTCCCAGTAGTATTCAATACCTCAAAAATGATTCAGTCTAATTCTCAGCCTCATAAGCCTGTAGGATGTGCCCCTTTATCCATGGCTTTGTCCTTACTCTCACGGGAAACACTCCCACACTTTGGGGATTTAAGCAGTACACTGAAATGCTAAAATGTCACAAGCCAAGGTCATAATAGTTACATTTCTGATTTCTAAGAATGCAAATTACATTTAGTCGTTGGGGTTGGCTTCTATGTTTAATGAAAGCACATGTTTTATTAATGCAAGCCTACTGCACCTAGACACATGGCTCAGCTATAATTATATTCCACAAGCTTCTACTTGCAGCACAGTTACCATTAATACCTCCAACATTAGCAGCCAAATGACTCATAAGCGTTGGATTATTCTAAGTCCCTTATTGCTGTATAATTCAGGGCTGAAGGAATTGAATTAGCATAAAATCTATCTAATCTTCTGTGTGAGTTATAAAATAAGATGCATGCTATGGTCATATTTCTTGGAAATTGTTTTCCTCGAGACGTATTAGAAATATAATTTTATTTTAATTTAGCAACGTGAAGATTTCAACTGGTGCTTTGTTTGGTTTTTCATCCTCAGTTGAATAAGTGCTGTGCCTAATGCATATATATTCAGAATTTAAAAGGTAGTTATTAAAAAGAAATAAAATGTTATCATTCAAACAAGAGCCGCCAATACTGATCCATTCAACCATGTTCTTCAGGGTTTTGGAATCTTTGCCATTAACTCTTGATCACTTCTAAAATGCTAAATAGCAATTGGCTTTTAATGTTGATGTAACTGCTATTGGAATGAGTTACTGTAGGTCTTCTGATACCAAGTTGTATAGTGGCAGATAAAGTCAAGAGGGATGAATAGTCTGATGTTACTTGAAACTTAAAAACAATGAAATGTGTTTAAAAACCATGGTCTTGAGAACATAAGGCACAAATAGCAGTGTGACACCGATTGAAAATGAAATGTGTTCATAAACCATGGTCTTGAGAACATAAAACATTGCATGAGAACATGTATGAATTATAAGATTCCTATAAACAGGACAACTAGATTGACTCATCAACTTTTTTTAAACTTCTTACAAACCGCATTGCTTTTATTTTTTTCTGCACTGAAACAATTGGTTGCAATACAGAAAAAAATGGAATTCTCCGGCTATGTTTGAGGTCTGGTCTTAAAGCTAAATAAGCATTACAGGAAGCAAATCGCTTGGCCTTTGACTGAATAAGAGCAATCCATCAGTCCAATAGCTAGCTAAGGAAACGGGTAATTTCAATTACCGAGGCATAAAACAATGTTATAGTCATTTATATTGATTTAAGATTTAATTTGCATTTCTGATGCATTCAGTCTCAATATAAATGTACATCATTTACAGTTTGTCAAGTCTTTATTTTGCTTCAGTTGTATGTATGTTTATTGTTTGGGCTAATAAGCAGGACTAATTGATGTGCAAGATATTATTATATTAAGCAGTGTAAATTCTCCCATGAGATATGTTAGCAGCAGTTAACTCTCTAGTCACTTACCTCCTTTTTTCATCGCCAATAAAAAGGCTCATGCCCTGGGAAAATAACAGAAGTAAATATTTAATGCATGTTTGTATTATTCATGATCCCATCACCTTCTTTACCCATCCCAGTTCAGTTGAAACTCAACTATTTAATATCAAATCCATAGTCTGTGGTTATAGCTTCTTTCTTTATAATGTGACCTGCAGCTTTACACTGGGAGTGCTACTGTTTGAGGACTGAAAGGCTCTGCATTTCATTTTTGACTTGTTGAGTAGAGAGTGTCCCTATTTGCATATCTTTGTATGCGGATGCACATTCGGAAGTCAGTTTGGCTATTTCATATTGAGCAACACAGATGTTCACTAGAAAGGAATACAAATAAAATAAAAAGGCGATTTTAACTAGAATGTACATGGCTATATTGAAAAAAATAACCTATACTTAGTACTATTTATACTATTAATATATTTTATACTTTATACTATTTGGGTATTTGTAATTTCAAACTTAAAGTCTATGGGGTATATTTATCAAAGAGTGAAGTCAATAGTGAAGTTCCGCCACTAGAGTGAAATTCCGCCACTCTCCATTCATTTCTATGAGATTTTTATAGGCGTATTTATCAAAGGGTGAACTTTCACTTCACCCATTGATAAATACGCCTTTCAAAATCCCATAGAAATGAATTGAGAGCTGCGGAATTTCACTTTAGTGGCGGAACTTCACTCTTTGATTAATTTACCCCTAAGGGTTATGATTATGGGCGGGGGGGGCTATTCTACACATTAGTGGTGTGTAAATTTGTGGATTTGCATAACTCATTCCTAGAGAAGATATACGTATTTGAGATGAGAAGGGGACTAAACAGAATTTTTATTTAAAGGGAAAATATACCTCTGAATATTGAAGTGTCAATAACATCAAAAATATATTTAAAACACATTTAAAACACTGTTTACTTTCTATAATATATACTTTTCATGAAGAATATGATTTTCTAATAACACATTCCATTGCATAATAACATATTAAAGCACTGCTATTACGACTACACTCTTTCTTTCTGGCACATATCATGCACTGTCCTCCTATGCAAACCATGGGCACATACATGCTAGGTTACAGTACATGCAGCTAACGACTTGACATAGATGTGTAATTTACTCCCACTCGTCTTCCTCTTCCAGTTAGAGTATGTATATGCCAATTGGAAAGATTCTCTAATAGCTGTATTATAAGGATATACATTTTCTGTTGGCTACGTTTTCATTCAGAAAGTATAGTTCAAGTATAGAGCATCTACACACTACACATTTTTATTTAAGGCAGCCATACATTTTCCTAATCCTGCCCGTGGGCAGAACTAACAGATACAATCGAAAGAGTCATGCACATTATGGGTGACTTTCTTTTACTTTCTTTCTACCTGACAGCCCCAACTCGTCTTTGCTTCTAAATCTATCAATGCACCTGATATTGGCCCCATCAACAAAAGGACTTATATCCATCTTACAAAGTTGATAATTGGGGTCTTTGGTCCAGCATAAATGTGCAATTTTATCAGTAGGGGAATGGACATTTTTAATGTTCTTCACGGAGGCAGAACTTGTCCTGCTGAATTTTTCTTTGGTGTCTCAAACTTAGTTCTGGTTAAACCACTCAATTGAAGTTATTGTTTTTAGTCTAACCACCATTTAAGCAAGAATTGTTTAACTTTTTTCAGGAGTGCATTTTGTACAGAGCCACAGGTTGCATCGTATTATTCTTTTTGGGTATAAACAAACGAAATAAGTAGAGAAACACAATCAGGATCAAGTGTATTTTCCAGATATTCAGTATCCCAATTGTGTAGTGTAAATCTCATATTGCTTGGCCCTTCTAAAGCTACGCTGATAGGATCTGATTGACACAACTGTGCCAGTGTTCAATGTTGTTGTTGATTTCTATTGCCCAAAATGAGAAGCGCTTGGTACTATTCTCTGAACATTGCTACTGTTGCTGAGAAAACTAGCAGTGATAGCAGTCAAAACTCCCTGTGGCCTCAGCCTCTTTAAATACTGCATTTTGGAATCACTGGAATCTGAACAAAAACGCCTTCTGACTTATTTAAGTCTTGGTTTATGATATACTCTGACTGTCCTACAACAAAAGAATTTATCTCCCTGGAACAGTTGCAGGTAGAAAAAACAATATATTATATGTTAACTAATCTGATGGCCTTCACAGAGAAGAGCTTTCAGATTCCAAGAATGCCATTCCTCTGCATTCTTGCATTTGTTTCCCATTTAGAATTGCAGTCTTAAAATATTTCATTAGATAGGCAGCTGCCCTGGGCCACCATTATGTATAGCTGCATGGCACTAGAATATTAATGGATATGAAGGTGGCAGGATGTGATTTACTCTGAGTCACATAAGTTAGTCACAGCAAATGTGTCAGTATAGCATTTATTATAATTATTATTATTTTTCATGAATCCAGTGCTCGGAGAAACGCTTCTTGTCTTTGTGGAACATAGTGCGATACTTTCTTGGATAAGTTTGTTCTGCAGGGAAATTAATAAGTGCTGGTTAACTAAGACTTCTCATTACCTATTGATGGTAAGAGTTTCAGAGAACCATGTCATCTGCTGGGATTAATGGCACAAGTAATTCTCGAGAAAACAAATCTCTCTATTAATGTAAAAACAACCATTTATTATTGTTATAATTATAATAAAGTGTTTGCTCACCTTTAGTAAAAGTAGTTCCAAAAGGGTTGATCCAGCCAAGGGCCACATTTTCCTTTTCCAGTTTAAAGTTTCCATGGCAGTTCTTCAATTGGCCAGGGGTATCAGAAATCTCTAGTTTTTAAAATATATTCTGTCTTTTTGGACCCCACTTGCTGGAGAGCAGAGTGTAGGAGGCCTCAGTAGGAGTAACTATTGTCAGGAAAGATTTTGTAATTTTGCTGTAGGAGTGAGAGTTACACCATCTGTAGTTAGTAAGACAGCCACAAGCAGTGTTAACGCTGGGTGTCATCTGCCTAGTGGACTCAAGTGGTCAGGTTCAGTGATAGAGAACCTAAAAGAGCACCACTGTGAAGGCCTTGCACTCTCAGGACTGGACATTTGTTAATGAGTACTACTGCTGCCTGTGACTAATACGCTGCTACAATGGTGGGAAGTACAGTAAAGTATCGGTGAAGTGATTGTATTCTCTACTATTTTGAAGTAAAATCAAATAAACAACTGGCACCCAAGTTATTGATCTATTTGTGTGTGTGACATCAGTGTGGTTAACCGTGTGGTTAACCCTTCTATCTTACTGCGAGAGCCAACCGGAGAGAGAGAGTCTCTTGTAACACATGCTCTACTGCTACTAGTTGTAGGGAATTGTGAGTTGTCAGATCAGAGTTGGGTAAGAAAAGGCAATGTACTGAAGAGTGCCACTGCACCAGTACACTTGCATTACATTATTACTAATACATATTTCTAAAGTACCAGTAGATGGCTGTAGAAAGTGAACATACATTTCTCATATAAATATTGACAGATGCATTGTTAACCAAAAAAGATATCACTTCTACAATACTTTTTGTGTTTGTTTGTTTTTTTATTTGTTATTTTTGCTACTGGCTAACACGGTAGCACAGTTTTTGTTTTTGTTTTGTGCTTTTTTTAAACATGAATTTCTTAGGCTTTTCAGTAACCAGAACGACATCAGTCTAGCGGTGACAATAATAACAATGAGGGAAATATGCTTGTGAAATTCTAAATTGGGTTTGATATTTGCTTTCATTGGTACATGGGGATCAAAACGTACACTTGTGCTTAAAAATGAAAGAACTTAAAAACTTAATTGAAGTCTTTTGGGAGTTCTGTATTAGGAGACACGTTTTCTCACTGAATAGAAGAGGGCGAATTGTGTAGAAAATTCAATAGATTCAACTTCTCAAACCTGGCAGAAAACCCAGCCGTGTCTGTGATCAGTAAATAGCAGTGCAAGTCTATAATAATAGTGCTGCCGCATATTGTCTGTTCTTGGAGTTTCAATCTGTCTCCCCTTATATCATATGGATTCCATTACTGCCATTGCAATCCATTCACTCTTCTTACATGCAGTGTGTAGGCAAAATAAACTCAGCGCAAGTGCAATTCCAGCAGTCTGTATAGGGAGGCTGCAGTGACAATGTTTCTAGATTTTTTATCAGGGCTCTGCTGTTAAGCTTCATGATATGGAAACTATTTCTACACATTCTTCTACCATCCACCATAGGGCTCACTTGAAAAACTGCTCCTGTGCCAACATCTGTTGTAGATTGCTGTGTCTGAATTTTCTCTTTTCTCCTGGCAGCAAAGGAATGACATTGTTAGCCTACATGGCTTCAGTCACTGGGGTGTTGATTGGCATCTGAATCTGCATGTTATAAATAAACACATAGTCTTAATTGGCTTTATTTTGAACTAAAGAGCCAAACGCATCATGAAATGTATGTTGCTCACCGTTGGAGACAGGTTCCCGTGGCACTTTCATAAACAGAGAAGGACAATGTGGGTGAGCACTGGGAAACTCTTCAATTCAGGCATGACGACTCCCCAATGAGACCAGGATGGAAAATATGTAGACAGAGGAAGGTTTAAAAATAAGCAGATACACTAAATGATTAAATACAGTATTTTTCATATACAGTAATTTACCACTATTAATATTGTACTACAAATCTAAATTAATGTGATATATTTAAGAGAGTTTTTTGTGAATCTAACCTTTTCAAGACATTTTATGATGCTGTAAATTCATGTTTTATATTTTTGAAGGCAAATTAGCTTTCAGTTACGATTTAAAGGATGAAAGGGACGTGCCATAAAAGAGGCAGAAAGAGGTGGAGGACACCAGAAGGGCAGCAATGTACATTGAATTGGAGGGGTACAAACATGCAGCATTTCTTTATGATTACCCTAGGATGTGTGCTTGAGAAACTGGCAACCAGTCAGATATGCCAGCCCATGGCTCCTTAGGGACATACCATAAATCAAACAGAGAAGGGATAAATTGTGTTAGCTTACAAAATCCAGAGATGAATTATCTTTTAATAAAAAACCTCCATATAGTTGGATGTCTGTAGTCTGTAGGAGTTGACACACCATATTTAGCCATTGAATTGTGCATAAGGTCTGAATGCTTCATTTAAGAAATGCCAAAGCAGCTTAGATCACAGTTATCAACATTTTCGCATGTGTATGAGCAAGTCAAAGTTGCTTTGATTACTCTTTTGGTTAAAAGTACAGTGTGTTCCCATATGTTTCTGTATTCTATAGCCAAATACCATTTTTAAAGTTTCTTATGTCATAAATGAATCATAAGTATGAATAGGATTTACTTTCTCTCAGTCCTTGAAGTCTTTTATCATTTTATCATTTCACCAGTTTCCCAATGCTTTTATTTTTTTCAAAGCTGTGAGCTCAGACATACAGAGTTTATTTATTTTTGTAAAGACTGTTTATGGCCAAAAAAATCCCTTCGTTTTCTCCTCTTCTGGGTGACACTGCCGCAATTCTTTTCTTTGTATTTTGAGTACCTTTCTGTCTGAGTTACAGCTTTGCTTGCAATCCAAGTTCCATCATTATGGATTATATCATATCCTATTTCAACAAATTATTCGTTTGGCTATTCTTTGTTTGTATGGTAGCTTGATTTTAGCATTGTCATTACTCAAAGAAGGCTTTGTATTCCCATATTGGTACATATTAATATTGGTACTAATGACATAATTATTTGTAAATATTCAGCCAAGCCGGCTGAGCTCCCAAGGCAACCCAGCCAGGCAGCTCAACCCCCCCCGTACATGTGCAACCACACACGCATGCATACATACTAAATGAAGAGCAGACACGCTGGGCAGCAAGAGAACAAAGTTTTGCTGCTATTATACAAGTGCCATGTCCAACATTAGGAAGGCAAGTTAATTGTGTGACTAAAGTCGTGGTGTAGGAAAGAAAGATTTTATTTGGTATAACTATAGCTGGCCATAGATGTACAGATATAATCATACGAATCCTCGATTTGTAAGTTTTTTGGACCGTGTGAGGAGTGTTCTGACATTTTTTGTGCCATGGCGATCGGTTGTTCAGTCGATCAGAAAATTTCTGTCAGCTGCCGATAATATCTCTGCATGTAATGCAGATCTGACCATTTTCAGTGGGAGACTGTTACCAGCTTTTGTCGGACATAAACTTTCGTACGATTGCTGTCAGGGGCAGAACATCGTCTGATCTGTTCTTTTACTACTTTATTTAAACTGAAGGTTAGTGGCAGATCGGCAGATGGGGACGTCCCCATAAACCTACACGTCTATGACCACCTTTAGAACTGGTGGGATGAAACATGTAACTGGGCTGTGGATTTAGACGTGAATGTTAATTTAGATGGTTACACCCTTTTAGGAGGGACTGAGGGATTATAAAAAAGCATGTGTCTTTATGTAAAGCCACAATTAAAGGAGAAGGAAAGGCATATTTAATTGAGGGTGCCAAAAGTTAGGCACCCCCAAGTGATTATATACTTGCCTCACACCCTGGGCTGGTGCTCCTATCAGAAGAAAACTGCTCCGGTCTGGGGGTTCTTCCAGCGAGCACCACAGAGTGATCGACTTCCTTCTTCTTTCTTAAAATTTACCAGGGCAGATGCATGCGCAGTAGAACGAAATAGCCAACTTCTTTGTTAAAGTTTGACCTTTCGTGCTACTGCGCATGCATCTGCCCCGGGAAGAGGAAAGAAGCTGATATACAATCAATTGGGGGTGCCTAACTTTTGGCACACCCATGTAAAGAGCACCTTTCCTTCTCCTTTAAAAACATATGCTAAAGTGGGAGGTGAACAAGATTATCATGAACTTCATCATTGGTGTATGTTACTGAGACTGATGGAGAGATGAAGAGAATGAAGCCCAGCCACAATTACAAATGAAACAGGCTTCCCAAGTAGGTCAGGTAGTTATTATTTGTGAATTTATTTATCCAGACATTGGGGGAAATTTACTAAAGGGCGAAGTGGCTAACGCTGGCGAAAATTCGCCAGCGTGACGTCATTTTGGCACTTCACCGATTTACTAACAGCTGGCGTAAATTCACTGGCGTAATTTCGCCAAGGAGATAGACTCTGGCGCAACTTCGCACTCTAACGCCAGGTGAATTTTCAGTCTGGCGAAAGAGCGTTACTATGCAAATTCACTAAGTTTTTGATATTACCGACCCTTGCCTTCGCCACCTCAGACCAGGCGAAGTGCAGTAGAGTAGATAGGAGTTCCTCAAAAAAAAGTTGAAAATTTTGAAAAGTTCAAAAAAACACCGAAGTTTTTTTCCTATTTAAAGGGTGATAAGCTGAAAAAGATCGTACATTTTTTTTGGGGTATCCTCCTTCCCCCCTACATTTTCTAACATATGGCACCTAAACTATACTGTGGGCACATGTGTAGGGCATTATAACAACTTTAAATAATTTTATCAAGGTTCACTGGCCTTGTGTAGTGTAATTTATTTGCTGAAGCATATACGGCCGTTGTACTTTAACTGCACGCCGTATGCTAATTAGCCAACACTAGCGTAACATCGAACTGCTGAGCGTAATTTCGCCAGCGTTCTGTACCCTGTGCGCAACTTCAGATCTTCGTGAATTAGCATTGTCCAGACGAATTTATGCCTAGTGAAGTGCTGCGATGAGCACGAAGCCAGCGCTGGCGAATTTTCGCCTGTTAGTGAATTTGCCCCATTGACTGGAGTAATTGCATGGCCAAGTCAGAAAAAGGTCAAACAGGTTTGTAATTATGCACCTTTTAATTTAAAGGGATTTTGTCATGGGAAAACATGTTTTTTTCAAAAAACATCAGTTAATGGTGTTGCTCCAGCTAAATTCTGCACTGAAATCCATTTTTCAAAAGAACAGATTTTTTTATATTCAATTTTGAAATCTGACATGGGGTGAGACATATTGTCAGTTTCCCAGCAGTCATGTGACTTGTGCTGTGATGAACTTCAGTCACTCTTTACTGCTGTACTTCAAATTGAAGTGATATCACCCCCCCCAGCAGCCTAACAAAAGTACAATGGTAAGGTAACCAGATAACAGCTCCCTAGGAGTCTATGGGTGTCTTTTTCACAGTGAAACCTGGAGAAAAAATTCACTCATTACTTATAGTAAAGCAAGACCATTATGAGTTGCTGTAAAGCTTATTATTGAGGCTAGTAAAAAAGAAATATGCAGTTAAGACGTTCAAGTTAGTTGGGGCAGGTAAAACTTTTATTAGGTACAGGTATGGAATCTGTTATCCATAATCCCGTTATCCAAAAAGCTCAGAAATACGGAATGCCCTTCTCCCAAATGGGCAAATTCCCTAACCTGCGTAAATTCATCAGTGACGGCTTCGCACACATGGCTACACTTCGCAGGCGAAAATTTGCTCAGACAACACTGATTTTCTAAAATGTGAAGTTGCGTCCAGGGTGCCGAACGCTGGCGAATTTGCTAACGCCTGCGCCCGTTAGTAAACCGGCAAAGTGCCTGAATGACGTCACGCTGGTGAATTTTCACCAGCGTTAGTTACTTCACCCTTTAACAAATCTGCCCCATAGACTCCATTATTATCAAAAATAGTTTTTTACATGATTTCATTTTTCTCTGTAATAATAAAATATTATCTTATACTTGATGCAAACTAAGATATAATTAATCCTTATTGGAAACAAAACCAGCCTATTGGGTTTATTTCATGTTTACATGATTTTCTAGAAGACTTAAGGTATGAAGATCCAAATTAAGGAAAGATCTGTTGTCCAGAAAACCCCAGGTCTGGAGCATTCTGGATAACAGGTCCCATACTGTAAAAGGAGAACAGGGCTCAATCTGTGATGCCTTATAGGAGAATCAAAACTCTTATTTTGGTATCTAGATATCTGGATATATGGCTCTGAACCATTAGGCTGTATCTGTGCTATAAACCAGCGGTTCTGGATGCATATTTGGCCAAAGAGGACATAAAGGAGTGATTTGTATGTCTCCACCCATGAGGCCTTATGGAAGAATTAAAACTCTTATTTTGGTATCTAGGCAGTGCTGTGTGTATGGCATGAGACAAATAAATACCTTCTGATTTCACCAGGCTTCACTTTGCTTTCCTTATACTGAGATTTGTTCTGTAAAATATGAGTGTTTTCTCAAGGGTAGGAAGAAAAGGTGGGTGTGTTTTTATTTTTGCCTCTGCACATTGAGTGCAACACTATTTTATAGGGAGCCCCTGGATTTAGCTGTGAAAATCTGATACACTTATTAAAGACAGATGGCTGATGATATTACTATTCACATAAAAAATAAGCATCATCATATGAAGGGGGTGGAACTTGATAGTCAACTGTCATTTTTCACACCAGCATAACTACTGTATGCAATTATTATCAATTTGGGTTAAAAAAAAAAAGTCAGTATCATTAATATGTTTTATATGGATCACTTAGGTTATCATCACCCCCATCACAGACATTCTGGTGATATCTCTTTGTATAAAGAATTTATTTTTTTCTTACAAGGCAATAGATGCATACTAAATTAGGGTGGATAGCTTAATTGATCTTATTATTGCATAATAATAACCTCAACAAGGGGAATCTAGTTGCTCCTCTCACTTGTATATATTTCCTACAATTCGAAAATGAAATTGATAAGTTCTTGCTGTGTCCCAGGGCCATTTACCTATCTCTGTATTTATTCTTGTATGTAAAGACTACTGTATACATACTAACTATATGTGTATTTCATGAAACATCAGATATAATTCTCATACTTCAAAAAGTCCTTTTACTACTTATGGAGATTACTAACAGGCTGTAAAACAAATTTTCTACTTAAGGGCAGAGCAGGATTTTGTACAGTTTTGGCTAATAATATGGGTATATATGGATGTGCTCATTTATATTGTGCTACATTGGATGTTTCTTATTCCTATTTTTAAACCCCCCAGTCACTCTACTAACTGAGAGCTGGTGGGGGCTGTGCTTACTTGCCTTAAGACTTTTTTGTGTGGGGCCCGGTGATAACAGTGGGGTGTAGTAACCCTAACTGTTCCACAAAGCATTTTACTAACTTATGTTGCAACTATGGAGGAACCTAAAAAGGAAATTCCATATCTGTACTCATTCCTTTGCTAAAATACAGTGGATTCATTTGGGCACTTCAATAAAATGAGGGTAGGGTTGCTACCTGTTTGGTTTTGACCCAGACAGCCCAATTTTCAAAAAGGCTTCCCAGGTCAAAACTGCCTGCCTGATTTACCAAATTAGAAAAACTGGGCAGGATTCTCCTAGATGACGTGGCAATAGGCCAATCACCAATGGCCAATGTCATAGCCCTGCCCAGATCTGCTCCACGACATCACCAGATCCTCCCCTAAATGCCATGGCCCATCTCCTGCCTGAGGTGGTAACCCTAAATGGTGGGCAAGTCCAATGAAGTGGGATTTGGCACCCCATTGACCTAAGTCGTTGCCCTTAAGAGGCATTTTGCCTCTAGAGTGATTTCCAGCAAGTGGATGACCAAACACTGAGAATTGCCACTGTATTGACTTGAATGGACTCTATTGGTGCACTTGCAACAATGCTCCCTGCTGCATTTAGCTATAATGGCCTAACCTCGGAGTGCACAGCAGAATTCAGGCAGTTAACATTCAAGTGAATGGAAGGGCATACCCCAGCGTTTTGCCCCCTGCCTGCTGAGATGGAAATCGCTTGCGAGGCAAAATGCTCAGAATGGCTCTTAAGGGCATCAATGTTCCAATCCTGCTCACAACTGATTTGATTAATATGTATTAGAGATTTGCGGCCAATAGCACACTCTTACTATGGAATATGGGTCACTGAGGAACCCCCACTCTGTATCCTAACCCAATAGGATTAATATCTGTCATGGACATTTTTTTTTTAAAGTGGAATAAGTATAGATGACTTCATATTATTCCAAATGTAGCGGTATTTATAGTGGTTATTCTATATACTGGGTTGCCTTTGAGATTAAAAATACAAAGTTGATCGGACTAATGCTGATGAATTAAAGCTTTAATTTATCAGCATTAGTCCGATCAACTTTGTATTTTTGATGCCGCAAGGAAGTTCCGCTGCCAGGGAACACATTGACGGACATGTGATTGTCCTGGACCAATCAGCACAGTACTGGTGAGAAAGCTGTGTATGCCTTTGAGATTATATTGCAAATAAAAAGGTGCAAATTGTATTAAAAGCTGTTTTTTCAAGTATCCATACAGGTTGAATTTTTCTTAAATTCCTCAATGTAATATTTTGCAGTGACATATTTCCATGCGACAGCCATTCTACCTTTAGAATGCATCTAATGAGGCTCCCATATACACAGCCATTCATTCCCTTTGCTGTGAGGCAGCAGTGTGTGGGATGTAATGTGACTTTACCTTTCAGCGTTACTGAATCATCTTGAAGATTACAGACAGGTTTAAGGAGCAATCACTGTATAATGAAATCATCAGTCAGTGGGACTGGTGTTTGAATACAAGCAGGACATTTGGGTTTTCAATCTAAAGTGTACTTTTTTTTTTTAAATGACTTGTTTGCAACTGTTTTTTTTTTTTATAAACTCTATTCCTGCCGCTCTCAGCATGTGTGGATTTTGTAATTTAATATCCAGTTTCACAACAAAGGTACTTCTCTGCAACATTTGGATGAGCAATAGAGGAATATTTGTTTTTTGCTTTATATGGCCACTGAATATCTCGCAGAGCAGTCTACTCTTTTAATGCATCAATGATGGCCGGTTGTTAAAAGGGTAGCATTATACCTGCATGCTGCTTGAGCCAAACCTTCCAGTTATACATTCTGGGCTAAGGAGAATTATGTGAATATGTAACACAGATACTAATTAATACCTAAAATATAAATATTTAAAGGTTGCATTCAACATACTGTATGTTCATTGGCTTAATTGATCTGCAGCAGTAGTTTTTGTTATTTTATATAGTAAACAGTGACATTTAAAGTATTTTTATTTTCCAATTACTCAGTTATTCGGAACAACTGTGGGAGGAGACTGTAGGGGCTTGTTTATACAGAGCTCATTGTATTTATTTAAACAAACTCTTCTGGGAATGGGAGGGGAGGTAGTATAAAATTAATACTGCTAGACGGAAGCAGAAGCCAGGAGTGGAGGCCAAATTTATCTACCTGTCTGAAGTGATGCCATTGCTTTTTTCAGTAAGTAAAATTGCATCATTACAAGGCAACATGCATAACATGCAAGGTCTCAAAACTTATTTAACTCACTAAATTTATATGAGCCATGTCTCTTGCTTTACAGATGGGTCCAGCCCCCTAAACCCATGGCATATTGCATGTGCCAGCTCATAAGTTTATAGGAAAGTTGCAGTATACCTTATAAAAGACATGCCCTCGGCTGTAATTGTTATATGACATGCTAGCTGAGGATAAAAAATATATTAGACATGTATTTATCAAGATGAGTCCTTTTAAACCATTAATAGATTTTGAAAACTCTCTTCCTTAAAGCAAAGAAGCCAATACAATACAAAGGAATACAATAGTGATATGGGCTTGCTGAGTCAGATTCTCTGGTGGGCCCCAGGTAGGCCAATCCAACAATGAACACATAAATAAATACTGGCTCTTCTATGGGCCCCTATATAACATTAAAATGTCGGCTGTAATGCTGCCTATACACATAAAGATCTTCTCATTTGCCAAGAATGCTGATTTCAGGGAAGGCCGTACATGGGGGAGATAAGGTGCCAAATTGGTCACAAGCCAGCAAGGACACATGCACTGTAATTTTTTCAATGTTTGTAGTGCAGTAGTGATGTGTGCGCCATTCCAAAACATGCAGGACTTGCAGGTCAGGCAGGTTAGGGACAACATTTGCACAGTGTTTCCAGGTCGTGGGCAGGTCTATAAATAAATGTATCTTGCAGAGTCAGGTTTTATTTGGGCGTGGAGCATGCATGTTATGGTTGGGTGCATCACTACAGTGCTCTACAGTAAACGTCCATGGCCGAAGAGAAGGAAGTTGGTAACTCTGTTTTCAAGATAGTAGTCAGGGCTTTGTTCAAAAAGAAAAGGAATTACATGGGTAATAAATGCTTTTAGGGACATATTATGAAAAGAAAAGGAGATTCACCAGACATGGATGAGAGGATTGGACAATTGAATGTGTATTTGTGTTTATTTTGTGTGTGTGAACGTGGGTTCCTTGTGCTTTAAACTGCCCTTTGTGTTTTTTCTAATGGTGAAATTAAAACGCCACAATGCCTACAAATCAGGCCCGGACTGGCAATCTGTGGGTTCTGCTATAATGTGCCATAGAAAGTCTGTATCTATTGGGCCGGTGGGGGCTGTTTGGGCCTCTGTGTGGGCTGAGTGGGCCTCTGTGTACCTGCAATGTCAGGGCCTATTTTAATTCTCAGTCTGGACCTGCTACAAATGTTCCTGCAGAATGATCCTTATTATGAAAAAATACATATTCTTTTGTTGTTTTATAGTGCTATTTAATGTATAATGTATTTGTCTAGAATGAACTGAGCCTGTTTTGAAATTCTGCCAATGCTTTATAAAGGCCCAACCTAATGAATATATGTGTCTCGCATTCAGTAGGTTATTATGTATCAATAAGGGGCCATGGGAGGTAATAAAGACCTAAAACACAGCCCAGGCAGGTTTTTCTAAGTTATACTGTGATGATCATATAAAATAAGCTGTGCTTCGATATCACTTTAACTCTCAAAATTTGTTTTAAAAAGTGATAACTTTCAAATGCATCCAGAATTGTGAGAAGAGACACAGTCCATTAAATTGTCTACAGACTTCACACAGCACTTACTGGATGCAGGCAGACAGTCCCCCAGATCTCTTCCCAAGTGATGATTATGGTGGCTCTATATATTTAGGAACTGCATTTTCTAATTATAGACCTTTCACTCAGTATATATGTATTTTTGTAGAACATAATGTTATGGGTTAAACTTACATATCATTAGCTTTCTTTAGGTCCCAGAATTCATCCTTTACACGATTGTACCCTAAAATTAAAGTTTAGAATTAGGACATTTCTAGACTGAATATAAAGAGAGCCGTGGTTTAAATTTAGTAAGTATGAAATTCATGGAGAGAGGTGCAATTCCTATTCATTAGTTCTGTTACTCTTTTAAATGGTTTGGATTAGATGAGTCATGTGTAAAGCTACAGTGATAATACTTGCTAGAGTTCTCTAAGCCGACACATCTGTGCCCTAAGCTGAAAAGGAAGGTACTTTGACAACAGAGTGATGCCATATAGACAGAAAGCGTTCCTTGGTCAGCACCGGAAATCCTGCTCAAAACAAAAGATTAATTAAATTTTACTAAGTTTAGTATATCAGACTGATGAGCAAAAATATCCAAATTCCACAACTTGTATCATACCTCCCTACATTTGAAAAATGTAAAGAGGGACAAAAACATCCACTGTGCTTAGCAAGGCAATTTTTTTTGACCTTTCCCATGTTTTTTTCCCATATCCATTTTACAAAATTTGGTTATGAAAGTTTAAACACATTTCTATGAGTATTATGTTATAACAGTTTTGCTAACAGTGAAATTGCCCTTTAAACTCTGAGTCAGTTTCCCCAGAGACCTGCTTATCTTAAATTGTTACAATTGTTTCTTTGCTTATCTTAAATTGTATCGAAGTGCAGCTGCTCTGTGTTCTGGGCTCTCTGCCAAAAAGCTTCTTATTTTACATACGTTTCAAAAACTTTTATTTTTTTGTGGCGGCAGTGCTGGAAATCAAAGAATAACTGGGAACATTTCAGTAAGAAACCCTGGAATGCGGCTAAACTGTTGAAATCAGGTCTGTCCTGGAGAAAACAGGAAAGTTGGATGCATGCATACATAGGTGTGACAAACCATGTATCGCTATCCCATAGAACATACATCACTTCTCAAATAAGTATAATATAGTGTAGTGTAGAGTGTAGTGTGCTTTTCTTTAGATATTGGCAGATTTGGGTAATTGCTCATATACATACAATACCATAAAATATAATTTTAGTCATTTTTTAGATTTTTATTCTGTATTTTGTTAATATTCTGATACTAGGTGGGACATACATCAAATCTTATAGCAGAGAACATTCTCTACTAAAATTCTTAATGAATGGCAATGCTACAAGGAATTCAGATTATCCTGATGACTCCATACACTTCTTAGATTTATGGCACTTTGGGCATGTTTCTATATTTGGGTGAATAAGATCGACCTCAAACTCAAATCGAATTTGATACGAGTTTTTAAAATAAAAAAAAATTAGATTTTCAAAAGGCCACCAAATTACTCCAAATTGGTTGTAGGGGGTCCCCCATAGGCTAAAACACCAATTTGGCAGGTTTTAGATATCGAATAGTCGAATTCGAATTCTTTGAGACAGTACATGATACATTTTGAAATTCTAATTTTTTTTTAACTCAAATCGAATTTGAACTATTCTCTAGTTAAATTATACAAAAATAAACTCGAAATTTGAATTTAAAAATTCAAATTTTCAATTCGACCCTTGATAAATCTGCCCCTAACTCTGCACCTGTACACTCTCCCAGAACCACTCATACTGGCACTTTTGAGTCCAAAATGCATGCTAGAACATTTTCAGACAGAAAAGGGACAGTACTGGTTCTGGAATTATACAAGCAAGTGAACTGGATGTTTTTTAAGCTTCTATGGCTAATATACTCCAATTTAAGTTTAAAGGAATTTCTGCATGGAAAATGGAGAAGGACCCATGGCCCTTTCTTAAACCAAACCAGCATAATTTTATGAGTAATAGATATTGCAAGACTAATTTCATTTCTTTTTCTGAGAAGGTAAGCAGGGACCTTGATTCTGGGATGGCAGTGGATGTGATTTACTTAGACTTTGCTAAAGCATTTGATACAGTGCTACACAGAAGTTTACTTGTTAAATTAAGGAATGTTGGCCTAAAGAAAGACTATAAAGAGTGGTGGTAAATGGAACATTTTCTCATAGGACCATATATATTTTAGATTTGCTTGAGGAACCCTGTGCTATGTATAGAAAATCACAGTCTCTTTATTGTCACTCTTTATTGCACATTGAATATATTACCTAATATAGGATTGGATAATGTATATCAATTCAGAATTGCTTACCTGTAGCTGCATTGATACTGGTTGGTGTGTAAAACTTTTGATTTATCTGGGTACTGAATTAGTCTTTTTCCTTTTAATCTTTGTGTTTTCCATGTACCCATTCTTATACTAATGCACACACAATTTGTACAGTATAACTGTTGTGTATTATATGAATCTATAAACAATAATTAAAAACAATCATTTGATTTTACAGGTCTGCACTGTAGTGCTTCCACTTAAGTATCTATCCTGATACTTGCAAGCACCCTGCCTTGTGATATTAAACATAGAATTACCTCTGGATTTATTCTACCAAATGTTCTGAGGGTATTAGCAATTAAATTGGCAATACATGTGCCTTGAATGCAACCTAACCCTAATTTTCCTCTGCCACTCATTGTGTATAATGTACTTGTTCTTGTATGCAATGCCTTACTCTGGTTTCTAATTGCTTTGACTTTAAAAGGGGTTATTTACCAAAGGGGGGGGGGTTATATACCAAAATATTCTGGTCAGACTTTTAAAGGGAAAAATAAGATTTTTGTTGTAGGAAAAAAACTCTTACGTTTTTTGGAACAGTTGCACTGGGTTTCTGAAAAAATCATAGCTTTCCAGGATTTTATGAAAAAATTGTAGGTTTCAAGCGCAAAATCTAGAAAAATCATAGGATTCTGATTTTTTTACAATTTTATCGTGACTTTTCCCCCACAAGAAAAATTTGTGAAAATTAACTGATAAATAGGTGGATAAATAAATAGGGGATAAAAGTCTGTGAGGATTTGGTCGGAATGATGTTCAGAAAATAGTGAGAACGTTTCGGATTTTGATAAGAGGTACAGTATCTCTATGCTCTTGCAATGGTAATGCCCTTTTATGCCCATAATTTCTTAAATCAAGAATTCCCAAATTTATAAAAACTCTGTGATTTCTTTGTTTGGACTTCCAACTCTTTGTGAGTTCAGAATCCATGGACCTCGTGTCAAATAAACTTTATTTTATTGACTCAAGTGGTGTCCTGTTCTTGAAGTTCCACAACACAAACTTCGCACTGTGCAGAAGATGTAACATAACCTTGAACAACACAATGGGATGGGTTGCATGGGAACAACATAATCTTTAACTATTTCTCAGCATCTTTACATATGTTAAAAAAATGCAGTTGCTGATTTCGAAACTCTGTTTGCCTTTATTTAACTAATCCCTGTCTAAATGTATTCTGTACCATAAAACAAAGTGACACTGTATTTATTGGTTAACTGGAAAACCTCAGATTTGAATGATGCAATATCATAAGTGTCCTGCTCAAAGTAATATCATTTCCTTTTGGCCACAATCCATACAGCTGTGTTTGGCAGTGCTATTATTCCCTAATCGACTAGAAGTGCATATGGAAAAGAGATAACATACTTGCTTATGGAAGATGTGTTCAGCTGAAATGTTTGTGTCAACAGCTGGTGTATTGGTATATAAATAGCTAAATTTAAGGGGGTGGGATATGAATATTACAGATAAAATAAAATAAACTCTTTTAATGTATTGTATTTTTTATCTCTATTTTAGGTGACAGCTTTGGGGAAGACATCACTATGTGAACAAAACAAGAGTATTCCAATTTGATCCCCACAATGCCTTCCTGTAAGTGTTCTCCTTATATTCTAATTCTCCCTTAATGGCCTGTTGTCAATTTTTCAAATTGCTTTTTATCTGGAAACCCATTATCCAGAAAGCTACAAATTACAGGGAGGCTATCTCCTATAGAATCCATTTTAATAAAATAATGAAATTATTTAAAAATGATTTCCTTTTTCTCTTTAATAATAAAACAGTACGGTGTACTTGATTGTAACTTAGCTTAAGTATTGGTAGCAAACCATTCCTATTGGGTTAATTATAGTGATACAAATGACAGAAAACCCCAGATTCCATGTATTTCATATGGCTGCTTAATTGCCCAAATGCTTTTGCACATAGTAGTTAGGACATCCAAGCAAAAGATCTGATTAATATATTTCTTCCACTGTTTTTTTATATAGATCCACAATTACCTTATTGAAACTATTTGCTAGAAGTCATGACTTTTATTAGATTCATAGCAGATGAAAAACTAAAATGCAGCCATAATTGCATTGCATATTGGGATTTGGTGGGCAAAACAAATGTATAGGTATATAAAACTATAATTATGGTTCTTCTTGCACATTTTCTCCTCTATTTACTCAATTCAGAATATAGATTACAGAAAGAACAGAGGAGTGACTTGTAGGGGCACATTTACCTAGGGTCGAATATCGAGGGTTAATTAACCCTCGATATTCGACCGTCGCAGTAAAATCCTTCGACTTCGAATATTGAAGTTGAAGGATTTTGCGCTATTCCTATTGATCGAACTATTAAATCCTTCGAAGCGAACGATTCGAAGGATTTTAATCCATCGATCGAAGGATATTCCTTCGATCAGGAAATTGTTAGGAAGCCTATGGGGACCTTCCCCATAGGCTAACATTGGCCTCAGTAGGTTTTTTGTGGCGAACTAGGGGGTCGAAGAAATTTTTAGAGAGACAGTACTTCGACTATCGAATGGTCGATTAGTCGAACGATTTTTAGTTCGAATGGTTCGATTCGAAGTCGAAGGTCATGGTTGAAGGTCGAAGTAGCCCATTCGATGGTCAAAGTAGCTATATTTGACCATTCGAAATTCAAACTATTTTCCCTCTATTCCTTCACGCGAACTAAGTAAATGGGCCCCGTAGTGTCAAGATCCACTAGGGTTCCAAATTAGGAAATCCGGCAGTATTCCCTCAGAATGACTTGGCGATTGACCAATCTCCGATCGCCATGTCATAGCCCAGCCCCTCTACATCACACCCCACCACCTACTATGTCATGCCCTGCCCCCACTATGTCACGGTCCCGCCTCACTACCCAGAGTTAAAGGTGGAAGATGTTTTTCAAAAAAGAACATTTACTAGAGCTTTTAAACAAGGGCTAAATCCGAAATTTTAGAAATGCCATTTTTTGAACTTTAAACAGTCTAAACAGGCCTGGATTTGTGGAAAGGCCACCAAGGCTCAGGCCTAGGGTGGCAGGATTTTAGGTGGCATGCTGCCCAACCACACCCACATTGGTTCAAAAACACTGGAGATACAATCAATTTTAAAATTCCCAGATCGCCAAAACCTATTAAGGGGAGGGGACAGGGGCGACGAACGACAGTGGGCCTAGGGGCACCCACTATGTAAATCCAGCCCTGAGTCTAAAGGTTCAGCAACAGTAGTATTAATTAACCAGGCCTTCAAAGTTGTCACAGGAGCTTCCATCTTGGATTTTGTTAAGAGTGTCTGCGACACACACATGCTCCGTGTGCTTTGAGCTGCTGTTGAGAAGCTCAACTTGTCGCAAATCTTTAAGCAGAAAATGAAGTTTGCCTGTCATATAAGCTGATGCTACTCTTATGCTAATTGTGGTGGTTTCTGAGCTGCCATGTACCAATAATCTGAATTATTTACTTGTGACATTATTATTTATTCATTATCCTGTAACACTAAGCTCAGTAAGTGACAACAGCACAGAGCATGTGCAATGAATCAGCAGAAAAGAAGATTGGGAGCTACTGAGACAGCTATGAAGGTACAGATCTTCCCTGATAAAGGGCCGTAGTTTCCTTGGGATGGTACAAAAGCCCAAAACATAATGTACAACATGTCTGCCCTATTTCTCTAGCTAAGCTTTAAGGTTTTGAAATGTTCCTATATTGGCACTTTCAGGTGTTTCTTATTCAAGTTAATATTAGATGGCAGGGCTTGGTACAGGGCAACTTTCAGCTGGCTGAAAGACTTCCAATTTACCATGGTGCCCAGGACCACAGACTATATTGAAACTACGTAACTTTTATGTGATTTCATTGAATCATCATCATCATTTATTTATATAGCAATTCTGGAAAGTTGTCCAAGGTATTTGTGAATGATACATCATGTACATTGTTTAATAAAGAAATATCATTTTAACTGTGCCATTATTGAATTGCAGTTGCTAATTCGTCTCACTGTCCTTTGAAACTTCAGAGCAGACAAAGTACAGTGTAGTGCTCCTTGTAATTTTGTATTTTCCTTGCAAGCTTTGAAATTCTCTATGACATTTTCTTTCCCAATGCCTCATGTATGCTTCATGTCATTTTTGTGTGTGCCAGGATAACTTGGTTTCTTGAGACAGTTTAACCTCAACCACCCCTTTATAAGTGGTCTTCAATTCATGTGGAACAATTTGAGAGGCAATTTGTTCTATAATTTATCCTGCAATTTCTCCAGTTTCAGAGCAAGCCCTCTTTTTTCATACACCTTGCTTTTCATCTGATTTATGTACAATAAAATGTATTCCCATCATTCCTTTTGTTTCTGCCTATGCCTGCTGAATGATTTAAAATGGGATTTATAATGGACAGCAGTACGGTGTTAGCCATGGATCATTTCAGAGGGCTTACTGGCTCAGTATACAGTTTCATTCAATGTAGTGTCTAATAGCAACACTTCATAGAAGTGGCGTAACAACGTTGTCTTATGGTGCAGCTAAATGACCTTCAGATACAAGCCCTATACTAGATATTGTGCAGCACTCGCTATCAAGTTCAGAAATGTTCTCATCCTGATCATCCTTTTCAGGCAAGCAGATCCCAAAATGTGTGGGTGGCCCTAAGTATATTTAGTGAAACTCTCTGGGGGTTTCTACAACACATTTCTGTTATTTCCTATGTATCCTGTGCCTTTTTCTCTTTTTTAGACTGAATGACGACTGCTATGGATACACAGCAGCTTCTTTATATAAACTATAGTAGTGTTTCTACAGCAAGCAAACCAGTGTTACCAGTGCCGGGCAAAAAAAGTACTTCATATTTAAAACACTTTCATATTTTACTATTACTGTCCCTTTAAGGGTTTAAATGGCTTGCAAATATTTGAATTCTAGGTGCATAAATCAACAGTTATTCTTATTGCCCACTTAGCTGCCAAGTTTGTTCAAGTCCTGCTGCAAGAATGCTGCATCCTGGATGGAATTTTACTGCATAGCTTTGTGTCATTTGCAAACACTGATACATTACTTACTATGCCCAATTACAATTCATTAAAGAACAAATTGATATTGGAGCCAATACAAAACCCAGTATGAACCCTACTATGAACTCTACTCCGACGTTGTATCAGAAGCTTTGACTAAATCCAAACAGATCACATCTACTGCAACCCCACTGTCCAACTTCCTAGCTAGTTAGCTTTATCATAAAAACCTGTTCCGTTTTCTTGACATTATCTGCCTTTAATAAAGCAATGCAGTCTATTAGTCATGGTGCCATTTTCCAGAACAAAATCTTGAATGTGATTCCTTAACAAACTTTCAAATACCTTGCCCACCACAGATTTCAATCTTATGGGTCTATTATTGCCATATTGAGACTGAAAGAAAGCCAATCCATTACATTAAAAGGGATTACAATCTATAGGCACCAAGCAAAATTGTACATGTTTAAATATTCAGCTATTTTGGAACTAAAGGGTCAAATGCACTGCTTGAACTGGTCCAGTTTGCCAGCCACAGTGGTCTGTGTTTGCTCTTGCTTGTCATCTGTACCAGTCTCCACACATAGCCCAGACTTGTGTTTTGCTCTGACCAGGGTCAGACTGGGACGATGGGATATGGGGAAAAAACCCAGTGGGCCCCGGCTCTTTTGGGCCCCGCTGGCCCAGACCCACTCCATGCACTGCTGCTTACCTCCCTCCCTGATTCCAGTTCTCTTCTGACAAGCAGGAAACTGCAAGCGCACAGGCGGGGCAGAGGCTGAAGGGGGTCCCAGGGGGGTTGTGGCTATTGGGCCCAGGGGATGGTGTGGGGGGCCCCTGAGGCTACAGGCCAGGTGGGCCCTGGGCCAAATCACTTCCAATGTGCAGAAAACCCATTTTGGTCTACTAATCACTGTTCATAAAAATGCAGCCCTGGCACACAGTTTCTCAAGATGACCTCTATTTTAATGCAATCTGCTTTCTCATTTCTCTGCTCTATTGGTATTTGTTTCCTGCCTGCCCTTGACTCTGCGTATGTTTAACTCTGTAATATTGCCCTTTCTACCTGCTTCCCTAGTGGTCCTAGTTTTCTGCTCCTAGCCTTTGCTCCGCATTAGCTGTCCACCTGCTCTAGTCTCTTAGGTATGATGCTCCCCAAAAGGGCATCAGTAAACATGAGTACTTCTTGGTTGTCTTCAGTTGCTCAAAAGATGAGGCAGACAGCTATAAGTTTCCCTATTGTGCTTGCTAAACACTTTGTTATAGATTATAAACGGTAACTTTACTTTCATGTAAAAAAGTTATTTACAGCTTTACAGCAGGAAATTGAAGAAAATATATACTAAATTATGCTTTTAGCAGTTTAATACACAGTTTAATACACAGTATAATGCATGTTAAACAAGCAAATTATAGCAGTAACGTTTTTAGCATCCACAAGCATTGAGCTTAAGGCGATTGCCATTACAAGTTATGTCTTTATAAGGCAGAATGAACTGGATTTCCCCTGATTCAGATCCTAAATCCTGCTGTTGGTTTTGTTAAAATATGCAGTTTCCATTCCACTAGCACTTTATATGGGCATAGAATAGGAGCAACTCCTTTTTGAAAAGACCTATTATGATATGCCACCCATGGCAGATGGAATTCATTCACTAGTTGTGTTTTTTTTAATACATCTACTAGCACCAATATGTTATATACCCATGGATAGTTTGATAACCCGCAGAAAAACATTTTAATTAATGTCCACCCAGACAGTAATTGTGCTGTGATCACACTGTGCCGAATTCCTCTGTTCTCTTCCTCTCTTTTTCTCTCCGACTCTATTAGGGTTTGTCTGCATATTTGAATGATTTTCTTTTAAACTGCTGTAATAGGGCTTAGGCACAGTGGGAAATTGATTAATTTAGTTTCAGCAGCCACCTGCCTTTTAAATTTTAAATTGCATGTGACTAAAACTCTGCTTGTGACAAACTATAATGGAAAATTAGTTAGGACTGTGGGTGGGCTGAGAAACAAAAAGAATTTACTTCAAACTGTTCAACCCAAACGACATGGATTGACAGAACTCTGTAAAGGACACAGTGAAGAAGAAAAAAAAAAGAATTTCTCTGTTCAACAGACCTTGATAAGGCCACATTGTAGCTGCCATTACTTTGCAACATTTTGTATTCGGTTATTAGTAGCCTCCTATGTAACATCACTGATCGGTCAACAAAGATGTTGGCGGTTGACACCAGCCAGTTGTGAGGAGATGAAAAAAGCGCTGGCTGAGTTGATTGGCACAATGTGATGGAACCTTTCAACTTCAGTTTGCTTGATTGAATTGGAACAAAGTTGGAAGCAATCAGAGGTTGTTGACATCAAATGGCCATTCTGAATTACATTTTACATGTCCCTTCGATATATTCCACTGGAAGAATTGTCATCTGTATAGTAGGCTGGGGTTATCTTGCAAGCAAAATATATCTAACTTGCATGTATTGGTGAATTTGTTCCGTTTTGGATTTAATGGCTCTGAACTATTTTGCATTATTCCATAATCTATGCTGTCAAAAGAACAATTGACCACTCCTACTATTCCCCTCACCAAATCCTCCACCTCTATAAGGCACTCCTCCAATCCATGGAGGCAATTTCAATACTTTAAATTAGGAGATATGGCAGGTTATGTTGTGCAATTTTATTTATAACAATTTTAATAGAATTCTATCCTATTGTTGGCCAGCCTACAATACCACTAAAAAAACATATTCTCTACTATGAACATTTAATTTTCTAACTACTCAAATCAATACATTACTTAAAGTCATCCAGATAATATTAATCATAAATAGCAACAATAACCTTAAAAGACACATTTTTGCAATTAATAGTCCAAATTAATGAATCCAGTTATAGCAGCATTTATAAACAATCACTGAAAATAGCAGCATCCAATCCAATAAGTTCCTGTTATATAGGGAACTGTTATATATTTTTTAATATATGTGACTAGGTGGTTATTAGGGCAATTTTAAAAGTTAGTTCTAATAATCACCCTATTTACGCGGATATATTGAGAGGACCGGCATTGGCTACTTTAATGCTTATATATAGCAGTCTAAATTTTCAATTTCAGTTAACTGCTAGAGATGTCGCGAACTGTTCGCTGGCGAACTTGTTCGCGCGAACATCGGGTGTTCGCGCTCGCCGGAAGTTCGCGAACGTCGCGCGACGTTCGCCATTTTGGGTTCGCCATTGTTGGCGCTTTTTTTTGCCCTCTCACCCCAGACCAGCAGGTACATGGCAGCCAATCAGGAAGCTCTCCCCTGGACCACTCCCCTTCCCTATAAAAACCGAAGCCCTGCAGCGTTTTTTCACTCTGCCTGTGTGTGCTGAAGAGATAGTGTAGGGAGAGAGCTGCTGCCTGTTAGTGATTTCAGGGACAGTTGAAAGTTTGCTGGCTAGTAATCGTTTTGATACTGCTCTGTTATTGGAGGGACAGAAGTCTGCAGGGGTTTGAGGGACATTTTAGCTTAGGTAGCTTTGCTGGCTAGTAATCTACCTTCTACTGCAGTGCTCTGTATGTAGCTGCAGTGGGCAGCTGTCCTGCTTCTGATCTCATCTGCTGACTGCTGCAATAACAGTAGTCCTTGTAAGGACTGCTTTTATTTATTTTTTTGTTGTTTTACTACTACTACTACTACTACTACTATAAGAGCCCAGTGCTATTAGTCTAGCAGTGTTGGGGAGTGGGACTGGTGTGCTAATCTGCTGCTCCTAGTAGTTCAGCAGCACCAACTTTAATTTTTTTTTTTAATATTCATTTTTTTTTATTTTACTTTTTTTTATTTTACTACCGCTGTAGTAGTGTATAAGTTGACCTTTTAGGCATTATTTGCCCTGTAGGCATTATTTGCACACTGTTTTCTTCAACCCGCCATCGAGCTGTGTGACCTTGTTCACATTCTGTCTAAATATCCATAATATTACAGTCTCCAGAAAAAACACCGGAGTCACTTTTTTCAAGCAGCCATAATATATTTTACGTAATCCGTATCCACCGCTGTAGTAGTGTATACGTTGACCTTGTAGGCATTGTTTGCCCAGTTTTTTTGGCCACAGCCACTGAAGCACAGAGGCCAGAAAAAATATGCCATATAAATGCTGAAAATAGTCATTTTTTGCCATACGTTGACTCAACGTATATGGCAAAAAATGACTATTTTCAGCATTTATGTGGCATATTTTTTCTGGCAACTGTGCTTCAGTGGCTGCAACCAAAAAAACTGGGCAAACAATGTCTACAAGGTCAACGTATGGCGAAAAATTACTATTTTCAGCATTTATATGGCATATTTTTTCTGGCAACTGTGCTTCAGTGGCTGCGTCCAAAAAAACTGGGCAAACAATGCCTACAAGGTCAACGTTATGGCAGTTGTTTAAAGAGAACAGTAGATTACTAGCCAGCAAAGCTACCTAAGCTAAAATGTCCCTCAAATCCCTGCAGACTTCTGTCCCTCCAATACAGAGCAGTATCAAGCAGATTACTAGCCAGCAAACTTACTATCATCTGTCCCTGAAATCACTAACAGCTCTCCCCCTACACTATCTCTTCCAAGCACACACAGGCAGATTTTTCAGATACATTTTTGCCCTTGATCCCCCTCTGGCATGCCACTGTCCAGGTCGTTGCACCCTTTAAACAACTTTAAAATCATTTTTCTGGCCAGAAATGTCTTTTCTAGATGTTAAAGTTCGCCTTCCCATTGAAGTCTATGGGGTTCGCGAACCGTTCGCGAACCGCTCGCATTTTTGCGCAAGTTCGCGAATATGTTCGCGAACTTTTTTTCCGACGTTCGCTACATCCCTATTAACTGCTGCTGTCCGTTCTGAACACTGGGGGCTCCCACCATGTCACTCCCCTATATATGGAACAGTCTTACCGCTCACGTTTCAATTTGCTTACACAGGCCGCTCTCTCTCTCCAATGCACAACACCTACACCACAGAGAGCAGGCTTTTGTAAGCAAACAGGAGACGTGAGCACTAAGGGGCAAATTCACTAAGATGCGAAGTTGCGCCAGGCGCAACTTCGCCGCACTTCGCCAGGCGTAGTTTCGCCAGGGCTCCGCAAATTCACTAAAATCCGAAGTTGCGCACAGGGGTAGCGTAAGGTTGCGAAGTTGCGCTAGCGTTGATTCGCTATATAAAGCGAAGTTACGCTAGCGAAGGCTAATTTGCATACGGCGCGAAATTCAAATTTCAATGGAGGAACACGTATCTGCACTACAAATGCCTAGAAAACCTTCAAATCAGCAAATAAAAATTTTATTTTGCCCTACACATGTGCCCACTGTCTAGGTAAGTTGCCATGAGTCAGGAAATGTAGGGGGGAGGAAGGGGAGCCCCAAAAATTTTTTGATCTTTTTCAGCCTATCAGCCATCATGTAGAAAACACGTCAGCGTTTTTTGGGACTTAGAAAAAAAATTGACTTTTTTTTAAGCAATCCCTATCTACTCTATTGCGCTTCGCCAGGTCTGAGGTGGTGAAGGAAGTCTAGCGTAAAAGGTAGCGTTCAGTACACTGCACAAGTTAGTGAATTTGCGTAGTTTCGTCGCTAGCGAAGATTCGCCTGGCGTAAGGTTGCGAAGTAACACTAGCGAAACTACGCCAGCGTTCGTTAGTGAATTTGCGCAGTAGCGAAAATGCCAAACGCTAGCGAATTAACGCTAGCGTTCGGCGCTTCGCGGCTTAGTGAATTTGCCCCTAAGACGGCACCATATAAAGGGGAGCGATGTGGTGGGAGCCCCCAGTGTACAGAAGGGACAACAGCGGCCAGCCACAGGATAGAATTATATTTAAATAATCTATGCAACATGTTATGTAAGTTATACAAGTTAGAGTGCACACCATTGATTGGGGACCTTACCAGGCATTTGTGAAAGAAAAGTGTAATTTAATAACAGCAGAGTTTGCAGGGGTTCTTGTAATACTAAGCACACAGCACTGGTTGGTTGTTTAAAAAATGCCATGTAGTTGCTATCAGTTACTAGGCCTGCCCAAATTTTGCACACATTACATTCCTACATTTTTAGTTTTTACTTGATAAACTGCAGAAGAGGCATGAGATCAATATTTATATATATATATTCCGCCACTTCCGCCCTACGAAGAAGCGAGCTGCAACATGGAGTCCTGAAACGCTAGTGCACGTGTGATATGCTTGAGAAAGGGAAAGGAGTATTCCCGAAACGTCGCGTGAGTGCCACAATGCTGCGTTATGATTTGGACTCATACAGATAAGTTGCTTGTTCAACGAACTGTACGATTTTTCATAATCTGTTTGAACTTTTTAAGGAGCTAATAAATGCTACGTTTTAAAACTGAGGCTTACTTTTTGAAGGTGTGCAACACAGTTGGATTTTATATATATATTTGGGCGGACAAACTCACTGCTATTTTGAGTGTGCACCCTAACGATTTTTTTCACTCAGAGACTGGTGCATCACAATACGTTGGACTTATATATATATACATACAGCATACATTTTGTAGGATACAAGAGGGCATCTCGTAAGATCTCATCTCAGGAAATTAATTTTCACTTTTGGCAAAAGGGTAGGACTACACAGTTGTTTTCGTCGTGATCCGACGCGCCGCGACAAAACGCCTGTGACAAATCGCATGCAACGGAAATAAGGTAAGGTGTAGTCCTACCCTAAGAGAACATAGCATTCTTTCCAGTAACCTAACTAGAGGGGGGCGGGCAGCCGGGCCCCCCTCCGTACGCCCCTAACCGGACGGAATTCGTGTTGCCGGGGGCCCCTGACGGGGTGCAGACCCTGGCCCAATCACACACCCTTCTCCCCCGGTAGTTACGCCACTGATTCTTTCTTATGGATGCTGAGTGATAGGTTCAAAGTGCAGGAGGCATATCCTGCAACAATAGTCTTCAGCTGGTGGAGGTGCCCCGGAACATGTTGCATGTCATTTTCATTAATTGCATTTGAATATGGACAGGCCTAAATCTACCTATTATCAGTGCTGACTTCCATGAATGCAGCTGATGGGCTGCATAGTTGTGTTCAGTTTCTTCTGCACCTGTTTAAAAACACCAGTGGATTCATAATATGTCATTTGCATCTGATGTTCATTTGGTAAAATAAAATGCAGAAGTTAACAAAAACTATTGAAAAGAAACATGAGAGGAGATAAAACCTTGGGTGGCTTGAATACAACTGAATACAACTGTAGTACAGACCAGTTCTGATGAGCAACGAAATGCCACAAAACATGTAAGGATTATGGTCCTCTTTGTGTGCGCTGCTTTGTTTTTTAATGGCAATAAAATATGCTTCACAGAATGAAGCTGTAAGTTGCTCCCACAGTTTAAGGGACATATTTATCAAGTGTCTAAGTGAAAATTAAAATTTTTGAATTTAAATTTAGAATTCGAATTTTCATATTTTTTTAGGGGAATTACACTAGGGATTAATTAAAATTCAATTTCAGTTTTTAAAAAAAATTGTAATTACATTTTTGAAATTAATCATGTACTGGCCCTTTAAGAATTCGACTATTTGCCACGTTAAATCTGCTGAATTGCTGTTTTTGCCTATGGGGGGACGTTCTGGGATCAATTTGGAGTTGTTTGCAGCCTTCCTGAAAATCTAGGTTTTTTTTTTGGAGAAAAAACTCGTATCAAATTCGATTTGAGTTTACGGGTTGATCCCATTCACCCAGATTTGAAAAATTCTATTTTTTGTGGCTTGAGCCTTAAACACAGAGAGAAGTCAGCCGCAAGCAGCTATTAGTACAAATCAGGACGGAGAGCAGAGTATTTTTATGTGTGTGTGTGTTTGTGTAGTATTTTAAACAAAAACTGTGGTACCGTGTTAGCCAGTAGCAAAAATAACAATAATAACAATAAAAATACATTGCAAGCTTTCAGAGCACCAATGCCCCTTCGTCAGGCAAAATATAAATGAAAGTATTTAAACAAATAGTTAATCATATTACAAGATATAAATGGATAAAAGAAGGTGGTCCAAGAACAGATCCTTGTTGTATCTCATTAAAGAGACAATGAGCTGAAAATATAGACTGGTGTTTAATTAACAAAACAAGCAGAAAACATATTCCTACACATACTGTTTGTGTTTCTTTAAATAATAAAAAACAGTTTTTTCTTAGGTGAAACATATTTTAGTAATTGTTTAACTGGAGTCATTATTAGCCTTGTACTACTGTTAATAGGAGCAGGGTAATTATTAAGGAAATGTAATTGGGCACAAAAGAGCTGGCATTTGAACTGTTAGACCACACTCTTAGCAATACCCTCCCCCAAAGAATTAAACCTTGGAGGCTATGGTATTTAAATTTTAATTTTAAATACAGTGATATTGTTAACAAGTAAGGCTTCATTCAATTAATAGCATTCAACCTACTGCCCTTTCCTTGGAAAATAATGGAACTAATTAGTATTGTTTTACGTTACAAAGCCTTCATGCATCTTGCTAGCCTTGTTTATACTTGACTTTTTTTTGTATAAAGTTGTATTATCATCCCCCAAATTTCCTTTTATTAAAAAGTTTACAATGAAGCAGTGACAGTGTAAACATTTTTGAATGTTAATTTGTTGACTGTAAAAAGTAGGTAAAAGAAATATGCTGCTAAACTCACTGAGACACAATGTAGTGTTGTTTTTAATGATTACTTGTGCAATAAGCATCAGCAGATAAGGTGGGTGGATAAGGTGGTCAACAAGCTGCTATTACTAAGGAAGTTATTGATTATGAAAAAATCATATAGAAAATGGTGTAACCCTAATTTGGTTACTGTCTTTATAAATCACAATTAAACCTTAACAATCCAGGGGCCCTGAGTCCCTTTTGCATATGAAAAGTAGTGAGAAGTGGGATTTATAGAGCAGTGCCTCCACCTAGGGAACACTGAGGAGCACACCTCAGATAATATCCACTAGGAAAAATAAAACACACAGTTTGCAAATGAAACAGATATAAACTTTATATAAACACAGTAGTGAACTTGGACGATCTAATACACAATGCACTCCTGCACTGGGGACACGTGGGACCTAACTAACTCACTATTAGGTACTTGACTGTTTCTCCAACACAGTCCTTTTTATTATCAAAGTCCCAATCCTCTGGATGGGGTTAATAACCACAGAGTTCAGTTCAATTGAAATGTCCCTTCCCCAGAGCTCTTTTACCCCAGGAAGCACTACCTTTCCCAAAAGTACCTCTCCCTTTGGAACTTAGCAGCTGCTCCCATGTAGCAGGTAAATGCACAAGACCTGTCTTCAAATTCGGGCCCAACACTTGTATCCTTACCAGTATCCTCCCATGAGTGGCTCACTCACAGGGGTGCTCTCAGAGGCAATCACACTGGAGATTACAGGCAGCTCTGCAGCAGGATAAATCTCACCAGTGGCACCTTTCTACTTCTGAGTCTCTAGCAGCTTGGCAGGGAACAGGATGGGCTCTCTCTGTACTTCCACAGATGCAACAGCTTGGACAGTTTCACAAGACTTGGTTCTGGCTGGATCTTTCACCACACAACCCCTGTTAAACACTGTCAGAGACCCTGTACAAAAGGCTCCAAAGTCAGGCACACCCTCTCTCCCAAGGATGCACTGGGGCGCCCAGCCAATCGGATGACTCTCCAGCCTGTAGCTGGGCTGGATGATGTCACAGACAGAAAAACAGGAGAAGGATTTCTCTGATCCCCTACAATGGGTTAGGTGATTGTCAGGGCTGTCAGTGGAGTCCATTGGTTTGATAATTTCATGCTAGGATACATGTTCAGTATATAACACATATGATCTTTACCGGGTGATTGTCAGGTAGGCAATCACAGATAGTACTGGTGAAACATTTCATGCAATAAATTGGTTGTTCATAGTGATGGGCGAATTTGCGTCTCGTTTTTGACGCCGGCGGCCATTTTTGACGCTGGCGTCCGTTTTTTTAAATTTTTTTGACGCAGACGAATTTTCGCGGGCATTTTGCGATTTATTCACTGGCGGCGAATTGCGCAAATTCGCCGCAAATTTGCGCCTGCCGAATAAATTCACCCATCACTAGTTGTTCACCTTCACTTTAATTTTTAGTATGATGTAGAGCAGTGATCCCCAACCATGTTGCTCACCAACCCTTTGCCCTTTGGATGTTGTTCCCTGTGGCCTCAAAGGAGGTGTTTATTTTTAAATTCCTAGCTTAGAGGCAAGTTTTGGTTGCATAAATAACAGGTGTACTGTAGGCTGCCAGTCCACATAGGGGCTACCAAATAGCCAACCAGAACCCTTATTTGACACCCCAAGGACTTTTTTCATGCTTGTGTTGCTCTCCTACTCTTTTTACATTTGAATGTGGCTCACTAGTAAAAAAAAAAAAAAAAAAGGTTGGGGACCACTGATGTATAGGGTGATATTTTGAGACAATTTGCAATTGGACTCCATGGGGTAAATTTATCAAGGAGTGAAGTTCCGCCACTAGAGTGAAATTCCGCAGCTCACAATTCATTTCTATGGGATTTTGAAAGGCATATTTATCAATGGGTGAAAGTGAAAGTTCACCCTTTGATAAATATGCCTTTAAAAATCCCATAGAAATTAATGGAAAGTGGCGGAATTTCACTCTAGTGGCGGAACTTCCCTATTAACTTCACTCTTTGATGAATATACCCCCATTTTTATTATTTGAGGTTTTTCAGTTATATAGCTGGTTATTCGGCAGCTTTCCAGCTGGCATTTTAAAACTGAAATAAGTCAGAAGAAAAAAGCAAATAATTTAAAAATTATTTAAAAAATGAATACCAATTGAAAAGTTGCTTAGAATTTCCCATTCTATAGCATACTAAAAACCATGTTATAGGTTAACTACTCCTTTAAATAGATGCTGAGGCACAGCAAATAAAGTTGGGTTTTAGTCTCTAGTGAGTGAGATTAGGAAGGCCCGGGTGGGGAGCGGAACCTAAGGCAGAATTATAGAAACTTTGGATATCAAATTGTGTCCGTATAACTTGAGCTAAATCTTTTAAGTAGCAATGAATTTTTCAAATATACATGCCTTCCATATGTGCTAATGAACTGATTTCCTAATGACAAGGAAAAAGCTCTTATACATCAGTTGAAATTGGTAAATCACAGATCCTGTTTAATTGAAGATGGATTTGATAAGGAGGATTTGAAAATGTCGGTGCTCTAAAAATATATGTTATAATAATAATAATATTATTATATATATAATATTATAATAATAATAACCGTGATAACCAATCTAACCAGCTACTGGCTGTTTTTTCAGTGGCTCCAAAATAACCCTAATAATTTTCATGTGCATTTGAAAGTGACCGCCCTTTCTAGATATCTGAAAAAGAGGTTTTATACTGTATGTAGTTATAGTGAGTTATAGTATGTTTTTGTGACAAAAAATATATCCATTTTTTCAAAATAGGTGGAATTAACGTGTGCCCAGTAGCCACCCTCTTTGTTCTGTCTTACTTTGCTTATTCTATTATCTTATTAAACATATGGTTAACTTGACTTGGGGCAAAACATAATATTATACAATAGATGGTAGAAAATGAAACGGATATTCCAGCTCTGTGTTTAGTCGAGGATACGTAGACTTCAGATGTGACATTTTAAAGAAGCATTAATGTGAGTAATAACATCCCAGTTATTGGCTCCAGTGATTTTTTATCCTTCTAATGCCTGGACAATGAGTAATTCTGTCTTGAGGTGAAGAACCTATAAATCTCTCTGAGAATGCTGACACTGGAACGTAACAGGGGATGACACATATGGTAGATGATCTGCCCAGAGGTTCTAGTTTACCCGTTTATCACAATATGTTATTGAAGATTTCCCTGAAAGCCTTCAGCCCCAGTGTGTGAATGCTCAGTCAAACCAACCAGCAGGAAAACAACAAGAATTAGCACACACTTCATTTTCTTGAAGACTGAGCGTAACACTCCCCTATGATTCAGTTAGAAGTGAATTAATAAGTTGGTAGAAAAGAACAGAGGAAATAACTTTATCCAATTAACTTTCTGCTTAGTGGGCAAGGTCACTGCTCATTTTTGTTAACTCATTGAATTATGAACCTTCCAAATTACTTGTATAATAAATTACTGGGTTTTACCGTGAGCTTGATGATTGTAACAATTTCTGGATATTAAATAACCTCTCACATGCGAACATTCACAAATTTTGGAATGATATGTTATACAATATGAACGCTAATGGAAAGAATATCATGAACCATTTATAACATTTTATAAAGGTGAACTTCCCCTTAACTTGGTCAAGCAGGCAGTCTTTATTCATGTTAATAGTTATCTGAATGTTAGCTCAGAAACATGACTATGAAGATTTTCATTTATCCAGGTCATGGTATATCTAGTATAGGTAAATCTAAAAACAACTGGACTTGCTGAGTAATCAATGAAGACGTTTCACTACTCATCCGAGCAGCTTCTTCAGTTCAACTGACTGGCGTGGGAAATTCTCGTCATATAAACTCTTCCACTAATCCAATCACAATGGCACATTGTAACTCTTCAAAGAGATGTAACTACACAGAATCAACACCTCTGTGAATTCCTTTAGATGTCATCTTTTTTGAAGATAGCTCAGAAACAGTTGTTAAAAGTAAAGAATAGAACACAGTTCTCAGTTGAATTAGGGCAGGAGTGTACAATTATGATCTACATCCATAAAAGCATTAGCATTCTCTTCCATGGAAAATATGACTTAAATATTATATTGATTTATGAGAGCATTTATATTGTTATATTTAACAAACAACTATTTCTTATGTAACCTTAACATAATAAATATCTGAATGAAAAGCAGGGTGATTTAGACAAGCTGTTTGTTAACAGTGTCTTCAGATCTACTGACCAGGTCTACTGGTAGATCCCGATCTACCTTTTGAGCACCCCTGAATTAGGAATACAGCAGCACCAACAACAATGTGGATCCACTTGCCCAGTTGCAATAAAAAAACAGTCCAGAAGTGATGCTCTCCAAAATCAAAACCTTTTCTTATAAAATAATCTAGAATAGAGTAGATATGTGCCCAATAATTTATTACTGTTGGAGAAAGTTGCTACCACACAATCTATTTATACAGGGTATTCTGACCACTACACAGGGTCTCAATTCCAACTTGTAACTGCACCTAGAAACACAACTGATAGTGAAGAACCACCAATCCTGTTTAGTCACCCCCTGCGTATGATTATAATTGCATAATCCTTTACGTATGGATAGCACCTCTCCGATCTCGCTTCTCTCTTACAGATGCTGCATTACGGATCACTGCACTCCACTCCCTGTTCGTGTATATGTCCATAAGTAAAGGATTATGTAAGTATAATTATATGTAGAGGTGTGGGACGAATCCAAGGCAGCAGCGCCATTTGTCAAGTGTCACACTTGACAAAGGGCGCTGCCAGAAACATGTTGTGTACCTCTATCCCCAATAAAGAAGGTTTGCAGTCCAGTTGCTGCCTTGGATTCGTCCCACACCTCTACATATTTCTACAGATTGACTCAATTGGGATATCACACACAGTATACCACGTGCGAAAATCCGACAAAAGGTTTTGGTGAGCTCCACTCGTACTCTTTATTGTGAGTATAACTATACCCAGGGGTGACTAAACAGGATCGGTGGTTCTTCATTATTAGAGACTGTATTTATGGAAAGCATTTTAGGACATCATCAGGAGAACACACGCTCCTGAATGGGCTCTCCTAAAAAAGAAGACTGCAGTCACACTCTGTGCTGCCCACATTTGCTGTTGCAATCTCTCCCCTTGTGGCTCGTTCCTCAGCCCTCCCTCCTCGGTCATCAGACCTCCCTCTTCGGTCCTCATCCCTCCCTCCTCACCCTCATTACAAAAGCCCTCTGTCCTAAGCCCTCCCTCCTCAGCTCTCAGCCCTCCCTCCTCAGCCCTGACTGCTCAGACCTCAGACCTCAGCTCGTAAGCCAGGCTGATAGCTGAGGAGGGAGGGCTGAGGACAGAGGGATTTGTTAATAAGGGCTGAGGAGGGAGGGCTGAAAAATTAGCCACGAAGGGGAGATTGATTGAAACAGGACATGTGGGGAGCACGGAGGTGTGACTGCAGTTTCTTTGGAAAAAGTGAGTATAATAAGAGACTGTATACTTCTTCGTTAGGAGAGCGCATGCAGGAGCATGTGTTCTCCTGACGATGTTCTAAAGTGCTTTCCGTATGTATTTCTAGGTGCAGTTTCATGTGGTAATTGAGACCCAGTACTGGAAACAAATTCCTGTGTGATACGTGCGGTGGTCAGAATACCATGTGTAAATTGATCAAGTATTGTGTGCAGTGTTGGACTGGCCCACCAGGATACCAGGTAAACTCCAGGTGGGCCCAGGTGTCAGTGGGCCTCTTGCTTCTAACCATTTGGCCTATTTCATGGTCATTCCTTATTTCTTTATGGTAACAAAGAAGTTTAATAATAGAAGGATAGAGTATAGTATGTAGAGAAAAGAGACTAGGAGAATTAAGAGGTTGAGTGAGGAGAGGAGGAATAATATTTTGGAAAGTGGGCCCTCAGCCTAAGGTTTTCTGGTGGGCCCCTGGCACCCCAGTCCGACACTAATTGTGTGGTAGTGACTTTCTCCAACGATAATAAATTATTGGGTGCATTTCTTCTCTTTTCTAGATTATTTTATATAAAAAAAAAAAGGTTTTGATGCCGGCATATCGCTTTTGGGCTATTTCTCAGAAACGATTGTTGCCTACTTTTGTCATTTGAATATAAAACATCCATCCATTTGCATCTAACATTTTCTATTGACTCTCTCTTTTGACACTGTGCACAATCAGGCTGACAGCCCTCTATTCAAGCTGGTGATTTGCCAGATTGGATTAGTTTAGTTCTGAGCAGGTCAACTTTCAACCTTATCGGGCCATGGTTTATAATTATTATTATCACGTATTTATTACGTGCCAACATATTCTAGTCAAATCACTGCACAAATTCTAAGCAAATGTAGTTCTGGGGAGCCGTCAGTTAGCCTTTAAGCTAATATATAATGAGATTCTAGGATATTCGAACTGGAATATGATCTTTTTTCTGCAACTTTATCTGCCTCAAAACCCATGCATGCCTTGTAAGCTATTTTGAAACAACTGAAAAGGGGAAACAATTTTCAAGTTATAACTTTAAATATAGATCATATTGAAGGTTTGTGGGAAGATCTTTACTTGTAAGTCAGAATGCAGTTGTACTTATGTCTTGGCAGGGGTCATAAATAGAATAGCCAGCTTCTATTCTAGCATTTCCTGCCGTATCACTTTATTAACAGAAGAAAGCTAATTAAAGTAAAATTTTAGCAGTACAGTTATTCGTTTTCACATAAGGAATACACTACCCAGTTTGAATTTGTTGATTCTATTTCTAAAATATTGTATGCTTTAGCTCTTCTATCTAAGTTCTTAATTATATCCCTTGCCTATGTTGTACAGTAGTTTCACATGGTGATTTATTTATCTAAAATAAAATTTGCATTGGTATTTTAATGTCATTTAGTAATATTTATAGTGCAAGTAGGCAGCAGGAAAAGTTTCATCCTTTCAGCTTTTTTTAAGATACGTATATGGTCTTCTAAACACATTTATTTCAATAAGTTTTCCTTTATTCCTCTGAATTTATGAAGAAAGAGGGAGAGAGATTTTAACACCAGGCAATGCATTTCCATTTTAAAAACCTATTAATCCCTTTCCTAGATCTTTTTCTTTGCCAGAGGCCGGCCAGAGGACAGTCTTCTCATTGCCATTAAATAATCATATATGCATCAGTGAGTGAGAGATATGTGTTTGTTGTAACATCAACCCATGTTCTCTATAGAATGAAATGATTTGTGTCAATAGTTGATCTGTGCTAAAAACTCTGAATATATCGGTAACAAAGCAAAATAATAGAGGCAAAGGAGGTAAGATATGTCTATGTATTTTATAGCCTGTAGGGGAATTTCATCAGACACATATATATATGCTGAATAAACATCATAGTTATGCTACACAGTGTTATATCACTCATTCAGTGGGAGAATCAAAACCAATGTATCAGTCATCTGATGACACACATTAAGCAATTATCTCATATTACAAAAGGAAACATGCATCAAAGATACAAAAGGGAAAGATTGAGAATTATTTTTATTATTATTATTACTGTATATATAATGTGATACTTTCCTCCACTATTTCCTGAATTTCTCCGGATAGAATCCTCCCTAAATGACTTCAGATCTAAACTCAAAGGGGCAGATTCACTAAAGGGTGAAGTAGCCAAAGCTAGCGACAAATTGGCACAATACTATCTGCAGGGACATTGCCAATTCACTAATAGGCGTAAAGGACAATTCGCTAGCGTATGTTCATACCCGCATATTAACTGATGCATTTTGTAAAAAAAAGAAAATCATGGTTTCCCGTTCCCTTTAAGGTACGGAGATCCAAATTACAGAAAGATACCTTATATAGAAACCTCCAGGTCCCAAGCATGGCAGATAACAGATCCTATACCTGTATTCAGAGTGAGGACTCTAACACAAACAGAAATTGATAGAAACAAATACAATAGAACCAGAAAAAAATGGTAAAATCTAGGAAAATGTAATATCAGGGAAATGTATTATGCATAATAATAGGTGGGACCACAAAACAACAATGTAAAATGAGGGAAAGCTTAAAATCAGGGGATGTAAAATTGAGGGTTCACTGTATAGTTCCTCGCAAATCAAAATTTTGACATAGGCATTCGTAAACAGCGAAAATGACCTGCAAGAGCATGTTACCTAAAGTGCAAGTGCTTCTTTTATTGTGAATATTCTTTGGCACACACACACATATATATATATATATATATATATATATATATATATATATATATATATATATATATATATATATATATATATATATATATATATATATTAACGCCTATTGCAGCCATTCTACGTAAATTGTTTGCAAAGTTTACTCCAGATTATCACCAGAATTGTCGCCAAATACAGTATAGACAGATTTGTTGGCAAATTTTATTGCCATCTAGACAGTGGCGCTATGTGAAACAAAGAAAGAAATGGTTAAATCAGTTTTTTAACATAAAAAGTTAAAATTAGTGATTGAACTACTTATAAATGTACTATTAATGAATTCATAAGGAATAATTAATATAATGTGAAAATAATTTATTCCTGAGATTCCTGATATTACTTAATTGACCATAACAATACATATATATATATATATATATATATATATATATATATATATATATATATGTATATATATATGTTTATATATATATATATATATATATATATATATTTATATATTTATATATATTTAATTATACATTCATAAATTGGTAAAAAATATTATTTTATATATATACTGTAAATACATTAGTGGGGCCATTATGCAGATTATGCAGTTAACCTAAATGAGCACTAAAAACCTTGAAACTCACCAGAAATAATGCTGAAACTAACAAAATTGTCTCATTGCACTTCAGTAAACGTGTAATATATATATATATATATATATATATATATATATATATATATATATATATATATATATATATATATAGACAATTTTTACAAACTGTCACCAGGACGGTATTTAGGTCCGATGGTGCCCTAGTCATCAGACCTAAACATGCCCCTATGCACCGCATGTGACGTCAGCACGTCGTGCGTGTGACATCACATGCACTGAAGTAGCGGAAGTGACGTCACGTGTATTTAAAAAATACATTTATAGGCACCAGAGGCCGCTCCCCAAAACCTGCCGCCCTAGGCACAGGCCCTCAGGTGCCTTAATTTAAATATGGCCCTGACTGTCATGGACTTCATAGTGGTTTGCAGTTAATGGATTAAGGTTGATATGGTAATATTAGATACTTATTACAAGTAAAATATATACTGTTGTTCAGTAAAATATACTTTTGTATGCATGAACACTGCAGAATTACAGTTCATTTTATTTAGAAGGCAGCAAATAAGACTGAATGGTGCATCACTTTGGTGCTGGTTTGAACTGATTTACCATGGTGTAAATAAATCCCTGCCATTATGGATTTAGTCCTTATAGTGTTCACCCCTTGGCTTTCTGTACTGATAAGTAAATCAGCGAATTTCGGTACCGTTTCTCTTTGTAAGGGATACTGCAGACTTCAGTTAAATCAGGGCTATATTTTCCTTCTTTTATTGCAGTCCTGTTGTTCTTTTCTCTGACCCCATTCATTCTCCCCTCCTTCTCTCTCTCCCATTTCTAGTAACTATGGCTTTGAAGTGTGAAAGATAAACAGCGCTAAGGGGGTCATATGCAACTTCGAAAGCATGATGTGATTTACATTTCAAAGTACTGCGTGGTCACACATTTCATCTCAGCAAAATTTTAATATTTACCTTTTGAAAATCCCTGCTTATGTATGCCACTGCTTCCAGAGGGTTTCTTTTGTTCCTTTTTGGGTTTGTTCATTTTAATGTTGCTAGAGATCATTAGGTAATGTAATCTCTCTACATTTTTTTTAATTCCTCAGTTAGCGAGCCTGGGGGAATAGAGCCGTTTAAAACAGCGGGGGCCAGACACAGCATGAAGACAGAACCAGCCAAGCCTTGCAAAATAAAGACAAAGATGAACTGATGGGTGAGAGAATTCTCCTGGGCAAAAGATAATAAAACATCTTTGATTTATCTCACTTCCTTTAAGTTTCCTGTTTATCATCATTGCATCATATTCTTGGTTGGACAGATAAGATCATTTAAATATTTTGACCTTTTGAGCTCCGGAATTGCCCTCTTGAATCTGTGGCTAAATTTACAGTTCAGGAATTCCCTGGGACGCAGGAAGACATGGAATGGCTAAAATGGAAGTGACCTGATATTTTGCCTGTCCATCAGTTATCTCTGGAAGGACAGGTTAAAGTTGGACTGGCTGAGAAGCAGTATGCAGGAAGATGGCTTGCAGTCCACAAATGCTTTCACAGGTAACAATCTAGTTGTAGATGGAGAATTTGATCATGTTGTGCAGGTGAATTACACTACATATGGGTCACTGAAGCTATTGCTGTAATATAATTACTTTCCACGGCTTTGATTGTGTCTTTTATTCAGTAGAGCAACATTATCCATCAAGTTTTTGATGAATCAGTGTTATGAAAAAAACAACACATAGCTTTTTCATTATAAATTAATAAATGAATTGTTGTATTCATTCCCCTTAGTACTTAGATATCCTGGAAACAGAGAAGTTATTATAAACAGAGATAATAAGTTCTGCATAAAAAAAGCTCATCCCTTCTCCCAGTTGCTTCCTGGAACTCTGCTTACAGAGAAGGAGGAGTTAATTATACAGGACTTATGCGTTTGTAACTAACTAGGGATGAAAATTGTTTGTAAAAACATAACATTGCATTGAATTGCAATTGGACTGTGAGCACGGTGTGTGTATTGCCTCTATATTGCCCTGGTGCGATAACCCATAGTAACCAGTGAGATACTTTTTAAGAGGTGACTAGTTATGGGTGAATTTCTCCCGTTTCGATTTGCTGAGAAACTCTCTAATTTCCAGAGAAATTTGCAAAACGGCGATAAATTTGCAAACATGAATTTTAACGCACCGACGTCAAAATTCTTTTGACATCGGTGACAATTGCGAGGGTGGCGACAATTCCGAGAGTTGGGCCTATGTCCAATGTGAGAAGATTCTATGGCACTTTGGTCCCCTGTTTGTAAATTAACTCTTATAAGTATTTCTTGTTTGTGTAACTAGATAAGTTGGAACTAACCAACAATACATTACCATCTGGGCTTTCTGTGTATACAGGCCTCTCATACTGTCCCAAACACCACTATAAATCAGCAACAATATAAATATAAGTCTGCAGCTGAGTGAACTAATGGCAGACAAAATAAATTCTGCTTTCACTGTTCATCATTTTCTAATTACTAATGACTGTCGTGCTGAGGATTATAGTGAAACCAACTTGCATTGGCCTTGCTGGCTTTGCTGGAGAACATTTATCATTCTTTGTGTCTTCAGTGTTTTCAGTTGAGCTTCAATGTCATAAAGTACCCTTTTTTTTCCTCCCCAGTCTATCCGAGGTACATTCTCCTTCTCCATCATCTGAATAGAGGAAAAGGACAACATTTTATTAAGAGGAATAACTAGACTTTTATTCCCTGAAAATAGTTAGGAAAAATATACCATATAATTTGGAGAAGTTATGTTTATATTATACAAATGTAAAGAAAAGGTATAGGCTTTTTTATGTACATGGGAGGTGCTACTTTATTTTTCTCCAAAAAAATATTATGATAGGGCTGTGCTGAAATAGAGCAGTGCCTTACCCCACTCCATGGCAAAATGATTATGTAAATACTTATTGCCTTGCTGAATGAGCAGCTCCCCAGACCTGACTCTATCCATACAATATAATGAAAATCTCAAAAAGCCTACAGTATATTTCTTCATATGGCTCATTGAAAGAAATCCTGTAAAAATTATTTACATTGTTATATTTGACCCCTAGAATATAGACATTAGACCTTCCATCAGATCAATAATATACAAGTGGCTGGGAAGGTTTCAGCCTCCACTGCCGCCTCCTTTTCCTAAAGCAGCTGATGTGATGCTGAACCCCTCATGCGTAACTTTTGAGCATCGGAGGGGGTTGCATCACTATTCGCTTTTTTGCACTAGTAGAGACAAAAATCCAATTTTGGCTCTTACAGTTACCAGAAGCAGCTTGTCAGGCAACCATACACAGACTGGATTCAAGTGTATAAGCAGTTTTGTGTAGGGCTTTTTTTTAATTCATTTTTATTGAACAGTGGACCAGCAATCTTTAGGCCATTCTTGGTTCATATTTTCATGTAACCTGTTGCTGTATAATTGACTGAAGACTTTATTCTCCACTGGGGCATTATTTGTCATATTAATAGGCTTAAAGAAGATGTTTAACCAATAATTGTTTTTGCCTAATGAAATAATTAATTCAATTCTAAGTAATTTTCTGGTGCACATTAGTAATAAACCATCTATAGTGTTGAAGTTCCATTTAAAGAAGGACTAAAGCTTAGCCAAATAAGTAGGCTAGAAATGTTGTACAGGTATAGGATCCCTTATCTGGAAACCCGATATCCAGAAAGCTCTGAATTATGGAATGGCTGTCTCCCATAGACTCCATTTTATCCAAATAATCCAAATTTTTAAAAATGATTTCCTTTTTCTCTGTAATAATAAAACAGTAGCTTGTACTTGATCCCAACTAAGATATAATTAATCCTTATTTGAAGCAAAACCAGCCTATTGGGTTTATTTAACGTTTAAATGAATTTCTAGTAGACTTCAGGCATGAAGACCCAAATTACTGAAAGATCCATTATCTGGAAAACCCCAGGTCCCGAGCATTCTGGATAACAGGTCCCATACCTGTACATTATGTTTTAGGCCTCTGTACCTGCCCAAGGAAACCAAAGCCATTTAGCAGTAAAGATATGTGCCTCCAAAGGTGCCCCTGTACCTCCTGATCTTCTTTTCTGCTGATTCGCTGCACATGCTCTGTATATAAGTTCAGCATACAAAACATGATTTTTTAAGCCATATTAATTTTAGGGTTTAGTTCTTCTTGAAGGCCTATTCATCATATTGCCCTTGCTACATATTCTAGGAGTCAGAACAACTAGTGCAAGGAATATAAGCAGTCAGCTGCTTACTTTTGCAATGTATAACTTAACCCACTGAAAATCTTTAATATATAATAATATATCTGAAATTACGTAGACTACAATCTTATTTTTTATTATGCAAAAACATTTTGTTTGGCAAAGACTAGTGTTCTTATTTCAACACACATGTATTTTCTTGTTGCAGCACAGATAGGACAAGGTCAATGAATGAACTACTGGGTAACTAACTTGGCTGAAAGAAGAATTCTGACCTGTGTGAGACACAACATTCTGCAATTGAGAGACCCTGATGTAATTAGATTAGCTGCTATCATTTCACTAAGACACTGAGGGCTTAAAGGAAAACTATAACCTCAAACAATGTTTTTTTTTTTTTTTTTTTTTTTTAAACAAAAAAAAAATGTATTATTAATGTTTTATTGCATAAAAGAGCTCATATGTAAACCCTGCTTCTTGTAAATAAACCATTTTCTTAATAATATATTTTTTTAGTAGTATGTGCCATTGGGTAATCCTAAATAGAAACTGGATATTTTAAGAAATAAGGGGCACCTCCTGGGATCCTAGGATTCATGGTGCACACAAACAAGGGGCGATCCTGCCCCCTCTGCTGGCCGAGGCAGCAGCAGTTGCTGCCGCCCCCCTCCCCCGTGCGCTTACCTTTTTGTGCCTGAGGGGGTCCAGGGGGGTCCATGACCGCGGCAGAGAGAGCCGGTGAACTAGCGCAGAGAGCCTATCTGCGCTCTCTGCGATAGAAGAGCCGAATTTCCGGTTTGAAAACCGGAAATTTGGCTCTTAAAGTACCAGGAGCGGCATTTTTGCCACCCCTGGTACGTAGTGGGGCGCTGCCGCCTGAGGCAACAGTCTCAAGTCGCCTCACATGTTAGGTCACATAAGCAAATTAACAGACAAGTTATACCTTTTGCTTCCATGCTTCGTAGCCTTTACAGTTAGATGTATAGTATTTCTGGTCAGGTGATATCTGAGGCAGCACAGAGACCATCATGAACTGGTGGTTTAAGGCGAGAGATGTAAAAGGGCAATATTTACTAAAATATATATTCCAGTTTGACAAGATTCTTTAATATGCCACTTTGATATAAATGATCTGTTGCTGAAGTATTCATTTTGGGGGTATAGTTTTCCTTTAAGGGCTGATCTTGCATTGTGTGAATGGAATGAAGGTAAAGTAACATAAAAGGGCTCAAAGGTGCACAATCGATAACCCAACCATTCATTTTTAGAAATCGGTTGGGATCATAATGCCAAAATTGTGGCATTATTGTGTGTTGCATGATTGAGCAATGTACTGATAATTCACCTGCAAAAGATTTTATCTCAATGAAATCCTGTTTCGTGGATTCTCCTTTATATTGGATTTATAAAATATAAAAATACATTAAAATAAGTAACACCCTTATGCTATTTTGAGACCTTAACTATTTCTGGCCATTTGATAAACTTTCCACTAGCATTAGCAGACGACAGTCAGACAGTATATTTGTTGGGTGTTGCATGGGAAGGTAAAGTAAGACCAGGCCAAGCTAACTGATTTTTTACTTTGATTTCTGCTTCAAACGGGCAGAATCTTAATGTATCTTTTTTGTTAAGAAACAATTATTTGCATATACCAACATCGTCTATGCAAATTCATGCCACAGCCTTCAAAGGATGTTTTCATTTGTGCCCACAAGGCAATACCAATACTAGCAGAAAGATCAGAAGGCTGATGAGAAAGGCAAGGATTTATCTATAGTCAAATACTACTTATGCATTCAGCTTGTGCTGTATAACATGCCATCATTGTTTATCTTACAAATTGCGTTTTGGAAAAAATCTCAGATTGCATCTCATTTACACGATTAAACACAAAGCAGCATATTTCACTAGCTTAGAATTTTCCAGCCATTGGATGTTTGAAAATCTGTCAGATCGTTGTTTGAATCCACAGAAATCTCCATGTGATGTTGCAAGTATGCTTAGAAAGACCTCCTGAAAAGTATAATAACCACATTGTTCTAGATGGTTATCAGCACTTTGTTCATTAGTAAAGCCCTACCATGTAAATGCGGCTTCTTTGGGTCTGTGTTTTGCAGTAAGAGTAATCCCCTAGTACAAGTCAGTGTACAGTATGTTAATCAAGTTAATGGATCTCAGGTTCCAGGCCTTCATCTCTTTATAGTTTTACAAGATGCAGAACAACAGCATCTGAAAAGGTTGAAAGTGTAGTGTGTTATAGGATTTTATTTACGTTAAAATGGAGAACTAACTATTCTAAGCAAGTTTTCAGTCCTTATAAATATCGGTCATTTATTTGTGAGGTTTTCAAATTATTACCACTTCCTGTTCTTATTTTTTTACCGCTTTCTTTCATTTCACAACCTCTCCTACTCATATTCAATTATGGTTTCCTTATTTCGGCCCTGTTGTTTGAGTAATTAAGCCCAAGCAAACAAATAGCGGTTAAAATTCCTAGCCTCAGACTTAAAGAAAAAAATATGAAATAATTGTTATAGACAACTGCTGTCTTCATCATACTTTGTGCATAACAATTTAGCACCCCCAATGATTTTACCATAGCTTCTTCTTTCATTCTAAGATGAGCTACATCTTTAAATTGCAGTCTTTTTTGCCACTTAAGGCAGTTTGGAGGAACATCTAGGATATAATTGATGTACATGACTGAATTATGACTTAATTTTTAAAATAATACTTGATAGAATATCTGCAGTAACTTAAGGGTACATTTAAAAATTGTTGCCTGCGCAAGATATGGGGGGAAGCAAAAGGATATTTTCAAGAAAAACCCCACTCCTCTGTGATCTGCCCCTAGGGTTGCAACCAGGAAGCGAGGCACCGCTCGCACACCCTGGCCTTCAATCCTAGACGCCTGGTGCACGGTGAAGGAGGGATCGGCACCTTCCCCAAATACAATAGAAGAAAGAATTTCACTGGCACTCAAAGGCAGGTGCAAGCAGGGATATACCCTTGCGTTTTATTAGCAGAAAAGGTGCAACGTTTCGGGGGAAAGCGGTACATCCCTGAAACGTTGCACCTTTTCTGCTAATAAAACGCAAGGTTATATCCCTGCTTGTACCTGCCTTTGAGTGCCAGTGAAATTCTTTCTTCTATGGCATTTCACCAGCCCAGCCAAGAAAATAAAGTATCCTCTATTAAAATGAATAAATAATAATAAATTAACATTGACATTTGGTTTGGAATTTTGGAGGCATTGGAAAGCCGAATATTGTCAAAATGTCTTTACTTAAACTTAAAATGATTCCACTTGCTGCTGTGTTTTAAAATTGACAAATCATCATCTGTTCCTTGTATGTGTAAATATTAACATAGGGGATGTGAACACAAGCCAGCTGGTAGCTCAGCTTGCTATTTGTTGCTATCATGTATGAGATGTATGCAGTGCTATCTTCATTCTTTAAACATACTGTAGCCTGGATAGTATTATGAGTTGAGATTGTGTTTAGCCCTAAATCTTTGAAACTGCTTATTCATGTAACTCATCCATTAATTGTAGAACAGTTGTTGAAGTTCCTTGTATGCTGCGGCTAGCTAAGTACTGTAGATGTTAATTTGTAGTTTTATACAGAATGGCTTTCATATATTTTGGTTATCATTCACCTCTAATTGAAATTATTATGCTCTAGCTACTTTTTCTAGACTTCCTGAACTTGTAGTGCCCCGATAGAGTTACAGTCTTATTTTAGCACTGACTATTCACAGTTCAGGGTGAACAGACAAAAAAAACCCGAACTTCTGACACTCTAGTGTATTACTCTAAAGTGTATTACAATCCACAAAGTGCATAGGGTGGCAATGTTGATTGTGGAGACCAGCTATAGATTTAGATAATCTGTTTTTGGATGTGGTTGATGTAAGATTCAGTTTGATGAAAATTCAATAGAAGTCTGTGGGGAAAACTGGGATTGGATAATTAGATACATTTTTCTTAGTTAATGTAATCTGGCCCAAAATATTCAATAGGGGAAATGTGATGTTTCAAAATGAAAATCAGGTCATCACTATAGAGTCAACAGAGCAGCCTATTTGCAAAATAAGTAGATGTTGTTAAAGCAAATAAATATACCTAGAGGTTTTGAGAAGGTACAGTCTGCTCAATCTTTCTCTGTCTTTAATAATTCACTCTTGTCCCCATAAGTCATCAGTATGTAACCTTAAGACACAAGGTATGGAAGACTTTCTCTTAAACATTTAACGTTTATTGCTGTGATTCCTTCATCAGGTAGATAGCGGCACAAACTTTTCTCCTCACCTCTCCCTAACAAAGGCTGCTGTCCCTTCCTCTATCACTGCTAGAAAGGAAAGACCTGGAGCAACTGTATAAGCGCAGGAGTTGCATGACAAGGGATCCGAATGACCAGCAGCCAGATTATACTGGTCTTGGTCAGAGGTGTGCAGAATCACATGTAGCTGAGTTCAGGTGAGAAGGAATGAGTTAAAGGAGGAGATGGCCAGGCCCAGGGGCGGCATAACAGAGGGACCTGATGTCAGGGGAAGAAGCAGTTCACTTCCTTATCTTCTGAGCAAGTAGAAACATCCCACCCACCCTGCCCCATTTTGCAAATTTTGTGAAATGTTCTTCTTTATGTTCTCATATTATCTATTAATAACTGAACACTAGTGATGGGCGAATTTCGTGAAATTCGCAAATTTATTCGCCGGCACCGAAACGTGCCAATTCACAGTGAATTTGCACCTGGGGAATAAATTCGCCCATCACTACTGAATATGGATGTTTTCCCGAAAGCGCTGTTATATTGTGGTTTTTGTATCTTTACACATTATAATTGTGAGAGTCTGTATTGTATTCATTTATGTTAAATGAATGCTTGATCCAGGGAATGTTTCTGATGCCATTGGGGTCAGGAAGGAATTGCTCTTGAAGCATAATTGCCGCTGGCTTCGGGCTGGGTTTTTTGCCTTCCTCTGGATCAAAACAGTGCACATATCAGATTATATTTTCAAGTTTTATTTGTCACAGCAGCGGTAGGACCTTGTCAGAGTACTGCACAGGTAAGTTTACAAAAAGGGAGAAATGAGGTTCTCTCCTGTGACTGCACGGTGGATTGATTGATACAGACGCTGCTACTACTGCTTGTGCTAGGGGGCAGCCTGCTTAGATTTCCTATTATCGAGACACTGCAGATGCAGGTCCGGCAGCAGGGCTGCTGAACTTCTCTCATGTCGGTGGCACAGCATACTAACGATCCCTTGTGAAATCCTGCCTTTAGAATATTGCCTTGGGTTAAGCTGGCAAGGTCCTATTTATTTGATAAAATGCAAATAAATGCTGTGGCCATTTTACACCCGTGTCTGTCTACTGGTTTCATTAAGGTATATATTAATCGGGTACAGTGGGATGGCTCAAGGTGAGGGGTCAAATTGAGGAGTCCCCTTTCCATGGCCACCCTATTTCCTTTTCCTGTTTTCTTTTATCCAATTTTCAGTACCATCAACTTTCACAGTTCAACTAAGAAGCACTGACACCTAGTGACCAAACTAATTATACGTTAACTATTTAACAATTCACATTTTGCCTCCTTACAAGTAGATCTCCAAAGGCAAAATGGAACACCCAGATGGTATTGTATCTAATAGATAAATACAGTAAGGTGCTATAGCTCAGTCACACCATCATACACATAATGGGGCACAATCTCCTTACAAAGTGGTTAAATCTGGATCACCTGAAAAGATAATAAATACAAAAACCAGATGGGTACACTCCCATAGTGTCAAATGAAAACACATTCTTTATATTAAACTGTAATGCAAAAGTGCACCTAGAACCTGGGTAGCTAAAATCAATCATGGAAAAATCATAAAATAAAATCTAATCAATGCAATAAACCATGATAAAGAACACAGTAGTGTTTGTTAACATTGATATTGCTAATTCTCTTTCTTGATTAACTCCTTAATTTTTCAGCAGGAACTAGGGCTATAATATGATTTTATACCCCTGAATGTGTCCCTTGTTACAGAGGATTTCATGTTTTATGCTGCCTTTCTTTTGCACCTGATCTATTGCGATGAAATACAATTTAGCATAACTGAAGAAATTCTTATCTTTCAGTAAGCAGGCAGTGTGTCCTACCTCAATGTAAATGTCTATAGCGTATGTCCGTTGCTGTTAATGTGTCTGCATGCCCTCTTAGTCCTCATGAGAAATTGTGTTGTATTTTCAGGCAATCTGTGTGAACTGGGCATCTGCATTCTAGTGGGTATCCATTCTCTCTCTCTGCATGTGGGTGGTAATGAGGATGACAGAAGATTATCCGCCTTCAGTGTTTCTAGTGTGGATAGAACATTTATCCCTTTGTAAGATTTTGGTGATTGGTTTTATTTCACACTGTTTTTGTTGCAAATTGGTTTCATGAATATTTGGCCTGGATGCTAATTCCTTGCTGGCCTTCTCCTACAAGCTGCAATCTTTATAGCTTTATTCCTTAGGTTTGTATAGCTGGAAAAATATGGAGGGTAGTTCTCAGCTCACTCTGCATTCCAGGTTTGTAGCACTAACAATGTGCAAATGACAGTGTATCTCAGATGTAGGTATATGCAAGGATTACAGTTATGGAGTCTTTCCATGCTAAACAAGCCAAGTGTACCTCTGATACCATATTGCCCTATAACAGTATGAGTGTGCTTGTGGCCCTAGTAAACTAACAGCAATAAATAGCAACATTTGTGTCTTATTCCAATATCAGCACATGAAAAGTCTGAATAGCTGCTATGTGTCGACCCAGATCTTTGTACCTGCATAGTCCCCATGCAATTTATTTTAATAGCTTATTATGTGATGGGGTTCAACAGAAGTAAACACCAAAAGCAGAAAATTTAGGGAATATGCTTACCAAACAATCCATTCACTCCAATTCTAGAATACGGAAAAACAGTTCTTTCAAAATGAAAACAGCTGGGTCCTTCGCATACAAATATGGAGCTGATCAGCCAAACATTATCTTAAAATATAATATGGGTTATTGATACATTCGAGGAAAAACATAATTACATGAATGTGCAGGCAGAGAGCAAGGCTTTACATGCTTTGAGACTACTCCAAGTCACTTCCTCAGAAGCCCAACAACTACAGTGGTGCTCAATTATTGATATTTGCTCAATTTACTGGTATGAAATGCTGGTTTGGATCCATGGGTCATAATATTGGGAAGGAAGCAGCATCACATCAGTTTGTCTAGGGCCGCCTAAATATTATATCTGAATGTGACTATGTTTATACTATAGGAATATTTACCAATGTCACTGGAATTTATAAATCGGTATAGGCCTTGTTATATATATATATATATATATATATATATATATATATATATATAGTTATTGAACTCTTTTTGACTTATAATATCCTTATATTTTCCAATAGGTTGTACATTATTCTCTATATAGTACAGAAGGAATGTTATCATCTACAGAGCCTAATTTACTGATATAGGCACTATCATACACCATTGCAGTTATCCATAGCAACCAATAGGAACTATCTTGGAGTCACAAGTGTCAGTATTGGGGGGGGGGATCTGTACCTTGCCCCTCCTACACAAATTGATTTTCAGAGGTGCCTGCTAAGAGTAATCTTGCCTTTGCTGCTGTTTTATTTGTGAGTTTTAGTGTTGTTGTAAGAAAACATGCAAAACCATGTGCAACATAATCATTTTCTTTACATTCCAGTATCAAAGATTAATCATAATCCCCAGAGGGGTTTTGCAAGTTTAATAACCATAATAATGGAACAATATTTTTGTTTGGCTTTCCTGAAGCTCACATTACATATCTGCATGAGACACTTATCTCCATAATAATTTCATTGGAATCAGAGTAAAGACATAGAAACAGATGGCTTGTCTTTGGCAGCGCATCATCTCCAATCATATCTTTTTACAGCGCAACAGGGAGTTGTATATGAAATAATTAAGCACCTAACAAAAAATGTATGCTGTTTAATAGTTGTCCTTTTAATTCACACACGTTACCATCATAGCACCGTGATTTGGAGAGGATTCAGACTGACACGTTTCATCATACACTTGTCGGATGCTTATGTAACAGCAAATGCCTTTAGGATGGCACAATTAACATGTGACTGCTTGTTGTGTTCAATTGCCCATTATGAACAAGCGAGAGGAACAGACATTTCTTTAATGTTATAACACAAAAAGAGCTAGACACCATTACTAAAGGGGCTGTAATCTTTTCATCTTCAGCATTTAACAGCTTGGGGGTTAGAGAAATAGGAAGCTGAAAAGTAGAATCCAAATCACCATCTGACCATCGCTAATTGGCACTTGAATATGATGCCATAAATGAACTGTTTAGCAAATTTTATACAGAAATATAATTTCAATTCTCTTGCTAAATAAAATTATCTCTTGCTAAACGTGGTCTCACTGCTTAATGGCATGTATATTGGTACCCTGCACTCAGGAGCAGCCCAGTGAACATGTGCACCGCAAGGCTTTAAAGCTGTACTGCTATGGAAGTGACATTTAGGTGGTGCTGTTGGTCTAACCTGCTGAGGGGCCCAAAGCAATATATGGGGGCTCCATCTGAAGGGCAATGAGAGAGGTTTTTACCATGAAAAAAGGCATAAATGCAGGGCCAACATTATGTTTATTGACCCTAGAACATCTCACAGAATAAAACCAGTGGCATATGCAGAGCAAACTTCATACTAAATGCTCCATAAAGCAGCACATGGAAAACCAAAGAACATACAGTCATTAAAGGAAGTGCTAGCATGTTGAAACATGTTATGTAGCTTTCAGAATCCAGCCCTGGTTTGTTTTGATGCAGATGTTACCACTGGCCAGGTTATTGAGACGCATTCTACAAACTATGAGCAGGCAGGACAAGCCCTAGTATGAAGACTGTCTCCTTCTCCTATTGCAGGGAGAGGAGGATGAGGGGTAGGGGAAAGGAGCACATTCCTCCCAGCAACCCTTTTTCTGCCTTTTTCTAGGGATGCACCAAATCCACAATTTGGGATTCGGCAGAATCCCTAAAACCTTCATGAAAGATTCAGCAGAATACTGAACAGAATCCGAACCCTAATTTGCATATGCAAATGTCTGCATATGCAAATTAGGGAGGGAAAGTTAAAAAGTGGGAACATCTTTCTTACTTCTTAGTTTTGTGACGAAAAGTCACATGATTTCTCTTCCTGTCCTAATTTACATATTTAAATTCAGATTCAGTTTAGCCAGGCACAAGGATGTGGCCCAATTCAAATCCCGCTGAAAAAGGCAGAATCCTGGATTCGGTGCATCCCTACATTTTGCTAACTGTGACCGATGAATTATTGTTTTATATAAGAACTAAAGCAAAGTTTATGATTGCAGTTGTACCTAAGGCTGTAGTTAAATGGAGGTACCCGTTGCTCCAAAAATCAACTTTACCAATATACTATTCATGTGACTCTTACTTGAGGTGTAGGCCCTTGGATAAGTTAGAGGCAGGGTGTTACTGAACTATACTGTGTAATTCAATAAATGGGCACCTGTGGTTTGTGAACTAACAATAAAGGCTTTATTAACTGGACTTACAAGAGAGTCTAAGAAAATTCAGCAGAAAATGTAGCATACAATTGGTCAGCATGAACTCACAATTATAGTCTCAAGTACTCAGTACTTTGCCCCTCAGGGTCAGACATTGAAAAGATGATTATTTCAACTTATTTCAAATGTGTCACCCTCAGTGGAACCTAGGCAATCTACATGAGTCCCTATGTCTGTGCACTTGGTCCCTACTCTAGGGTAGTGCACCCATGATTTTAATCCTTACTAATGGCAGCTCAATAGCTACCCTACTCCTATCTATCACACCAAATGTGGTCTATGACAGAGTATATCCTTACATTTCCTAAGCCCTGCTTAACTTACATTCCAGTCTAGTACCCTGCTCAGGAGGACTCTCAGGAGGACCCATAGATGTGTGTAATTCACCTTATATACTTTAGAACAGTGACACCCTCAGGCCTGTTCCTGAACTGAGCACCCTTTAACTCAGGAAAGGAAAAGTATTTCCCAGTTATGCTAAGGATCCATTTATCTGTCTAAACTTTAGATAATGCCCCACTTAGCTGGCCAAACCTTATGAGACTGTCTGAATAAAGGGCGACTATTTTATCAGTCCGCTACAAAATGATATATTCCATCAGTGTGTTCATTTTCTCTGTGTTTGCACTGATTATTTTACAGTCTGGGAAACTCTACACTTTACAATGCCCTATAAATACTAGCCAGTACTAGTGTCAGAAGAGATTAAGCAGAATTTCCTTTCCATATTAGAAATTGGTGGGTTTCCAGACACCTGCAAACCAAGCAAACCCCTTGCTTGACTATGCAATCATTTAATATATATGCATCACTTTAATACCAGTGGAAGATGATTACATACTATAATTCTTGCCACATGGAACAACACCTTATTGGAATACAGGCAAAGATATCCTGAATATGGGTTAATTAATTTACTGTGTCATTTTTGCCAAAAAAAATATCTGAACCATTATGGAAAAAAAACCACTGAACATTGTACTTGAATAATAATTGAAAAGTTTGGTTCATTCTAATAATCCATTTCAGCCAATTTACTGATCTGTTAATTGAAAGTAAAATTGGTTACTGGGAACAAGCTTTGCAAATGTTGTTACTTCACAACATTAGATATATCTGTTTTTTTTAAGCTCAATTTCTTTGCGATTATATAACTCCCATTTACACCTAGTTAACAATTTTGTATTTATTTAATAAATATTATTTTATTTAAGTTTATTTATGTTTACATGATTTTTTAGTAGACTTAAGGTACTTGATGGTAACTAAGCTGCATGAATCCATGTTGCAGGAAAAATCCTACTTTTTTATGTTCACGTTTTTTTATAATCCTTCAGGTATTAGGTTTAAGGAAAGACTTTTATTTGGAAAATCCCTGGTCTCAAACAACCTAGATGATAGTAGTTAGTAGGTACAACTACAACATAATCAATTCACCTTTTTAGATTCTTACCAGAATTTGATGGTTGAAACAATACGAGTTATGTGGGCTAAAGGCCTGGATTTGTGGCGAGAACACAGAGGCCCAGTGTCGCTAGATTTTAGGGGAGGCTAGCCCCTAAAATCTTGCCACATCCTCTGTACCAGCTCAAGTCTGTATGCGGAAATGCTCTGCCGCGTGTGTGTGCTAGTGAGATGGGGAGTGCTAGGGCCATCGGTGCTAGGGGTTGGCTAACCTCTAACAGATGTAGTTTACACAAGTTACTTTTAACAGCTAGATATTAGTTGACAGAAAGGGCTCTCTATTGCTCTGCATTAAATTATATGGTTAGATACCCTGGGACAAAACAGTGTTATCATTCTTGGTTCCATCACTATTCTATAGTAATATCTGTCTACCTTCATTACCGCAGGAGATACTGTTGCTAAGAATGTTAGAAAGCAGCAGGGAATGTGATTTTCACATCATCCATCTTTGCATAGTTAGATGCTTCATCAAACATTTATAAAGTAGATGAGCAGATAAAAATGAAAGCTTTCTTTGGGTGAAATTGCTGTAAACAATTGTATAGCAGCTGTACAAGAGCCTAGATACAGCTAAAATCTGGCATTGAAGAAACTTTGTATAATTATTTTTTTCTACAAGGGCAATCCACCAAGAGACCTACAGGTTAGATATGGCATCTCAAGGCAATTTTATGTCCCTGAGCATGCACATGGGCATTACAGAGTTGACATTATTATATTACTCCGATTCAGACCATATTTGAACATCTGCCTATCAAAGTAACACACTGCTTTTATAAAATATGTATATTTAGTTTACCACGTTTTGCTGTCCAACAGTTATCTTAACCACTCAAAACACAAATTAATGTAAAATAACTCAGAGTGGTCCATTGAGCACTTTTGCAATCTACATTAATTTTAGTGCTGGGGGAGGGGGGTTAGCAGTGTCCCAGTAAGGTAATAAGGATTTCATATTTGTGTCATATCAATTATCACAATGGCAATACAAATCAACCACTGTAAACCAATTTTGGTAGCTGAATGGCAGTCCAAATGTATTGTAAAGCCGTCATTTATTTGTTATTCTGTAATATGCTGCCAAGACTAAACTACCATTTGAAAATACAGATATTTATAGATTATATGTATATTCCTTGACATAGAAGTAGAATTCATATTCCTTCCTTTGACACTTCCAATGGATTTTTTGAGCTGTCAGATAGAACTATTAATATCCTATTTATAACATACGACTGTGTGGGAAGAGAAGCTGTGTACCGAGTTAAATTGTAGGAAAAAAGTATCATTGCACGGCTGCTTTTATTATTTTTTTTACATGATACCTTTTCTGTCAATAATGGCCATGTTATGGAGCATTCCCTCCTTCATTAGTCAAGCCTGCTATTGTCAAGATACAATAGGAAGGTAAAAATATAAGAAGCTTGAGTATACAGTGTACAGAATTCCCAATTATTCATTTACTGGAATTAATTTTTTTCCTAATTACAAATACAAATTGTGATATAATAGTAGAGTGGTCGTCCTTCTTAAATTGAACTTTTAGCATGGTGTAGACAGCAGAGGATTTTTTGTGGACATGTTATTGGAGTTCTATTTAGACTCTGGACTATTCTGGAATTATTGTGAGTTGAAGTCCACTTATTTCTATGGGAATCCTTTTATACACTTTGCATTTTCCTGGCTGGCCACTCCACTCATAGAACTTTTTATACAGGAGTAATTGTTTTTCTAGCAACTCTATCCAGTGCGGTGTATGCATGAATACAGCTAATCATTAGGGGGCTGATTTAAGAATGCATGAGAGCTCCTATACACATGCATGGTTTCTTCATTTGAATACCTCAGCTTCCTGACAATCGTTTCCCTCCCCCCTCCAAGCAGGTTTTTAAATATAAAAACCTTGCCACCTAAACGCTGCAAAGCTTTTTTATTTTCTTTTGTTGTGAAAAAGAAAACGATTATCTAGAAGCCACAGTATTCAAATGAAGAAGACGCCTCCCATGTCCCTCATCCAGCACAGGAATACAGTAATAATTCAAAGAGTAACCTTGGACAAAGATATAGTTCTGGGTGCATGACGTATTTGTTTGTAGACCATTTTTTTGTTAGAGAGATAAATGGCACACCATATGAGAAGTTAAAACGTAATCTTTATTACATATTAGTGAAAACTATGTTATGCCCCAAGGTTTTATTTTTTATTGAATAGGCTTTTTCCAATCTCCTGAGTTGAGATAAGAAACGCTTTCAGATTCTTATGTCAACTGAACAGATAACTGTAACTTTTGTTGTCACCAACTTTATTAAGTGTCCACTTATTGTTTCTAAGTAAGTTACATGGTATGAGAAGGATTCACTTTCATCAGTGGGAGAACATACCATTCTCCAGCACAACAACATTATAAGTGGCACAAATGGCTGATAGTTCTAATGGTAATTGTGTTTATCAAATTATACTGCTTTAGGTTATGCCCTTTTCAACGGATCCCCCCCCCTTACTGCCAATTTTGCCCAGTTTAAATTTTAATGGCTGCTCAGCAGCATCTGTTTATCTAGACAAATACAAGAGGTCCTCTGCACTCAACCCATTATCAATATATTAAGGACATTGAAACATTTTGTGCCTTAAACTACTAAAAATGGCTTACTCATTAAACAAACAGGGATTGTTTGTCCATATATTGCAGTATATTTAAGATGGCCAACTACGTCAAAGTCATCCCTGGTGTGGCCAGTTCCTACACTCAGCTTGCATCTGATTCATTAAGAATTCTATTGCTTTATTATACATTTTATGAAGGGACTAAGTTTTACCTTGAACTTACTTGCTGCTTTCAAAGTAAAACTCCCAAACTTGGTTGCATTTTCATTGGCCACCAGTGGGAACACCTGACTATAGCTGGGAAGGATGGGAGCTACAACATGGAGCTGGTCACTGCTCCTGTATAAATTATAACAAACAAGGGAAAGTTGTGCTCACCACTTTTTTTTAAAACTATTAAGCATTAAGGAGTGCAATGAGGTTGTAACCACAAAATTCACATAGACAAATACAAGAGGTCCTCTGCACTCAGCCCATTAGGATATGCCCCTAAGTCTTTAATTACCCCTCGAGTCAGTGCAGCGGAGCTCACAGGGCCCATCTTCACCACTTCGGGAGTCTTCAGTAAGTAAGCGGCATATCGGAGCATGCACAGTTGTAGCAATATCCTGGTCCCGAACAACTGCGCATGAGCTGAAAGACACAGAAAATAACGAAGGGACCCAAAGATTACCAAAGCGCCAGAAGATGGTGCCTGTGAGCTCCGCTATGCTGATTCTGCATCGAGGGGTATTTAAAGACATAGGGGCATTTACAGGTATTAACACCTGTGTGGGGGGAACGAGGGGACTATGGAGGGTAGGGGTTTTCATTAGTTTGGGTGTTTGCTTCTGCTTTAAGCTACTAAAAATGCCTTACCCTTTAAACAAAACAGGGATTATTTGTCCATACATTGCAATATATTTAAGAAGGCCAACTATGTCAAAGTCATCCCCGGTATGGCCAGTTCCTACACTCACTTTCATCTGATTCATTAAGAATTCTATTGCTTCATTATACATTTTACAAAGGGACTAAGTTTTACCCACAACTTACTAGCTGCTTTCAAAGTAAAACTCCCAAACTTTGTTGCCCTTTTATTAGACACCAGTGGGATCACCGGACTTTAGCTGGAAAGGATGGGGCTACAACATTGCTCCTGTATAAATTATAACAAACAAGGGAAAGTTCTTCTCACCACTTATTTTTAAAATCATTAAGCAGGGGTGCAATGAGGCTGTGACCACAATATTCACAGACAAATACAAGAGGTTCTCTGCTCTCAACCCATTATCAATATATTAAGGATATTGAAACACTTTGTGCCTTAAGTTACTAAAAATGCCTTACCCTTTAAACAAATCAGGGATTGTTTGTCCAAATATTGCAATATATTTAAGCTGGCCATCTACGTCAAAGTCATCCCCGGTGTGGCCAGTTCCTACATTCAACTTAAATCTGTTTACCACTACTATATCAGGACCAATGAATTTGACCAATTACTTCATGCAAATATTTTATAGTATTTCTCAGATTCAGCATACAAACTGAGCGTCACATGCACACGTCTATTGCCCCTGTTGATCTGAATAAGTGGTTGTTACCTAACACACACATGGGTTTCTATAGAGAGTGTTCTTCTCCAACCCAATCATCACTTATATAAAATTACCTGGAATAAGTTGTTTATTACTAACCTATATATTGAAGAGAAGAGCTTGGAGGACCATGGGCCAGGTATGTTCCTTTTAAGAGATGTTTATAGTCTTCATAGACCTCTTTTATATATTGTGTTTTGTCATTCTTTTCCAGAGTGCAAGTTCACCTGCACCAGTGGCAAATGCTTGTATCTTGGTTCCCTGATCTGTAACCAACTGAATGATTGCGGGGATAACAGCGATGAAGAAAATTGCCCCCTAATGACAGAACATCCTTCTCCAGGTATAGGTATTTTGTGTTCATTTGGTTCCATTTGGTATTTATCAAATGCATAGTGATAATACTTTACAACAGTATTTTTTGGGGTGTTATTGTGCATCATTTCCAGTTGAAGTTTTACAAAGTATGGAAGACCAGTTTTATTTATTTATTTCAATGTATTTTTCAAATATTTATAAGATTCAGGCATAGTTTTAATATCAAACTTTAATATTGAAATGAAAATGAAAATGAAAACAGCAAATTCATTGATTATGTATTTTTCAACGGAATATATAATTTGAGCATCATTTAATCAGAGTTTGCCGTGATAATTTTACTCTCTGAGATCAGTAGCAGTTTGGCAGTACCCTATGCCTCAACAAAGTTCAGGCTTCCAGACACTATGGTATAAGCTAGTGATCAGTACCAGGCTAGAAGGTATAAGCATGGGTGCCTGCTTGCCTGCCCTGACCTGCTGGCCAACAACATTCCTTGCTGTACCTGACACTCTCCACCATATCACACTACACCACTCTCTCCTTCATCCTATTTTCCCATCCCATCACTATGGTTGCTCCCCCATTCCATGCCTCTTCTACCTACCCTAGTTCCTGCCCTGGAAGTGACTCTTAAAGACAGATTGTTCTCACTTGGTTCTCACAGACATGGACATAATCATGTCTCCTTTGTGTCTGTCATTAATATTATCTGTTATCACATTTCACATAAATACATATACTCCAGGGGCATAAACTCCAGATGACAAAATGTCCATTGTGCTATTGCCCTTTGTCAAAATGTGCTTTAGCATTACGACAACAATTTTGGTTATATCAGGGAGAAAGGTTTTACAATTTATTTAGAACATACTGTACATCCCTAATGATTTTCTAGGTATGTTCTTGCAGAAGCATTTCACTCATTCTGATTCCCTCATTAACTAAGTGCAACCGCAGTTACAGTCTTGCAACCTGAGAATCAACTCTTGGCGTAATAGCGTAAAGCACCATGTGTCCCGCCAGTGATGTAGCACACTTGTGCTGAAAGAATCATACACAGACGTCTGACACGTCTGAAAGATTATCAGCACAATTGCGCACGTTTCAAACATCGGATTTTCCATTCTGCATTTGAGCTCCTAAATGGGTCCAAATGTTGCTTCTCCTTGTGCATCTTACAGTGCATTGGTTTATTTCCAAGGATTTCAGTTCCCTCACTATCCACCAATCTGTTGAAAATCAACAAAATGGTCCCTTGGTTAGGATACAGAATATTTCCTGCTGTAGGAAGAGATACATTATTTAGTGCAGAGCAAAGGCAGAGTTGCTCAGCAGACAATGAGAAGAAGTAGGCCCTTGCTTGCTGTATTTCTCTTGCACAGGCTGCTCGTTGTCTTTTCCCCTTTGTAAAGCACTTTGCTGGATGACTGCTCCTACTGAGACAATTTTGTAAGATGTAAATGCGTCTCCTCCACTGTTTTCTTGGAAATGAAATTCCTCCTGGACTTGCTATTTATAGATGAACTTTATTTGATCCTGAAGCTGTTGGTTTTACCTCAGCGGCTTGAAGAAGAAAAAAAATCGATAAACTTCAACTTCAAGCAGAAATGGATTTTAGTGAAATGCTGTTGTGGATTTTCTCACATCTGCTCTTCCTAATGAAAAGTCACTTTGACTATATGGATTTTAAATGTAGGATAAGTGCAGAAAGCATAACTTTTGTTTTTCCCTTTATTTATTTTGCATCTGACTGCTGAAAGGCAAAAGTGGTTACTTGTCAAGTGCGTTATTAACCTTAAAGTGGAGCTTTGAACATTAACTGTAGTGTGAGTAATAGTATTTTGACTGCTGGCAACTGCCTTAAATTAAAGATACAGGGATAAAAAAAAGTAATGCTCAAAAGTATTAAAGTGATGCATTTTGCTGCCAACTGTACAAACTAAAAAAAAAAACAACAACAAAACTTTAAATATTAACAGCTACCCAATGTCCTCTTGTCATGGGCAAGTTTGTTATCCCTAGTTATCTAGGAATTCACAATATAATTGTATTTTATGTGGGAGATTACGTGTATTGTGTTACAGGATGCAAGGGGTTAAATTAGTCAGTTAGGGTAAGACTACACAGGAGATTTTGTTCAAATTCTATGCGTCATATTTTATCTGATCTTGCCATGCAACACCACATAACAGGAAACGAAGAATTGAGGAAACGGCACACAGAATAGAATGCAAAAGGGGATATACCCCTATGGATTTATTGTGTCAAACAGCACAACGTTTCGGGGGCAGGCCCCTTCGTCAGGTGATATGATCATATCACCTGACGAAGGGGCCTGCCCCCGAAACGTTGTGCTGTTTGACACAATAAATCCATAGGGGTATATCCCCTTTTGCATTCTATTCTGTGTGCCGTTTCCTCAATTCTTCGTTTCCTGTGAACCCAGGGGAGTGCCGTCTCCCTAGAGGACTGAGCACCAGATTATTGAATACGAGAAGGCCTGGGAGTGCATACAATTTCTACTTTGACACCACATAACAGCACAAGATTTGTAGGACCCTATGTAATATGACCCCCCCCCCCCAGATTTTAATGGTTTTAGAGATTTTTGAAACCATGACTAAACTCACAAACTCACAAACCCACAATTGTCATTGAATTTATTAAAAGTTCCAATTATAACAAGTACGTACAAAACAAAAAAAGCGCTGAACGATCTTAAAAAGTATACAGATACCTCAAAAAAATTTAACCTTTTTGGACAATTTATAATGAAAAAGAATCCAAAAAGCTCTAAAATTCGGACCCTTCAGTGTATTTTAAAAGGAAAAAAAAGTCAGTCAGACACCATCAGATTTTATCTCATTGAATAAAGAAGCAGCATGCAGAATTCGCTTCCGGCAATCATGTCAGTCCCATTAAATTTTGCCCATGCGACTGCATCTGATCTGTTAATCCAGGGATCCCCAACCTTTGGAATCTGTGAGCAACATTCAGTAGTTAATGGAGTTGAGGAGCAACACAAGCATGAAAAATATTCCTGGGGTGCCAAATAAGTGCTGTGATTGGCCATTTAGTAGTCCCTATGTGGATTGTCAACCTACATTGAGGCTTTGTTTGGCAGTACACCTTGTTTTTATACAACCAAAACTTGTCTCCAAGCCTGGAATTCAAAAATAAGCTCCTGCTTTGAGGCCACTGGGAGCAACATCCAAGGGGTTGGAGAGCAACATGTTGCTCACGAGCTACTGGTTGGGGATCACTGTGTTAATCCAACACCATCCTACAAAATCTCCTGGGAATCTCCTCGATTCGTACGATTCTCAGATCATGTGTGGAGTGTCCCGACATTTATCTTCCCATTGCCATGCCAATCAGTCGTTCAGTCGATCGGACAGTTTAAAAGATTTCTGTCGGCTGACGATCATATCTCTGCATGTATTGCCGATCTTCAGTGAGAGACTATCACTGTTAGCTTTGTCGGACATAACTTTCGCACGATTGCTGTGGGGCAGAATATTGGCTGATCTGTTCTTTACTGCTTTGTTTGATCTGAATGGTTAGTGGCAGTTCGGGAGATGAGGACGTACGATCATTTGTCCGATATTGCAGGGAAATCTTTGCATCTATGACCTGAATCGGCAGCTAAAATTCGCCCATGTTTGGCCACTTTTAGTATTGCTGCAGCTAAGGCACTGGTGATTTGAGATCCTTTTCAGTCTGGTGAACAGGCTATTATTACACTATAAATTCCTTTTGTGCACTTCCTTGTAGCTTGTCTACTAGTACTGGTGCCATTCTGTCTGTTCAATCTAACACTTTTCAGTGTGGGATTATTTGTTGGCTATACCTTGTCTGTTGCTTCACTCATAGAGTTTAGAAAGGGCATCAGAATACAGGTATGAAATAGTTTCCTATTGCTGAGGGGAGAGAAAAGAGAGTTAGAAATACAATCGAAAAGTTAGGGAGTTTGTTCTAAGAGAGAGGTGGGTAATATTAGGACTGACATAATGGTTTTAATCTGTTTTTGGAATTTGAAACCACCCTAAGGAAAATTAACTATGTTTTGGTACCGATAAAAGGCCAGTGACCAACATTCACATTGCTGAAAAGAATTACTGATTACTGATAAGTCTTGTTACATCTCTGCTGCCTATACAGGTGTAAGTAGTGGCAATAACTGGCAAATCTTTGCATTTATTAATTTATGTATCATAGGTCTTCTACCATCTTACTGAAATATTTGCATTTAGCTTTTTCGGGTGATTGAAATGAGAAGTCTTTGATTTCTGAGAAGTACTGTACTGTTGTAGCTCAGTAGGAAAAACTCCTCATTTAAAAGGGGACCACAGCTGCAGTTGCAGACATTCCACACATTGGTTCCTTATATGTTGCCTCTTCCCCTTGCTAATCTGGAGGAATTTTATTGCAAAAACAGATTTGGTAAAGAATAAAAATATATTATTTTAGTGTATTATTATTAGTAAAGAACACAGCTTACTGGCTAAACAAAACATTCCTTCTCTACATACTCATTGTGTTATATACAGTGTAAGCCATATTGATTTACCATTCAGTCGCCACCCGCCATACTAGTGATAGAGGGTCCATAATGTTAATAAAAATTAACATTTTTTTGCCTTTAAGAATGTATTCATCATTCAGATTAGCAAGTAACCCCTTTATTCTCTGTTCTTATTCTCTGTAGCCCTTTGGAAACCTAAAGGTTGCAGCAGCTAGGGATGTAGCGAACTGTTCGCCGGCGAACTAGTTCGCGCGAACTTTGACTGTTCGCGTCCGCTGCAAGTTCGCGAACGTCGCGCGACGTTCGCCAATAGGCATTCGCGTCAAAATCGTTCGACCATTCGACCATTCGATCGCTAAAATCGAACGATTTTCGTTCGATTCGAACGAAAATCGTTCGATCGAACGATTAAAATCCTTCGATCGTTCGAATCGAACGATTTTCGGATGTTCAAAGTTCGCGAACAGTTCGCGAACTGTTCGCATTTTTTGCCGGTGTTCGCGAACGGCGTTCGCGAACACATACTCGGCGGTTCGCTACATCCCTAGCAGCAGCCCATGGATCGCCCCTGTATACAGTTATGTGTAGACACCATTACATTATGTTGGTTTTGCCAGAGCATGTGTTGTCTAGCCCTAACTGTATATTCCCCCAAGGGACTTTTGCTATGGAATATCTGAGCAGATATAACACATATCAAATGAAACACCAGGAGACCAATGTCTCACATTTTCAGTTTCTTAGAAAGCAGCATATAAAATGTAGGTCATACCATTATGTCTGATGAAGGTGAGAACTGTCTCTGAATAGCTCCTATAGCTGTACCCTGCCAGACTTGTACTATGCAAATTTTACAGTTGGGTATACTAATGGGTTTAAGTGATCATGTTGTATGTGTGTGTTCATTTAACCGGGCAGAATATAGATGACATGTTCTTTTGCTTGTTAATGATTAAAGTTATTTCATATAGTATTTCAAAATCCTCTGGAGACAAGAGCTGACAAGTCTATGAATGCATTAAATATATGTTTCACTGGGAGTTCAGACGGTGGCATACTCCGTCCTCCTACCGAGTTTACGTGGCCAGCTCTCCACTCACTTTCATAATAAAAAAGAACAGACCTGCTTTTATGTATTTAAAATTGGTAATGTATTTATAAAGCAGAATTATGACCTGAAAGAGAGAAAATAAAAATGTGTCTCCTTCGCAGATTCAGTTAATCACAGAGAAAAGCTATGGTAAGCCTTATGGTAATCTGAGGGATAAAAGCAAAATGCTGATAATGAATATTATATGTATCATGTTTTTGAACAGGCAAAGGAGCTAATAATTTTCAAGTCTGCAGAATGTTATTGGATCTTAATGTCATGGAGCAAATATTTCAGGCCACACAGAATTAGATCCAGTTTGTGAACAAAGTGGTTTCAGGTTTCCTTTAGCGAATGTTTTCTTAACTAAAGTTTACAAACTGGTACCTTCACAATTCAAATGTGGAAAAAGTATGGGATCTGTTATCCAGAATGCTCAGGACCAGATAACGGATCTTTCTGGAATATGGATCTCCATACCTTAAGGATAAGGAAAGGCTAAACACAATAAGGAGTGTCGGGAAAGGCGTACCTAATTGCAGGCTAATAGTGGAGTAAGTACACATCCGATGTCTTATAGGGACGGTTTTTTTCCCTTGGAGCTGGCTGTCTCTCAAAAACCAACACAGCTATGTCCACCCTCCTCGCACATGTGCAAATGAACGGAAACGATGTTCACATGTTTTGGTCCCTTTAGAAATGGGGAGAAATTATTGCCTTTACAGAAGGTATTTCAACACAAAAAAGTTAATGATCTTGGAGAGGGGAATGGGACTATTGAAATGATCGATTTAGTAAAACTGAGCTTTACTTGTCCTTTAAGACTAATAGGCTGGTTTTGCTGCCAATAAGGATTAATTATATCTTAGTTTGGATCAAGTACAAGCTACTGTTTTATTATTACTACAGAGAAAAAGCAAATCATTTTTAAAAATTTGGATTATTTGTTAAAATGGAATTTATGGGAGATGACTTTCCCGTAATTTGACATTTTCAGAATAAGGGGTTCCTGGATAATGGATTCCATACATGTACTACCATGCAAGCTACAATTAAAACTATTGTAAAAAAAAAGTATGTTTAATTGTTTTCTTCCATTTCACCTTTCTGTTTAAAACTTTTATACTATATTTTACATGCTGCAAAAGTATGTTCTGCCTATTATTCATTTATGTGATAAAGAGCATAACGCATGCAAGTAATATTGCACCAGCCCAGTTGTGTAAAATTCACTCATTTGTGAATCTGTTTTTAAAAAAGAGGTTCTGGGGAGCTTAGTTGGAATAAAGTTCTCAAGCTGTAGTCCTTAATGAAGAAAAGACTCTGATTAAGTAGCTATTCAAGAGATTAAAAAATGCCAGAAAATCAATAGAAGCCTTAAAGTAATGTGGAAGAACGAAATATGCTGAAAGTAACACACTGTGAGAACTTACCCTGGTGGTCTAGTGGGGCAGCAGGGACACCCACAGCCTCAGTTTGTTCTGCACGCCGATGTGCTTTGTTCATCCGTACGGTCGGGTGTGCAGGCCGCTTCCGGGTTAAGTGCGCCGGTTCCGTGACGTCACTGCGCATTGGCGTGAATTATTTTCTGATCTTGCCTGTCCCTGGTTTTCATCCTATCTGCTGACTGTCCTGATTATTGCCCGTTTTGACTACTCTCTTGGATTTTCCCTGGTACTGCGATATTGTTGTGTTTTGACCCGGCCTGTGACCCCGACTATTCTCTAGCCTTGGGGTTAGTTCTGGGATTTGGGATTCCAATCGTAAAACACGCATATTTTAGCTGGAATATAAAACTTGACAATTTGGTTATACAGATTTATTGCTTCAGTGTCTTTTTGTAGCAAATTTTTGCTTTATGGATAGGGTGTCATGAATGGCAAACACCTTCCCCAGGGGAGTGACTGGATTCCTGTCTTGGCTTGATCTTCTGCATATAACAGCCACCTTTGGCTTTGGGCCTTTCCCTCAGATACTCGGGTGCCACCAGGACTTACAGCACAATAATAAAGGAGCCCCACAGGGGCAGGCATGGGGGTCTAACATATAGTCTAGGGAAGGAACAGGTAAGGAAGAAGCAGGTAAGGAAGGAGCAGGATGTAGTCAGACAGGCCTGGTCAGAACCAGATAACAGGAGTAGAATCACAAGGCAATGAATGAACAAGGCAGGGCCAGAACCAGGAAGTCAAACAGGGAACAGGAGCAGTAGCAGGAGTCAAAGGACCAACAATTACCAGGAACAGAGCATATAGGAACAAGCAAGCTTGACCTATAACGGGCAGTGAGACAATGCACAGCAGGGCTAATGGCTTACACAGATCACCTGTGGCCAGTAGGGCAACAGGCAGGGTTGGACTGGTGGGGTCAGGTCCCACCGTGGGCTGACACATCAGGACCCCAACCCCCAGCAGCAGGGCCCCCCGCCACCCCAGTCACAGTGCTCCCTCTGTCCCTCTCACCCCCCCCATCTGTACGTACCTGCTACGCGTATCTAATCCAAGTCAGAATCCCTGGTTCAAAAGCGAGAGGGAGTAGAGTGCATCTGTAGTTACTGGTTGCCGGAGGTAAAGCCTAACCTTACACGATCGGGCGGAGGGAGACCAGGAACACCGGGGTTGGTTCAACGGGGCCCACGAGGGCTGGGGTCCACCGGGTATTTTCCCTGTGTCCCGCTGGCCCAGTCCAACACTGCTACTGAAAAATACCTTACCCTTTAAACAAAACAGGGATTGTTTGTCCATATATTGCAATATATTTAAGCTGGCCAACTACGTCAAAGTCATCCCATATCTGGCCAGTCCTATGCTCAATTTTCATCTGATTCATTAAGAATTCTATGGTTTAATTATACATTTTATAAAATGGACGAATACGTTTTACCTGCAACTTACTAGTTCTACAGGAGCAGTGACCAGCTCCATGTTGTAGCTCCCACCCTCTCCAACTATAGTCAGGTGATCCCACTGGTGTCTAATAAAAGGGCAGCCAAGTTTGGGAGTTTTTACTTTGAAAGCAGCTAGTAAGTTGCAGGTAAAACGTATTCGTCCCTTTTATAAAATGTATAATTAAACCATAGAATTCTTAATGAATCAGATGAAAATTAAGCGTAGGACTGGCCAGATATGGGATGACTTTGACGTAGTTGGCCAGCTTAAATATATTGCAATATATGGACAAACAATCCCTGTTTTGTTTAAAGGGTAAGGCATTTTTCAGTAGCAGTATGCACAAAATGTCTCTGTCTTAAATATATTGATAATGGGTTGAGTGCAGAGGAATCTTGTCTATATGTCTATATGTATTTTGTGGTCACACCCTCATTGCACCCCCGCCTAATGATTTTAAAAACTAGTGGTGAGCACAACTTTCCCTTGTTTGTTCCAGTCCAACACTGGCAACAGGTGAGACAAGCCATGACTACTTACAATTACAGTGATAGCAGTGAACCAGGCCCTTACCTGTCTGCTTGTATAAAGTAGAGATAATGCAGACAGCATAGCCACCGCAGGCAAGTGGAACCCTGGATTTTCTACCTGGGCAATGGCAGGAGTAGAAACAGGGTTTTTGTAGCTTTTTGTATTATGCCTATTCACAAGGCACAATAAAAATGCTGACAGTTCATAAATAGGGGCCGACAAACTTCTTCTCCCAGTACATTTTCCCGGCAAACTTTCTCCATAAATAAAAAAAATCTTCATTCACTACTGCGCATAATTTTTGTAATGTTTTGGTAATATTTTGTGGTCGGAATACACTATGCACTAATTTTTTGGTATTTAGTTACTAGATTGGTATGACAAATAGCTTTCTCTACTTTGCTTTTGTTGAAATGATTTGGTAAAGTATTTTAGGAAGGATAAACCCAGTGGGCTTACGTCTTTTTCAACCTTTGCCATTCTGTTGTATTTAATGGGCAAAATAGTATTCATGTTTAGTTGGAATTTGACCACTCATTTATTCTATTCACTCCTCCAAAATGATGGATCCGGAAGATGGAAATATTTTGTGGTTGAAGGTGAAAATCATTTGTATCATGTCTTCCACGTCTAAAGCAGAATGTGTCATTCTTTCCAATGATGTTTCATTCATGGGCAGTTTGATTCATATGAATTTATGATTCATATGATTTTATTATTTGCTGTGCTGCAGAAAAAGTAAGAGGCAGATTTATCAGAGTTTGAGGAGAAAAGAATGCCATTGTGGCAAAAAATTGTGGGAAAAAATTCCAACAACACTTATACAACTTTTATGCAACTACGTTTTTTTTATTCTTGAGTACTAGTTTTAATAAGAAACTCAAACGGAATAGTCTGAAAAAAGTTGCACACAAAGAAAAATTGGTGTTACATTTATTTTCAATGATGATAAAAAATCTCGACTGGCTTTGTCAACTTGGAAAAAATCAGCAGAATAAAGATATTTGAAACTTTGTTTGACAATTCCCATTGACCTCTATAGAAACGTGGCAGCTTTCACTTGCTTTGTTTTTTATACAAATGATCACATGCTTTTCTTTAATGAATTGCAACTCTTCGAGTTTTCAAAAACTCTGCATTTCAAAAACGTTGTATTTCATTCTCAAGTTGTGGAATAAAACAATCTAAAAAATGAGAAGTTACTAACAAATCTGGAAATAGTGCTTTGCATGATAACTAAGGTGCACTAAGTTTAGTATACAGTATATTCATAATTAGAGGCATATTATCAGCAGTCTTAGTTTAGTGGTTTTTGAAGCCACAACTAAACTCTAAAACCACAAGTAGTGATGGGCGAATTTGGGGCGTTTGCTTCGCTGAAAAATCGGCGAAACGGCAAAAAAATTGTGAAACGGCAAAAAATTTGTGAAACAGCGCCGGCATCTCATTTTTGATGCCGGTGTCTCATTTTTGACGCCAGATTGTCGCATAATAAATGCCAAAAGAGCTGCTGATCAAAAAGCCTGATCCAAAAAAGTTGTGGTTTAATAAATCAGTCCCTAGCTGTTATCATTAAAGTGATACTGACATTAAAAATTTTATTTTCAAAATATCAATCTACATTAAAAGTTACCTATAGGTCATGCTGATCATTTTTCACTCATCGTTCTGATTTTGTAAGTAATTATTACTTGAAGTTTCTTAACCTGACTGTTTTGCCAGCCTGAGTTTCTAATGCTAACGGACTCCTGCTACACAAATATGGCAGCCCCCTCATACATGGGGGTAAGAAATGTAATGTAAAAGCATCAGGCAAATACTTTTATGGCAAAATGATAAATAGCATTCAAAGGCAATGTTATTATAGATATAAGAAAAGATTATTTTCTGGTGTCAATATCTCTTTAAGAAACTGTAGCACCCAAATATGTAAACTTGACATGTCCATAGAAATCTGCCACCTGTAGAGTGGTGGAACTGGAAAAGCTGATATAGGAAGGTCTCATATAAGGGTAAGATCATACTGGGAGATTCAGCGACTAATTGCCTCTTCTTTGGGGCGTCTAATCTCTCCGAACTGCTTCCCCCTGTCTTCCGCCTGCTAGAATGAAAAATCAAAGTCGCCTGAAGTTGCCTCACTTCGGAAAACGAAGCAATGCGAGTGCCATCCCGCAGGCGATTTTCCATTCTAGCAGGCGGAAGACAGGGGGAAGCAGTTCGGGGAAATTAGACGCCCCAAAGAAGAGGCAATTAGTAGCCGAGTGACTAAATCTCCCCGAATCTCCCAGTGTGACCTTACCCTAACAATACAATGTGATTCAAAGGGATGATGATAATCTCTTTTGATATCCAAATCCCAAACAAGTTCAACATATTGTGAGCCAAATAATCTAATTAACCCTCTAGAAAGCCATTTTAGAAAAATCCAGAATATCCTGAGAACTAATGTGGGATAGGCAGTGCGCCATCTGTACAGCTATGCAGAAATTCCTTTAGTAAAATGACCTGAAACAGGCTTATTTCATTATACAGTATGTGATCTATCTTTTCCTTTGTACATTGCAGCTCTGTTTCTTAATGAATTGCTACACATAGAACAGGCTCTATGGATTTACAGTACATGGCAATGATTAATGATAATGAGGGGTCTAGCATACATTGCCACACCAGAACAGTAGACAGAAAATATCACGTTCATCAAAAAATTTGCAGTCCACCCAAAATCTGACACTTTACATTACTTACATTATCTCTGCGAATCCTGAAGCCTTTTAGGCTTGTTTATGTAAATAAACAATGAGAAGAAAAATGCACTGTAATCTAACAGGAGCTATTATTTCTGATCTGTTTCCCCACAGTATATTGTATTTGCATACACCTCTGTCTGTATAACATTTCCATAGGTCTCTTTCAGGAAACTGCTTCAGCAGAGGCTTGGTGTCTGTTTCCAGCATAGATTGTAGTTAAAAGCCCTCGGGCCATGAACAGATTAAACAATATTTATATAGAAACATGGAAATAATGAGGTAAAAATGTGTATTTGATGAATAATTGCTTCTTTACAAGGCCTGTAATTATGTTCTATCTTCTTTGGTGGTCCATAAAGGAGAATCCCATCACCCAGTGTCATGGCAATTCATTTCTTTTTTTTTCACTGATAATGATTATGGGGCTCCAGGGGGACCTCTCTGATATTCAGTGTGTTAATCTCGTGCCCGAAGAATCAATAGAGAGCAGATGTTGCAGCAGGTCTGGTAGCTTTGTAGTTATGCTGAAACTAGACTTGCAATTGTTAACTGTCATGTAGCCAGACACTGTCACAGTATTATGCTTAGCTCAGATTTGAATATATTTGCTGCAGATTGAAGCAAATTCCTAAATGTCTGATGGACACATAACATGTCCGAGCTCAATGGAGAAAAAAGATGGGTTTGATGCCTTAATTAAGACAAATGTGGCAATGCTTTGCTGTTGATAATATGTAACTCTTGATTACTTGTTTATTTCTTTGTAGAACCAAAACTCCAATAAAAAGTTAAAAAAAAAAAAAGAATGTCATATATACAGATGAAGCCACTTGGATTTGTGAGTTAAATGCGTCATGACTCAGAGTTAATTGAAGAAACTGTGTTATCTAAAGTTATCTTAACTCATTTAATGCATTTAACCTTTTCATTAGCATACCAAAGCACCATTGTTCACAATGGTGAATGCTTTAATTAGATGGGATGTTGTGACACAGTTTTCTGTGTTAAATGAGATAAATGGGATATCTGTGTTTAGTTATTCTGTGTCAAACAGACAAACCAAAGTGGCTGCATCTGTAGCAAGGCACTCACAGGACTGTAAAATATGGTTATCCTTTTATACAGCCAGAATGCTTGGGACCTGGGGTTTCCAAATAAGGGGTCATTCAATTATTTGAATTGCCATGTGTCTTCTAATAAATCATTCAAACATTAATTAAACCCAACAGGATTGTTTTTCCTCTAACATATCCATCACATTTTAGTACAAGGCACTGTTATATCATTACAGAGAAATATCATTTTAAAAAATGTGAATTATCTGATTAAAATGGGAGATGTCCTTTCTATAATTCAGAGTTTTCTAGTTAACAGGCCTCTGGATAATGAATCCCATACCTGTACAGTAGAAGAGGTCACACTCTTGTATGACCTGGGTATTCAGGCATAATGTATCTAAAAACAAAAAGTAATTATTTTGTGCATTCAACATAGGGTTGACACCTTTCACCGCAGGTAACTCTGGGTGGGGCTATGGTATAATGGGGGTGGTCCAATGATGTGGTGAGGCGGGTCATTTGCGGGCAATGAATATGATTGGCAATTGGCTGATCGTGCATTAACCGCAAGGAATCCTGACTGGTTTTCCTAATTTGGAATATAATATATATGACTATGAAGATTTTCATTCATCCAGGTCATGGTATATCTAGTATAGGTAAATTTTAAAACATCTGGACTTGCTGAGTAATCAATGAACATGTTTCACAACTCATCCGAGCAGCTTCTTCAGTTCAACTGACTGGTGTGGGAAGTTCTCGGCATATAAACTCTTCCACTAATCCACTCACAATGGCACATTATAACTCTTCAAAGAGTTGACATCTGAAGAAATTCATTGCCATTGAATTGCCATTCATTTTGGAGAGAATACTCTAAAACTGGTTCGGGAATATGAAAGAACACTAAGGGGCCGATTCACTAAGGGTCGAATATCGAGGGTTAATTAACCCTCGATATTCGACTAGGAACTAAAATCCTTCGACTTCGAATATCGAAGTCAAAGGATTTAGCGCAGATAAAGATAAAGATGAAGATAATTCCTTCGATCGAACGGTTAAATCCTTCGATCGAACGGTTAAATCCATCGAATCGAACGATTCGAAGGATTTAAATCCAACGATCGAAGGAATATCCTTCAATCAAAAAAAGTTAGCCAAGCCTATGGGGACCTTCCCCATAGGCTAACATTGACTTCAGTAGCTTTTAGATGGCGAACTAGGGGGTCGAAGATTTTTTTAAAGAGACAGTACTTCGACTATCGAATGGTCGAATAGTCAAACGATTTTTACTTCGAATCCTTCGATAGTCGTAGTCGAAGGTCGAAGTAGCCCATTCGATGGTCGAAGTAGCCCAAAAAAACCTTCGAAATTCGAAGTATTTTAACTTCGAATCCTTCATTCGAAGTTAGTGAATCGGCCCCTAAAACTGGTTCGGGAATATGAAAAAACAGCAAGAAAAGTGGCGGGCTATCGAAACCATCTACGCTTTAATCCCAGATGCCGACATCTCACCCAGAAGCCGACTCTCACCCCTTGTAGCCTACGTCTGGGTTCCACCGTAAAAATTCACAGAGCCAACAAGATTTTACAAAAAGCCCAAAACATCTACTAAATGAATGGGTCAGACAGATCAACTTTACCATTGATGCCCTTAAGCATAAAGTTGAACATCTGAAACTGAGTCTGGCAAAAAAGGGTGGTTGTGTTTGTTGAACGTGCACAGATTGCCCAACGCATTAAGAGTAAGGAGCGACAAATAAGCAAATTCACCATGTTACTGTCACGAAGCAGCAGTTGGAAAAGGACTGAAGAACTAACCTGGAGGCAGAAAGAACACCAAAGACACTTGGGTTATGAACCTATCAGAGATGGTACTAACTCAGCCGGAAAAGGAATTGCTAGCCAAGGGGTTAAACTATGCAGTGACACCACAACACATCCCAGTAGTTGAACTCATCACAGCCACAGAATCTGCTATCAAAAATAATCACTTGAAAAAGGAAGAAGCGGAACAACTCCGGCTAAAAGTGTCAGCTGCTTTGTCAAGTGCCAGTACACCTCCCTCTAACCTTACTACACAAGAAAAGGAGAAAGCCATTTCTATTTTATATGTGTTTTTCTTATATTTCACCTTCTAAAGCAGCTCTTGGAGCGGAGGGGGGGGGGTCGCCGACCATGTAAACTCTTCTAAATTGATACATTTAGTTGATACATTTCATATATTTGTTCCTGCTGAGCAGAATCTCTGAGATTCATTACAGGCAGCTGTTCGAATTGATACAATAGTTGCTAATACTCCATAGATGCTGCTAAGAAATGTACCAACTAAATTTTGGAAAATTGTAACAGTTTAGAGTCTGCACCTGAATTACTGAGCTGCCACCAGACACCAGACACAGGAACATTCAACTTTAAACATTAAACAGTAAAACAGTAAAAAATAAATAATGGAAAGCAATTGAAAAAAGTCTTTATTTCTGTGGAGCAATCTGAAAACAACTGAACTGAAAAAAGTGTTTGGAAGGTGAACAACCCCTTTATGATAATTAATCAGAACATTTTAATTAATATTAACTAAACCAGAATAAATCCAGGTAGAGGGCACAATAATTGTTTTTCCATCTGTAACATATTGTAGGCAAATCAGTCCTATTGGGTTTATTTAATGTTTAAATAATTTTTAGCAGACTTAAGGTATGGAGATCCAAATTACTGGAAAAATTCCTATCCGGAAAACAACAGGTCCCAAGCATAATAATAAAGCATAATAAAACACACCGCTAATCAAATAACTAAACATTGTGCATTGGTTTTTCTTGTGTTACCCCTTACTTGATAATTAAATTACATAGTCAGCCTAGTGTAAAGGACAGCCTTCCTATTTGTTATACATATTATATATATATAAATGTGTGTTTATTTATTTTTTATATTTATTTTTACAGCTTATGGCCTGGTGCTACGATAAACAAATTTGATAAACAGGTATGGGACCTGTTATCCAGAATGCTTGGGACCTGGGCTTTCCGGGCAATTGATCTTTCCGGAATCTGGATCTTCATACTAAACATGCAACCATGAAATAAACTCTATAGGCGGGTTCTGCTTCCAAAAAGGATTAATTATATGCAGTATATTTGTTTGGATCAAGTACAAAGTACTGTTTTATAATTAGAGAGAAAAAGGAAATAATTAAAAAAAAATTGGATTAATTGGATAAAATGCAGTCTATGGGAGACGCCCTTTTTTGTAATTTGGAACTTTCTGGATAACGTGATTCTGGATAATGGATCACATACCCATAGTAGTAAAAAGGACCATGAGAAAGAATGATTCAAATATACATTTTTTGCACATCCTTTCTGTAGCATAATCAAGCTAACCACCAGTGGAGTTGGGCATGCCTCCCCTTAATTTTTGCTGCCGTAGGCCCGGGCCTTTGTGGCCTCACTACAAATCCTAGTCTGAGTTTGCTGGCAGTAAAACACTCAATGTCATGCCTATAATAAGTACAGCCCTCATTGTACCACATCATGTATCCACATCATGTATCTATTCAACATCAGGGACTAATAATCATTTTTGTTATTACTTATCTGAACCCTAAATGGAGCTAAGGCTGCTCTTTTTTGCTATCATAACACTTGCTGCTGTTACAGAGCTGTAACAACAGAGACAAGATTTAGGGGTCTGTTAAGACAGAATTAAAGGTGCCTGGTAATGGCTCTAAAAGATGTACAATCTAAATAATTAGTTCAAGACCACATCTCTTGTATTTCAGTGCTATTCTTCAATAAAAAGTATAAAGCCTGGATCACCCTCCCTCATCTATAAAAGTGGAACACACAACCATAAGTTAGTCAGTGCCTGGGTGCCAGTCCAATTTTAGACAAAATATTTAACACTGGGTGACGGCACACTGAGGAGTATAGCAACCAAAAACAAAAATAGAGGTTTATTTATTCCAACGTTTCGGAGAGAGTGAGAGAGAGAGAGAGAGAGATTCGTTGTTGCGCCAGCATCTGATTCACCGCGATTCGCTGCACTTTGCCAGGTGTATTTTCGCCAGTGCTACGCAAATTCACTAAAATCTGAAGTTGAGGTATATGTATATACAATGGAGGTATATGTAGCAGCACTACACAAGCCTGGGAAACCTTCAAAACAGCAAATACAATTTTTATTTTGCCCTACACTTGTGCCCACTGTATAGTTAAGGTGCCATGAGTTAGGAAATGTAGGGGGAAGGAGGGTAGCCCCAAAAAAATTTCGATCTTTTTCAGCCTATCACCCATAAAAAATGAAAAAATGCCAGCGTTTTTTGGGACTTAGAAAATGTTTTAACTTTTTTTGAAGCAATCCCTATCTACTCTATTGCACTTCGCCTGGTCTGAGGTGGCGAAGGAAGTCTGGCGTAAAAGGTAGCGTTCAGAATAATTCAGTGAATTTGCGTAGTTACGTCCGTTGCGCAAATTCGCCAAGCGTAAGGGTGCGAAGTAACACTAGCGAATTTACGCCAGCGTCCGTTAGTGAATCGGCGAATTAACGAAAATGCGCTACGCTGGCATATTCACGCTAGCGTTAGGCGCTTCGTCATTTAGTGAATTTGCCAGAGAGAGAGACACACACAATATTGTGTTTATACATAGCAAAGAGTTGTCCCTTACTGTGACAATAAATTTGCAAATAATATAATACACTGAATTTACATTTTGAGTGTGGCTTGGCTTTTATGTGTTCTACATCAAGTGAAATGTATCTAGTGCTTTAAATATTTATCAGTCTAGGAAAAATGTTAATGAAAGTCTGGCACTGCATTGTGAGAATTATAACAATGATAGTTATTTGCAGTACAGGGCTACTGTTTCATAAAGGGTAAGGGAGATGGAATAGAGGAGCTAAAATTGTTTGAATTGTTAGTGTTTGCCATCCGCCAGGCTGTGCCAGACAGATGGATCATGAATACTGTCTAGACGCACTCAGTGAAGCTGTGGTCTCTAAGGGCAGGCAGTGAGACTGTGGCTTATGTGACTAAGGAAAGTCAAGTCAGCTCTCCTGTAATCAGATCAAATCCATGGTGACTTTATACAGCATTGAATAGTGCTGTTCCTTTTATGCTAAATGTCAGCTGAAATTTATTTGGCTAAAATTACTTTGCATGTAATTTTGGGTGGAAAAGCAAATGTGCAATTATCTTATTTACTGTTACTTATACTGGCACCCATAAGCCTATAGATATTTGTTTTTGTTATACACTTTCTCTCCTGAATATTTAGCTTCTAAACATTATGTAGAAACATTTTGGTTATCTCTGTATATATGGGTCTCTGAAAATGAAAGGGGTGGTTATAAAACATGTAGATAAGGGCACTACTCCATACAGTATTTATTATTATTATTATTATTATTATTTTTATGCGTCTGAGCAATATATTTACACCAGATATTCCCTGTCTGTCTGTTTCTATGTTACTTGGAATCTTTATATTTCAAAAGAGGCTAATGTTGATGAAAAGTTCCCCCACACTATACTTAGAATATAGGTATGGTTCAATCATGTCAAGAGCTCTACATAACACTGGCCTCTCTGACACTGACAAACACTGGAAGCAGCAGCCTGTAAGTTAGCAGGGACGACAAAAAAGGCCACTCCTGGGAACTTTAGTAGCCACAATTCTAATATTTAAATTGGAATTTCGTCTCTGCTACTGTAGAGAGCGCAATAGCACTCTCCGACATAGTGACGTGCCACGCTGGAAATGGTATACGCCAGGTGTGAGGGGGGTGGCATCAGGGCGACAAGTAGCCCCAAAACACAGTGAACGGTATCAATCATTGGCTATTACAGCGAATAATATAATGTGTAATCCCATAATATGTGGGTATCTCTAATATAAATAACAATATAGCTGACCAATGCATCATGCTAAGACGCACAAAATGTTCAAGTCTGTGTGTACCTTGCTAATAAGTGATTCAATTTTTTGTGGGATTTCATGAGTGTTGCATAGCCATTTTGCTCCTTGATATCAACTGTTGCTGATGGACTTGGGCATTTGGCCAAATATTGTTCTATTTGGTTAGCTCTACTGTTGCTTTCACCTGGGTAGGTTTCCAGTGAGAATGTGCAATGGCGGTGTGTGTCCTATCTACCTGAGCACGGAGAGCAAGCTGAATTAGGAACTAGGAAACGTTTAATAATGATTCATTTATGTTATCTAATGGTGGAACACAGATTCCTCTGCAAGTCAATCCACAGATCAGTAGTCCATTTTTTTTAATAACCATAATTTATGCTATTTCTTTCACCATTGTTCAAATCACCCAACTGAACTAAATAAATTCTGGATTTAAATCACTTACCACACTAACTCCCAGGCACAATCAGACAGACAAAAAATACATTCAGTCATAAAGATCATATGTTGTTTTTGAAAAAAAGATTGATCCAACTTACGTATGTAATGGGCTGATTTATCAAAAGTCGAGTTTTCTCAACCATGAAAATGAGTAAATAGGCCTCCACATTTTACTAGCAGTTTGTGATTTATGCTGTATGAATTCATTTTTCTTAAAATCATTCATGTAGAAGATCCTCTTTCTGTCCACCATTGCAAATAAAAGCCCCCATTAAAAAGAAATGCCCCCCTAAATTATCCCTTAGGATACCCTCAATCCCTCCTCAGTATTATTTTGCCTTCAAGTAATTATCCTAACTGCTCATTGCTTATCTCTTTTCTGTATTTAAACAAATTAATGTGTTATTATTATTATTATTATTATTAACATGTATTTATATAGCGCCAACATATTGCGTAGCACTGTAAAGTAACTGTGATTATACAACTACATCACATGAATTACATACATAGAATATATGGAGTAACAAACATCACAATCAATACAGGTACAAAGAGGTGAGGAAGGCCCTATGCATAGGCATACAGTCTAAAGGGAAGGGAGTAATACACAAGGTGTGGGAGTGGGCAAGATCGAAGTAAGTGGGTAAGAAATGTGGTGTTGTATGTGGTGTTGCGTTTGGTAGTTAAGCAGAGTGAGGGTAGGCTTCTCGAAAGAAGTGCGTTTTCAGAGATTTTTTGAAAGCAGAAAGGTTGGGAGAAAGTCGGACAGATCGTGGGAGAGCGTTCCAGAGGAGGGGTGCAGCCCTTCCAAAGTCTTGAATGCGAGCATGTGAGGAGGTAATGAGAGAAGAGTTGAGTAGCAGGTCAGTAGAGGAGCGAAGTAAGCGAGTGGGTGAGTATATAGAGATGAGTTCAGAGATGTAGGGTGGAGCAGAGTTGTGAAGTGCTTTGAAAGTCAGTGTCATTAATTTGAATTTGATTCTGAAAGGTAACGGAAGCCAGTGCAGGGATTGACAGAATGGCGAGGCAGAGGATGAGCGGTTGCTGAGGTGTATGAGCCTCGCAGCAGTGTTCATTATGGACTGGAGAGGTGACAGTCTCTGGAGGGGGAGGCCAATTAAAAGAGAGTTACAGTAGTCTAGACGCGATATGATGAGAGAGTGAATAAGAATTTTGGCAGCGTCTTGGGTGATAAATGATCGTATTTTGGATATGTTCCTTAGGTGGAAGTGACATGATTTAATAAGTGACTGGATATGAGGAGTGAATGACAGGGCAGAATCTAGGATAAGCCCAAGGCACCGGGCCTGGGGAGAGGGGGTGATAGTGGAATTGTTAACTATGATGGATACTTCGGGGATGCTACTGGTGTTTCTTGGAGGAAAGAGAACCATTTCAGTTTTAGAGAGGTTTAATTTAAGGTAGCGTTGCGACATCCAGGTAGAGATAGCGGACAGGCAGGAGGAGACGCGAGTTAGGAGTTCTGGGTTGAGATCAGGAGATGAGAGATAGATTTGAGTATCGTCAGCATAGAGGTGGTAGTGGAAACCATACGAATTTATTAATTTGCCAAGGGAGGAAGTATAGAGGGAGAATAGTAATGGTCCCAGAACAGAGCCTTGAGGAACTCCAACAGAAAGAGGTAGGGGAGAAGATGATACTCCATTGTAGGAGACACTGAAGGAACGATTGGTGATGTAAGAAGAGAACCAGGACAGGGCTGTGTCACGAAGGCCAAGCGACTGGAGGGACTGGAGGAGGAGAGGGTGATCTACAGTGTCAAATGCGGCTGAGAGGTCAAGCAGTATTAGTAGTGAGAAATGATTGTTGGCTTTAGCGGTTAAAAGGTCATTAGTTAGTCGAGTCAGGGCAGTTTCCGTGGAGTGTTGTGGCTTAAAACCAGATTGTAGGGGGTCCAGCAGGTTATTGTCAGAGAGGAATGAGGTAAGTCGGTTGTAGACTAGGCGCTCAAGTAGTTTAGAGATGAAAGGTAGCAGAGAGATAGGTCGGAGGTTGTCAAGATTGGAGGGATCAAGAGAGGGTTTTTTCAGAATGGGGGTGACAAGAGCATGTTTTAGTTGAGAAGGAAACAGTCCAGTTGAGAGCGAAAGATTAAATAGGTGAGTTAAGGCTTTGATTAGACAAGGATTGGTATTGCGGAGAAGTTTCGAGGGAATTGGATCAATTCTGGTGCACCTGGAAATGCACATCCTAAGAGTAATTTTATTTTGTTAATTATGATTGTTCTTCCCCCAAAAGGTAGATTGGGATCTGATCTGTGACCAGCAAATCGCAGCAACCCAGCACTGATTATGATTGGTTCCATTGACTCTTTTAGGGTATTTGATTTAAATGTGTGGCTTGAAACAACACATTTCTGACGAGAGAATGGTGCCATCTGCCCTAAATTGTACCTCTATTCCTTTATCACTAGGGATTTGGTTGAATCCTGAATCCTTCTTTGTGGATCCGCCCGTATTACAAATCCAAACCCTTGTTGTGGGTGGAAACTGGTGATGTGATCAATAATTTTTCACATTTTGTAGGATTCGGATTTGGTTCATCCAGACCATTGAATTTGGTTGAATTTGAGTCCTGCTTGAAAATGCTTGGATTTGGTTGAATCCCAAACTAAATTCTGTTTATTACAATTCTGTATCCCATTTTCCTCATTTTCTCCTAAAATACACATACCTCTAAAATCATATTAAATCTGGATATTAAAAAATAGTATATCTGCATTTACTCTGACAGAGAATAATATATACATATACATATTTTTGCATTTGTCTGGTATATCTGTATTTCTGGCTAATGCTGCTTTATAGTGGAACTGTTTGAGTATGTTTTGTTCCCATTACAAGTTTATACATTCTATGGAACCTTGATTGTACTGAAAGCTTCCCTTGATCTTTTCCTTAACTGACCTGTTCTACCCATCAAGCAAATTCCTGCAAGCTGTAGTGAAATATGACTTTACAAATGTTTTTGTTCATCATGTACAGTACATATAGTTCTCCCCTCCCTTTTCTATTATGATTACTGCTCAAACTAGTATGAGAATAATTTATTATTGTACTTTTTGCAAACCTTTTATCTGTATTTGTAGCATTAGCAAACATCTTTGAACTATATGAAGTGCTCCCCCAGATATATTAAATAGCTCTTCACTTGCATTTTATTCATATTTGATTATGAATATGTCACAGTAAAGTAGCAGGACTCCTTTATAAAGCTGCCTGAATGAGTTACTTTAAAGTTTACCCAACTCAGTTTCAGATACTTTGAGACCCTGTATCCAAAGGTAAAAACAAAAAAAAAACCATGAAGATCCACAACTAGATCCTTCTGCTGTGTTGGGTGGTCCTCTCGATAATGATTCTTACAGAAGAAAGTAATTATAAAAGATATGCATGGCAATTTCTGGGATTGTGAAGCCAATTCTGCAATTTAATTTGGTCCTTTGTCTTGTGGAACAAGGGCTATAATCACTGTATTATAAAGCAAGAGAGACATAAAGCAAGAGAGACTTATATTGTTTGGGAAAAATAAAAAGTCAGGTGTGTACCAAGAAATAGATCCCCCTTGCAAGCACAAACATGCCAATAAGGCATAGGACATACTCTCTACCTCAAAGGCCCCTTTACTATGCTGATGCCCTAAATTGGTGTTTATCTGATTATAGTTAGGGCTAATCTCCAGAAGGTAACTACAGTATTGCCCTATTCTTGTATCTAGGTTGCTTCAGAGATGCTACTGACCATCCAACATTAATGCCCAGCCTCTCATGTATGAAAGGAAGTTATTCCCACTAGTAGTGTTCCAAAATCTAGTGGAATGTTTCTTAGAAGAGGAAATTGTAGAGGCTGTTATAATTGCAAAGTCACAACCAATTTTTAGGTACCTAGAAAGTACAGCATTCTAAGGTTGGAAGAAATTGGTGACATACTGTAGGAGCTAAACTTGCCTTAACAACCATGTCATTTCACCTCCCAGTAACTCCAGTGCATTTTGTCAAAATGTTTTAATTTTATAAATATCCCACGTTTACAAACACCCCAAGTTTGCTTATCATTAATTTGAAACTATGATCCATTTGAGGATCCAGAAACCCTTGTCTACATTCTTTCTTACTGAGTACTTTGGGATTCGCTGGAAGCTGCATTGCACTGACCATATTTGCCATGAGCTTTTTGAGATTTGAGTACTGAAATTCTTTCAAAATTGTTCTTTGTCGCTGCTATAAATCCTCCTGCATGCACAGTTCATTAAAGGCTGAATGTAACACCTATTAAGTGTCTTACTTTCATTTATCAGTTTAAGAGGACAAGTATGCAACAAACAGAAAGGGTCGGGATATAGTTTGCCTTCAGCTCAGCATAAATGAATAAAGCCTGGTGCAGTGCTGCTTAACAGAAGAGTGCCACCCGGAGTTAAGGCTTAATCAGCAGTTGGGATTGATAGAGCACTCCAGAATGTATAATCCTTACTGTTTATTAATTCCAAGTTCCAAAACAACTTGGGCACTAGTAAATGGACCAGTCACCTGATTTGTGCCCTATTAGTTTGTAATTTCTCTACTTCATAACAGTGCAACATTTGCAAGTTTTAGTTTACTCACTACAAACTAGTTATGATGCCAGCACACAACAAATTGTAAAGCACACAAAATACAAGTGGCCAGGTCCCCTACACACATGCACTGCTCAGTTCAGTTTCAAGTATAAGTTCAAAAATGTTCTTTGCACTGCTTCACCTGATTTTTGTGTTTTCCCCTGACACAGACCTCTCAAGATAGCAGTTTATTAAATGTTGTTAAAGAGTCATGCAACTTCTTTGTCATGTCATACCTGTGTAAAATGTGCTTTAAAATAAACCATTTGCATTAAAAAGGGGTTGACACGGACACTCTGGATATTCTTCTGCTAAAGAATTTCATGGTTTTTTGGATGCAAAACACCTGCTGCCATTCTAGTGGGTGAGAGAAAGCTCTGTTGTATTTGGTAATGCTGTGCTATAACACAGAGTAGAGATTATCCAATGAACAAACTTTTTATGAGAATATACGCGATTAAATAAATTATAATAAACTTAATTTATTGCGCAAATGTTAAACATTTTGTACAGGTATGGGACCTGTTATCCAGAATACTCAGGACCTGAGCTTTTCCGGATAAGGGATCTTTCCGTAATTTGGATCGTCATATCTTAAAGGGCATGTAATGGCAAAAAAATAAAATCCAAAAAATGTTTAACTTTATTTTGCAGCAGCCACTGGTTCTGCAGAGTTGGAGAAAGTTTGTATTAAACATTACAAAATGTATAAACTCCACATTAGATTACATGACAACACGGGACCCAGTGCTGTCTGCATATTCTGATTATTAATCCATCTTGCTGCATCGGCTTCTGGCAGATATTATTTAACTTGTGCTGTTTTGATAATTTATGAGGATCCCTAAGCAGCCCAGACCACACTGAGCATGTGCACAGTCCTGGTCTTGCAAAGATGTTTAACAAAGTTACAAGATGGTGACCCCCTGTGGCCAACTTTGAACGCATAAATTATTTGTTTGATTAGGTTTGTGGTGCAGTAAGTTCATGTTTATGTTTAGTATACACAATACAGCATTTCTGACCTTATTCTATTTAAGACTTTACTTCACCTTTAAGTCTACTAGAAAATCATGTAATCATTACACAAACCCAATAGGCTGGTTCTGATTCCAATAAGTATTAACTATATTTTCATTTGGATCAAGTACAACGTACTGTTATATTATCACAGAGAAAAAGGAAAAATTTGGATTATCTGGATCAAATGGAGTCTATGGGAGACAGACTTTGCATAATTTGAAGCTTTTTGGATAATGGGTTTCCGAATAATGGATGTAATACATTCAACATAATATTTTTTTTTTAAAAACAAACTTACCAAATGTATCTGACCCATAGATCTTTGTGTTGCATAAGAAATTAAATCTAAAAATTAAATACACAGTTCCTTTCAGTTCAAGCGTTCCTTTCCATATCTTGCAACCTGCTATTTTAATGGTCTTAATTGTCTACTTTTTAATCCTCATATAAAAGAAGAGCGTGTATGTTAATTATAGAAATAACGTATACAAGTTCCACGTACCCAAACCCATCACAAAGCAGGCAATGGTGTATTTATTGCTTTTCTTTGCTATGAAAAAGGTATAGATGACTGGTTAAATGTCAGCATTTTCACAGCGTGTTTATCTTGGACAGAGCGGTAAAAGCAATCTATGACTTTTAAGTGTTTTTATATCACATGTAGGGACTTTTTGCAAACGATTTTTGGAGTAAAAATTATATTTTAGTATTTCCTGATCACTTCTGAAGCATCTTTTGAGACTAATGTGTATGTAATGTGTATGTAATGGCTTTTATAGCATTTTCTCCTAAATGTACAAGAACTTGCTGTTAAAAATCTCACTTGCTAAATTAACAGTTTGCATTTTCTCTGTGGAATGTGCTTTCCATATATATTAGCTGTTTTGATTAAATCTGCAGAAAGCACAAATATGACTTTGCGATTGCTAAATATCTGCTTTGTATTTAGTTATGGTTAGAGGCAAAAAAAAAAAATACATCACCTTTTAACCACTTCAGCTGTTACAAAAATGTTGGACAGAGTAGCTTGCTTAACCCAGCAAAGTATAAATGTATTCGGGGCTGGATTTACATGCCGGGCACCCCTAAGCCCACTGCCGTTCGTCGCCCCTGCCCCCTCCTCTTTATTCATGCAAATTTTCATCATCCGGGCTGAGGCAATGGGGATTGGCACATGGGAAATTTAAAAAACTATTGTATGTCCTGCGCATCCCCAGTGTTTTTGAACCAATGTGGAAGTGGTTGGGCAGCATGCCACCCCCTAAAATCCTCACGCCCTAGACCCGGGCCTTGGGGGCCTTTCCACAAATCTGGGCCTGAATGTATTATTTAATGTATAGTGCTTTGGCTTTCTGCATTGGTCTGAAGGCTTTCTTGGAGAAATATAACCAGAGATAGGTTGAGCTAAGGAAACCACATACAAAAGCAGTATAGGATAACTGTTGTAGCAAAATTGCTAATAATTACTAATAACATTCCTAATAATGAAAAGTAAGTAAAAAATGTATCAAGAGTAAGCCCTATACAGGTATAAAGTTGAAAATAATTACAAATATAGTCGAATTATGTGTTGGTGCTTTGATTATATTTAAGTTCTTATTGCTAATTACAGGTGACTCCGGTATGCCATTTATCTCATCTGAAAATAACCCTAAATGCATGATTTGTAATTTGTGATATCTTGCGGCAATCAGATTACCGTTGCCTTAGTGGCATATGAATAGTAAAATGCTTACCCCTGTGCTATTAATCTGTAATGTGATTACTTCCTTCTGGAGCTCTAGATTTGGTTCTAACTTTGAAGTTGTGGCATTATCTCCTTGAATTGGTTGTACTGGCAGATACATTAGATAGCTTTAAGGAGGGGTTTCATGGCTTTTTAGCAATTGAGAAAATAATAGAATTACTAAAATTAGTTTTTAACTCAAAGTTGAGGAAAGGTTTTTTCCCCCACTGAGGAAAATTGTGTTTTCTGCTTTCCTCTGGATCAAGCAGTTACGCAGGTTTTTATTTAGACCAAAAGTTGTATATCTTTTTAACCTAATTACTTTGAATAATCTCTGTAAACTGCCATATAATGTGTTGGCACTAAAGAAACGAAGGAGGTTACTATGGGGCAGATTTATAAGGTTTAAATGGTAAATTTGAATTCTAATTTACGAGTAAAATTTTTGTTCAAAACTCACAAATTCAAGTTGGGGAAAACCTGTAAATCCTGGAATTTGAACTCAAATTTGATAAGTCGTCACCTAAAACCTGCTGAGTTTGTGTAGAAATCAATGGCAGAGATCCCATTTGAAGATGTTTAACAGCCTTCCTGACTAGTGATGGACGAATAAATTCGCCAGGCGAATATCCAGCTCAAAAAAATTTCAAGTGTACAGTGCATTTTTGTTAATTGTTCTCACATTTAGTTGCATTTAAATCTTCCTTTTAAGTAACTTGGGTAATGAAACGTACAATCTAAGTCCCTTATGACATTCACACACGCACATTGGTATTAAAGAGTCCAATTAACTGGCTTTATACCTCTTCTATTTCATTATTGTTATTTAAAAACTGTTACCCAGACTAAACTCTTTTAGCCATTCTCTTTATATTCCCTTTTTTATTTCCCCCTCCCTTTTTGTTTCTCTCTTTCTCCCTTACCCCTCCTTTTTTAATTTTTCTTATAACCCAATACAGACTTACATAGCTCCGGGGGATCAGTTTCCCCTTCTGCATGCCAGGTACAGGAGGGTCCGCTTTGCACAAGTTATGAATTATTATTTTCTGCCATGTAGAGATTTTGTCTGTAGTTATTGTTAAAGAAAATGTGAAATTACTAATTCGCTATACTGTAGATTCTTTATATAAAAATGATATACACATACAGTGTATAAATTCACCATTTGTAAAAATTGTGAAAAATAGTAAATTTCACTGCATATGGAGCCATTACTAGAAAATAAGCAGAAGCTTTGTTGCTATTTTGTTTTCAATTATTTAGAGGAAATATCTGGAAGTCATGGAAGATAGAGAAACGGTCTTCCTGTGAGGCTGAATATATAGAACTGACTGCTACCACACAGGATAGTTTATACCTTTTGCAGTTACTCAAAGAAATGGACAGTGAATGTCAATATGAGTAATAGCTCTCACAAAGAACCCGGTTTGCCTTACCAGGTATGCATAAAGAGCAAAATTGTGGTTTCATCCATCATATTTATGCCCTTTGTATGCAGTAGAGAACTTTATTTGCACTAGGAATTAGTGAGAAACACTGGCTACAGTTACACAGTTTGTTATCCACAGAAACCCCCAAATACCTCTCAATTTAAGAGACCCTAGCTCCAACATTGTATTTTTCAATGCTGAGCCTCATTTGTCTATTTGGTGCCCACTTTCGTCAAATTACTTTGCAGTGTGGCAGCATCCTACGCTGAACTTATAGTTTAGTTTTAAACTATAAGTTTAGTATGATTGCAAAAATAGTGACAGTACTTAGAATGCCCACCTCAATATCATTTATGAACAACTTAAAAAGCAAGAGTTCGAGGACAGCCTTTGTGGTACTCTATTAACAACAGGGTTCCAATTAGGAAATATTCCATTTATCACTGACCCTGCCTTTAATGCACATTCCTGGCTTTTTTTCTTATCATGTAAAGCTTTTTTTTTTTTCTTCAAATTTCCCTTGGAGCTTTTTTTTTTAAGGATTTGTATGCTCTGCAGTGGTAAGAAACATTATATACTAATATTTTAGCTGTTTTTTTTGTAAATTTTTTTCTCAAAGGTAGAGCTTTTCTTATAATCAAGAACAGTTTTCTCATGTGAATAACACATTTTGCTCTCTAAGGCAAACATGGTATCGGTGAAGGTATTTTCCAAATATGAATCCCCTCATTTTCTTCCAGGAAAATGTTATGGTTATGTGTACCTGAATGCTGCTCTCTGTACAAATCTTGTAGCTCCTGCTACAATGTTTTTATAATTTTGAAAGCTAATATGATTTATATTTTCTGTCTTGTGAGATTCATTTGATAGCAGCCTAATTGTGAATTTTTAATTGTAATTTTATCAAGCATGTGATTAACATAGTCCCTGGATTGTTGAGTGTAGACAGACCCTGTATTGCAGAAGTATTTGGAAAACTGAGTGTATGAGATTCACCATCTGTGCTTTGATGCATTTGTTGCCTGGAGGCATGCCATTGAGCAATCTGTCTTTGGAGTGGAAACTGTTGGTTAAGGATTTAGAATCAGTCTCTAGGGCAACTAATCTTAGAATGGTTGATATATGTGACTTACACTTCTTGATACTAAGCTGGATAGCCTTGACTGTTAATGGCACTGTTTTCCATCATTCCCAAACAATAGCTGTGCTCTAATAGTAATTTAAGCCTCTTTAAAAGCTATTGGTAAAGTCAATTTGTCTTGGCATAAGACTGCATAGAAGTGCATTAACGCTTATTAGAGTTTTCATTCTAAAACATTTTAAAAAAGAAAGATAGATTCCTATGAGTTATAAAAAGGCTATAAGGACACAAAGTTTATACTCATAAATGTCCAGCACCCTTTACGGATATCTATTTTCTTTATCTATCAGACTCCCACCAATCCAATTTTAGCTTAGCCTCTGGGTCTCATTGTTCAATCCACGTGGGCCGGGGTCTCTTGGCCCGGAGCCCTGCATCAATAATTCAAGGTTAACCCCCCCACATACTGGTCTTCCCGATATTCATTCACCGGTAAAGTGCATTTATTGGCTTATCTGATTCGTATGTTTGACCCAGGTGCTGCTGCCGCAAGCCTAAGGGAGGCAGTCAAGCCGCGAATTTAAAAATGTTGAAGCACACTCCAAAGTTCAAGGATCGCTCAGTTTAGTTTCAGTTATGGAACAATTATCTTTACTGTTACATTTGATTAAAAACCCAGCATCTAAGGTCTAACACGTTCCTCAGAGACCTTTGTATCCATTGTATCCCTATACATCTTAAACCATAATGAAGATCCCGCCCACAGAACTCGTCATATCAATTTACATGCCATTTGCTAATGCATTAGAAAAGGGTTAAAAAACAATCCAGTTAAAAGACTTCACTGTCAGAATTAGTCAACTGTATCTCAAAGTTCATGAGTAGCAATTCATAAATTACAAAAGTTACAAATTATCCATGAATTTCCAGTTTCGAAGAGAACATGTTTCTTTTCATTAGGAATCTTTTACTTTGCGATATAGACACCCCTATACATTGGATTTGATACTTAGTTTTAAGTTTGTATATGTAAAATATGTTAAATATCTAAATAAAGCAGTTTTAATCCTAGCGGTCCCTACTGGATTAATCATGCACTAAGGGCCAGATTTATCAAAGGTCGAATTTCGAAGTGAAATATACTTCGAAATTCGACCATCGAATGGCTATACATCGACTTCGAATATCGAAGTCGAAGTTTTTTTACCGAATTTGACAGTTGAAGTAAAACCGTTCGATCGAACTATTAAATCGTTTTCAGCGATCAATCGAATGATTTACTTCAACTACAAAAAACCTAAAAAAATGCATTGGAAGGTCCCCATAGGCTAACATAGCACTTCGGCAGGTTTAATTTGGCGAACTATTGAAGTCAAAGTTTTTTTAAAGAGACAGTACTTTGATTATCGAATGGTCGAATATCCGAACGATTTTTACTTTGAATCGAATTCGAAGTAAATTCGAAGTCGTAGTATCCTATTCGATGGTCGAAGTATCCAAAAAATGACTTTGAATTTCGAATTTTTTTACTTCGAAAATTCCCTTAAATTTACTTCGACCCTTGTTAAATCTGCCCCTAAAAGTAGCAGTTTATGTCAAACACCGAATTTAACCCTTGGGACTGCCTAGTCCGTAATTTATATCTCTACTTGACTTCCATTCGTAACAGTTTGGATTGCAAATCACCTCCCCTTGGTCCTAATGTTACACGTTGTATGCCTTGTGCTCTACGTAACCCCACATTACTAATGTTGAACTCCTTGAAGTGTCTCGACACCATTGTTGTTTCACTTCCAGACCTTATCAAATTTAAGTGCTCACTCTCTCCTTCAGGGGTCTAATCGTGCAACTTATGTACTGCTTAAGGCATTTGGCACACTTTAGCAAATAAACCACTGATTTTGTATTGCAATTAATCTACTCATTGATTTTATAAATTTCATGTGTTTTACTGCATTCAAAATAGTCTGCAAAAAAAAGGCTATAACCTACATACATACAGTTATGAAAAAATGTTTGAACCCAAAAAGTTTGGAAACCTCTTGACTCTAAATAATTGTGATTATAAAATAATATAAATAATTATTTTGTTTCATTTTGTCTTTAGCTCCCCCTACCCCAAATAATTATATGGGGCCCATTTACTAAGAATGAAATTGTGATTTTTAAAAAATATATGTGTTTTGTATATTTGTTATATACTATATATCATAATATTTATATATTCAAGATTTATTAAGTGTAAAAACCATGAAAACCTCAAATGCGAAACTTAAATATAAAATTTGTCGAGCTGCTATAGAAGTCCGTGGGAGCTGCACTGATCTTATTGGACCGCTTTTAATCAATTCGCACTTTTAGAGGTTTTTGGATTATTTTTTTCACTAGGAATTGTCCTAAATTTGTTTTTGAGATATTCATATTTTTTAGTGAATCATTCATCACTAAATACGTAATTTTATATTTTAATCTTTTAATAAATTCCACGACTTTCGTGATTTTAGAGAAAGCGAGTTTAGCAGTGGTTTCAAAACCTCTTAAATAAAAATGTTGATAAATAAATCTCTTTGTGTGAATTTTGAATGGCCAAAATTCTGACATTGTTTTTGTCAGTGTATGGCTATTTCAATGCATGCATTGTAGTCTTTGTAGAATAGAAAAAAAGGTTATTATTAAAAAAAGAAGTGAAAAGCACCATCAAAGCTGTTTTTGCTGTCTATGAAAAGTCCAGTCTTTTTAATTTGGTTCAACCAAATGAACCAATTGATAAATACAGTCACTGTAATACTGACTTCAGAAGATGAGTTTATAATGGGGGGTCTTGGGCAATTAAACAAATTGGTGTTTTGCCTATATTCCCCTTGTTCAATGTGTCCTTGAAGAGAGATTACACATTTTTTTTTTTACCATAACTCATACCAATGTGCAATATACAATGTAGCTTGGAGATGTAGGAGGCAAAAAATAGGCATTGCTATAAAACCAAATAATCCATCTTACTGTACCTATTTTTAAAGCACTCTCCCTGATCTTAATCCTCTCTTTGCTCTTATTTTTCTTTTTATAAAAGCTTTCAGTTACATTAAGAGTTCTCATTGGTACTTTAAATGTATATAGTATAAGTAAAAAACTATTTTCCTTTCTGTGTAAAAAAAATGTCTCTTTTTATAACCTTTCTGTGCCAACAAGTCTATATTGTTGAATAGGAAGGACCCTGCTCATGTGCAAGTGTGCCATGTGCAAGCTATTGGGTACATGCATTTCCTAAAGACTGGGTTTATATCAGGGGGGCGGTTGTCCCAAAGTTGTTATAAAATATGCTATTTAGCATACAATCCCCTCGTGGTTAGACAGATTTTAAGATTGTTTTCACAGAGTACTATGGTGCACAGTATTAACCAAAATACTCCAAGGCACCCAAAATGTATATATTTAATACAGGAATGGGATCCCTTATTCAGAAGGCTCTGAATTACCATGGCAATGGGAAGGTACCTGGGAGGGGGCGAGGATGCCTGCACCTCCTCTTCTGTGCGCCTCTACTGGTTGACTTGTGCACAGCTTCTATATTGTTGCACTTTTATTTGGCACGCTGGATCTGACGTCATTGGAGGGGTGTGTGTATGGATGCTGGGTTTTCATTTGGAGGGGTTGAACTTGATGGACTTTGTCTTTTTTCAACCCAATTTAACTATGTAACTATGTAACTATTTGGCGCAAAAATTCAAATATTGAACGGTGCCACAACCATTTTCACATTGCCCAACGTAGGTCTATTCTAGATAGTTCCTGGGTGCACTTCTAGTCTGATTCTTTGATGACCTCTGCCTGTCCTTGACCACCACTGTATCACTGCCTGTACCGACCTTTGCCTGTTATTGACTACTTTTCTGGTTTCTGATTCTCTGGATTCCGATTCTGTACTGCGCTGACTGACTGGTTATTGACACTGGCCTCTTTCCTCAACTATGCTTTGCTCTAACCCTGTTCTTTCTGTCACACTTAACGGAAGCCTTTTCTTCCCCGAACTCTTGCCTTGGTTCTCTCACTTTAAGACCTGGTATCCGAGTAGAAGAGAGCTCCTCCCGAAGCAAAAGGCCGCTTCAGAAGCGTGAGCCCTGAACAGAACCTTGGCGTCTGTTCTGGGTTTTTGCAATACCAAGGGGCAGATTTATCAATTTGAATTTCGAATTCGAATTTTCGAGTTTTTTTATGACCAAAACTGTCAAATTCGACTATGGAATTGTTAAAATTTGATTTGAGTTTTTTTAAAAAATTTAATTTGATTTGTGAGATTTATCATACACTGGCCTTTTAAGAACTCAAATTTGACTATTCGCCACTTAAAACCTGCTGAATTCAATGGAAGACGTCCTGGGATCAATTTGGAGTTGTTTGCAGCCTTCCTGACATTCGAGTTTTTTTCTAAGAAAAAACTCGAATTTAGTTTTTTAAACTCGATTCGATCCTATTCACCCAAGTTTGGAAAATTTGATTTATTTAAATAAATTTTGAATTTTGAGTTCATGGGAGTTTATGGGAGTTTTTAAAAACTCACATGAACTCAAAATTCGACCTTTGATTAATGTGCCTCTACATGTGACTATTATGGTGTTATGTAGTGAATAATGTACCCCCTATGGTAAAATATGAGAATTTTATAAGTCACCAAGGAGTTCTATGACCATATAATATTCTTACATTTTACAACAGTGGATACAATATTATACAGGTAATACACAAGTTTCAGTGAATTATGTGAGAGTAATGACATCACTAAGCACCAATTATAACTGATGATATCACCAAGGACCATTTATAAGGATTATATTGTAAGCAAATAATTTTAATTTTTGATAATGATTTCCTCTCTCTCTCTATAATAATTAAAGAGTACCTCACAACATAGCATTATATTGATAGCGAAACAGTCCTATTGGGTTTATTTAACATTTAAATGATGTTAAGTAGGTATGTAGATTTATAGATTTAAATTACATTAAGATCCCTTATCCAAAAAACACCAGGTTCTATGCGTTATGAATAATAGGTCCTATACCTGTAATTTATTCTTTAATGTGCTGGGCAGTTTTTAAATTTTACAGTGGTGTTATATAACTTCTATTTAGTGGGCATAGGTAGTTTTTTTAAATTATGACTGAAGGTTATCAGTTATAATTTACTATACCGGTGTGGGACCTGTTATCGAGAATTCATGGGACCTGGGGCTTTACAGATAATGGATCTTTCTGTAATTTGGATCTTCATAGATTAAGGGGCCCATTCATTAAGTTCGAGTGAAGGAATAGAAGAAAAAATGCTTCGAATTTCTAAGTGTTTTATTGGCTACTTCCACCATCGAATGGGCTACTTCGAACTTCGACTACGACTTCAACTTCAAATCGAATGATTCAAACTAAAATCGTTCGACCATTCGACCATTCGATAGTCGAAGTACTGTCTCTTTGAGAAAAAACTTCGACCCCCTAGTTCACCACCTAAAAGCTACTAAGCTCAATGTTAGCCTATGGGGAAGGTCCCCATAGGCTTGGCTACGTTTTTTTGGTTGAAGAATAATCCTTCGATCGTTGGATTAAAATCCTTCGAATCGATCGATTAGAAGGATTTAATCGTTCGATCGAACGATTATTCCTTCGATCGTTCGATCAAAGTATTTGTGCAAAATCCTTCGACTTCGATATTCGAAGTCGAAGGATTTTCATTCCCCAGTCGAATATCGAGGGTTAATTAACTCTCGATATTCGACCCTTGATGAATTTGCCCCTAAATCTACTAGAAAATCATGTAAACATTAAAAAAAACCAAAAGGTTGGTTTTACTTCCAATAAAGATGAATTACATCTTAGTTTAGATCAAGTTTCAGGTACTGTTTTATTATTACAGAGATAAAGAAAATCATTTTAAAATTTTTTAATTTTTTGGATAAAATGGAGTCTATGGGAGCCTTGCCATAATGTGGAACTTTCTGGATAACAGATTTTCATATAACGGATAGCATACTTGTACTTCATTAGTTGTTTTACTGAGGTATTTAAACAACTGTGCATGTTTATCAAAGCATATCTTACTATATAATAATTAAATGGCCCCTTTAGCTTTTAATTAAAGATTTTGGACAGTGGTTTTGCAGATAAAAAGTATTTATATAGAATTAAATTGTAGAACTGTTTATAATTATTTGGATTGTAATTCGTAAATTGTTTCCATTCCACAAGTTTTGAGTCCACAGTAAGAAGAGATAAAGGCTGGAAGAGTTATGGGTTGCTGAAAGTGAATGTACAGCTGCGAGCTAAAACCTGTCATCTGTCACAAGTCTATTTACAGTACAGCACAAATACTGATCTTGATTTTAATATTTAAATATGTTTCCTACCTAGCTTGCTTGAAAGGGCAAGTTATTGTGTGTCCTTGTACCAGTAACTTTCAGACTGACTAGTTGTGAATTCTAAATATAGCATTCAAACGTATAGAAATGTAAAGGCCCTTCAGCAAGGAGAATGTGAAAGACCTTCTAAGAATCTGTTTTTAGTTTAAAAGGGAAAGGCCTGAATGATTTGCAGCAATACTTTTGAGAAATTAAAATGCAGGAACACATAAATGTCATCGTACACATTTTCCTTTGTGTATTTACAATGATGCAAAGTCACATAAATTTTCTCTGACGATAATTGTTACCTTGATGTGACACTTGTTACTTGGAATTTACTAAGTCTATCTCTGTCGAATTCCAGAATGCTGTAGAGTCCTATTAGAGAGTTTTTGTTATGATTTTCTAAGTTTTATTACAGCTTGTGCAGCTAATTACGGCTTAATTAAATTAATGTCATTTCATTTATATATAAGTAAAAAAACAGCAAAACCAAATTGATTTATTGACAAGTTGTTGAATCTGCGCCATAGGCTGCAGTTAAATGCTGCAGTTTACTACATAATTAGGGTGGATTTGTGAAAACATGAATGGTGTTTGTTTTGATATAATAAGTGAACAGCCTGGTGTTTATTCTTGTATTTAGCAACGTCTAAAGATAATCTAAAGATATCTGAGAAGTTGTATAAATTGGCCAAAAAGCAAATAAAATTCTCCCTGCTTGGTTGCATTTCCCAAACCTCCTGCGCTGTATTAAGGATTAAGTCAATTATTTTAATCTACCCTTTATCTTTATTTCTATATTTTCCTCAATGGCTTTTACTTCCTTTTAAACTCGAACCCAGTGGTAGAATATAATACACTGACCGCTCCCATAAATCATAAATAAAGCAGTGTATATTTGCTGTTCTATGTAAGCTGCATGTATGTGGTAGAATTCAAAACAGATCATATGCACCGAGTCCTTTAAAATAACACACCTTTATGAGAAGTTTTAAAAATAAGCTTACTATAGAGCATTACAGGAACCTATTCGATATAGCTATTGCCTTAGGAAAGCAGGTCCAGATTTGTAGGCAAGGCACAAAGGCCCATGACTATGGCAGGAAAAATTGGGGTCAAGAGTTTCCAAAGTAGTAGAGCCAGCGGGGAAGAGTTCAAGCCAGGGACCCGGCACCTGCAGCCTTAATTCTTGACTGCTCCATGTATTGGAGGGTTGACTAGTCAAAAGTGAAGCAGGATGCCCTCATTAGTAACTGGCTTTTATTGCACAGGCTCACTAAATTAAGGACCTGCAAAAATCCTGATCCCCCCACTAGAATATAGGATTGATGAAAAAAATTACAGTATGGTTAATTAAGGGAATTATTATAGCTATACCAAACATCTATCTGTAAAACTAAATTTAGCTTGCTTTCCTGCCCTTTTTCATGAATTTTAGCAGAACAATTTGACATCTCCAGGCAATTACAATCATATGTTGATTTGAGCACTGTAGTATAATTAAATTTTCTGTTACCTGTAACAACCACACTTTAAGGAGATAATACTGGGATTAACATATGAGAAAGAAATACAGTGAAACACAGATTGAAACAACTTCTTTGACTACAAGGTGCTTAAAAATTGGCAGAATGTAATTTTAACAAAGAGTTATGAAGTCAGCTTTTGAAAGAGCAAATAATTCCTTGGTGGGCCCCAAAGCTTCCACAAGAAATGTGTAATAGGACTACTCTTAAGTAGGAGAACCTGAGTGTAATAACATAGTAATTAAAGAAATATTTGTGCATCGAAATACAGGGATGATCCTGGCCATTTTGCCGTGTGAGGTGGCCTTCGTTCTGTCGCCCCCCTCTGACAGGCACTCAAATTTTAGTGCCGGAGGATGTTGGGGGCATCCATGTTGCTAGTGCAGAGAGCGCAGTTGCACAGAAGCGGAAATTTTGGGGTGAAAAAATTGGAATTCGGCTCTTAGTTACCAGGAGCGGTATTTTTGCCACCCCTGGCTCCCTGGGGGCACTGCCGCCTGTGGCGAGTTTGGCCTCATTGGTGGAGCGCCCCTGTCAAAATAATGGGTCCTGGGCAATTACCCTTTTTATCAGATTGTTAAAATGACCCCTGGCTAGCTCTTTATGTATTATTTAGCAGCACAGCTAAATTATGTCAGGTGGTGGTTTGACTTGGACACCTATAATCCCAAAACTACATTGCAGGCCCTATGGGTTGGATCATGGGAAGAACTCAGACATCTCCAATATAGAGCCCTTTCAGACCTTCTGAAACTCCCATTTGTGATGTTAACTCCTCTGCGAGCATGGATTCAGGCTCTGTACCTATACTCAGTAAAGTGCCTTGTCCTTACACCAAACCTGCCCCATGGGTGAATTTGCTACTCCCACAATTCCATCAATATTGGGACTTCATATACTGGCCCCAAATGCAAATTGAATGCTTAGGGGATGTCCTTACAGACTCAAAATTTGACACTTATGACTTGCTAAGGGAGAAACAAAAGACCCAAATTTGTCATTTGTCATTTAGATATTTCAAATGAAACAAACATTCTTGGCACAGTTTGGTTGGTTAGAGGTTATATGGATGCAGCTTAAATTTGAGAAATCATTATGGTTGGCTCAATTTTCCAAACCAACCTTTACTTTGTACAAATTGCTTCTGCAAACTACTCCCTCTTCTTTCCAATCACCCTACACTATATGGAGGCAAACTCTCCCATACTTAAGTGAGGAGCAGGCCCAGACTTGCAATCTGTCTATATTGACAAATGCCTGGTGGGCCGCTTTATTTTTTGGTAAGTGGGCCAGGGAAGCAGGGAAGTCAAGAGCTTGCCGAACGGAAGCTGCCGAATGGGAGCCAAAGTGCAGCCACCGAATGGGAGCCGAACCAAAGCTGCCAAATGGGAGTCGAAGAGCAGCCGCTGAATAACTCTGATAGCTAGGAGAAACCACAAGAGCTTTGATTAGCTTTGGAGTGTCTGGTGGGAGGCAGGTCTGGGAGGAAATGGAACACAAGATATACATGTACCCGAGAGACCGCATATAGAATAAGGACAACATAAAATGTTTGTACTCTTTATTGGAAATAATCTCTAATTCTGCACAACTCTATGTAGCAAGGTAACTCACTTTGCTTTTTGTATACTTCACATTACTTGTATATGCTTTAACAATATGTAATTGAAGAAATGAATTTGTTTTTCCCTTCCCAATGTTTTGCTGTATGTTTGGAAATCAATAAAAATGTTCCTATGAAAAAAAATAACTCCTAGATGAGGTTAATTTTCCAGTGTCCCATAGAGCTTATGAGAGAGAGATTCTTATTTAAGTATTGCCAATCCTCATTTACCCCATTCCTTATAGATAGAAGATGAGATTTGGGTACAAGATGAAGTGATTATTATGACTTATATTTTGACACAGACTGTGCTCAACGAATACAAAGAAAATGACTCCGATTTATACATGCAATAAGTTGACCTATTACTCAATAAATTTGTTTTGTGACAAAGCTTGAAAAAAGGCTCTGTGTAGCCTGAAACGTCGCTTATCCAGGTCCTGCCAAATGTTCTAATAAAGGCATTTTTATCTACAAAAATCTTCCTGTTTTGGTGCTGTACGTCAATCAAATACTTTGTGACAAATTGAAGCACGTTTTTGCTTCTAGCATCTTTTTATGTGTATGCTTATTATCAAGTTAACACACATTAAGGGGCCTATTTATTAAGCTTCAAATTTTTCTGGTCGAGTTTTTAAAGGGCAAAACGTGAATTTTTAGAGGGAAAATCTTTTACATTTTTATTATGCTTCAAAGCAGCTAAAAATTAGATTCTGAAAATACTCCAGTCATGAATAAGTCAGCAGCAGATATCCCTTTTACAATTGGAACATGTTTTTTTGCCTTCATGATGTTAAAGGGTTTCGGGCTGTTTGATGCTGGTGGGACAATTCGAAAAAGTTGCACGATTAGAATTGTTTTCTGCACATACAATTTTCATTCAGATTTTTTTAGTAAATTAAGCCAAATCGTCATTGGGAGTAAGGTCGAATGTATACAGTAGTTTTAATATAATAATATAATATAAATTTGAATTTTAATTAAATACCTCCCTGTATTTTTCAATATATCTTTTGTGGTACTGTAGTAACTAACGTGGTTCCTAAAACTGAGAATTCATGCCTTTATTATCGTTCTTGCATGATGCATTCCATTAGCTTTTGATGATTATTTTTCTTTTATATCTATTTTTCCTTACTTTTAAAGCATATATTTGTATAGGTTTTGTTCCGCTTTTTTAGCTTCATACAATGTTCTCATTGTTAGGGGCATCACTCATCTCCCCACACTCTGCTGCTCTGGTGACAGAAGATTTGACAGAAATGTGAGTCCTAACTCCTAGTCCCATGCTACTCCCTTATTTATATTGATGTAGCCTGTGGACAGCATGTCCCCCCAAGAAATTAAATGCCCTAGGCCCAATACTTTGCAGTCTGCCCACAAATTTGGGCATACTCATGGTGTTAGTAGTTTGATGAAGTAGGATTTCCTTTCTTGTGTGGTAGCACAAGGGATTATATACTTGGTAACTTGTGCAGATTACATTATCTGGGTTAAGTGGGGTGTTTGTCAGTGGTATGGTTCTCATGATGTATAAATCTGGAAGGTGATTGAATTATAAGGCACTCATTGACTTAACAATAAATTGAAAGTTTAATTAACAGAAATTTGCGGTGGAATACAATTGCACTATAACAGAATGTCTTTAAAAAATAGAGCTTTTCAACTGCCTTCTGGAGCTGTAAGAACCAATTGAAAAGCCATGAACTGTACTGAAATACATGGGTTCTGCTTGACACTGAGGCTGTTCTAAGCTATCCCTCTTAATCCTTCTTAATTTATCCATTTTAGGGTCACTAAACCCAGTTTGGTACACAATCATTACCCCACTAAAATTTTAGAGGCTGACTGTGAATATACTTTGTGAAACCTTTTGTGCATGCAATAACATTAGAAATTAAGTAAACAAAGGTTTCCCATTCACAGAATAGGATGGCCACATTTTGAATATGGAACAAAAGCATTGTGACATGCGCAACCGTTATCTATTCCAAAGAAGGAGACACGATGCATAACATTAAAGGAGACGCCAACTCTAAATTTTAGGGTTCCAAATTGTAAGGCACCCCTTTGACCCCAGTTTGTAACCTGGTCCCCCTAAGCTGTAAGCCTGTTCTTTAAAAACACAGCTGCCCAATTACCCTACATTGATCTGTGGTGGTGCCATCGTGCTAGTGCTTGGCACAAACATTTTTGCTACGACTCAAATTGGTAGGTTTTACAGTTCACTTTAGATTTAATCACAAAAACACAAGATTTAGTTCAATGGACAAAACTGTATCAATGAAAACACAAGCTACACAAAGGTAGATGTATATTCTATACTCTATGGGTTGCACCTTTTGTGCTATATAATGTGTAAAGAATCAAGCTAAATAGTTGAAATACATTATGAAATGAAAGTACATGTTCTTTTCTATGTCAAGACAATTTCTGAACTTGTCAATGTGAGATAAAATCTGATCTAGTAACTAACCTTCAAGTGGCCTTGGCATCACCGGCCTGTGACTAGAGACAATTTATAGTTTATTCAATTATATTGAAATATATTAAAATCATGGTTAAACTCTTGTGGTATTTCATATTTGACAATAAATACACCAATCAGCCAAGAAAATAGAATGCTATGGTTTGGTACAGCAGAGGATGATTGAGTAATAACAACTTGTAGCTCTGCAGTATCAGTCATTGGCTTGAACTACAGAAACCATATTGCCCACCTGTGCTGTGATAAAAAAAAGCAGATACATAAATCATACTCATGTATGGCATCATTGCTTCTTGTGTTAAATAGAATTTTGTCCCATAGCTCGTAAAAAACATGTTCAACGCAATAGCCTGGGAAACAATTATACTTATCAACCGAGGTGCAATTTTTGATGGATGTGTTCAGAATGATTCTAAAATAAAAATCAGAAGTGATTAGAATAAAGCTTAACATTTATTTAGAAAAGACTTTTACGCGTTGTACTATTTTATTGAACTGAGACCGATGTGAAAATGTTGGATTCTGTTGAACCTCTACTTCAGAAATTACACCTTAGAATTTCAAATGTCTCTACATCGTGTCTCTACATAGTGGGATCAAGTGTATATGCTTTTGTTATTTCAATGTGTCCCTGGCTCATAAATGAACCCAACACAATTTACCAAAAGGGACTGTTTTTTATGAACCTGGGTACAATGAACATCTTGTCCTGAATATATAGTATTAGTCCCTGTAATTAGTGTTGGAAAAGAATATTTATCATTTATTTTACATGTATATTGTTTACTTGATATCTTTATGTGGTTTTTCCATTTAGTAGTCCTTGTAACTCAAGTTCAGTTTTAAACTGATGTTTTGGTTGCCATAAATTTGCATTTGTCTCTTCTCACTGACAGCTATTCGAATACTTTCCCCACTTTTACAATGTCCCCAAAAATGGGGCAGGGATACCTATGGAGCATCCCATCACCATCTTTTGGAAATGTTTATATTTTGTGATCCATAAATTGCATCTCAGTGAAGGCAATATTAACCCCCCACTAATAGCCTTCACTTTCTACTTGTATAATTTCCTATTGCTCCCCTTTGGAAAGAAGTGTTAGCTTGGACTTGCTTTCTTAGGCATCACATGACTCCCTGCAATAATAAAAGTGCAAGCTTGATTGAGAACTCATTACCCATCTTTTGATAACAGTAATATATAATGTAAAAAAAGAATTATATTAAGGCTCATTAACCAGAAAAGTGAGTTAGAGTAACACAGTAAATATCTGCCTCCCTCTCTTGAGAAAAAGGGACAATCAAAAGGAATAAGGGACAGTGGTGATCCTGACCCCTCTGCCGCCTGAGGCCGCTACCTGATACGGCCCTCTTGTGCTCACCTTATTTGCCCCGGCGGGGTCCACAATGCCGCTAGAGGGGGTCCGGTTGTGATATCTACGCTGGAATAACTACATTTCTGGTTTGCAAATTGGAAATTCAGCTCTAAATATTACCAGGAGCATTTTTGCCGCCCCTGGTAACCAGTGGACTCTGGCGCCTGAGGATAGTATCTCAAATTGCCTCATTGGCAGAGAGCCCTTGATCAGGGATTCAAATATTTCACCTTTCACATAGATAAATGGAGCTTAAAAAAGGAAGATGTCCTGTGCTACAATTCTGTTTGGCTGCCAAGGTTTTAGCTCTTCTCTCCTTTTTGGCAGCTATTCTATTTTAAAGGGCACATACTTGAGTTTGCCTGCATCAGTGATCCTGGAGAACACTGATTCTTCTATGAAGGTTGTTCAGCTATGACAATAAAATATTCTTTACAGTAATATTGTGGATGTATGAATGTGAATGATGAATGTATTTGTAGAAAATGACTAAAGTCACTTGACTTCCTAAGAACAGAGGGATATTGCACAATACACTGGATGAATCTTCCAATTGTACTGTACTGGGCAAGTAAGTACCGCGACAATCCGCTGTGTAGCATCTTCAGTGACTGCAGTATATATATTTATATCTGGGTATTTAATGCATTTTTCATTGTCTGTTGCTACTTTGAGAAAGGCCTCGGAGAGGCTGAAACGTTAGTATTTTGTTAATAAAACATTAACGAGACTTCCGGTTATGGCGCCTGAGAGAGCGGGAGGGCAGGAGTGAAGCTCCGCGCATTTCCACTTACAACAGCTATTTAAATTCGGCAAGATACTTCATTTACTTACCTTTAAGATCCTCTGAGTTCCTGTTCTCTTTTGCGAGTCTTCCGAAGTGATCCGGTTGCGGCTGGGGAGAGCAGAGGAGAGTTTTGACTCGGTGCTGGCGGGTGCCCATGGCCTTGGCTCTGAAACGGAGACTTGTTAACCTGTGATCCGGAAAGGAAAGAGAATTATTTCGAGGATTTCAGTAACTATAACTTATATATTAACGATTTAAATAGTTCCTGGCAAAACTAAAAGATTTGGGAGTCATATACTTTTGGGACAAAATGGCTGACAGAAGTATCACCTCACGATAACTCCTTTTACCAAGCCTAAAAGTCTTCAAAATACAGAAAACCAAACTGAGGGAAAGTGAAATATTTATTGAGGAAAAAGTCAGTGACTAAGTTTTTGTAAAGGAGCAGTAATAACCCCAAGTATAACAAAAGTTATTACTGTGAGACGCATTTGTTTATGAAGCAAGATGGCCGACAAGGGGTTCTTTATTTACCTCAGGATGCACCCTTATATTATGCCTTAATGCTTCTACACAAAAAGTATTGAGCTGGAGGAAAAGTTAACCAGTGTGAAGGGAAAGACAAAGCGAGTCTCATTGTTTTATTAAGGAGATGATAAGATCTTCAGTCATACCTAACTTTGACTAATGAAAGACGCATCTGTGTGAGAAAAAAAAGGTGGTTAAACTATAGCCTCATGTTACACTCTCTTCACAAATAGTAATATTTGTGTATAAAGACTCTTGTAATGCAAATAAACAGAAGCTGAGGTAAAAACAAGTGAATTATCTGAACCTATTTACTGCATCTTCATACCAGACTGCAAAGAGTATTGCAACTGTGAAGAAAATATATATTTGGGACATTTTATTCCACCCCAAGTTTGAAACACACACCAGTCTACATTGAAGTAGATTAAGTGTTTTCTTGAGATACTGCTTGCAACTATAGTGGATTTCGATATATATATATATTACATATATATATATATATATTTTTTTTTTTTTTTTTTTTGACGAAAATCTACTGCTGAAATATGGATACTTCTCCTGCCCCCTCAGTTTTCTCTACTAAAAGTAATGGGAAAACCTATGAAAGAAGTAAATTGAAGAATTCCAAAAATTCTGAAAATGACAATGGCTCTATTAAGAGCCCACAACAAAAATCTACTGAAAATTCTCTTCTAGCAGCCGAAGTTGCAAAACTACTTAACCCAACGATTGAAAAGGCTATTCAATCAGCTATTGAAAAAGCACTTGAACTTCTACAAGGCACTATTAAAAGTTTGTCTGAAAACCTTACCTCACAGAATCGCCAGATGCAGGAATTACAATCTCTGGTTTCTGATATTCAAGATGACACAATTTTCACTTCTACGAGATTGGATGATCTGGAAAAGAAGACAAAAGATATGCAATCTAAAATTGATGATCTCGAAAATAGGACAAGAAGAAATAACTTAAGATTTATAGGAATTCCGGAATCTTATAAGATGAGTGACATTATCACTATGATTACTTCAACGATTCCTAAAAAACTAGGGATTTCACAAGACTTGACAAACATTAAGCTGGAAAGAGTCCATCGCATTGGACCTTTGAGAGAACAAGCTCCCCTCAAACCAAGAGCAGTTATTGCTAAGTTCTTAGACTACTCTGAAAAAGCTATATTTCTTCAAGCCTATAAGAAAAACCATACATTGGATATTGATGGCTTCCGAATCCTCATATTCCAAGACTATTCAATTTTGCTCTCTCAAAAAAGGAAGGAGTTCACTACAATTTGCCAATCTTTATTTAAGATGAACATTAAATTTGCACTCACGTACCCAGCTAAATTGAAGATTTTTCTGGCAACTGAAACCCACATTTTTGAAAACCCAAAAGATGCTTCAAACTTCATATTCCGGCTTGAGAAACAATCCTCATCCTCTATTAAGGATCACCCTAAAGATGCAAGATTTGGTTTTCCTGCTTCGGCTAAGGAAAGGAGGCAAGAAACAAAAGTTTTTTCTCGTCCCACACAGAAGATTCAAGATAAGAATACAACAGCAAATCCAAGATCTAGATCCAGATCCCCTATTACACAGGAACAATCTAATTTGGATAATATGATGACCTAATTTAACTTGATATTTCAATTAAAATTAAAATTTGAAGGTTTTGAGTTTGTAGGTGGTAGATGATGTGGAATTTTCCCTGCCACTTATCTTTGTAAGAGAGTTTAAGCTTTCTCTCTCTTTAGGAAAAAAGTGAAGTCACTGAACCTAATGTTTATTCTTCTGGTGCTTTGTTTTTTTTCTTTTTTGGTTGGTTGAGATTTTTTGATACCAAAGCACTAAAGTTAAGAAGCTTTTGGTTTTTTTGGGTTGATATACTTAAAGATGTTCATTTCATCAATAGATGGTTTACACCCCTGATGTCTTTTTATGTATTTTATTGGAGTTTTGTCCAATTTTTTTTATGATGATTCTATTTTATTTTTTCATTCACTTAAGTGACCTGGCTTACATTACATTCTCCTCTTATTTTACTAGACCTGGTATTTTTAGAAACTTTTGGTATTCTTGTAACAATGTTTTATATCTTATGATAGGTTTTAATGCTTAATATTGTTACTTGGAATGTGAATGGGCTTAATTCATTTATAAAGAGAAAAAGAGTGTTAGCTGAGTTAAAAAAATTGAAATCAGAAGTAGTTATGCTACAGGAAACTCATCTTTCTGACGTAGAATCTGAAAAATTAAAAAAGGGATGGGTTGGAAATGTAGTCTATTCCCCTGCAGTGAAAAAAAAAGGAGGAGTAGCGATCTTATTTCATAAGTCTTTGAATATCCAATTATTGAACTCAGAAAGGGACAATGATGGAAGATTCGTGATAGCTGAGGTGCTTTTACAAAATAAGGTTTGGTTCATGAGTTCCTTATATGCTCCTAATTCAGGTAAAGAACAGTTCTACTCTCAGATAATCCAGAAGATAGGGTCTTATCCACAAAATAAATTTGTTATTGGCGGAGATTTTAATGAATCCTATTTATGGCCTTTAGATAAAAGTGGCCCAGTCCAAAAACAGTCTATTAAAAAATCAAAATTGTTATCGAATTTTGAAAGTCAAACTAAGATGGTGGACCTCTGGAGAATGTTGAATCCGACAGATAGAGATTTTACCTTCTTCTCTCATCCTCATGGAATAGGAACTCGTATTGATTTCTTATTTTCATCAATCGATGTACTTAATAAAACTAGATCAGCAAATATTGGTAGTATCAACTTATCAGATCACGCCCCGGTCTTAATAGAGGTAGATCTAGGTCCTTCACCAAAATCTTACATTCCTTGGTCTTACCCAATTTTCCTCAAAGATAAGCCGGAATTTAATAAAAAGCTGAGAGAGAGATGGAAATTGTTTCTTAAAGAAAATATGTCAACTCAGGAGGATGAACCCAACTTGCCATTGATATGTGATGCGTGGAAAGCGGTAATCCGTGGGGAAATTACTTCATATAGAATACATTATATGAGAAAAATTAATAAAGAATTTATTTTGCATTCTAAAGCTCAAAAAAAGGCATATTTGAATTTCGTTATGCATCCTACTAAACAACATAGTGAAAAATATAAAGAAGCATTAGATAAACTTAAACATTGGGTTAATTTGAGGGACCAATCTTCTTTCGCCTATTGTAAAGCTGGGTTTGGTAATTTACATAATAAATCAAATAGATTTCTCGCCAATATGTTTAAACATAGTAAATGGTCTCATAAACCAATGATGATTAGAAATCATTTGGGTAAGATGACTAACCTCCCAAAAGACATAGTAAATATCTTTAAATGTTATTTCGAATCTATTTATTCTCCTTCACAGCTAGATGAAACTGAAAGTCTGAATTTTCTTTCGAAGGTTAATTTCCCAAAACTATCTTAAGAGCAACTAGATGTGCTTAATCAACCAATTAATATTCAGGAAGTATTGTCTACCATAAATTCTTTAAAGGATTTCAAAGCTGGTGGGCCAGATGGATTAATTTCTCCTTTTTATAAAACACTAAAATTGGAACTAGCCCCTTTTTTGACCGATCTATATAATGAAATTTACTGTCATGGGAAAGTCTTAAATTCTAGTATGGTTTCTCATATCAAATTAATTCCAAAGGAAGGCAAAGATCTTTCTCAACCGGCTTCCTTTAGACCTATTTCTTTAATAAATCTCGACATTAAAATTTTAACAAAAATAATAGCTGATAGGCTTTCTTTATTGCTTCCTAGTATTATCTCTCCTCAACAAAATGGTTTTGTAAAAAATAGAACAGGGGTTAAGAATATACGTACTTTAATAAACATTATTTACAAAGCCAAGAAAGCTATGATTCCATGTTCAATATTGAGCTTAGATGCTGAGAAAGCCTTTGACAATGTCTCTTGGAAATATCTCTCAGAATGCTGTGACAGATTTGGTCTTAAAGGTCAGTTTATGTTATTACTTAGCTCTATTTATTCTAATCCCAAAGCAAGAATTGCAGCAGTTGGGGAATTATCAGAGACTTTTGATCTCTTCAGAGGAACTCGTCAAGGGTGTCCTTTGTCCCCACTTTTGTTTAATATCTCTATGGAGCCTTTAATTAGATTTCTGGATTCTTCAAATATATTTCAAGGTCTGATGATCGATGGTAAACATTACAAATCATTAGCATATGCTGATGACCTTCTCTTGATTGTTAGTAATCCAACGTTATCACTTAAAAATATTTTTAATTTTTTTGACTATTATAAGACTTTTTCAGGATATTTCATTAATTCCAGTAAAACAGATATTCTGAACATTTGTTCAAACATTCCGAGGCAATTGCTAGCTGATCTTCAAATTAAATCTCCTTCTGGTAAAATTAAATACTTGGGAATTTTGATCCCTTCTGATCTCTCTAAATTATACCCTTTAAATTTTTCTCCATTAAGTCACATAATGCAAACTCATTGCAAAAAATGGATGGATAGTCCATTGAACCTAATGGGAAGGATAGCATTATTCAAAATGCTAATTTTTCCAAAAATTGCGTTTCCTATTCTGAACCTTCCGCTATTGCTAAAACATCTTGATGTGCAGAAGTTAGACCGAATCCTCAGAAATTTTATTTGGCATAACAAAAAACCTAAAATTTCTTTATCTAAACTTAGAAAACCTAAAGGTTTAGGAGGACTTAATGTCCCAGACTTCAGAAAGTTTAATATTGCTGCTAATACTAGATATATTGTGGAATGGCTGTCGGGTACTGAGAAATTTACTAATCTGAATCTGGAATTATTTTTAGACTCAAAAGAACATATTATATCTTCTTTACATAAAAACTGGTCTGAGCAACATATAGATATTAAGAGAAATCCAATTTTTAGGGATACAACCAGTACTTGGAAAATTCTATGTAAACAGAATAATCTAAACTTCAATGTCTCACCTTTTTTATCTCCTTTCTTTCTGAAGGGGTTTCCCATAAAGCAAAGAAATCAATTTTCTTACAAATGGAGAAAATTCGGTATTTCTCAAATTACTCACATTTTAGATCCAATTTTGGGAGACCCACTCCCTTGGAAAATGTTTAAGGAAAAGTATAGTCTTTCTGAGAAGGAAAGGCTCAGCTATTTGCAGATTAGACAAGGCTTTCAATTAATCGATAATAGAACAAAAACACAATTAAGTCATCATCAGTTTTATAAAGGTTTATTACAGTTGGTTGATGATATTAAACTAAATAATATTTCATGGATCTCATTACATCTTTTAAAGTCAGTCTCCAAGGATTTAGATCCACTAGAGAACTCGAGCAAAAAATGGTCTTCATTTTTGGGAACTGATGTTTCTTCCAGGGAACTCCTGCATTCTTTCCAAAATTTTAGAAAGAATATATGTTCTGAGTCTTGGAGAGACCAACATTTCCGGCTCATTCATTTAGGTTATGGCTTATTGTTCCAAAACTGTGATAGCTCTCAGAAGATTTCTTTTTGTCCAAAATGTACAGAGAAGAATGTTGACTTCTTTCATTATATCTGGGATTGTCCGATTATTAGAAACCTATGGGAAAAAATAAAAGGTTTTATTAAAAAATTGACTAATTTAGATGTCTCTTTAAATCCTCAATATGCTCTAGTAGATGTGAAGGACTTTTTTCAGGTATCTTGCAATGGCTCTTCTATTAATGTCTCAGATGAAATATTATCTTTTTGTTGGTTAGTTATGGCAGCTACTCGGAAATCTATATTCTTGTACTGGATAAAAGAGAACCCCCCTTCTTTGAAGGACGTGCTGTCTTATCTATTTAACTTATGTATTCAAGAGGTAATTAGATTTAGAATGGATGATCTTCTCCAGAGAAATAGAATAAGGAATAGATGGTCTCTTTATATCTCATCTTTAGAGGCTGATAAGAGGTCATTTATCCTTGGTCTTATGGGACAAGATCTATGCTAATAAAATGCTAAAAGTGATATTTAATGCCTTCATTCACAAAAATGTTTCTTCATATATTTTTTGGCATTATCAGACTTTAATTGGTAGGAGATAATACCAGGTCTATTTTTCTAAATTATCTAAATTAATTTTATTTTACTTTATTATTATTATTCTGATATTTCATTATTTTATGTTATTTGTATTTCCCCTTTTTCTTTGTTTGTTTATTTATTTTGTTGTCTTTCATGTCAAATGTTTACTGTAATGTTCATGAATATTTCTTTTGCTCCTTATTGAAACACTGTATGTTTATCATATTGTCATATACTTGTATTTTATTGAAAATCTCAATAAAAAGAATTTCAAAAGAAAGAATAAAACATTAACTAATTTTTATGTCCTGAGAGTGCGGACCTTCTTTACTGAATAATTATTTCAAAATTTTGGACACTGCACCCAGGCAAGTTGAACCTAGTGACAAGAGTGGCCACTCCCCCAAAATTCTTGTATATATATATATATATATATATATATATATATATATATATATATATATATATATTTTTTTTTTTATATGTATAGTGATTACATTCATCAAGGCAAGAAACATCTATTAAAATAAATAAAGTGCGCATATTGCATATAGTTATATTAAAAGAGGATGTTCCAAAGATACTAGTACTTGTCTTTATCATGATAAAGGTCTGAATATGTGACTAAAACGTTGATTTTACTCAATAAAAAGGGTTTTTTAATTTTTTTAAGCAAGTCTGTGGGTGGTGAGTTATTGCTGTGGATGTATATACAGGTATGGGATCTGTTATCCGTAAACCCGTTATCTAGAAAGCTCCGAAGTACGTCCATCACCCACAGAGTCCATTATAATGAAATAATCCAAATTTTAAAAAAATTATCTCCTTTTTCGATGTAAATCATAACCTGAAACTTCGTCCATCCATCCATACTAAGATATAATACATCCTTATTAGAAGCAAAACAAGCTTTTGTGTGATTATATACAGTATATAGTGATTATATTCATCAAGGCAAGAAACATTCTATTAAAATAAATAAAATACATATTGCATATACAGTAGTTATATTAAAAGAAGAAGTTGGTTATAGAAATAAAACTATGTCACATCAGTTAACAATACAATGAAGACTTCACTTATTAAAGGCTTCCTATTAAAAGGCCATATTTAATAAATTGAATTTAAATCTAGTTGGCTGGAGTGTTTCAAAGATACTAGAACATGTGACAACATGCAAGGAGCTGGTAGTATTGACTGTAGTACTAAGGAGCTTAGCTATGTTGTTGCCAAACCAGTTTACTTTGATATCTTTCATGGTGCCATGAGTTTTACCATTTTTCAAAAAGGGTATAACAGTTGTCATACAAAAAAGCTTCTGAGGAGAGTAGTACTATTGATTTGTTTCCTGCAGCATGGGTTTATGCACAACTGATCTTTCCAGACAAATTTGAAAAACCTAGAACTTGAGACTCCAGTAGATATGATCTACTTAGAGTTTTCAAAATTATTCCTCATTTTAGAGAATATTGCCCTTGAACATAATATTAGTACTGGCTGAAAGGCAATGTACCAAAAATGTTCAAACTTTTCTTTTTCTACAGTCTCTGTTTTTGTTAATAATAGTAAACTGTGTAGAATATATGTCCCTTGCTGGATGTTTCAACTCTGAAGAATGATGTGAATACATGGGAGGAGTAGCAAACCAACAAACCAATAAATAAGGCTTAGCAATAAAAATTCTCTTAGTTAGAAATACCTCTTGTAGTTATACAATGAATAAAATTGTTTTGGTCGCATCTTTAATTAAGAGGGATTTTTAGGGTTGTTGATGTTGGTAATAGATTTGGCACCCCTAGTAGCTACTAAAGGTACCTTGTCCCTGGATGAATTACTAAGGGACCCATTTACTAACTATTGAATTTCAAATTTTTCCACAAATTTGAAAAAAATGTGTGTATTTCGTAGATTTCTTAATAGATCTGAAATTTGGGATTTATTAAGTGTAAAAAACACGAAAATCTCTAATGCTAAACTTCGCCAAGTAAAAGTTGTTTTACTATAGAAGTTAATGGGAGCTACACTGATCTTATTGGACTGCTTTATATCAATTCAGACTTTTACAGGTTTTTGGATTTTTGTTGTCTGAAATCTCAACATTTTAGAGGTTTTAGAGGTATTTGTATTTTTTTGCGCATCGTTCAGAGATTTTTTTGTACTTTTCATATTTGGATCTTTTAATAAATTTGTGGTTTTAGAAAAAGCGAGTTTAGTCGTGGTTTCAAAAACCTCTAATACCACTAAAATGACAATGTTGATAAATAAACCAGAGTTAATTTCAGTGAGTTTGTATTTTCTCACTTTCATAAAAGGCTTCCAATTCTTTTTCAAAACTATCTAATGTATCTGTCAGTACAAAGGCCTTGGGAAATGAGTTCCACAACCTTAAAAACGGTAAAAAAAAAAAAACCTTTACTCATCTTAAAACAACACATCCTTTCTTCTAATCATTTCTAATAACAATTTTTGGAAAGACCTACTGCTGAATAGAAAACATCAGAGACTATTATCATTTTCTGTTTTTACCTTTCTGATAGCTTTATTACATGCTGTAGCATTTATAGATCCTAAAAGAAGTGCCTTATCTCCTCTGACATGTAATACTTTCTTCTTCATTAATATAAACTTCCTTGCATGAGAATTAAAGCCACATATGGTGGCCCATAATACTTTTACATTTCTTCTTTAAAAACATTGCAAACATTAATGATTTAATAACGTTTTAAATGACAACCGTATCTTATCTGTTTTTAGTTGAAAAACCTCCTCCCAATTCACCAGTGTGGGTCAGGAAAAATTCAACCCGCACCTAAGCCGAACCCCCATAATGTTGCCATTGAAGGACCTGCACCCAAACTGTACCCGCATCTTCTCACTCTGTAAGCTACTTCTTTGCACACCTCTGTTTCCAAGACAGGGAATCTTTGGGAGCAGGGGAGGAGTGTACTGCAGTCTAGCCTACACCCAACCCTAATAAGCAAAGGCTGGCCAAGTATCTACCCAAATCTGCCCAACCCTTGTCAAGCCATCTTTTTCACTTTACTGCACATACGTCGGCCCCCAGGCTAGCGATGAAAGATGACGCGGATGAAGACAATCACTATGTGATGGTCGCTGAGAAGAACCCTGGGCCGATGCAGTTTTCTGCCAACAGGAGTCCCGGCCCAGAGTATCAAAGTAAGTGTATACAATCACTGGGCACCCCCAATGATTTCACCTTTGCTTCTCCTCTAAGAAAAAACAAATAAGTGAAAGATACTAAAAAGCATCATTTAACCTTTACCAAAAAAAACCCCACATTATTACATTATAAAGAAGGATAGCAATATTTAGTTTTATGTGTTTATTGAGCCCTTTTTTTCCGTTAGTCAAGTATTAGTAGCAGCTTCAGTTGCTGACATAAACCAATATGTAAAATTGTGAGTTGTATCAGATAAATATAAATGTTCTCGTCAGGCTGAAATGCAGTTTCCTTTCTCATTTGTTTTGATTGTAACCAAACATCTAACTTTATTAAGAGGACTTGATGACTGAAGATCCTATTTTTGCCTTTACAAGTATTCTCAACAAGCAGTATCCATTTGTGTTAGAAAATGCATTAAAGCACACATAACAAAGTTACTATGTTTTCTGCCTTTCAAATGAGAAAAGCTCTTTGTTGCACTTACAGCTTGCTCGGTGCTTTATGGCCGGTATATTCAGTTGTGTGAATTGTTGTGTTTGCGTCTATTGTATGTGTTTATAATATTATATTATATATATGTACAGTGTAGGAAACACTCTAAAGGTAGTAGTTGTGTCACTTTTCTTGCAGATAGGAGATGGAGACAAAGGTTCAAGTAGAGCTGTGCATGTGCTTTATTCACACAGCATTAGATCAAACAAATCACTTGTCTGAATCTTCAGTTCAGTAAATAACAGACAGTCCTACTCCAAGAATCATAGTCACTAAGGATTCTTATACAGGGGAATGTGTTTAAGCACGTAAAACACAGGTATTGTAATTATGTGCATTATTTTAAAGGAAAACTATACCCCCCAAACAATGTAGGTCTCGATAAAAATATATTGCTTAAAACAGCTCATATGTAAAACCTTCCTTCATATAAATAAACAATTTTCATAATATACTTTTTAGTAGTATGTGCCATTGGGTAATCCTAAATAGAACATTGCCATTTTAAAACACAAGTGCTGCTCCCTGGGATGCTACGATCCACAATGCAAACAAACAGTTAGGGGCAGATTTTTCAAAGGTCGAGGTGAATTTTTGAAGAAAAATAAAAATTGAATTTCAAGCGATTTTTTGTGTACTTTGACTAGGGAATAGTCCAAATTTGATTTGAATTTGAAAAAAATTCGAAAATTAGACTATCAAAATTTATCATGTACTGTCTCTTTAAAAATTTGACTTTGCCATCTAAAACCTGTCAAATTGCTGTTTTAGCCCATGGGGGACCTCCTAGAACTTCTTTGGAGTCAATTGGTCGACTTTGAAAAATTAAAGTTTTTTTTGGGAAAAACTTTGAATCGAATTCGATTGATTGCGATATTAATTCGATTTGAACTATTAAAATTTGGCCGAATACGGACCTATTCGACCCAAAAAACTTAGACTTAATTTCGGTTGGTCTTTTTGAATTCGAAGTTTTTTTAATCGAAATCCGACCCTTAATAAATATGCCCCTTAGAGTTGCAAACTACACCAAGAATGCATAAATGAAACCAAGACCCTGTGAGGAACATTTGTCAATGGTCGAATTTCGAATTCACGTAAGTTTTTTTTAAAAGTCAAAAACAGTATATTGAAATTCGACTGGGTTTTTTTTAAAGAAACAAAACCAAATATCTAAAACTAATTGAATTGATTTTGACCAAACTTGGAAAAAATCTCGAATGTTAGGAAGGCTACAAATATCTCCAAATTGGCCACTCGACCTCTACCATTGACTTATACATGAATTTGTCGGTTTTTAGGTGGCGAATAGTGGTATTCAACACTTTATTTTAGACACTTTCTCTACTTAATTTTTGAGCTGGCTTTATTGTTGATGGGACATGGCAGTTCATTTTTCATGTTAAATGTATTCCTATCCTGTACAGGTATGGACCTATTATCCAGAATGCTCAGAAACTGGGGATTTCTGGATAAGGGTTTTTTTTTTGTTATTTGAATAACCATACCACAAAGGGCCTATTTATTTAGTTTTCTGGTCCAGTTGGGGAAAAAAAAAAATTTGAATTATTTAAGATTTATTATGCTCCAAAGCTGCTAAAAATCTGAATTAGAATATACTCCAGCTAAAACTTGTTGAAGTTGTGTAAAAGTCAGTGGCAGTTGTCCCTTTTACAATTGGAAGATGTTTTTTGCCTTCATGGTTTTTGAGGGGTTTGGGTTGTTTGATGCTGTTTTTCTTTCGAAAATCCAAAAAACGTGTGGTTTTCAAGTGGCAATTTGAAAAAGTCACACTATTCGAAATGATATGCGTCTGTCACAACTTTTCGAGCACGTACAATTTTCGTTAAGATTTTTTTGTGAATTAAGCCAAATCGTGGTTGGGAGTTAGGTTGAATGTTTATTTTAATAATGAGATTTTTTTTTAAATTTATTTAGTTATAAATGCCAATGTTAAAACCTGGCTTGGATCAAGTACAAGGTACTGTTACCATTTGAAATAAATATATTTAATATTTGATTAAAATAGAATCTATGGGTGATGAAAGCAGGTTATGAGAGATGGGGAATGTAGGTATTTGCACTGGCCTAGCCACACGCAAGTTAGATACTTGTGAAGTAATTTCAGAGCCAATACCTTGAATGCAGCAAAAAGGGGGATCCCAAATGTATTGCATGGTGCTCCAGACACTCTACCCACGATCAAACATTTCGGGCACCTGCGGAAGGGAAATGTGATCCTGAAACATATGATTGTGTGTAGAGTGTCTGGAGCACTATGGCATAAATTTGGGATAGCCCCTTTTGCTGCATTCAAGGTATTGGCTCTCTGATTACTTCACACATCTTGGGTGTTGGCCTTTCCGTAATTCAGAGCTTTCTGGATAATGGATTTTCAGATAGCAGATCTCATATCTTTATATCCTATTTCTAGGGGAAACCTATTCCCTGTAAAATCGGGACATTACTATGTTTTCCCTTCCCTTTAGTCATTTTTCAAAAGGTTTATTGATAAAACAATTGTGAATTAACTGTTTGTCTGTTTAGCCATATTTCTGACCAAACAAGGTTTTTACATTGGACCAATAATGGTTATTGTATCTTTAACTGCATGTGCATGGAATGGACTGAATATATATATAATATATATAACTAATATGGCCTTGGGCTGCTGCTTTCCTTTACAGCAGTATAATTCCTTCTTGAATTACAAGTTTTTTCTGCCATGGTTTCTCAACCAAAGATGCAAAACCTTGAAAATTTGAAAACCTTCTTGTCTTGCTATGTTCTACTACTTCTAAAGGTTCAATAATGCTTACGTCTGAGAACCTCATGAGTAATTTATGTCTGCAGCACAGGACTGCAGGGAAGAACACCAATCCCCCCCTTTCTTTTAAACTTGAATTGCCCAAACAAAGCACTTGGAGGCTAACTTGTGGATGAAGGTCGGACACAGCTTTTATTAATCATGTTTTATATAAAGATCCTTGCACCTTTATAAACACATATTTCTTAAACCGACTTAAAACCCTTTATTTAACTCAAAGAACACCGATGCGGCTGGTGGCACCTCTATGCCGTACAGCCTTGCGGGACTTTTTTCCGGCAGTCTGGTGGCAGCTGCGCCGACCAGAGCTCCGGGTATCAGCATTCCTGTGAAAAGAGTGGGATCTCCTCTTATGCGCCCGCCCGTGACCCCTGCTAGACAGAGAAGGTGGAGCAGGAACTGGGGGGGATGGACAAATCTGCCCCTGTAAAACGGGAAATGCTGCCCTTGCACTCTCTGTAGGCACAGCAGTAGAGGGTTGAACAGAAATGTGAATCCCGGAATTGGCTGGAGGCGGATCAAAAAGGGGAAGTTCACCCTCTTCTGAGCTGGATGAAAAAACTGCAATATCCAACTCAGAATCCCGATAAACAGGACCAGATGAACGTCCTTTTAGTGGCACATGTCTAGTGGGGGGTTTATTTTGAGTGGGTGGAATGACATTAGGTGAAGGAGTACCCCTCGCATCGGTACGACTAGTAGAAGCAGCTGTACCACTGACCTGATGTTTGATATTGGAAACTGTGTGGCTCCCAGCTGATGCCGCTGTAGCGGCTTGAGCTGCGGTATCACTGGTAACTGTGGAAAGGGTAGGGGGTGCAGCTTTGATTGCAGAGGTAGAAAGGGGCCCTCTCCTAGTCCGGGGTGGACTGGGACTTAATCTAGTAGGTGGGCGGGAACGGCGGGCTGGCCGAGTGTTAACACTTTAAAACCCTTTCTCCCTGATCGTATAGGTGGCTGCTGCCTAGGGTTAATAAATTCCTGTAGCCAATCCACCCCCTCAGCTGCCACTTTGGCCTGCAGTTGTTGTAAAAAATTATCAGCCATGATGGTGTTTATTGTCCACAAAAAGGAGTGAAAAGGGGCACAAACAGGGTGGGCAGAGTGAAGAAGGAAAAATTTTTTAATGAAGGGGAAACAGCTTGATGCTGCTGACCCCCTGATCTTACCCAGAAAACGCTCGTTGCATAGGGGAGGGAGCAGGCAAAGAGAGTTGCGCACTTGTGCGCAGTACTATTTAATGTTACGGCGCCGAGCGATGACGTCATCGCTGCGACGCGCGGGGGGGCGGGTAAGCTCTCCCCTCTCCCTCTAGCAGTCACGGCGCGCCTCGCTAGGCGCTGCGCCGCACTAGAGGTACATTCATTTATTTACATTTATTTGGGAATAATTGTATATTGATGTCAATTAAATCTGTGTCGTGAGGACGAGAATTATCCAGTACATATACTTTTAAAAGCATATCATCCATTGCAAGGTATTTGAAAGGCCTAATGCTGTATATATCTATGAAGATTTTCTGACAGGGCGGGAACTAGACGTAGGCAGAAGAGGCACCTGCCTAGGGATTTTGTGATCGAAATGTTATCTAAACTGTTAGAGAAGTCAAAATTTAATGATAGGTAGCATCATCATACACATTGAAGACTGCTGTGTGAGAGTCAATTTAAGCACTGCTATTTATTTGTCCCCCTAAGCTCCATTCTGCCCCTCGTACTTACCAATTACCTGGGCAACGGGAGCATGACGCCATGACTGAGAAAGATTTAAGGAGCCAATGCATGCTTCATGTTGCAATTTTTGTTTACCAATGCACCAGTTCAGCCTGCTCTGTGTACATTGAGGGAGCCCTGAAATTAAGGAGATTCTATTACTAGGGTTCTCTATTAGTGTTGTGCCCAAACAGGCAACTAACTTGCATTTAGAGAATCATTTGTTATATATTTTATTAACTCCACAAGCATCCGTTTTCTGGAAGTGTCTCCACTATTGTACACATTGACTACTACATTAAATAACATCTTGCACACAGTTTAACAATGTCGGTGTTAATTTGCAGTTAAGCAGGCTCAAGTATAACAAAAAAGGCTAAATGCCCTCCTTTGTTGCTTACAAAAGGTGTCGATCAAAAATACAGGAAAATGGAATGCTTCTTGCTCAAGCCAGAAATGAAATAAAAGGAAATATTAAAGGAAAACTATACCCCCCAAACAATGTAGGTCTCTATAAAAAGATATTGCATAAAACAGCTCATATGTAAAACCCTGCTTCATGTAAATAAACCATTTTCATAATAATATACTTTTCTAGTAGTATGTGCCATTGGGTAATCATAAATAGAAAATTGCCATTTTAAAAAATAAGGGCCGCCCCCTGGGATCGTAGGATTCACTGTACTGTATGTTAGGTCACATGAGCCAATTAACAGACAGAGTTCTGCCTTTTGCTTCCACACTTCTTCCTGTTACAGTTAGAGTTGAAGTATTTCTGGTCAGGTGATCTCTGAGGCAGCACACAGACCATCATGAAATGGTGGCTCAAGGCAAGAGATGTAAAAGGGCAATATTTACTTAAATATATATTCCAGTTTGGTAAGATTCTTTAATATGCCACTTAATATGATATGAACTATCTGTTGCTTAAGTGTTCATTTTGGGGGTATAGTTTTCCTTTAAGAAGAATTTGTATTCAATAACTGCTTAAAAAAAAAAAAAAATTATATATATATATATATATATATATATATATATATATATATATATATAGTCGTGTTCCAAGGAATGACAATGACCGAAACGTTGACAAATAAACTTCACTTTGCTTGATCTCATTATGAAGTCCTGGAGTGTGTCATTCCTTGGAACACGACTATCTGCACTATATATGACAGCACCCAGGCAGTAAAACTCTGCTGGATTGGAGTGCACCACAGCCTGAACTGTGGGTGTATATATATATATATATATATATATATATATATATATATATTACTTTAATATGGACCAGCACAACAAATCCTTAAATCACCAATTTTTATTGAATCATCCAGTCCATCTTGAAGTAGATTTTAGTGTGTATATATATATATATATATATATATATATATATATATATATATATATATATATATATATATATATATATATATATATATATATATGTATATATATATATATGTATATAACATTGATTTATCAATTTCCGTCTATAAATTGCACTAGAATTTTTAAGAAAAACAAGGAGAGCACTTGGTTGTGCTTTGCTATGTGCTTGAGGAAAAAAATATGATTGCGGATAAAAGACTTGTGCTTTGGCTAATTTTTTTCTCAACCTGACAAATTGTCGTCTGTGAAAATCATTGAAAATTGCTGATGAGTTGATTTATTGAGTTGATTATTTAACTTATTGTACCCAGACAGCTTTGTCTGGGCGCAATTTGGCCTTTCATATGTCCTTTTATATGTCCCAACTGAGCTGTACTCCAAAAGCCTTTTAAAAAATAAAATACAGTATATATACAGGTATGGGACCTGCTATACAGAATGCTTGGAACCTGGGGTTTTACAGATGATGGATCTTTACGTAATTTGGATCTTCATTCTTTAAGTCTACTAGAAAATCATGTAAACATTAAATAAACCCAATAGGCTGGATTAATTATATCATAGTTTAGATCAAGTACAAGGTACTGTTTTATTATTTTTAAAAAATGTGATTATTTAGATAAAATGGAGTTTACGGGAGATGGCCTTTCCGTAATTCAGAGCTTTCTGGATAATGGGTTTTCAGATAATGGATCCTATACCAGTATATAATGTTAATCAGTAATAAACACAGGTGCTAAGTGATATTATTAGTTATGAATGATGCTTATTAAGGTCACTCATATCATATAAAAGCTTCTGTATTAAAATAATTTTAAAATCTGGGGGGGTGCTCTTGCTGGGGCCTTGTATATTTCTATGGTCAAGGAACATCTTGATGACTGCCAATACACTTGTATTTTGCAAAGGGGAGAAGTGGGTATCTGAACAGTTAGTTGAGTCAATCTAATTTGGGAAATGCCAGTAAAACCAACTAGACTTCTTTGGGAAAAATAATATTTTACCCAGTGTGTCCTGCCAGTTAGGAATATTGGCATTAAAGCCAGACATTACCTCATCTTCCTGGGAAGTCAGCCGATTTCTATGCTAAGCAAGTCTGCAGGAGTGAGCGGCTCAATACCTGCCTGATTAGCAGCAGATCCGGTTTGGAAGTTATTTTCGTTATTTTGGCTCTCTTGTGTGCCTCTCGCTCTACGTTTTCTTATCATCTAAACGTGTGTCAGTGTTTGAGAATACAGTGACAGAAAGGTCGCTGAGAAAAGTCAACAGATTTGGCAGACATGTCAGCAAATATTTTTTGCTGATTCAAATGCTAAACGTTCAAGCAGCAGAGAAAAACAAACCACATGCCGTGTTCTAACTGGACTGGACTAATACACTCATGGAGGGGGTGGATGCTCATTCACTATTTACACAAAAACTTGTTTTATTTAAGCCACTTGCAGGGCTAATGGATCAGTAACGTGAATGTATTAATCAGCCGGTAGCAGTACTGAGTTCTATTATGTCAAACCATCATCTGAGATCTTTATCTTTTTTATTGGTTAGAAATCACTAAAGATTGAATGACACACATGGAATGATACTTTGCTCTGTGTTTAGGTGCTAAACTTACATGATTTACTACTACTATACTTTTATGGTAACAATGGTTACTGTTTCCAGATAACAATTAGTTTTGATTAAAAAACTATTTTGCCAGTAGGAGGGCACAAATTAAGGAATTTGGTTCAGGATTCGGCCGATTCCAAGCTATTTTTAGCAAGGTTCACATTTGGCCGAATCCAAGAGCCTGGCCGAACCAATCCAAACCCTATCCCTGAATTCGGGATATGCTTGCATGTTTTTGACTTGTAGGATAGAATGTTTTTCATCTGGTCAAGGCTTAAGGACACTTTTTGGTCAAAATTCCAGCAGGGAAAAGTTTAGATAACTGATCTAGAATATTCAATTTTTTTACTACTTTGGTGAAAAGTTTTAATACATTTGGAAAAAAAATCAACTTGCCACAAAATAAATAACTTTAAGGGTACAGGTACATGGTGCATTTATTTCACCAACAATAATTCTTCTCCAGTTTGGAGGACAAAATGTCCAAATTTTTAGAATAGAGGATGCAGTATGCCCTAATTATAAACTATATATTGTGGCTTTTGCTTATGGCCCAAACTCGAAATTATATCCTTAAAAATGGTGCATTACCAAGTCAGAAATATCTGTTTGCAGCTTATACACATACTCTTGTGCTTGACTCACATTGTGTTATGTTTAGGAGGAATTTTTTTGACTCCGGCGCATTTTTTCAGGTGAATTTTCGCAAATTTATTCGCTGGTGGCGAGTCACGCAAATTCGCTGTGAATTCGTGCCTGGCGAATAAATTTGCCCATCACTAATTATAACTCCTTGGTGACTTCTAATATAACGTCATAAATTATAAAACATAATATAACCACAGATGTACAGTAATACTGTATATGAGGCAATTAGAGTCACCTTGGAGTTCCACGACCTCAACCCTTAACCTTTTGCTCTACTGCTCTTTATAAGTTCATGGAACTCCTTGTACTTGTTATATAACTATCTGGATTTAAAAAGGACCAAATACACTAGTATTCAAGATTAGCTTGGGTTTTAAAATGTCAGAATGCACATATTTTATTGTATACCTATCTTCATAAAGATTTCTATAACTATATAAAAGTTATACTATATATGGGTTGGCAGTGGAGAAATTTGTTGCCTTTGCCTTAAAGGAGGCAGATCTCACAGTAGCCACTTACCACTTGACATTTAACCAATTTCCACCCAGACAGAACTCCTTTAATTCTCCATAAATGAATATTTAAGGCTATCCTAGACCCTATGGTAGCACGACAAGGTAGATATTTTAATTTAACACAACTTCTTGGTTGTTAGATAGCACAATGCAGGAAAACAGCTGTGAAAAGGTCTCTCTCTCTTTCTGCAAATATATGATCTTCCACTTGAAAGCATTAACATAAACATCTGTGAATTTTACAAGCAGCTCTGTCATATAAAACTTCTATTTTTGTGTTATAATTATTCACCCTCATTTTGTGTTCCTATGCAGCGTTTATCATAATAAACAGACAGTAGTTGATGTACTGGCTGAATTAGTGCATAATATTAGTTTTGGATGGAATATCATTTATATTTAGCTATTTCAGAAGAAAGTGTTTCATTACTGAACTTGTCTGAAATGGTTTAGACTAGATCATATTTATGGTACAGTCTTTTTTTACAGATCATAATTACTCCTAATAAATTTTTGCAATACAAAATAATGCTGTTGCCTTAATTAAAAAGGGGTGGAAATGGCTTGGAAATGTTATAAAAAAAGGTTTGATGCATTGTAATTTATCATTCCTATAAACATAGAACTAATTGATATTGCATATGTGTAAAATAATACAGGAACAAGAAATGCAAGTAATGAACTTAGGTTAGAATAATACTATTCTCATACAATATCACTACCAGATTTTACTTTTGGATGATCCTTATCTTGTTAAACTGCAGTCAGGGCAGTTTTGATTTCCAATGTCTAGTGATGGGCGATTAAATTTGCCAGACACTAATTTGCGGCGAATTTCTGTATTTTGCCACAAGTGAAAAATCCACTGTGTCAAAGAAAAAATTGTCGCACACATAAAAATTCCCGCTTCAAAATTATTTGGACACTGATTGACTTTAATGCATTTGGACCAGATTATCGCACGTATAAAAATTGTCACTTGCGAAAAAATGTTGACGCCCATTGACTTGATGGATAAATGAAAGTGCCGGATGGCAGTGGTATACATATTTTTAAGAAGATTTTACTACAGATAGATCAGATAGATTTTCTGCATGTAGCCTCGCGTGCATGTGCACCCCACTAGCTCTTTTTTAATTAAAACTGGTGCTCTGAGAATGTATTTTGCAACTAATTAGACTGGATTTTAGGGTCGACATACAATTATTGACTATTTATGGAAGATTATGGGCATATAATAGAGACAAAGCTGTAAATGCAGAGTTTAGACACATTTTTTATCTATGTTTATTATGCTTGTCCATGCTGGCAGCAGTGTGACTTTGTTACTTGTAGCTGGAGCCTGAATTATTGTTTCTGTTTACTACAGTTGGGGGCAGATTTAACAAAGGTCGAGGTGAATTTTCGAATGAAAAAAATTCAAATTTCGAGCTATTTTTTGTGGACTTTGAAAAGGGAATAGTCCAAATTAGATTTTGAAAAAAATGAAAAAATTTGAATATTGAAATTTATCATGTACTGTCTCTTTAAAAATTCACCTTCAACCATTTGCCATCTAAAAGCTGCTGAATTGCTGTTTTAGCCTATGGGGGACCTCCTAGAACTTACTTGGAGTCAATTGGTGGATTTTGAAAAATCTAAGTTTTTTTTGGGAAAAACTTTGAATCAAAGTAGATCGAATGCGCTATTCCTTCAATTCGTAGGATTTGAATTAGGACCTAATCGATCGAAAAACTGACCTTTTCGACCAAAAAAAACTTTGACTTAATTTCGGTTGGTCTTTTTGAATTCGAATTTCGACGGTTTTTCAATTCAAAATTTGAACCTTGATAAATATGCTCCTTAGTCACTCATAATTTAGTTGTCCTGTAGGTGTTCATCTGAAAATAACATATATCTTAAAATTATACATCAAACTCAAATAACCCGTTGCCGAAACCAGTGGAAGTGTATATGCATGACACCAGAAAATGTTTTTTTATATCTATAATAACATTGTCTTTGAATGCTATTTATCATTTTGCCATAAAAGTATTTGCCTGATGCTTTTACATTACATTTCTTACCCCGATGTTCCTCTAGGAGGGGGCTGCCATATTTGTGCAGCAGTAGTCCGTTAGCATTAGAAACTCTAACTGACAGGCTGAGATGGGACAGTCAGGTTTAGGAACTCCAATGGCTTACAAAATCAAAACGATCAGTGAAAAATGATCAGCATGACCTATAGGTCTTTTAATGTAGATTAATATTTGGAAAATAATTTTTTTAGTGTCAGTATCACTTTAAGTTCTGTAGTATCTCTGTTTGATTTAGTAGTGAAGAAAATGTTATGTAATTTTCTGAGGCTTTATTTTAGGGATGCACTGAATCCACTTATTTTGGATTTGGATTCGGCCGAACCCCCGAATCCTTTGCAAAAGATTTGGCTGAATACCGAACCGAATCCTAATTTTATGGAGTGGGAAGGGGATTTTTTTTTTACTTCCTTGTTTTATGATTGTCACCCGATTTCCCTCCCCACCCCTAATTTGCATATGCAAATTAGGATTCGGATTCGGCAGAATCCGAATCCTGCTGAAAAAGGCAGAATCCTGAACCGAATCCTGGATTCGGTGCATCCCTACTTTATTTGCTGTTTCCAGATAAGAGCTGTGTCCCCTGTAGTGAATTTATAGCATTATTTAGTATATAACAAAGGCTGCCTGAAGCTATAGTAGACAGTCCTCTTGTTAACAATAAGAATGTTGATATATTGCTTCTTAGATGTCTCCATGCTTAACATGAAGTGTTTCTTGGGGCTTACAGTTCTGTTTTAGATCAATTCCATTGCTCTTTACCATAGTCCAATATGCTCCTCAGCACACATCAGTGATGCTGTTCTTGTTAAAGTAACATACAGTTTTGTTCACCGTAATGAAGTTTGGTGTTTAAAGGAGAATTCAACCTGTAATAAAAAAAACCCTCCCCCTACCCTGGGTAGACTCCCCTCCCTCCTCCCCTCAGCCTACCTGCCCCCACCCCCGGGCAAATTTTTTCAGTTTCACAAAAAATTTGTTTTACTTTATTTAAGGACTACGGGTATGGGACCTGTTATCCAGAATGCTCGGGACCTGGGGTTTTCTGAATACAGGATCTTTCTGTAATTTGGATCTTCACAACTTGTCTACTAGAAAATTGTGTAAATATTTTATTGATCTAAATCAAATGGAAATAAGGTCACAAAGTTAACTCACCAAGTATAGGAGGTGGTCCAGGTGCACTGCTCTGAACCTTCAGCTAAGGGAGCGGATCCAAACTGTAATGTAGTTGAGCAGGCATTCAAAGAACCATTCCTCCACACAGACGTAATAAAATTCAGGTAGATTTATTTAGTTCTTTTAGGCATCGCCCTAAGTGTTTTAAATCTTAACAGATCCATTGTTGTTAAAGAATTTAATAACCCTTGCTGCCGTTTGTTGGTAGTTTCCTCTTGCCCTAATTAAACACATTTTTATATTGAGTTACATATTCCATATTTGTCCATATCGGTACAGGTTGATCCACTCTATGGCACCTTTTTCTATGGACAATATTCCCAGTTTGTGAAGTAATTAATCTTATAAATAAGCCATTTATATATCTCCAATACTTTTTGTAGATTGTAGATGAGTGCCCACCAATGGGCAGATTTACATGTATTTATTCGGGTGCATAAAGTATAAAGCACATATTTCATCAAATGTCAGGGTTGCTGCACAGTTTTAATTTAATTAACATTTTACTTAATTTGTTATGACTCACTATGAACACCATTTCTTACTGGACAAGAAATGTAATTATAATCTATATAATCTATCTGACTATGGCCTCTAATTGTTTAATTGACTAACAGCAATAAGGATTAGTTGGCATTACAGGAGAAAAGATATTTGAGTGCGATTTCCAGTTCTGGTAAGCTCTTTCCGCTTTGTTAGAGATAAAAAAGTATTTTTCAATTACTGTACTAAAATCTCATTCTCAGCTATTCTTACTGGGGGATCAGTAAGTCAATTGTGTATTCTATCATGGTATTTAAAGAGTGAAGTATAACAAGCGGCATGTTTTATGCTGTGAGTATATTTTTCAACAGAACGGGAATAGCTTTCACATGATTCAACGCAGCTTGGTAATTTATGAGTTCATTTGTCGTATCTACGCTGTAGTCATTTGGGCAGGGATATAATTCTCAAACAGACTTTCAAACAGCTGTAGACAAGAGATACAAAATCAATACAACTATGAATAAACATATAGAATGCAGCTGAACAGAATATATCATTCTCCCCCTAAACCAATTAAACACAAAATGCAATAGAAGGCCAGCAAAAAAGAATTGGTTTTCTTCTGCATAACAGATTCATTTTCTGTAATAATATTATCCATATAGATGTGTGGTTCACGCATTTATTAAAAGTGACAAACCATTGCGATTAGCAGGGCCTAGCATCTGGAAATTAATGACATTTTTGAATAAATTACATTTGAGAAGAGTGTGGAATAGGCGTTTACATTTACATAATTTAGCCCTTAAATAGTTTGTGTTGTGGGAAACAGTAGAAATTACACACTTTTTTGTCATTAAAAAAAAACGTGATTAAATATTTACAGCTTTTTATTATTATGTAGTTATAAGAAGGGGCAGATTTATCAAAGTCCGAAGTGAAAATTCGAATTAAAAAAATTCGAGTTTCAAGCTAATTTTTGTGTACTTCAACTAGGGAATAGTCAAAATTCGATTTGAATTTGAAAAAAATTAGAAAATATTGTCTCTTTAAAAATTTCGACTTGACCAATCGCCATCTAAAACCTGCAGAATTGCTGTTTTAGCCTATGGGGGACGTCCTAGAACCTATTTGTTGTCAATTGGTGGACTTTGAAAATTCAAAAAGTTTTTTTTTGGTTAAATCTAATATAGTTATAATCAGCCAGAGAAATACATTATTTCCCCAATCCCCACCTTTCCTACCTTATACCCAACTATGCCTACTAACCCATAAAAATTTTTTTTTCTGGCAGCTGCAGGTTAAAGTTGTGAAAATAAAGATGTGATTAGTTGCCATGGGTTACTGCCCAGGGGTAAAATTGTCTAGTTTTTATAAATAAGCCTCAGCGAGTCATACCAACTTTTTCTCTCTCTGTTAAATTTCTGTGTGTGATCTTTAATGCCTTTTCAGTACCTCACCGATATGCAGAAAATGCAACAGGCATTTTATAAGGTTCCTCCTCTTACTGTAACCCCATACGTAACTGCAGTGCTCACAAGCTATGGGGACCCGCTCATTCTGAGACACTACTACAGCTGTAATTTAGAGCCTGACTATATTTAAGAAATGATTTATGGAGAATAATCTTATATTTGTTTCAATGTAAAAAATGCAGATGCAAAATAAATAGCAAGAGGCCATTGCCTGAAATTCCAGCCTGGGAAAAACATATGGCTGCCATAACCTTTGCAGCCATTTATACATTCAATGAATCCATAAATACAGCCAAAAAGGGAATGGAATTCATTTAAGCAGCTTACAAAATATGGATCTTGGGTATTTGTAATCTAGCCATTATTATTGCGATTTATCATCATTATTGGCAAGTCGACAGTTGTGATGTGACAATTAAAATACATGCAGGGAATTGCCTCCTGTGTATTGGCTTACATCATTTTATATATGTGTTGTTCATATAGCTTCCCTTTGCTAAAGCTTGTGTAGTTAAAACAGAATCCATAAGGGAATGAGTTAACACATGCTGACTTTGTAATTACTGAAAATGCATTTAAGTCTATGAAGCATCAAGGGCATGCAAGAGTAGACAGAAGTTAATTCCACCCCATGCTTGTTGTGCTAATTATTGTGATGTTTTCAGTGATAATGAATACTATAAAATATCTATACACATAATCCAGTCAAATTTCATTAGTTCTCATTTTAGTTGACAAACATTGCAAAGGTTAGAAGTATTGTGTGATGTTTAACGCTATTATTAAGACCCTGAGTGGAGGTGGATAATCAAATCCCAGATTTAAAGTGAGTGGGGCACATTTATGAAGATGCCACAGCTGTGGAATATGCACAAATGATGGTTCATCTATGGCATATCTATGGCATCCTCTGGGTTCTACTTTCTTTTTCATCATTTCCATTAGAAGATTAGATGCCATCATATGTTGGGTTTGCATATTGGAGTTGACATTGGGATGAGAAGTGAAACAGAAAACAAGAATCATCATCATTAGCTGATTTCCCTAGATTGTCCTCTGTATTTGTGCAGATCTCTCTAGCTTGTGACTTCTTGCTTTACGACTACTCATTTGTGACACATACTACACATTTTAGGCATGGTGCTCACATAAATCTTTTAGCCACTTCTGCTCATAAGTGAGGAGTATTGTCAAGGGATGAAACCCATAAGTTCTGTTTCAAAAATGGTGACTGCGCTGTGTTCTTTTGTATTTGATGTGCTAACAGGCTAAGAAGCGATCTGTTGTTTATGGGTACAAATTGATCAGACTATTATTGCCTAAATCCAGAACAAATCACCTTAAAAAGTCTTATGTATGAGTACTTGAAATTTTAAGATGTGGGACACATACGTATTATGGGGGTTTGCAGAAGGATTGTTTCAAAAGGAACCCTAAAAATTAATATGGCTGTAAAAGCCATATTTTATATACTGAATTTATTGACCCAGCCTAGTGGTTCAGCATATCTCCATTAGTAATGATCCAGGCCATCAAAGTTATCAAATAATTATCTTATCTTGGATTTTGTTAGGAGTGTCTGCAACGTGCACATTGTCAGTGGGCTCTGATCAGCTGTCTGTCATATAAGCTGATGCTACAGGGCTGATTATTAAATTATGATGCTAATTGTGCTGATTTCAGAGCTGCCATGTACCAATAATCTGAATTATTTACTAATCAGCCTTATATTGTGACATTTATAATATGCAAGTGTATATATATATATATATATATATATATATATATATATATATATATATATATTTTACACAAAAGCCATGAATATCCTGTAAATGATATCCTTATAAACGGTGAGTAGTGATGTCATTTTGGTTACATGACTCACTAACCCCTTGTTGGAAAATATGAGGATATTAGAAGTAACCTCTGAGTTCTATGACCTGTATAAAAGCACTTGGTCTTCGGCCTCATACTTTTATATGGTCATGGAACTCCTCAGTAAATTAAAGTTTGAAATATTTTATTTGGTTTTACAATAAACCATAAAAATCAATATGATATAGTATGCAGAATAAGACATATACAGTATGTGTGTATATATATATATATATATATATATATATATAGGCAAGCTGGCAGCTTGAACACGTAACTTTTTGGGGGAATTAGTCAATGGTGAGCAGGCAGCATAGGAAAAAGGAGCATAAAGACAGGGACACACAGCTTCTTCAAGGAAAACACACGTTTATTTTTCCACTTTGCACAAACACAGTGTATTGTCCACAGACACAGGGGTGACCATTTTATCATTCAAACAAATCATAAAATAAAATCTAACCCATTGGGCACTACCTTCCAACTCTGGAGCAGTCCCTGACTAGGCTGGGCCCCTTGTGGACTACCAGCAAACAAAACAATTGTTGTGGCTCACACCTGTACTCACAGTCTTGGAGTGAACTTTTTAGCCTCCTGGCTTTTCTTGAAGGGCTCCCTCTGCTTCATGCAGTATCAGGCGGCACTCCCAGCTCCTCTGGGAGTTCCTAAGGCTAAGGCCACACTAGGCGATAGCGCCGCGATTTGACTCGCGGCGACTTTTAAGCCGCAATCGCTGGGGAAACTTTTGCGCTGGCGTCTATGGGGAATCGCGAAAAATCGCCAGCGTAAAAACACACGCGGCGATCTTTTCTCTACTGTCGCTCGAAATTGCCTCGCTAGGCGATTTCGAGCGACAATAGAAAAAAGATCGCCGCGTGTGTTTTTACGCTGGCGATTTTTCGCGATTCCCCATAGACGCCAGCGCAAAAGTTTCCCCAGCGATTGCGGCTTAAAAGTCGCGGCGAAAAGTCGCCGCGAGTCAAATCGCGGCGCTATCGCCTAGTGTGGCCTTAGCCTAACACAGCCAGGTCTCCTACCTGCTGTGCCCTGATGAGAGACACACTCTCCCATTCTAATTAACTTTAAATAGTCTTTCCACAGGACAGCTTTCCTGTGGAAGGTGAACGCCAATCTCTGGACTGGACCTGCGGAATGGAGTCCCTGGCTACTAAAGTCTTTAAACAGAGCACTGATTCTCTGTTTCATAACTCCCTTCCTGGAGCCTATCTCAGTACCTGGGGAGAAATTAAAGGCTAGAGTGACCTTTTCCCACCTTTTCCTAGTCACTCTACCACAATATATATATATATATATATATATATATATATATATATATATATATATATATATATATATATATATATATATATATATATATATAGATATATATTATATAGAACAATATTGGTGAGTGAGCACTTATTATATGGGGGTATGCATGACTAGGTTTTAAGGGGTAACGCACATTTTTACACAAACTAAAATTTTTGGTATGTATACAGTTAAGGTGACCCTAATAATCAGGGGTGGGTTAGTGACCACATAATTTTGGTGAGAGCTTTACTATCAGTAACCAAAACAGATCCAGGACTTCAGCAAAGAAATTACATGTAGATATACTGTAAAGCATATGACAGATAGATTGTTCCATGTCAGTCCCTACATAGCAATATAATAATATGGTAGGTTACCATTTAATTCATTTAAGTGAGTCTGAATGTTAACTAAAGGAAAAGCCTCATACCACAAGATTTAATGGTCCAATGTAAGCGGAGAGATATACCGATGTGTTGATTTAATGATTCACATATTAGCAACATAAGTAACTGAATCTGTTTCTTTTATTGTAACAGTGTAACAAAAAGGTACATGTGAGACATAGTTAGAATCAGTATCATTTTGAACAGTTTAACAGTTAAATAATTGAACAGGTAATGGTTAAACAGTTAAGTATTATGACAGATATATTTTCCATGATTGCCAAAATGTAACAATGTTTTTAATTTGTGTTTGTACTAAGTATGATGATGAGCAGCTTAGTGCATGTTTACACATATTGAATGTATGTATGTCTAGTAAAACAACTTAAGTGGGGTTTACTAATGATGCTGATCATGTGATTATGCTGCAGCTTAATAAATGCATTGTGCCTTCACATACATAGAATTGATGTCTGTTGTTAACCACTATATGTATGTAGAGAAAGTGGTACACCCTCCAGGCAGTTTGCACAAAGCACAGGTCTTTCTCTTATATCAAATGATGTGTATTTGCTTGCAGTATGGTACAATTAGCACAGAAATTCCAGTGCCAGATGTGCTGCTGATGATTGTGTCTGTAATTGCCAACAGCCTTCTCTGGTTGTGTTTGCAGTATTCAGTAATTAGCAGTGTTTGACAGTATTAGTTATCACTGAATTAATGTATTCTTGTAGCATAGCACCATTTACTTACTGGGATCCTCATCAGAAGTCACTATCCTTATCACACTCCTTGTTAAAACATAGGTTACTGTTACTACGTTTACTATGTCCCACATTACTCTATTCCTATCACTGGGTAGGCACACAGTTTTTATTCCCAAGCTCTTTCCAGGACACCTTCCTCATCCATTCACCCTAGCTGACATATTATGTTCCTCTGTCATAGCATTTCCTTACATGGTCCCACAGTGTTCAGTTAATATAAACACAATTTATATTCTCTGTCATATGAATAAATACAGATGCCAGCTATAGCCTTTCCCTTCATACTGTACTCTTAAGTAGCAAATACACAAAATGCATACTTGTTTGTCTAGCATATTATAACTTTTGCTTTATGAAACGCTTCTTTTATACCAGTTTTCCCATTAGAAGTCTATATGCATGCAGGATTTAATATTCAAACCTCGCAGAGTCTCATCAAACAAGTTTAAATATTCAACGTTTCAGCTGAACTTGCTCTTAAACCATTTATTTTGTTTTAAAGATGGACGTTAATTAAAATCTAGCAGCTAAGAGCAGCTGTATCATTCTAAATGTTTTTTTTATGTGGTTTCCTTTATTGGATAATACAGTGGTAACTTTATACTAGGATGCCCTTTGCTCTAGCAATGAAAGGTTGACAGCACTTATTATACATTAGCCCTTTCCACCAATTTTTGTCGCACTGTTTAGAAAGCCATGGCTTGATAAGTGGTGTTAAAGTCGCTGCTGTTTTTTTTCTCCTTACACACAGGGAGCATTTAAGGGCATGTTTAGTTTTGTTTTTGTACTCGCTTGTTCCGAGGTAATCTCTTTCATTGAATGAGAAGAATGTCCTTAAACAACCCTACTGGTCTCTAACCGTTTCGAAACTGCACAGTGTAAGCAGCGGATTTGGGGAAAAACAGATCACATTCAATCTTCCATATAAATACCGCAACATTTGTCACATTCGTTAACATGCAGTCATTATTACCTTCTAAGTATCTGAATTAGCATCATTTTTTGTGGTTCTTTTCTTCTCACTAAATGTTTTGGGAATGATAATTAAATTTTTTGTGACGGTGCAAGAAGAGAAGTTATATTGTCATGCAACAGGTCAAAGTGGGACAACAGAAAACAGATGTGACTTGAACCCAGTAGAATTATCTTATCAAATGTATTAGAACACTTCTTGTCCCTGCAATGTTTGTGCTGGAATTTAGTATAAAAGGGAATTTTGACAGTGTATTTTTCCAAAAGTGTGATGAGTGAAAAGTGATGATGTTAGCCATCTTTGAAAATCTGTCAAACACATCAAGAATTATTTACCTGTTCTCAGGGGCGATCCTGCCCATTTTGCTGCCCGAAGTGGCCTTCGTTTTGCCGCTTCGCTGGTCCAGAGAGCACAATTGTGCCCTCTGCACTAGATGAGCTGAAAACCGGAGATTCGGCACTTAAAGTTACCAGGAGCTGAATTTTTGTCTCATTGGTGGAGCGCCCCTTCCTGCTCTAAACCTGCCTTGAACAGGTAGAGGCTGGAGCAGACCACAGGTTAAAGTTGGAGGAGTTTTCTGTTGGGCACTGACAAAACAGGAGGAGACAAGCAGGGTAACATTGTGAACCAGGGACAGCCACCAGAAGTATCTGGAAATAAAACCAATTGTCTTTCTACTGACATGGTGTCCAACTAACATTCAAGAATGGACCCACTGAAGAACCTGTGGTACCATGGTACTAGGAACAAAACTCTTCCCAGGAGGGCAGCTGGGGGAAAATCTGTTTCTAAGTATTACAGGTAAAGACATAGGAGCTCATAGGGAGGAATGATGAGGAAAGGAAGAACAGGAAACAAGAAAATTACCTAAGCCATAAATCGGCAGCTCTTCTGTGATTTCTTTCAATTTTAGGGGCTCAAAGCTGCATAGTTTTTTTTGAAAGGGTGAATGGATCAGCAGGAGCTGCAGAAGGCATGATAGGAGGAACAGAATGCACAGTGGGCCTCCACATATGTGATTTCCGGAATTGGTCCTTAGAGTTTGTTACCCTGGCAGCTACCATTAAAAGAAAATAGCCACAGAGCATGAGTGGAGGCATTCACCATCCCACCAGGAGCATCATAAATATTTGGAAACTAACAGCAAGTTTATGAACCAAAGGATCATGAACATGAACCAGTGAAACACTGAGCAGCCCATGCAAGCTTTTCCCGAAATTTAAATCAATTACATAGACAACCTTCAATTTCTTCAGGAGCAAATTGATAGGGTGACAGTTCAAACTGTATTTTGCATAGATTAGTAAATGCTTGACAGTTTTCAGGATCCCCCATAGCAAACTGGGGCGGGAATTATAGGATTCAACATATGGGCAGTCCCTGCAGAAAAAATAGCAGAAGGCAGAGGAGATAGAACACTTGTCCCAAGTGAAGAAATCCTGAGGGACATAGCGCTCAAAAGGGGGGTTTATTGAATGAAATACTATTGTTCATCCCAATTGAAGAATGGGCTCTTTTAGCTCGCACCTCAAGTGGGGAAAGCAGTTTTGAAATGATAGGTGCCTTTTAAATAAAGTATAAAGCTAATTTCCTTTTCTCTCTTTTTTTTTAGGCTTGTACCCAGGGCAATTAATCTTCCTCTCAATACACACTTGAGTGTCTCCCATAATGTTCTTGGGGCTATGTCTGTCGTATTATTCTCCTTTATTATTTGTATTATCCATTCCCGTATCATATCTTTATTTTCCCCACTATGTAATACGTATTCATTCAATCTCCAGTTAAATTGTGCTTTACTCACCCCCGGAATTAAATATTTTACTAATACTGGTGCATGATCCGAAACTATTGTTGTGCCTATAATTGCCTGCTGAAACAAATGTGCCCACTGTTGTGATACCATTATATAGTCTATTCTTGAATAAATTTGATATTGTTTAGAAAAATATGTGAAGTCTTTTTTCTCCGGATTCAAAGCCCTCCATATATCTACCATGTGTAGTTCTGCGAATTTTATCTTTATATCTTTCAAATTCTTATAAGACAAATATGTTTTACCCGTGGATAAATCTGTTAATGGATTTAAAGTTACATTAAAATCACCTCCAATTATTATTAAACCTTCGCTGTACAGTTCTAGTACATGTAGGAAATGTTGTAGAAATTTATTTTGATTTGTGTTTGCGCTTTACTTTTCCTACATTCATAGAACACTTTCGCTCTTTTTACTGGCTCATTAATCCCATTTACATTAAACAATAATATATTACACTCCATTGCTTAATTTTATTACATTTTCCCTTAATATCTTTCCGTTGACCTTGAATTTCAAACTGATATAGTGTATATATGCGTGTTTCCCTTGTCTTACCCAATCTTTATAGTCACCCTTCTCATAGACATATAACTTTATACAACAAGAAAAAACACAGACGATACAACATATCACGGAGTGCGAATAGGATCTGCTCCGTGACCACATCAAAAACAGAAAAAAAAAAAGAAAAAATAACAGCCGTCTCAGCTTCTTAAGGGGTCCTCCCTGAGTCTGAGAGATGTTTACTACGGCTAGAGTGGCTTTACCACTTTTTTGGGGATATGGATATGAAGTTAGCAGCATGGGTATTTGGTCTTATGGGCAACTTTTGAAACCACCCAACCTTTAAGTTTTCTTCCCAAATATGCTTATTCCCTTCGTTGTTATTATTATTATACTTTTTTTTTTTTTTTTTCCTCCACCCATACATTCAAATGTTTCCTAATAACAAAATTAAACTTTAATTATGCAAGGATTTCGCTTAGACCAAAATAATATTTATACGTTACCCATCCAGGGGTTAGTATCCTCTAATACGAACTTCTGCTAACCAAAGTCCTCAAGGTCTCTTATTTAACTTATAGTCCACCTTGCATCGTAGGATCTTTAATCTCCTTTGCTTTTCCTTTCTTCGTATTAATGTTTTTTGGGGCTCTACTTTCTGACCACTCTTGTTCTTGGTCCAACAATAGATCCGCTTTCGTTCTGTGCTCATCTCATCTGGCCAATCTGGTATCTCTATCGCTGGAAGGTGTAGTTTCTTTAGGAAATTTCCTAGATCTTTCTCTGAACGTAATATTGCTGATATTCCATCTTTGTGAACAGAAAGTGAAAATGGGAAGCCCCATCTATATAATATCTTTTTCTCCCTCAGCAGGTCTGTCAGTGGCCTCAACGCTTTCCTTTTCCTCAAGGTGGTTCTTGATAAATCCTGAAAAAAAGTCAAAGTATTATCTTTATATATTATGTTATCTACTTCTTTAGCTTTTTGCAGGATCTCCTCTTTCACCGCAAAACTATGTAGTCGGCATAATATATCTCTAGGTGCCTCTGGAGGGACCATCTTTGGCTTCATTAGCCGGTGTGCTCTTTCTATCTGTATTTCCATCATTTTCTCTTTCCCTTTTTCCTTGTTTAAAATATTGTTAAATATTTGTTGGAGAAAGGTTTTTATGTCTTCTTTTAGTATAGTTTCTGGAACTCCTCTAATTCTTATATTTTTCCTTCTGCTCCGGTTCTCTTGGTCTTCCATCTGTCTCAATAAATCTGAGATCAAATTTTCCTGCTGTTGCAATATCCCGTAGATAACTTTTTGGTTTTGCTGTAAGTTACTTGTTTGACGCTCCACTTCCTCCGTGCGTGTCACCGTATCTGCAAACTCTTTTTTAAGGCCCAAGATATCTTCCCTTATAGTTGTAGTTACTTCTTGAAGCATTTCTTTAATTTCCGATTTTGAGGGTAATTTGGCTAGTTGGGCATATAGAGCTGCGTTCTCCCCTCCTTCTTCTCCCTCACTATCGGAATCCTCAGAGTCCCTCTCCATCGTCTCCCTTCTTGCCCCTCTTCCCAACGATTTCTTAGGAACATCATCTCTGCCCGTGCTGTTTCTCCGAAACATTGGTGCTATGTCTCGTGGGGTTGACTGTAAATTGCGCATGGGGGTGTTCTCTTTTTCTTTATTTCTGTCTTTTGTTTTCTCTTTTGTACCGGTCTCGCTGCCACCTTTTTGGGGTCTCCCCATGTTTGTCCCTCAGAAAAACACTTATAGAACCGGCAATATCTGGTTATGGTTAGTCTCTTTGAGATAAGCGGGTATTTGCAGTATATAACTTAATATATTTTGGGTCTGTTCCAGAGACCCGTATAAAAAGCGAAATTAATTATCTAATGGATGATATTACACAATTAGAACAGGCACATAAAGAAACATTAGCTATAAAAACTTTCCAGATACTGGAGATTAAGAGAGACCAGCTTAAGAAAGTATTAGATCATAAAATACATAAAGCTTATCTTAGAACTAAACAGAATGCATATGAACTTGGGGATAAGGGAAATAAATATTTTGCGAGAATACTAAAAAAGATACAAGGTCAAAATAATATCATTGCAATCAAAAATGGCCAAAACGTTACACATTACGATACTAAAGGGATAGTGGAAACTTTTAAAGATTACTATCAAACGCTATATAAAATACAAAAAGATAAACCATCTGAACAAAAAGAAGCACTAATGGAGCAGTTTATAAAAGAGGCCAAAGTGAACTTATTAACTGAAGAACAAGCCCAAGAGATGGAACTAGCAATCACATTAAAAGAAATAGAGGAGGGGATAGATGAGCTGAAACTAGGAAAAAGCACAGGCCCAGACGGATACATAGCTACATTCTATAAAACATTCAAAGCTGAGTTAGTCCCGATATTATATCTTTATTTCAATAACATATCAGACAAAGAGGGATTTTATAAACAGGCACAAGAAGCCCAGATTACAATAATACCAAAAATGGATAAAGATCCTACTCTATGCTCAAGTTATAGACCGATATCGCTAATAAATATAGATATGAAAATATATGCAAACATACTAGGGAAAATAATTAAACAATACTTACCGTATATTATTCACGAAGATCAAACTGGCTTTGTACCTAAAAGAGAAGCAAAAGATAACATCGCTATAACAATCTCAATAATCCACTATGCACGTAAATTACAATATCCCACTTGTCTGTTAACCACGGATGCTGAAAAAGCATTCGATAGAATTTCATGGCCCTTCTTAGACAAGACATTATCAATTTTCGGGATAAAAAATAAAATGAAGCAGAGGATTCTCGCTTTGTATGATACACCAACAGCGAAAATCAAAATTAATGGCACATTATCACAAAGTGTTCAGATATTTAATGGGACGAGACAGGGGTGCCCGTTATCTCCAACACTATTTTTGCTAGTTATGGAAATATTACTATCACATATAAGGAATAATCCGGACATAAGTGGGATAAATATAAAGGGCAATGAATACAAAAGTGCAGCTTTCGCGGATGATATGTTACTGTATATAACAAACCCTTTAATAACACTTCCAAACTTAATGAAACTGTTGAAAACCTTCGGAGATCTATCAAATTTCAAGATAAACTATTCTAAATCAGAGATATTAAATGTCAATCTAGATGGTAAAACAATACAACAGATTAAACAAAACTTTCCATTTAAATGGGCTAGATCATCAATAAAATATCTGGGAGTGAAGCTGTGTGGAGAATTAAACAGAGCTTATGCAGATAATTTTATACCTTTATTAGCCACCTTGCAACAAACATCCAAGCTATAAAAATGGTATTAATGCCAAAAGCTCTGTACCTCCTCCAGGTACTACCGGTGGAAATCCCAAATTCCTTCTTTATATCAATTAAATCCATGTTTTCCAGATTTATATGGAACGGCAAGAAGCCTAGGTTAAAATATAACTTATTAACTGCTCCTAAAGAAAAGGGGGGATTGAGAGTACCGGACCCATATATGTACTATGTGGCGATACATTTGGTGAGGATATTAGGTTGGACAAGGAAGAGTGGAAAAAAAGATTGGTGTGGTCTGGAACAGGGATGGGGGAATTACCCATTAGAATGTGCATTATGGGAGGATTGGGGAGCAAAGACGAAGTTGGAACAGGACCCGCATACATTAATTACACCGACCCTTAAAACATGGCACAAAAACAAACAGGCCATGAAGCTGACAGAGACACCATACATATTACAACCTTTAATAGGCAATCGGAACTTCCCTCCTAGTATGGAAAAGGGAGCTTTTGAGAGGTGGGGGAGAAAAGATACAAACCTGACCAGAACGAGAGAATTTATTAGGTCTGGAAAGACGGTCCCACTTCTTGAAATACAAGATCGGTGGGGGCCCCATTTGGGAGATCATTGGAGATATAACCAATTAGTACATTACATCAGTAGGTTAGATAAGTCTAATTGGGATAGACCCCTAACCCAATCGGAACAGCTTATGGAGATGGAAAGGGAGATTGAGAAACCTCTATCAAAAATCTACAATATTTTAACAACTCGAGAAGAACATCATTTCTCCTTGCTTAGCCGAGAATGGGAGAAGGAATTGGGAGTAATAGTTACAGAGCAAGAGTGGGTTAAGATACTTAAGTATAATAATAGGATGACAAAGGTTTCCAAAACACAAGAAGCTATATACAAATTGATAACTAAGTGGCATTATACCCCTAGTAAAATTAATAAAATGTTCCCACAAACATCAGATAGATGCTGGAGATGCAAAGAAGGGGTAGGGAATCATATACATATATGGGTAATGTGCCCACTACTGGAAGATTTTTGGAATCAGATATTGGAAAGTATATACAATATTACGGGGATAAGAATTCAGAGGGGGGACAGTACACTGATATTATTCAATATAAATAAAGAAAAACAAATTATGCTGGAAGACCCCCTTACCTTTCAATTAATCCAGACTGCAAAATCGCTAATTCCGAGAAACTGGAAGTCTGAAAAACCTCCGACACATGAGGATTGGGTGAGAGCTGTGAGAGAAATAAGCTTATTAGAGGAGCTAACCCACATACATTATAATATTAGCAAGAAATATTGGAAAACATGGTCACCCTGGCATAGATACTTGAAGGACCTTTTAAGGAGAGAATAAAAGGCAAATTAAAGGAGCAAAGTGTTGAATATGCATTATAAATTATATGCGCGGACATATGTAATATATAAATTATATGCGTGGACATATGTAAGTGTAACTACATCACCCTTTCATTTTCCCTTTCATTTCCCCTTTTTTTTTGTTCTGTACCCCGGTTTGAAAATTGAAAATAAATAAATTTAAAAAAAAAAAAAGTATAAAGCTAATGGCAGATGTGGTTGTGAATCAGTGGAAAACCGGAAGTAACCACCTGAAACAACCTCTGCCTTCTGCCACTTGCTTTATTTGCATCTACCTGTCACTTTGCACACAGGGTGCAATTTTTTCACAACTATATCTGGAATTATCTTTAGGATAGTATTTAGAGCCTCAAAAAATCTTCTCTGATCCTACAATGAAAATGTGGTCTATGTTTATTTTTATTCCTAATGGAATATTGTTATGATTACTGGGAAAAGAGGAGTGCTTGCTAACCCTTACCTTCCCACAAGTTCAGTGTAGCTTGGTGCTCAATGATAGAGCGATCGGAGAAAAAATGCACCGACCCAGGGTTCTACCAGAAAGTATGACGAAGCAATCATCTTTTTTACTTCTTCAAACCTCCTGGTTAATGAAATAGCCGTCTTTTTCATTAGAGTTCAGCTTTTCATTCTACTGTACATGCACAGCCATGCGAAGAAAGAAGAAGCAGGAAGAGGATCGATCGATGGTGCTTTCTGGAAGAACCCCTGGCCAGTGCAGTTTTCTGCTGATAGGAGCAGGGCACTTGGAGGCACCCCCAAGAAAACTAAGACTTTCTTTCTCCTTTAAAACAAGAAATTAGCTTAATTAGCATGTACACATATGTAATTGCTGTGCCCCAAAACATTGCACTCTGCAAATACAATTCTCAAGGTTTTTCCCTGCAGCTTTGCCTTGTGTGCCAGTGAAATTTATCGGGAATATTGTTATCATTAACCAGTGAACCATTTTCTGGATAAAATGTTTAATTAGAGGTTCATCATTCAGACTTTCTGAAGGACAGATCTCAAAATCTAAAGTCTAAGGGTAAGGTCACACTGGGCGATTCAGGGAGATTTAGTTGCTTGGAGACTAGTTGCCCCGCCTTTGCGGCCACCAATCTTCCCGAATGCCTTACCTCTGTCTTGCGCCGGCTAAAATGAAAAATCGCCTACAGCATGGCACACACGTCGCTTCATATTCCAAAGTCGCCGGAAGATTAGTCGCCAGGTGACTAAAACCCCCCAAATTGCCCAGTGTGACCTTACCCTAAAGCTGGACATATGCAGAAAGATAAGCTTGTTTGTTGAAGTCAAATGTTTAGCTTTTGTTCAGTTTAGCTACCAGGTCATCGTTCACTATTGAGTCTCATCATCATAGGGGCCTATGTGACTGAAAAGGCCTCCATTTCTATAGGCATATTAAGTACAATATCTACATGTTTAAAATATAGTACATGGAATACAAGATTGCGTGGCATGTTAATGTAGTTTGTAAAAATATCATTCTAATTATTCAAGACCCCCCCCCCCAAAGATGTCTGGGTCTGCCATCTGTTTCTTTTTTACAGTACAGACATTTCCCTATCAACCCAGTATGTTAGAAGTTTGCTTGTGCATAAGACCTTATTCCCACTTGTTTTTTATTTTATTGACTATAGGTTCATTCTTTAATGGTTTACTTATTTCAAAAAGGACTTCAAATACAAGGAAAGTCAGAAAGTCATCCTTATAAAAGAAATAAAGGGGTATGGGACCTGTTATCCAGAATGCTCGGGACCTGATGCTTTCCGGATAATGGATATTTCAGTAATTTGAATCTTCATATCTTAAGTCTACTAGATAATCTTTTAAACATTAAATAAACCCAATAGGCTGGTATTGCTTCTAAAAAGGATTAATTATATCTTAGTTAGGATCAAGTACAATGCACTGTTTAATTATTACAGAGGAAAAGGGAATAATGTTTAAAAATTTGGATTATTTGGTTAAAATGGAGTCTATGGGATACAGCTTTTCTGTAATTCAGAGCTTTATGGATAACCGGTTTCCAGATAACAGATCCCAATACCTGTAGTAACACCAAAAAATGAAAGTGTTTTAAAGGAATGACAATATAATATAATGTTGCCCTGCACTGGTAAAACTGGTGTGTTTGCTTCAGAAACACAACAAAAATGTATATAAACAAGCTGCTGTGTAGCAATAGGGGCAGTCATTCAAGCAAAGGATACACAGTAGATGACGGACAAATCCTGAAGAATCCCATTACATACTACATTGCTTATCTGTTATCTGCTGTGTATCCTGTGCCTTTTCTCCTTTTTCAGCTTTGAATGGCTGCCTCTATGGCTACACAGCAGTTTGCTTATATAAACTATAGTAGAGTTTCTCGGCAAACACACCAGTAGTACCAGTGCAGTGCAATCAGTACATTATCTTTTAATTACTTTAATAAGCTTTTATTTATTGATGTTACTCTTCCTTTAAGGTTGCTATAGGGCATACGGCTTCTGTACATCTTCTCTCATATACTATCAATATTCCTGCCTCTTTACCTGCACCTGGGCTAAAGTGCCTGTGAAGTGATTTTAAGGGGTTGCAAGGTTGTCATTGTATATTCTCATAGATCATATATGTTGATACTTTCACCTTCAAGTGGGTCTATAGGGGGTCATAGATCAAAATCGTACCCTTTAGTGCTTATTCTCCAAGCACTTGCACCTTGGTCTTTGCTGGTTGCTGCTTATTCTTGAAAGCATTATTTTATTGGCCCCATCAATGTTTGTGCATCAGTAAATATTAATTTTCATGACCTTTTCAAGTTGAATGCAAAGCTGAAACCCTTTTAATCAGAGAAATTGTATTGTAGATGTCTGTTATCTGACTATGCAGAGTATTAAGAGGCAACTTGGTGTTACTGAAAAACAAACTGTTCTTTAGTTGCTTCAAGGACTCTCCATTGTAGTCTTTCTTTTCACGTACCCTGGCACCTGCTATGAAGGCAGTAGGCTGTTGCCACAATACAGTGAATGAAATGTTGCAAACTTCTGCAACTTCAGAATATGAATAATTTATATTTAATACTATATTTGCAGGTCACTGATTTATTGAGGGCTGTGATGTGACTCCCTTACTAGAGGGGTGATCAACAGTCCATCCGATCAGTAACATCATGCTCTAATTTCAAGAAATTCTAGGGTAGGTGGTACCCCCTTTTTTCAAACAAAAATAAAAAGTAATTTCAGTATACATTAATGAAACATTTTGAGTGGATTTTAAAATTGTAAATATGTCTAACCCATTCTGCGCTGCTTGAAACAATGTAGCAGAAGCCAGCTTTCCCTCAACCAACATGTTATTTCCCAAAAAGGCCTTGCAGCTGTAGTTTTCCTTTCAGACATAAATTGACGCAAGAAAGAAGCTGATGGTTTTACAGAAATGTATTAATATTCCACATACTCTATTTAACATTTAGCACATTTGAGTTAATTTCACTTGCACATTCCATTCAGGCATGCAAGTAGCTTCCATAATTGTTCCCTAGACTGTCACTGTTCAAGGGAAAAGATAAAATATACTATGCACAATAAAATATGCTATACAGGTATAGGATCCCTTATCCGGAAACCTGATAACCAGAAAGCTCCAAATTACAGAATGGCTGATTCCCATAGACTCCATTTTATCCAAATAATCCAAATTTTTTAAAATGATTTCCTTTTTCTCTGTAATAATAAAACAGTAGCTTGTACTTGATCCCGACTAAGATATAATTAATCCTTATTGGAAGCAAAACCAGCCTATTGGGTTTATTTAATGTTTAAATTAATTTCTAGTAGATTTAAGGAATGAAGACCCAAATTACAGAAAGATCCATTATTCAGAAAACCCCAGGTCCCAAGCATTCCGGGTAACAGGTCCCATACCTGTATCTTCTTTAAACAGAATAGTACAAGTATAGGATCGGATATCTATCTTAAAAATAATTTGGAGCACCATTCCTTAGGACTAGCAAAAACATATTAAAAAAGATTGTTTTGCCACCGCTGTGGATTCATGCAGTTACCATCAATTAGAAGGTGCAGTTTTATTAATACAGAGAAAAGGGAAATTAGTAAAAAAAAGAAAAGATGTTGGCTTAAAGAGAACCAAACCCTTTATATTAAAATCCCCTACCCCCTACCCTACATAGACCCCCCCTCCCTGCTCCCCCCCCCAGAAGATGGCGCCCGTGAACTTCGATGCGCTGAATCTGCAACATGGGGTAAGTAAAGAGTTAGGGGCATTTACAGAGGGTAACACCTAGGCTGGGGGGAGCAAGGAGGGGTCTGTGTAGGGTAGGGGATTTTAATATAAAGGGTTCGGTTCTCCTTTAAATATGACCGTATGGAATATGACATATTATTACATTGTCGAGTGCATTTTTCTTCCCCCATAAATTGGTTTTCTCTGCCCTTATGCAAGGAGAGTTACTGAACTACTGTAAATTTGACTCATAAGTGAACTTCTCCATCTTTCCTTTGTTTATTGTGTTTATGTGACCAACCTAATTAATGACATCACTGGGTTTAATGAGTATACTGTACTTGCAGTAACAACTTGTTTCCAGCTTTGATCACATTGTATACTATTGTTTGGCAGTTACATTTGACAACTTTACAGGCTCCTAAACCACAGCTTAGTTGTAAGTCATTAAAATTCCATTCAAGTGATGTATTCATACACTGCATCCTAAACAAGCATTTCTTTGTTTACATGTGTGGCTGTGTCCCTTTCATTCGGCTTTCTGGGAAGGTCAATGGTTATTGTCAGTTCATGTTGAAGTTATGAACTCTGCCACCACTAACCAGATACTGCCATTCGAGCATGAACACAGGGAAATACGTTCTCAAACTGATTTGTTGCTGCGTTAAAGAGATTGAAAACCCTTATAGTGAAACTGAGCCAATGTGTTTGCATGTCATATGAATGACTTTATTGTTTAAAGAGCATCTATTGGGGAAATAATAGGATTTAAAAAAAAAAAAAAAAAATACAACTCCCATCAGTGCTATGCCATTTAACTCAGGAAGGAACTCATGGTGTCCAGGATGCAGGTTGAAGGTTGGGTTGAATTTTTGAATGAAAAATTTTGAATTTCAAGCTATTTTTTGTTCACTTCGACTAGGGAATAGTCCAAATTCGATACGAATTTGTAAAAATTTGAAAATTCGAATATCGAAATTTATCATGTACTGTCTCTTTAAAAATTTGACTTCGACCATTCGCCATCTAAAAACCTGCCGAATTGCTGTTTTAGCCTATGGGGGACCTCCTAGAACCTATTTGGAGTCAATTGGCGGACTTTGGAAAAACTTTGAATCGAATTAGATCGAATGCGCTATTCCTTCAATTCAAATTATTCGAATTCAGACCTATTTGATCGAAAACGGACCTATTCGACCAAACAAAAACTTTCGACTTTATTTTGGTTGGTCTTTTTGAATTCAAATTTAGAAGTTTTTTCAATTCGAGATTCGACCCCGAAGTGTATGCATCTTGGCCATCCACATCAAAAGCTCCTGATTCTTGCCAATATCCAGATCTCAGTCTGTTTAATTTTCTGTGACTAGTGAGAACACCATTCCCTAATTCAGGTATGGAATCTATTATCCAGAATGCTCTGGACCTGGGTTTTTCTAAATAAGGAATCTTTGCATAATTTGGAACATCAGATTTGGTCTACTAAAATATCATTCATTAAATAAACCTAATAGGATTGTTTTGCCTCCAGTATAGATTATATCTAAGTTTAGATCAGATACAATATACTGTTTTATTATTACAAAGAAAAGCCTTGCCATAATTCAGAAGTTTCTGGATAAAGGATTTCCGTATAACAGATCCTTTACCTTTACTGCCCCCCCAAGCATCATAGGTCAATGTTATGATTCTGGCCTGGGTCAGACAATTGGATCAGCCCAATCTAGCCCAACTTTGGTCCTGTTTTTAAAAATGTAATAGTTTAAATAGTTGAAATCAGTTCTTTCCTATGTGTTGTTATAATTCAGTGGCAGTGCTGCACTATAACAAACTAACAAAAAAAGACAAGCATTGTGTTCATAGTAGTGCAAAGCAAGTCTGTTAGTAGGCTTCTGATTCTGTTCATTTTTTCATAGAAATCATCAAATACGTTTGCAAATTGGAAGCTATCGACGTAATATGGAAACCCTTTATCCAGAAACTTCTGAGTTGGGCAGAAACTAGAGAACAGGAAAGTGTAGCAGGGAATGCAGAGATCTATACATTGGGAAGACAAACACTGGTCCCCCAATTGATGGCTCAGGATAAGAGGACCAACTCCACATGGCAAGGCTCAGCTGTCTTTCAACATCTAAAAGACAAAGGACACTCCTTTGAAGATAGCAGTGTTCACATTTTGGACATCTTTACCTTGAGTTTCATTTGTCACTTTTCTGGATAGTTACATTGCACCATTGTGATTGGATTATTGGAAGAGTTTATATGCCAAGGACTGGATGAATGAAAACCTTCACAGACCTAGTTAGGAAAATAAATTTGTAACTGTGATCCTATTGGTAATAGTTCTTACATCTGCCCTATGGTGATTTGACCACCGAGAACCACAATAGACAAAGCATCCTTCATAATTTGCCTTAGCAAGGACTTTGCCCCCAGTGAAATGCTGCTTGAGGCAAGATTTTCCGCTTACCTTATAGCAGAGGTGAATTAGGTTGTTCAAAACAAAATGACTATTAATAATCTATGTACTATCCTCCTCTAAGGATAATGCAATAGAATCACAGAATGTGTTCCACAGCTCTATACGATAGAATAATGTATACCGTATATACTCGCGTATAAGCCGAGTTTTTCAGCACCCAAAATGTGCTGAAAAACTCAAACTCGGCTTATACGCGGGTCATACCTCCTTCCGCGGCCCCAGCAGGACTGTCTGTGACTGACTGTGTCGCCGCCCGGAGCAGGTCCAGGAGCTCCGGGCGGCGCGTCCTTCCCTGCCGGCGTTCGCTCCCAAAATGGCGGCGCCCATGGCCGCCACGTGGGTAGCGGCCGGCGCCGCTACCCACGTGGCGGCCATGGGCGCCGCCATTTTGGGAGCGAACGCCGGCAGGGAAGGACGCGCCGCCCGGAGCTCCTGGACCTGCTCCGGGCGGCGACACAGTCAGTCACAGACAGTCCTGCTGGGGCCGCAGGTATATCATGACCTTGATGACTGAAATTAATTATAGCCTTCATATTCTATAATAGTCACATGACACAATGCAACTACAACACTGCAATAAATCTATTCAGGAGTCTAACAGCATGTGCAGGCCTTGCAGGACTGGTAGTTTAAAAAGAAGACTAATGGGCAAATGTTTTTAGATCAAAAAAGAAGGGGTAGAACTACTGGGGGGTGCACCCCCTCAGGGCCCGCGTGTATACTGTATATACACACAAACACACACACACTGTATGTCAATGTACAAACTCAAGTAAAAAAATAAGGAAATCAACATCAGCTTGTATGAGAAAATCCATTCCACACCACGAGTCGCCAATAGCAGCAGGAATAACACTCTATAGCAACAGGAAGCACTGCCAAGAGAATTTGAAATCTGTTTCAAAGCCCTGCAAGCTCCTTTCACACTGCCATTCACATCACGTTTTATTAACTTTGTTGTACAAGCTCTACAAGTGGACTCCATCATGTTCCTGCTGATGGAATTATGGGGAGGCTCTTTTAAATAGTTTTAGATAGATTTCTATGCCATAAAACATGATTACACATTTACACATTCACATTTTGAAATCTGACATGGGGCCCCTAGGCTTATACACGAGTCAATACATTTTTCCAGTTTTCTTAGGTAAATTAGGTACCTCGGCTTATACACGGGTCGGCTTATACACGAGTATATACGGTACATTAAACATAGACATTACACTGAAATTCTAATCAAAGTAGGAAAGCAAATGATAGAGCTCAATAGCACTTGTGCACGCATCTCCGTATTATGACTACCAAATAGAGCCAATCACAGTTCATATTTGGTACCCCCAGGAACTTTTTTTGAATACTTATGTGGTTCTCCAACTTCTCAAAAATTTATAGTATAAGTGCAAAAATATTGATAGGGGTTCAGATGGGAGGTGACAAGGAAGGGGGTTGCAAGCCAATACCTCAAGTTATCTATTATCTTATGGAACAATGACTGGAGAAACCCTAGAGGGAAGGTCAGGGGCGGATTAATGCCTAGGCTAGCCTAGGCTATAGCCTAGGGGCCCATTGGGGTAGGGGGCCCATGAACTTTAATAAAAAAAATTCTGAATTTAATTTTTTTTTTTTTTTACCATCCTCCGGTCCAGTCCGGGGGCCCCCTGCCGCTTGCTGCCTCGGGTCGGGTCTGGAGGAGACTCACAATTTGGGCTGGGACAGCTGGGCAGGCCAGGCAGTTGTGTGAAGGGAGGCGCAGGCGCACGTCACAGCAGCGCGTGTCAGTGTGCGCATACGCCGACGCTCTGCTGCCTGCCTGGCTGAGTGCGCAGTGACGCACGCACGTCACACGCTGGTGACGTCACTGACCTGCGCCGTGCCTTTATATAGTTGAGCACATTGGCGTGCTGGCACACACAACGCGCAGTCTGACCAGAGTCACAGTTGCAACTTGCTCTTGTTGGTTGTTGCTCGCATCAACTAGAGACTAGACTTTTGAATTGAGAATTGATTTGTCACTCTTTTGTGAATATTATCTTAAAATAAGATTAAGAAATTAAGCTGCAGACGACGAGTCACGAGAAGACGAGACAGACAGTGCTTAGCTAAGCTAACTAAGGCTAGCAGCACCTTCCTTCCTAGGCGTAGGCCTAACTGTCTGTGACTTAGTCAGTAGTACCGGTGGTCAGCTAGCTAGAAAGCAGAGGGTGGGGGGCCAGCCGGGGCCACCCAGCCAGGCCAGGCAGAAGCAGCCAGTAACACTAACAGCCAGGCTACTGAGGCTAGCCAGCACCACTGGCACTGGTCCAGTCAGTGGGCAGGCCGCAGTCAGCCAGCTAGGCACAGAATTTCAGGCCGCAGCAGTGCACAGGGGTCACCACCCGGCCTGTAGAGCCAGGTGAATAATTTCTGCAGACAGTGAAATAATTTCTGCAGACAGTGAAATAATTTCTGCAGTCTGAATAATTTCTGTAGACAGTGAAATAATTTCTGCAGACAGTGAATAATTTCTGCAGACAGTGAATAATTTCTGCAGACAGTGAAATAATTTCTGCAGACTGTGAAATAATTTCTGCAGACAGTGAATAATTTCTGCAGTGAAATAATTTCTGCAGACTGAATAATTTCTGCAGACAGTGAAATAATTTCTGCAGACAGTGAATAATTTCTGCAGTGAAATAATTTCTGCAGACTGAATAATTTCTGCAGACAGTGAAATAATTTCTGCAGACTGTGAAATAATTTCTGCAGACAGTGAATAATTTCTGCAGTGAAATAATTTCTGCAGACAGTGAATAATTTCTGCAGTGAAATAATTTCTGCAGACTGAATAATTTCTGCAGACAGTGAAATAATTTCTGCAGACTGTGAAATAATTTCTGCAGACAGTGAATAATTTCTGCAGTGAAATAATTTCTGCAGACTGAATAATTTCTGCAGACAATGATTAATTTCTGCAGACAGTGAAATAATTTCTGCAGACTGAAATAATTTCTGCAGACAGGGAATAATTTCTGCAGTGAAATAATTTCTGCAGACTGAATAATTTCTGCAGACAGTGAATAATTTCTGCAAACCGTAAAATAATTTCTGCAGACAGTGAAATAATTTCTGCAGTCTGAATAATTTCTGTAGACAGTGAAATAATTTCTGCAGACTGTGAATAATTTCTGCAGACTGTTAAATAATTTCTGCAGACAGTAAATAATTTCTGCAGACAGTGAATCATTTCTACAGACAGTGAATAATTTCTGCAGTGAAATAATTTCTGCAATCTGAATAATTTCTGCAGACAGTGAAATAATTTCTGCAGACTGTGAAATAATTTCTGCAATCTGAATAATTTCTGCAGACAGTGAATAATTTCTGCAGACAGTGAAATAATTTCTGCAGACAGTGAATAATTTCTGTAGACAGTGAAATAAAAAGTTAATTGCAGATCACTGTGTAAATATGCTAGCGTCATGTGCCATTGCCTAAGCTTTAAACCACTAGCATATTTACACGGTGGTTTGCTTTTTTTTTTTTTTAAATGGCGTGTACTGGCCTAGAAGGGGGTCCTGTGGAAATTGTAGCCTAGGGGCCTCACATGTCCTTAATCCGCCACTTGGGAAGGTATATCCCTTTCATATGAGGAGAATAAAAGGGGATGGGATCAGTCAATCTGAGAAGACCTGATTCAGACCTGAGGGGGATATTTATTAAGTCTGAATGATAAAAACTTGAAAAATTTGAGGGTTTTTTTATACTATAACATCCAAATTTTTAGTGGAAAAAACTCAAATTTTTCGAGATTTATTATACCCCGAGGCTGCACAAAGTCCAAATCTGAAAATATTCCATCTTCAACCAGTCGAAGCCCTGTAGAAGTCAATGGACCTATTTGCAATTTGAAGATGTTGTTTGCGCTGGGTTTCAAACGATAATCTGAATATTTCGGGTTTTTCCACAGATTTCATGAAAAATTCAGACTTTTTGGCTGTCAAATCTGAAAAAACGTATATTTTTAAATATACATATAAGGGTAAATCATGGATTTGTGTGGTTGGACTTTTTTTTATTTAATAAATCCGAAAAATCCGGATTTTGATAAATAGCCCCTGAGGTGTCAGCTTTCAAAACACCTTAAAAAAAACTTTAAAAAAAGCTTTATTCTACTTGGCAGCTCAATAGGCTTAACAATGAGTTGAGCCTAAGGACATCAGGCATAACTCAGATATGGTAAGTTACATTGTGACCAAAAGACATGACAATAAGAACCTCTTTTTTTTTACACTTTTCACTTTGCCACCCCGTAGTAAAATGCTTTAGCTGCCTCACAGAAATTCCATAAAGTGTTTAATGGACCCATGAAAAAAATCTTGGGGAGGAACCAGCATGCACAGAGCCTTCCAAAGGCAGCCCCTACTCCCACACAGCTCGAGGGTGCCTGCCCCAAACAGCTAGTTAGTGGTCCATCCCCTGCACCCCCCACAATCGCGGGGGTCTGCTGTAAAGTAGTTATGCCACTGAATGGAGATCAGAGTGCAATGTTCAGCTTTAGGGATGGAATTCCTTTTTATAACTTACAACCAAATAACATTTTTAGAAATTAAATGTAACTTTTGCTTATTGCAGAATAAGAAACAATCGTGTTCAATCATTTTTAAAGCCTTGTAAAAAAGAAAAGCAATTGAATATATTTTTTTTAAATGAGACTCCTTATCACTAGTATGGTCCAACAATTTGATGTTGTTCTGTATTTTACACAGATTTACAGTATTTCTCCAGCAGGTGCCACTGTAAGCAGAGGAAAATGCACCATGGAAGGAAATCTATTATATAGTACAAAGATTAAACTTCAAGTTGAAAAGAATAACAGATGCATAAACATGAGCCATTCATTCTTCATCACCATTGTCATTTTATACACCTGACAGTAATTATTACATTGTTATTAAAATGATCACATATAGGTAGGCATGAACATAATATTAAATGGCTTATCATTCTGAGTAAAGTTAGCAGTTAGTTCACTCTTTCTGAAGATGTTGGAATAGGTTTTAAAAGGTATAACTGGATCCAAGCTGCAGTCATTTGACCAAAAGCCAGACTAATGGTCATTTATAAATTGCTGGGACATAGGGGTAAATTTATCAAAGAGTGAAGTTCCGCCACTAGAGTGAAATTCCGCAGCTCTCAATTCATTTCTATGGGATTTTGAAAGGCGTATTTATCAATGGGTGAAAGTGAAAGTTCACCCTTTGATAAATACGCCTATAAAAATCCCATAGAAATGAATGGAGAGTGGCGGAATTTCACTCTAGTGGCGGAACTTCACTATTAACTTTACTCTTTGATAAATATACCCCCTAGTGATTTTCAGTCTTAGCAAATTCCGATTTTTTTCTGGTTGGACTTTCAAAGAGGAAAACCACAATTTTTTCCGTAGTTTCTGAAAAAGTTTCAGTATTCGGGCATCAAATCGGAAAAAGTCGTGGTATTCAGGCATCAAATCCGAAAAAGTTTAGTTTTTTTTACTATCTTATCAAGACTTTTCTCGCACAAGAATTTTTCAGGAATATGTAATGATAAATAGGGGGGAAAAGTCTGTGCAAATTTGGTCAGAGTGGCTTTTCAAAAATAGTGAGATAAATTCGGATTTTGATAAATAATCCCCTGAGTGTATTGTATGTGATACTCATACTCATGTATCCATTTGACCAATATGACTGGTGCTGCAAGGTAAAAGATGAGCTATCCCCAAACAACACAACATGTAGTTTGATGGTGGGCCACAATCACATATCTAACATGTTTACAGCTGAGTAAATCACAGATGTATTGGCGTCTTATGTGAATCGTTGATGGTAAAACACAAGTCGCTTCGGGCTTTCAAAATTGCTTGAAGTTTCCACTTGAGGAAACTTCAAGTGATTTTGGCAGACTGAAGTGACACATGGGTTTTACCACCAGCCAGACCCACCAGCCAGACCCGGATTTGTGGAGAGGCCAGAAAGACCCTGGTGGCACAATTTAAGGGGCGGCATGCCACCCAAACGCACCATCTACCGGTGCACCGAGGACTGTGTGCATGGCAAATTTCCTAGTTACTTACCTCGGTGCAGATAGGGACAGGGGAAGTGTGTGCGCATGCATGCGAGGGTGCGCTTCCACATGGGGCGGAGTGTGTGCGCATGCGTGCATGCTTCTGCATGGGAGAAGGGGGGACAGAGCAGAAGGACCGTGGCCGGCTAAGGGCGCCAGAAACAGAAATTCGGCCCTGCCACCAGCGATTCACATTATTGCCTGTGCAAAAGCTTTTACAGGAGATAAATAGGTTTCAAGATATATAGGTTTCCTTCCCAGGATTGCTACTGCATAAAGATAAAGAGAGGGATTAACTGTAAGTATGCCATTTATGTGAAAGGAACGACTGGTATGGGATCCATTATCTGTTATCCTGAAAGCTCTGAATCATCGGAAGGCCATATCCTACAGAACCCATTTTAATATAATAAAATAAAGTAATTTATTCATATTTTTTTTTAAATTTTCCTTTTTCTATGTAATAATAAAACAGTACCTTGTACTATGATATAATTATTCCTTACTGAAGGCAAAACAATCACTTTGGATTTCATTTATATTTAAATGCTTTTTAATAGAAATTAGGAATGGCGATCCAAATTACAGAAAGATCCATTGGAAAACCCCAGGTCCCGAGCATTTTGGATAACAGGTCCCATAACTGTATTGACTATACTTTTCAGTTTAATAGACCAGAAACACCATAAAGTGAAAAACTTTATTTATATATGAGGGATACATGTTAATCCAGCACCCACAAATTAATTATTTTCTACCAGTAACAGTCCTGTTTTATATGAGAGAGGTTTTCATCGTATAGGCATGTAAACCCAACCTCTCCTTATTTCCACTTATTGACAAGGCGACACAATTAAAATCTAGAGGTAAAGGCCATGAAGATAATGCACATTTAGCAAAACAAAACACCTTTCTGCATATTGGCTTAGTACATGCAATCTTGTTTCAGAAAACACTGTTCTATTTTAACACAGGGGCTTGCATAAGTGCCTTCGGGGTGGAGCATACAAATAACCTGGGTGCCAGTGGTTCTGGTAACAAATAGATAACAGTGTAATTTACATGAAAATGTTACACAGCCATAATATTCACTTATTAGCAAATTATCCCTAGCTCTAGTGGAAGCTTCACAGAGGTGAATTTCTTCTGAAATCTCCTATTCATGAGCCTTAAGTCCTTATGCTGGTGTGACACCATGGTGTACTCACTCTCCTCATCTCCTCATTGGAACCTCTGGCTGCTTGACTAACTACCCTGATCCCAACTCTCATTCCTAGAGTGAGCTATAACACTTGTTAACTTACTATACACTAGGGGCTCACGGCTCAGGTATAAACTTTAAAGTGTACAGAATAGTGTTGAAAGTTAATATAATTGCCCTGCACATGTTTATATGTATAAAGCTGACCAAGATTGGTGTATTTAATGTGCAAAATATGTTTTACTTGCTCTGTCATTGTCCTTAATAGCTTTTTAAATATGGCATAATTCCAAACAGAATATTTATGTGTACACGCTCTGTTCCAATTATGGCACAACTTTGGCAGCGGAAAATGATTCGCTAACTAGTTATCACAAATTGTGAATTTATACACGCACAATTACTGCCAATGTTATATTCATGCAGAACGATCATGTAGAGTAGCCACACTCGTGTTATTTGTGAGCCATTGGTGAATATTTTTGTACAATACACATCTCACTTTAGTTCACAAAAAAATGAAAAAGGTGTGTATAGCAGTGCAATATTGAAGCATTCAGGGGAAAACATGTGTAAAACAACCAAATGTGACCATATGCGCTGCTCGAAGTTTATAAATGGCCCACACTGATTTCTACTGAGGCCTACCTCCACCTCTAATAAGTTTAAGGCAGTTTGGAAGCTGGTATTTCAGGTATTTATTTACCCTAAATGTCTGCCCTTGCCCCAAAATTGCATTACTTAATCGAAACCAAAAAATAAGGTCTATACTGAACAGACTACATTGCTGATATTTAAGTTATGCTTATCTGCTAGACTACTGATAGCGAAACATTGGAAAGGTCCTATCCCTCAAATTTGGGCTCCTATACAGGCAAAAGTAGGAGAGATACTTGTAATGGAAAAAATAACAGCACTTGTTTAGAATGTTGTTGATAAATTTAGACTGATATGGGAACCTTACATTTCCAGATATCCAATAAATACTGGTATAGATTAAGACCTATGATGATAAAAGGAAAAAGGAAAAGAAAAAAAAAGAGAAGGGAAGGTAAAAAGAAAAATGTATTAAATGAAATATTGAATGAAACCTCGATAATCATTATTAGCCCCATAATATAATATATTTTATAGGTAGTTTTATTTTTTATTTCCAATTTATAAAACAAATTATTTTGTGTGGTAAATGCTTTCAGTGATTTAAAATACACCGGGTAATAAGTACTGACTCAGTGTAAGGATACTGTATGTTGAATTATCACATAATAGAGTGATAAAGAAATATTGTAAATCGCGATAATGTTGTTGTACAAATAGTATATTTGACAGTATTTATTTATTGTGCAATAAAAAACTTTTCAGAACAAAAAAGTTTAAGGCAGTATAAAGCACAGGCAAACTTCATGAGTTGCTTGCGTTTCAAAAGGGAACTGGGCATGAATTCAAATGTTATATTTGTCATAGTAACCGGTCTAAAAATATATTTCACAGGTTCCATTATAGTTTGTTTACTTGTGAATAAGATTTATTATAGGTTTATTACTTTAAGGCAGCTTACTTTGCATACTCTATTCTGCTAGACTCTTCCGTAATAGAATCACTTTCAGATATTCTAATTATTCACCTAATACAGTCTATAGTACATTTTCATATAAGTTTTATAGTTTACTTTGCTCAAGGGCTAATATAGGACTTTCATGGTGGGCGTTTAACCGCAGCACAGCGGGACCATGTGGTATTGCTGGCCAAGACAGCACGTTTCCCATAGATGTAAAATGTGAAGTGGTGATAGGCACAGATTCCTGCTATTTTACACCTCACGGCAGTGGTGGTCAAAATAGCTGTGTAACATTAACCTAAGAGGTTGAATTGATCTTCAGGCATCACTTAAAGTCTAGCCATGGGAGTCTACAGTTGCCTTGGTAACATTTAATCATCTCTATTAATAGGTGGGAAGATTACCTCTTGCATTAACCACACTGTATCTGACACAATTATTGTCATGTAGCAGTCTAACTATTTCTGTTACCGTCTCTATGTTTTCTTTAGTTCCAGTTCTGCACTTCTTGCCCCAGATGACACCTGCTCTTTCAGTTTAGTGAGAGTTTCAGAGGCTTTGAATAAAACCATATTGTTCTGATATCACCCATACGCTACTGTGTGGGTGGATGTTCATTAATACCAAATTACAGATGCTGCACCCCAGTTTGCAAGTGTGCTTGAATGGATTATATCCATTGCCATCATAATGATCATGCCCTTCTATTGCTTGAAATCAGTTTGAAATTCGTAGGCGTAACTGAGATGAGGCTTAATAAGCTCATTAAGGCTTCACATTTGAGCAACTTCACCCTGATCTCACCTACGAATTGTTGTTTTATTCTGCTTTTGTCTATCTTCACTTTATTATTATTTTTTTAGGGAATTTGACCCGTTTTGTTTTGCCAAAAATTCGCCGGCGTAATGTCACCTGCGCCCATTTTTTTGTCGCACGTTGCCATACAAGTCTATGGGCGTCATTTCTGCGGCCCATCCCTATTATTATGAATTAATGTGTTGCCTTTTCATAATTCTATGGGCAACATCCTAACACAGAAGATTTTACGCTCTCTGATCTGTCCAGGATATCTTTTAGTTGCTGTCTTTCTTAGGAAATGTTTTATGCATGTTTGGTTTAACACTTGTGCAGCATGGTCTTCCACTGCATATAAGTCTGGCCTGAAATTCCTAGAGATGGGTAGTTTAGGGATCTAGTTTAGGAATATTAGAGGTCATAACATGAATGCAGAGGGGCCTCAGTCCATGGAAATCCATACAGCAGCTCTATATGCAGTAATACTAACATATTAAAGGCAAAGAGTGTAGGTTTTAGTTGTTCTTTAAAAGAAATCCTTACCTTCTTCATAGCAAACAAAGCATAGCATAGATAACAGTCAGCATACAAAACTGACAATATAGTATCTTCCTGCATAACTCCCAACTGTCCCGTTTTTCGCAGGACAATCCCGATTTTGACAGCTCAACCCGCAGTCCTGGATTGTTACTGAAATATCCCGAATTTCTCTTTGATCTCCTGCACTAAACAACCAGAAAAAGATACAAAGTTTCTGAAACTTAATTGGTTTTGACAGAAAGCCCAAAATACGTGGCAGGAACTCTTAGATACTTTGTAACAATTTAAAATAAGCAAAGAAGCAGTTGTAACAATTTAAGATAAGCAGGTATTTTGGGGAAACTGTGACTTGCAGCTTAAAAGGCAATTCACCTTCATTAGCAAAATTATAATAACACAGAAATGTGTTCAAACTTTCATAACCTGCCAAATTTAGTAAAATGAACATGGTAATTAGGGGTGTGGCCACAAATTGGGTGTGGTCAAAACATGTCGCAAAGCTCTGTGCGGAGTGGAAGGTATGATTTTCTGTTACTTATATTTTAATGTTAAAACCAGTATATTTTTAAAAATATACATTTTGATAAAATTATCAGTTTGTGTTTGGAAAGGAATATAGTACAGGTATGGGATCTGTTATCCAGAAACCCATTATCCAGAAAGCTCCGAATTAAGGAAAGGCTCTCTCACATAGACTCCATTTTATTCAAATAATCCTAATTTTTGGAAATTATTTCCTTTTTCTCTGTAATAATAAAACACTACCTTGTACTTGATCCTAACTAAATTATAATTAATCCTTCTTGGAGGCAAAACCAGTCTATTGGGTTTATTTAATGTTTACATGATTTTCTAGTAGACATGAAGATACAAATTACAGAAAGATCCGTTATCCAGAAAGCCCCAGGTCCCGAGCATTCTGGATAACAGGTCCCATACCTGTATATTAATTTGATTAAGTCAGCTCTCTTTCTATTGAATTATTTATATACCACAGCATGATTTTGAGTCCTTAAAAGTACCCTTTTTGAACATACGTTCAGTAAATAGGACTTGGGATAGGATCAATAATTTGTCTGTTGTTTTAATTATGAAAAATCTATAAATTGTAATAATTTCTTGCGTTATAACAGGGCAAACAGTAAAACTGTTAGACTCCAACACCTTTCAAGCAATAATTATGGAGGAGATGGTGCTTTATCAGATAACTAGTGCACAGATGAACCCATATATTATGCTTAACTGCAAGGCAAACAAAAACAAAAAATGGGTAATGAAAGATGAGGCTGTTCATACAGAGCTCATAAACTCTATTTAAACTTAATTACAGGAATAGCTATGGAGAAGTAGATGTATTCAATATTAAAATAGAACAAAGAAAATGAAAAGAATATAAGGAGTTTTTAGGAGAATACACCTTTATGAAAATTAAACCAACATATTTTTTAATGGAAACTTTGGGATGAACAAACACTTTTATGCAAGGTCCTCTTCTCTGAACTGTCTCTTGATTTCCTTTCTAGCTTTTTCATGATAGGAACAGTACAAGTGTATGTCAGTTTATGTTGTCTAATAATGATCAGATGTATTGCTTATTGGCTCAGCCTTATACAGGGAACAGTGGTTTCATATGCAAGATTTAGCAGCACTTCAGTAATCATTGTTTATGTGCACTAATATCTTGAAGGACAGTGAGCTAATAATTGTTGTGCATCCTACTGATAATCAGAGACAATCAGTGGTAACTTTACTGAGCCATGAAGTTTAGGCTAATGCCACACTATTCTTTTTCTTGAATAACAGAGAAAAGATGTCATTTATAATGCCACGTGCAGTGTGCAAAGTGAAAAAAGGCTGCAATCTGCTATTATGGAGCACAGAGACATGGGACTGCACCTTTATTCTAGTGCTGTTAGGCAGCTCCGAAACAGCACCAGTACCCTTATTATAGTCTTTTTGGGCTAAAAAGTGTTTTTTTCATCCCTAATGATCCTACTGAGAGTTTTCAGGCTTTCCCCGTTCAAATGAATGAAAGGTGTTAACCACAGATTTGGGCATTTTTCTACTAGGGCATTTCAGAAAATGGTTGTTATGCTGTCAGCCTGGAATTTGTCCTCAAACCCAGCTACTGGGAATTCTCATATTATTCTCCCAGGCCTGACTCTCCCTGCTGGACAAAACTTTCCCTGTCTCACACACTGCTGAAAAAAGGTTGCATCCCCTCTGCGATCATTCCTTCCCTCAATCAACTTTTATTACTTCGCCATCAGAAATCACGGGGCCCATACGACAAAAGTTTCTGGCGCCCCCCACCGCAGGCCATGCCCCAGACCTCCACCACAGGCCCCAGTATATGGTTCTGCAGAATCTTTTCACCTTATGTGCAGGTATGCTGTCAGTTCTGCTCCCCACTCTTCCAAAACACTGTGATAAATCAATTTAAAATAATATATATATATATATATATATATATATATATATATATATATATATATATACACACATTAAATTAAGTAATTAAAAGAGATCTTTAGTCAAATCTAGTCTGTCTGCACCATGTTTACAGCTATCCCATATTTACTGTGTTTTGTTTGTTCTCTGGATAGCCTTGTGATTAGGGTTACCACCAGGCCAGTAAAAATAAATACTTAACCTGATTTGTGAATACTGGTCCTCCCTGTTTTCTTCTGCATTGCCTTTCAGTATAGGTATGGGACCTGTTACCCAGAATGGTCGGGACCTGGGGTATTCCAGATTATGGATCTTTCAGTAATTTGGATCTTTATACCTTAATTCTACCAAAATACATTTTAAACATGAATTAAACTCAGTAGGATTGTTTTGCTGTCAATAAGGATTATATCTTAGGTTGGATCATGTACAAGCCACTATTTTATAATTATAGAGAAAAAGGAAATCATTTTTACAGTTTTGTATTATTTGGATATAATGGAGTCTATTGGGCAAATTTACTAAAGGGCGATAATTCGCTAGCGAAGGAGATAAGACTCTAGGGGTACTTTGCTCCCTTATGCCTGGCGAATTTGCGCTCTGACGAATAGACCTAACTACGCAAATTCACTAAGATGCGGATTTTACTGAACGTTACCTCTTGCGCCAGACTGGCGAAGTGCAATAGATAAGATAGGAGTTCCTCAAAAAATAGTTGAAAATTTGAAAAAAACACTAGCGTCTTTTCCTTTTTCAGGGTGATAGGCTTAAAAAGAGCGTAATTTTTTTGTGGGTAAGCCAAAATTTTTATTTTGTTAAGGTTTCCCGGGCTTGTTTAGTGTAATGTATTTGCTGCAACATATACGTCCATTCAACTTTAACTTCCCACCATAAGCAAATTAGCCACCGCTAGAGCAACTTTGCTTCGCGCAGTAACGCTAGCCCAGCATTCGGCGCCCTGGATGCAACTACGGATTTTAGTAAATTAGCATTGTCCTGGCGAATCTACGCCTGGCGAAGTGTTGCGCTGTGAGCGAAACCGTTGCTGGCGAATTTTCGGAGTTTAGTAAATTTGCCCCTATGAGAGTGTTGGCCTTTCCATAATTTGGAGATAACGGGTTTCCAGATCCCATACCTGTTCTTATGAAAATGGCCCTGATTAATTATTTTAGAAAGGTGATAGTCTTGACTGTGATTTTATTTAGGTTTGGGCTGAAAAGGCAAATAGATTCATTCAATAAAGTCAAAATAACACCTGCAATTATTCTAAATTGTGTTTATTCTAGCAGAAAGCCCCATGTTTACCTGTGTGTATGGTGGGCTTTGGCATTTGCTCTTTGCAGCAGTTGGTGGAAGTGACTAGTTCGACATTCGGAAACTTTTCCCTGCCAAGTTTCCTGAACTGAGGATTAAAATAGACATGGTTAGGAAAGGAAATTAGAACTTTAAACAGATGTCTCTGAATAGGATTCTGTTTTTTTTTAATGCAGAAAAACATTCCCCCACCCATTTCCCCCTTATTCTTCTGTTTGTGTCTGCAGTGTTTTATATAAAATGCCTGTTTCATTATAAACATAAATCTATATATTGAACTGTAATTAGAGCTATATTTACACATTTACGGCATCAATGTTTATGGGGCTGTATCATCATATCTTAATCTGCAGCTGTAGGATTGTGTCATCCACACCATGGGAAATGCATGTAGTAAAAAGGAAATTACTCACACGGGGCCCAATTCAGGACAGGGATATCTTGGCAAATATTTTCAGGAGTGATAGAATCTTATTAAAGTCACCATTTCTGAAAAAATAACCCAGCAAAGTGCTTCCGGGGTTAAGCCTACATTAACCAGATACAAAATGTGCCCCTCTATAATTTAATTAAATGGCAGAAGTATTTTTAAAACAAAAGATTTGACATTACAGATGCAAACCTTTCAGAGTGTAGCTGATTACAAAAGGAGTATGTAAAATGATTTGTGCATTAAGCATACTGTATGTAGCCCTATTAACAAATGGGCACTGCTTTCCACATATGTTCTTAGGTAAAGCACTACTACGTATGACTCCTGTGCCCAAATAGGACCTCACAGATGAATGGAAGTGGGGGTATCCAAGCTTAACTAGAACTCTCCCACATAATTTCACAAGAAATCTGGGCCTCCAGTGGTCCTTAAACAGTAGATTTACTGAAGAACAAAATAAATAAAATACCTCATTTAGTTCACTCAATATTCATGGCACAGCATTACATCATAGTTGCACGTGGGTATTATTCACCACTGTGTTGCCTCAAAGGACACATCCCTATGTCCTACCTACTGAGTCCCTATGGTCCTGTTGGTTTCGCACAGGAAATTACTGTCCACTTCAATCTTCTCAGTAGACTTTAGAATTGCTCTAATGCTTTTATTAGCTAACACTAAGGGGCCCATTCACTAAGGGTCGAATATCGAGGGTTAATTAACCCTCGATATTCGACTAGGAACTAAAATCCTTCGACTTCGAATATCGTAGTCGAAGGATTTAGCGCAGATAGTGCGATCGAACGATCAAAGGATTATTCCTTCAATCAAACGATAAAATCCTTCGAATCGAACGATCCGAAGGATTTAAAACCAACGATCGAAGGAATATCCTTCGATCAAAAAAAGTTAGCCAAACCTATGGGGACCTTCCCCATAGGCTAACATTGACTTCGGTAGCTTTTAGATGGCGAACTAGGGGGTCGAAGTTTTTTTTAAAGAGACAGTACTTCGAGTATCGAATGGTCGAATAGTCGAACGATTTTTAGTTCGAATCCTTCGATTCGAAGCCGTAGTCGAAGGTCGAAGTAGCCCATTCCATGGTCGAAGTAGCCCAAAAAAAAACGTCGAAATTCGAAGTTTTTTAACTTCGAATCCTTCACTCGAAGTTAGTGAATCGGCCCCTCAGTATCTCAGACTCTTATATTGTGCCATATTAGGGGTTACACTGGCACAAACTAGAAGCCCTCATTCAAGCGATCCCTAACTCCACTAAGGTGTTTAGACTTCCAAAGGGTCCTGGCTTCCCCTTTACTAAGGCCTTCTGCCCTCCATCAGCATCATTCTTTGAATGTAGTCCAAAGAAGAAGAATGCTCCATTTATAAATTAGAGATCCTGCATAATACCCTTAAACCTATAGCAACCTATCCCTCCAACATGGAATAGCTAACACAGTAGGAGAACACTACTGAGGCTATACAATGAACAAGAGATTCACCGGACAGAACTGGAGGAATCCTGTATCATTTATGCAGAGAGGAGCCAGTACAGCAAATGACTCTTCTTATTCAACATCGCACTATTTAAAGGGGTTACTCACTTTTAAATTAACTTTTAGTATTATTAAACTTTCAGAAGCCTGAATGTCAAGAGCTGTTGTGGATCTTCCCAGACTGCGAGTATTGACAGTTGCCTTTCAGAGATCATCGTTGGATGTCTTTTCTCCTTGGGAGGATTTTGAAGAGTGTGTCAGGAATTCATTTTGTGCTATTTTCATTTAAAGGGGTTGTTTACCTTTGTGTAACTTAAGAATAATATGCACTTGGTTTTCATGTTTTATTATTTGTTGTTTATGAGTTATTTAGCTTTTTCTTCAGTAGCAATAACAATAATGGTGTAGCCTTACAGAGCATTTGTTTTTTCAATGGGGTCTGTGACCCCCATCACGAAGCTTGAAAGAGTCAGAAGAAGAAGGCAAACAAATATATTTCTAACATTTCTAAAAAATGAAAGCAAATTGAAAAGTTTTTTCAAATTAGCCATTCTATAACATACTAACGGTTAAACTTAAAGGAATTATTCAGTGTAAAAATAAAAACTGGGTAAATAGGCTGTGTAAAATAAAAATGTTTCTAATAGAGTTAGTTAGATAAAAATGTAATGTAGGCTGGAGTGACTGGAAGTCTAACATAATAGCCAGAACATTACTTACTGCTTTTCAGCTCTCTTGGTTTACACTGACTGGTTACCCTGGTTACTAGGCAGTAACCAATGAGAGACTTGAGGGGTGGCCACATTGGTCATATTTGTTGCTTTTGAATCTGAGCTGAATGCTGATGATCAATTGCAAACATACTGAACAGAAATGTACCATGTGGCCCCCCTTCAAGTCACTGACTGACCCAGAGTTATAGAGCTGAAAAGCAGGAAGTTGGATTCTGGCTGTTATGTTAGACATCCAGTCACTCCAACCTTTATACATTACATTTATGGTTAACTAACCATATTAGAAATATTTTTTATTTTGCACAGCCTAATTACACAGTTTTTATTTTCACACTGAACTGTTCCTTTAAGGCAAACTACCCCTTTAAGTGAATGTGCTTACATTACTAGCTTGTTCCTTAGCACCATGTAAGCTTTATACAAATTGGATTACGCCAGTAAGTTATATAAAAAGTCTTCTCAAGAAAACATTCTATTAATAGCCAGGGCTAAATGTGATTAAAATGCTGCAGTGTATGTATAAATGTCACCAAAAAAAACTCTGCAAGACACCCTAACCAGGGTAGCAGCAACAGTCATCTGGGCCTATTACAAAAAAAACACAAAGCTGAGAATGTGCATTGCGACCAAACCAGATGCTGCCAACTGGGCCAGATGAGGGACAGGCTGAACTTGCACTGGCTTCCTAATGTACAGAAATGTCCCAAGGTTCTCCTCTCTAAAATATGCTGCATGGCTGCATGACATGGAAAACTTTGTTAACCATCTTTACTGTCTGGAGTAGTAAGCATCAGCCAAACCCCAGTAATTACAACTCTTGTCAACATAGCTTTCTTATAGATTACTTATCCGACAAAAATAAAAAATTTTCAGTTTATAAGCATATTTTCATTCTTTTATTTGATTGAACTTTGCATTATGATAATATAATGTGGTGTCAAACTGACGGAAAATTCATATATTCGGTTTTATTAAATGTTCTTCTTAAAAAGTATATTAACATTTGTATTGTTAAATTCAGTTTGAAATTGTGAATACATTTTTGGGGTATGATTGGCGCACATGGACTGAAGTGCAGATTTATTAAAATGGGAGATTAAGGGAATTATTTACTAAAATCTGAAAAATTGTCATTATTTTCTTAAAACCACTTTGACCAAACTCACATTCACATTTTTACCATCTTTATCAATAAATTAACTCAAAAAAATCTAGTGCGGGAAAAGACTCAATAAAATTGTGAAAAAAATATGAATCATTCGTTTTTTTCGGATTTGATGCCCGAATGATGCTGACGTCTTTTTTTTTTTAATTAATTAATTTATTTTTTTAAACTCAGATGATTGTAGAGTTCAGTTAAAAATAGACGAACATTAAGATAAATATGATATGATAAATATGGTATGGGACCTGTTATCCAGAATGCTCGGGACCTGGGGTTTTCCGGATAACGGAAACGTAGTTTGGGTCTTCATGCCTTATGTCTATTAGAAATTCATTTAAACATTAAATAAACCCAATAGACTGGTTTTGCTTCCAATAAGGATTAATTATATCTTATTTGGGATCAAGTACAAGGTACTGTTTTATTATTACAGAGAAAAAGGAAATCATTTTTAAAAATTTGGATTATTTGGATAAAATGGAGTCTATGGGAGACACTTTTTGTCACTTGTCCACATCAAACATTCAAAAGGTGCCAGGACTCGGAGTTGTAATCAGGCACTGTTTTTCTTTCTTCTTGAACCTAGCATACATATAGGACGTGGTATTCTAGCCTGAGTTTTTATAAAATTACTCATGCACTTTAAACTCCATTGTGCACCAAGGAAAAATAAATCAATTCATTTAGGTTTCAGTTTATTATCCAATTTCTTCATACTGCACTTACAACCTTCTGGTGTTCCTCCTTCCCATCTGTTGCCTTTCCTGGTGAACCGTTTCTCCTTAAGAACACCAACTTTGCCCTGCTTACTGTCATGGTTTACAGGTTTGGTGGCATAAACCACTGCAATACTGCTAAAGTGTTGTTTAGTTAATTATTGTATATTTAGGGCCTTGTGATTTATACACAATAGATGGCTTTTTTCTATCTTTTGAACTTTTTAGTTATATTGTAGCTATCTAAATATAGGTGCTTCTTTAGTAATAGCAGTGACTGGTGCAAAACAGGCTTTGCATGGTCCCATTATTTATAAAAAGTAGCTTTTTAGATTGTAAAACTACGTCTCTCATCATCACCTGGGTGCTTGGAACTTTATTTCCCCAGCAAAGAAGGTCTGCAGAATAGACACAGTATTGCAGTAAAAATGCCTACTGTCATGTTATTCTATAGGGTTCCTTAGGGTTATAAAGAATATAAAATATAATATAAAATATAAAATAGAATAAGGCTAGAAATGCTGTATTTTGTATACAAAATATAAACATGAACTTACTGCACCACAAGCCTAATCAAACAAATAATTTATGCTTTCAAAGTTGGCTACAGGGGGTCACCATCTTGTAACTTTGTTAAACATCTTTGCAAGACTAAAGGTGGCCATACACGGATAGATCCGCTCGTTTGGCGATGTCGCCAAACGAGCGGATCTCCCTCCGATATGCCCACCTTGAGGTGGGCAATATCGGGCTGATCCGATCGTGGGCCCTAGGGCCCAACGATCGGATCCTAGCGTTCGCCAAACGGGCGGTCGGATCGCGGGACCGCATCAACTAACAGATGCGGCCGCGATCCGACGGGATTTTTAATCCCATCCGATCGAGATCTGGCCGACTTTCGGCCAGATCTCGATCGGGGAAGCCCGTCGGGGGCCCCCATACACGGGCCAATAAGATGCCGACACGGTCTGTCGGCAGCTTTTATCGGCCCGTGTATGGCCACCTTAAGACTGTGCACATGCTCAGTGTGGTCTGGGCTGCTTAGGGATCGTCATAAACAAAGCTGCTTGAGTTCTGCAAGGCTGGGAAGTAAGGTGGGGAATCCCCCTGCTGTTCATAAGTATGATTGTTTCCCTGCTCAGCAGTTAGGGACCATCTGACAATTCCTATCCACAGCAGTAAATGAAGGGAGAATTTCACTGCATACAGTCAGGTTTCTTATAAAAACGGTACACATTTTTAAATTAAAGTATATTGAGATAGGTTTCTTTTTCTTTAAAGAAAGTAAAAATGGGATTTTATTTTTTTGCCTTTACATGCCCTTTAACTACCTCTTTACCCTGTACTGCTATTCACACACATGCAACTGTGTGGGCAGAGTTATGCACAGTCACCCATTTCTGGATTGCTAAATGCAGTTCTGACATAATATGTAGCGGAAAAGAATCACATACTGTAGGTGCTGTACAGAGAGCATGTTTGTAAATTGATGGCTCCCTTCCCTACATTTTGTGTTTCTGCCTCTCTACAATACTGAGCTTAGTGTAATTGAAACTTCTGGAAATGAACAATGTTCCTGTCTGTGCCAGTCTGAAGTACAAGGACCTTCGTATAATAGGACATTATTCCCTAATGCATGGCACACAATGGATCCGAAAAACGACTCCCATAATCAGAGGCTTGTCATTGGCACAAGCTAAAATTCATATTAGCAGCTGGGTCATGATATTGGTGTAAGGTTTTTTCACAGCTGTGCTGTGCCTTTGCCAACATTTAGTCTTATGAATGCCTGACCCAGCTGCTCTTCAATGGTTGATCCTCAAATGTGGAACTATTATTCTTTATTTGGGGGGAAACAATGAAATATAAGAAACAACTGGGAAATGTGTACAGGTAAAAAACATCCAGGTAAAAACATAGATTTTAAGCTTGTTCTAATGAAAATGTTTATTCCCTGCTGTGTTATAATAGATTATCCTACTTTGCCAAATTATTTATGCTGAGTTCTTAATGGAGATGTAAACTGACACCTAACTTACCCAGTTTTCATGGAGAACTGGAGAAATATGACCAGCCATTCAGGAAAAGGAACAAGTAAAATTCTGTTCAGAAACAATATTTTGCATGTTAGACCAGAGTCTGACTAATGACAGGGTAGTTTTCAGGTTGTAGGGGTTGCAGCCGTGGGAGACTATCACAGACCACCCTATGTGACATTGGTTAGAACAAACGGCTGCAGTAATCTGCACATGAAGCAGAAATATAGTTGCAAATTAGTATCTGTTCAGGCAGATTGCACACAAGTTTGGGACTTTTTTCTAGTGGATTTGTGTGCAAATGCTATCAGTTTATGCCTTCAATTTAGTGTCCATTTCTGTGCTTTGCACTTGTTCTTGTGTTTGTTAGGGCTCTTACTGACGAGCGTTTTTACCTGCGCTCCCCTGCGTTCTGATTTTCTGCATTCATCCGCAGGGGAGCGCAGGAATAGACGCATTACATTTTTTCCAATGGGACTGTACTCACACAGGCGCGTGTAGGCGCCGAACGCAGGTTGAGACGCAACATGCTGCATTTTTCCTGCGTTCGGCGCCTACACGAGCCTGTGTGAGTACAGCCACATTGGAAAAGATGTAATGCGTCTATTCCTGCGCTCCCCTGCGGCTGAACGCAGAAAAACGGAATGCAGGGGAGCGCAGGTAAAAACGCTCGTCAGTAAGAGCCCTAAATGAGCCATTTATTGTGGGATTTACATCTGTTGTTTAGCACATGGTGTTTTTTTGTCATCAAAATTAAATTTAAGTCTAACAAAAACCGAATGCTCAAGAGCAAGATCCTCACCTGGTGTTATACAAATCTGCATGCAGTGCCAGTTTTACATCGCTGTAACATTTCTAATGAATTAAAAGCCATTCCATATGCTGTACAACAGTGATGTGTGTTTCTATACTCTGCACAGGGCATCTACCACAGGCATATATATTTTCACTTTTCTAACTTGCAGTTTACCTGCCAAGTTTTACTAGTGCAGGGCAACAGAACATTATATTGTCATTCCTTTAAAACTATTTTACTTTTGGTGTTACTGTTCCTTTAACTTGCTTCAATGTGCTTGGAATTACGTCCTTCTGTGCTTTCCAACATCAAAACTGTCATGCATATTGGGTGGGTATGGGGAAAGGACCCTACGCTCCCTACCTCAGCACCAATGGGTGGAGCAATCAGACTGGATCCACTGGACTTAATACTTCACATTTTCATGAGTTTCTTCCCTGTACAGAGGCTGCAGGAAGGGAACACTGTAATACTGCCCATGTGCCTAGAACTTTCGTCAAATTATAAGCTAAATTGTCTGTTTACTCTTTAATAAACGTTACCTTATTTTCAAAAAATTAAGTCTAATATAAAGTCATTTCTAGACAGTCAAGACTCCATATCGCTGCACAACAACATTTCAATGCTAACCTTTTAGCCAAGAAACCAGTGATGAATAATAATTCAACATGTCATTTTTATGTTAGAACAAGTATAGTATAATTTTTTTTAAAGAAAAGGCTGTACATGTTGTACCCAGTAAAATGCAAAATATGTGCCTGTTTTGTCCTAGTAAGTTGTTTTTAATCCCTGCAACTATATTTTAATGGTGGTTCTTAAATTATTTAATACAGAATTATTATGAGAGTGTCAGTTATTGGAAAAAATTAGTTTATTGTGTCCATTGGCACGCAACAGAAAAATGCATTGGTGCAAAGCTTGGTGCAATAAAGGAATGCTCTGGGCCCTACACCAATTGCACCTCTGTTGGAGCACAAGGCAGGTCTGTACTTAACGACTTCCTTGGGCAATTCACTACCCAGATGTATTCCCTTTTTTCTATATCATTTTAGCCTGTATTGTCTTACTTCTGCTAACATTCAAAGCCCTTCACTCCTCTGCTCCTCACTACATATCCTCCGTATAGGTTCCAGGTCATCTCCTTTTTTCCTCTCAGAGCCACCCTCTTTTCACACCCTCCACACCCACTGCCATCTCACCATCTTAAAGGAACTGTTCATTATAAAAATAAAAACTGGGTAAATAGATAGTGGGGCTCATTTATAAACAATGGGCAAATTTGCACCTGGGCAGTAACCCATGGCAACCAATCAGTACAGAACACTACTTCCTGCTTTGCATCGCTCTTGGTTTCCACCATTGGACTTGGTTGATGGGACACTGGGAAAAAACCTGGTGGGCCTCATCCCTTGTGAGCCCCCTGCCAATTTAGGGCCACTTCTCCTGGCTGGGAATTGCCGGTACTGATTGCCCCCCCCCAAACACAATTGCATCTACAAAGAGTTGAGTCCATTATAAGGTATGTTTTGTGTGGAGGGTGGGTTGTGGTGCCGTAACAAAATGGGCTGTTTGTGCCGTTTGCAAGAGGCTTGACTCACCACAGTCTTTTAAGATATCCATTCGTAAATATTATTTAGAATTCACATATTATATAACTGAAACAATGATGGCAAAACACAACGCTCTAAGTACCTTATACATAAAACATTTTAGTCATTGCCTTTTTTTTTTTGTGACCTAAGTGATTTATCTTTGAAATGAAGCTGATATTCAGTAAAGCAAATTATATCCACGTTGCTAATTATATATTATAACTGTCTCTGGTATACTGGTTTAATGTGCAAAAGAACAGGACTGTGCATTGCATTCAGACAGAAGGAGTTAAAGATTTTCTTGGGCCTGCACTGGAAGTTCTACACTAGGTGTGTTCCCACCGCTGAGCTTAATCTGATTAGATGGCTATCCATTTTCAGGTGGAAGTTTTCAGCATTAAGCAGGTGGTGTGTGTTTAGCTTGTCTGAGCTGAATTTTCTCCCCTCCCCTTGAAGTGGCAAAGTTAAAGGGTTCTTCACCTGAATGTCTAGACATGTCTGGAGTTGAGCCTGACAGTCTAATGCTTGTAGCTTTGCTTATGCCGACAGGTGTGAAGGTTACAGAAGGTGACATGAGCAGTTAAAAGCTTTGTGTTCTTTAATCTTTGTTATGTAGTGTCTATGGTAACAGACTGGGGACGCTAGCAATATGGACGTGTATTGCCAACTTACAGATCTTTATTGTGATTAGAGATCCTGATAATGAAAAATAAAATGTGTTTGGGAAATATCTATTCGGACAGGATAAAAACAGGGCAGGATGTAAACATGCATAGTAACTAACACTTTAAGACTGACCTTGTAACGTATATCATGCACAGTTTTCACCAGCGCATTCCTGAGAGGAAACCTGCTCACACCTGCGCTTCCATGCATTTTCCTGTTTAAGATAATGGGGAAAAAATAAGAGTGAGTCAATAGAAAAACGCCAGTGGAGGAGCCCGTAAAAGATGTGAAAACTGTTAATCTTTTACACAACATTTGTCTAAAGGCCATCCATAATATACCCTTTATGTAATGTTTTTGATGGACTGCCCAAGATGCCATAAATAATACATTTCAGTATTTTTACACTTTCATTCTCCTTTAAGAAGGCACAAAAGGGTTAATTTAGTGTATCTAGTAAACAGAGAAAATGTAAGGGGGTGGAAATGTGGTTTTCTCCATAATTACTGAGGCCAGCGGATGGGGTGCAGTAAAAATATGTGGTAGTGGTGAATGTTGATAAAATTGTGCAGTAGGTCATCTCCCCGAATAAATAGTTTGGACTTAGGAACATATTTTGTGCACAGAACAGTCTTTCTTTGCATATACATTTATACATCTATTATTTGTAGGACCTGGGGTTTTCCAAATAAGGTTTTTTTTTGTACTTTGGAACTCTATCCCCTAAGTTTACACTGAAACATTAAATAAATCCAGTAGTATTGCTGCAATATGGATTCATGCAACTACATTAGTATCAAGTACAAGGTACCGCTTTATTATTATGGTTACAAAAAAGGAAATCATTACATAAATTAGAATTATTTGCTTAAAGTGGACTTTATGGAAAAGGGCTTCCCCATATTTTTGGTGAGATCTTTTAATGGGGTTGTTCACCTTTGAGATAACGTTGTGTATGATGTAGAGAGTGATATTCTGAGACAATTTGCAATTTGTTTTCATTTTTTATTATTCGTTTTTTAGTTATTTAGCTTCTTATTCAGCAGCTCTTTAATTAGCATCTTAACCAATCTGGTAACTAGGTTCCAAATTACCCTAGCAACCATGCATTGATTTGAATAAGAGACTGGAATATGAATAGGAGAGGCCTGAATAGAAGGAGCAGTAATAAAAAGTAACAATAATAATACATTTGTAGCCTGACAGAGCATTTGTTTTTTTAGAAGGGAGTCAGAGATGCCCATTTGAAAGCTGCAAAGAGTCAGAAGAAAAAGGAAAATAACTATAAAATTATAAAAAACAAACAATAAAAACCAATTGAAAAGTTGCTCAGAATTGGCCGTTCTATAATATAATAAAAGTTACCTTAAAGGTGAACTACCCCCTTTAATGTACATTTTTACGTTTTTATCATGTCTCCTATAAATGTAGTCCTCTAAAATGATTCCTAACTATTGTTTCGTCTACGGACTTATTTTTAGTCTTTTTTTCCGTGCTATTTTTCAATCTATGTTCTCTTTAAATTTGTCTTAAGAATTATACATGAAATATAACGTTGAAGTTCATAAATGGGCAAGATTTTTTTTCAGAAGTTTATGCTACAGTAAGCTTTTTTTTCTCCCTTATGAGAAGTGTTGAAGTCTCTTAGTATTCTTTCCTCATAATGTTTTTCTTGATTTTTGTTGTTGTGGCTGCACAGTCTAGCATCCAGCTGGGATATACAGACAAGAGGCTGCTTTATGAGTTCTAGGGATGCTTTCTGAATCAACAGCCAAGTAATTTTTTCCTATGATTCTCACTCTTCTATACTGTTCCCAAGAAGACTGTACTTCTGCAGGGCTATGATGGTTCCTGTGTGAGTCATATGCCTGTCACCCATGGCTCTGTTTTAGGAAACAAAACATCTAAAGGAGAAGGGTTCTCTTGTATGAAAGCGCAAATACTAAGACAGTACCACCATTATGAGATAATGGGGATACAAATGTGCAGGGTCTGGTCAATAATGGAGAGTTGGGTAATCAGTATTTGCTTCTGTTTATTCATACAAAACTGTGTAAAATATTTTGAAGAGGACTTTTAGAGCATGGCGAGTTTGAGATAGTAGCCAACATTCTGTAAAATGTAATTATTCTGAATTTTTTAAATTTATATCTCAGACCAGAACACTGTAAAAAAAATGGACACATTTTAAAATTAGTTTAATTTATTTCATGGTTCAAAAAGTAATCATAATAATGGCAGCCCTATGGGGCCCTTTATCAATCCTTATGAAGCCCATGAACCAATCAGTTGTTAACTTTTAACAGTATGTCCCCCTTGAGAATCTATATTCATGTACCAGAATTACTTATTTATTGATTTCATACCTCCCAACTGTCCCATTTTTAAAGGGACAGTCCCTCTTATGATAGCTCAACCCGCAGTCCCTCATTTGTACTGGAAAGTCCCATTTTTCTCTGTACTGAACAGCCAGAAAAAAACCCCAAAGTTTCGAACTTAATTGGCTTTTGGCAGAGAGTCCAGAACAACCAGAGCAGCAGATATTTTTGTAACAATTTCGGATAAGCAAATAAGTAATTGTAACAGTATAAGATAACAGGTCCCTTGGGAAAAGAAAGCATTTCTCTCCTAAAGTGCAGGCACAAGTCACATGACCAGGGGCAGCTGGGAAATTGACAAAATGTCTAGCCCCATGTCAGATTTCAAAATTGAATATAAAAAAATCTGTTTGCTCTTTTGAGAAACGGATTTCAGTGCAGAATTCTGCTGGAGTAGCACTATTAACTGATGCGTTTGGAAAAAAACATGTTTTTGTTTCCTAAAACAGGCAATTCACCTTCATTAGCAAAACTGTAATAACTGAAAAAAATACAGAAATATTTTCAAACTTTCTTAAGCTGCCAAATTTTGTAAAATGAACATGGTAATTAGGAGGTGTTGCCGCAAAAATGGGCTTGTGATTTGTATTGTGTTAACTATTGCGTTGTTATCATGTAGGACTATGGCAAATGGGGTAGTTTTGGCACTTCTGTGTCATGTTTCTTCTCTACAAAAAAATTTGGTATTTAAAAAGCTCAAAATGGTATCATGGCCTTTTACCCTAATCCGTGAAATGGGCAGTAGACCCCTTTGTTCAACATGAGTGCAAAATAAATAGGACTTGTGTTAAACAACTTTACGCCTATTATATTAATCACAAAAAAACATTTATTTCTTGAGAAAACAGAGAGAACAGAGTGGATCTTATTTTCATCACTTATTCTTGGTGCTCCTTGTTCTCTATATGTCTATGTTTATGGCAGCCTGTTGGGGGACAGGCCTGTAGCACAGACTTGAGCTTCTGGTAGTATCCCTCAACTTTATTTTTTCCAGTACTAATGTCTTAGACTATAGGCTGAGCCAGTAAGAAGTTTAATCTAGCTCAAACAAGGCATAAAGTAAAAAGAAAAAATATATATAGCTTTGATATTTTCATTACAGGGAAACATACAAATGTAACCCTTTCGACACCCCTTTGTTGGTGTTACACTCCATGTGTGGCGCTTACCTGATGGCACGGGACAAACCTGAGCCACTCCACAGTGGTATTGGGAGAGACTGGGTACCTGGTACTTACTAACACAGTGCCTCCATCTCGTGGGATCCGGGAATGCACCTACCGGTGGCCCCACTAGGAATACAGTAATAATACACACACAGTATTGGTTAAACTGAACAACTGTTTATCTAAAATTAAATGGCCAACTAGTACAAATAGCACTCCTAACCAGGTGGAAATAGGGAATAGGGCCTCACTAACTAACATGTGTGCACTGACTAACTACCTAACTAAAGAAGGCAAAGTCCTTTAATGTCTTCCCACAAACAGTCTCTGTATCTTCAAGCGCTTCTTTAGGGTACTGTCAATTTAGGATTGCCACCTGTCTGGTTTTGACGCGGACAGCCCGGTATTTTGAGGGATAAATTAGAACAGTTTTGAACTGTTGAAGAGTTGAATGTTCCTGCAGCCAGTAATATGGGAAATCTATAATCCTGTTCCAAGTTCTGAATGAGTTGGCAGAAAACATGAATCTAGCTTTGATCAGAGAAGGTTAAAGAAAAAAATCATCCTGTATTGATATTTCAGCTAACGAAAATGTTTTTTGGAGTTAGAATGCCAAGAACTGAAATGACGGTCTTGCATTGCAAGTGCATGTTTACTACTTTAGTCATTTTAGTGTTTCAGATTATCCTTACAAAGCAATCAGGCAATATATTGTTCTGCAAACAATTCATTTTGATTACTTCAGGTCCTTTTGTATGGTGCCAACACACACTGTTGTATTAAAGAGGTTTTTTCAGTCTGACAAGCTAATAGAGTTTATTGCAGGCAATCTTGTTTTTGATTTGAGCAAAGCTCCTTTGGTCAGGGCCCTCGTTGCCTCTTGTTATTGGTTATTGGTTAATGTGTATGTTTTCTTATACATTTGATGTATACATCCATTTAGTGTACAACAATGTGGAATATGTTTGCATTTATAACTACATGTTGTTGATATCATAATATATAATAATAATAATATTACTGGTGTGGAATCCATTATTTAGAAAATCATTATCCAGGAAACTAGAAATTATGAGAAGGCCATCTCCCATGGACACAATTTAATCAAATTATTAATACAGTGGTGTGAAAAACTATTTGCCCCCTTCCTGATTTCTTATTCTTTTGCATGTTTGTCACACTTAAATGTTTCTGCTCATCAAAAACCGTTAACTATTAGTCAAAGATAACATAATTGAACACAAAATGCAGTTTTTAAATGAAGGTTTACGTTATTAAGGGAGAGAAAAAACTCCAAATCTACATGGGCCTGTGTGAAAAAGTGATTGCCCCCCTTGTTAAAAAATAACTTAACTGTGGTTTATCACACCTGAGTTCAATTTCAAAGGTTATAAAGCCATTTCTAAAGCTTTGGGACTCCAGCGAACCACAGTGAGAGCCATTATCCACAAATGGCAAAAACATGGAACAGTGGTGAACCTTCCCAGGAGTGGCCGGCCAACCAAAATTACCCCAAGAGCGCAGAGACAACTCATCCGAGAGGCCACAAAAGACCCCAGGACAACATCTAAAGAACTGCAGGCCTCACTTGCCTCAATTAAGGTCAGTGTTCACGACTCCACCATAAGAAAGAGACTGGGCAAAAACGGCCTGCATGGCAGATTTCCAAGGCGCAAACCACTTTTAAGCAAAAAGAACATTAAGGCTCGTCTCAATTTTGCTAAAAAACATCTCAATGATTGCCAAGACTTTTGGGAAAATACCTTGTGGACCGACGAGACAAAAGTTGAACTTTTTGGAAGGTGCGCGTCCTGTTACATCTGGCGTAAAAGTAACACAGCATTTCAGAAAAAGAACATCATACCAACAGTAAAATATGGTGGTGGTAGTGTGATGGTCTGGGGTTGTTTTGCTGCTTCAGGTCCTGGAAGACTTGCTGTGATAGATGGAACCATGAATTCTATTGTCTACCAAAAAATCCTGAAGGAGAATGTCCGGCCATCTGTTCGTCAACTCAAGCTGAAGCGATCTTGGGTGCTGCAGCAGGACAATGACCCAAAACACACCAGCAAATCCACCTCTGAATGGCTGAAGAAAAACAAAATGAAGACTTTGGAGTGGCCTAGTCAAAGTCCTGACCTGAATCCTATTGAGATGTTGTGGCATGACCTTAAAAAGGCGGTTCATGCTAGAAAACCCTCAAATAAAGCTGAATTACAACAATTCTGCAAAGATGAGTGGGCCAAAATTCCTCCAGAGCGCTGTAAAAGACTCGTTGCAAGTTATCGCAAACGCTTGATTGCAGTTATTGCTGCTAAGGGTGGCCCAACCAGTTATTAGGTTCAGGGGGCAATTACTTTTTCACACAGGTTTGGATTTCTTTTCTCCCTAAATAATAAAAACCCTCATTTAAAAACTGCATTTTGTGTTTACTTGTGTTATCTTTGACTAATAGTTAAATGTGTTTGATGATCAGAAACATTTTGTGTGACAAACATGCAAAAGAATAAGAAATCAGGAAGGGGGCAAATAGTTTTTCACACCACTGTATTTCGTAAATGGTTTTGTTTTTCTCTGAAATAACAAACTTTATCCCAATGGAACTAATCCTTATTGAAGCCAGAATAATCATATTAATGTTTAAATTATTCTTTAGTAGACTTAAGCTATGTCGATCCAAATTATGGAAAGACCCCTTATTCGGAAAACCACAGCTCCCAAGCACTCTGGATAACATATCCGATACCTATAATAATAATATAATATTATTTAACTCCCCATACATCATATCTATCAGTGGCAACTATTGGCTGTATGTACATTACCTGTACAGTAAATGTAAAAAAAAGATTCCAATAAATGGGTGTGAAGAGCTAAAGCATTAGGACTATGCCTCATTATGTATAAGCAGCTTATACCTGACAGCTCTTTTCATAGAGGTGCTGAGTCTAAGGTTTCAGTAAAGAAATGCAACAGTGATGGCAGAGTGGTTAGCAGAGAGGAGCTGCAGACAATTGATGAGGTATGTCTTCCATAAACAGTCATTTATTGCATTGTTCTCCTTACATAAAATACAATTACTTGTAATTAGCCTCTGCAATGCCAGGAACACCTTTATCTCATTAAGTTTAGGTGGTGATATTGTTCTGTTCTTGGTGAGCCTGTGCCCAAAAGCTATTTTCCTTTTTAAAGCCAGTTTATGATATATTATTTAGATAAGTAAAATGACTGGCATCATATAGGGCAACTAGGAGGATTGTTACATACCTGAGAACTAAAACTTGCTTTGAGCAGCCAACATGTTACTCTTGGTCCTAGTTGGCTGTGTTGATGGATGATTGATAGGAGTTGATTAAGAAACATCTGGAAAATTTCTGGACAGGAATGTAAAGCATTCCGCCCTACAGATGTCCGAGCAGTCTAATGATAGTCAGGGATGCAGGGTATTTCAGTGATGGCTGTAGGGCTGCAGAGGTAACATTGCTTATATAGTTTTGAAGGAAGTAGCACTGGAATGTGGCTGAGACGCCATCACTATTGCACCTTCCTGTGAGACCGCAGGTAGGTAACTGTACCTTCTGGCAAGGCAGTTGCAGACAATTAGAGCAAGTTCAAAAAAAATTGTATTATTCATATAGCGGCAATATATTCCATGGTGCTTTACAGATATTATGCAACCTACACACCAGTAACTGGCATTCACATGCACTACTGCCAGCTTAATCAGGAAACAAGTAATTTGTCTGGCAAAACCCAAGCAAGAACATATTTATGATTTTGTCTGAGCAATTGAATTTGTAGGCAGCATGATTCTTGGCCCACTAGTGATCACTACGTGGCTGATAGTTTAAGTTTAGCATGTGCAGCAAGTGTAGGTTTGGCATATGGCTCTGCAGCCCCAAAGTGTCCCTAAAACTGAACTTGTTATGAATGAGAATTGTTCCTGTCTATTTCGAGGAAGCATTAAACGTGTGTCTTACTGTGGTGTAGGCGGAGAGTTAAAGGATAACCCAATAAATGAATATGGCAAAAAATGCCATATTTTATACATTGAACTTATTGCAGCAGCCTAAAGTTTCAGCTTCTCAATAGCAGCAATGATTCAAACATCAAACTTGTCACAGGGGTCACCATCTTGGAAAGTGTCTGCGACACTCACATGCTCAGTGGACTCTGATCAATGTTGAGAAGCTAAATTTAGGGGTCGTCACAAATTATCCAGCAGAAAATTAGGTTTGTCTGTAACATAAGATCATACTACAGGGTTGATTATTAAATTCTTGTGCTAGTTGCATTGGTTCCTGTGCTGCCATGTATTAATTACTAATCAGCCTTATATTGTGACATTTATATTCTACTGTATGTGTACTATATATTTTGAATTGGTCCCTAAGCTCAGTAAGCAACATCAGCACAGAGCATGTGCAGTGAATCAGCAGAAAAGAAGATGGGGAGCTACAGGGACATCTTTGGAGGCACAGATATTTACTGCTAAAGGGCTATAGTTGCCTTGGGCTGGTATTAAAGCTCAAACCATACTGCAACATTTCTAGCCTACTTCTTTAGTTAAGCTTTACTTCTCCTTTAAGCAGAGCAAGAGTGTAACTTCATGCAGAGAGGGCATTTGGGTGCTTTGGGCCTGGATTAAGCTGTGCAAGTCTTATTTATGAAAGATTGGCTTTTAGTGGTTTAAAAGAACTGTTCAGGGTAAAAATAAAAACTCGATAAATAGGCTGTGCAAAATAAAAAATGTTTCTAATATAGTTAGGCAAAAATGTAATGTATAAAGGCTGGAGTGACTGGAGGTCTAACATAACAGAACATTACTTCCTGCTTGCAGCTCTCTTGGTTTGCACTGATTGGTTACCAGGCAGTAACCAATCAGTGTTTTGAGGGGGGGGCACATGGGTCAGGACTGAGCTGAGCTGAATGCTAAGGATCAATTACAAACTCACTGAACAGTTATGTCCCATGTGGCCCCCCTTAAAGTCGCTGACTAACTCAAAGTTAGAGAGCTGAAAAGCAGGAAGTAGTGTTCTGGCTATTATGTTAGACATCCAGTCACTCCAGCCTTTATACATTACATTTTGGCTAACTAACTATATTAGAAATATTTTTTATTTTGCACATACAATCTATTTACCCAGTTTTTATTTGTACACTGAACTGTTCCTTTAAGAGGTGTTTGAAACCGCAACTAAACTCACAAATTCTAAAACCACGATTGTAATTTAATTTATTCAAAGATCCAAATATAAAAAGTGCACTAGCACTGACATGGTCAATCTGGTTTGGGGTATAATCAGGGTTGAACTGGGCCAGCAGGACACCGGGAAAAAACCTGGTGTGGCTTAAGGGCCTGGACCCCTTCTCCCGATCTGCCGGGCCCACACATAAAACTATTTGCGACGCTGCGCACCAGCAGAAAATTTCTGTCGCCTGCCGATAATATCTCTGCGTGTATTGTCAAGTGTACGGTTTTCAGTGGGAGACTGTCACCAGCTTTATCAGACATAACTATCGTACGATTGCTGTCAGAGGTAGAACATTGGCTGATCTGTTCTTTAACTACTTTATTTGACCTGAATGGTAAGACTTTGATCTGAATGGTTAGTGGCTGGTCGGGAGATGGGAAAATGCGATCGTACGTTGATTTATACGATCGGATCTTTGCGTCTATGGCCAGCTTAAGGCATAGAGGAGGGGCAGACAATATTTGATTGACAGCTGAGATTTTTAAATGAGCTTACAACAGCTATGAATGCTTTAATAAAAAAATAGAAATTGGATTTCATGTTTAATTTAAAAAAGACTTTTATTATACAGATGTTTATGTCTGGGCGACAGGTCCACTTTAAGTAGGCATAAAAAAAATGGTTATTAAAGTAAAAAGTTACCAACCATCATGTTGTTGATGACAGAAGAAAGCCCATTTGGAGAAGCCAATTTACATTATATACAGTACCAGCCTATGACTGTCAACACAGGCTGAAATTCACAGTTCACATGTTTCCCTGCTATTTCAGCAGACAGCAAATATAGACTGCATTTCTAATTTCTTACCATGAAAGTAAAGAGTACTAGAAGAAAGCTAATCTTGCTTAGAAATTGTTATAATAAAGCTTGCTGTACAGTAAAGCCAAAGATGAGTTACATGCTTATTCTATTGATATTTTCATTGTCGCCAGCATGTTTGTTATGTCTTGGGGTATCTGTCGGGGCACAGAACACAATGGGACAATGTCAATAAAGGTTTCCTTTTTCCCTCTCATTGTTTGTGCTGTTTATCCTTGTGTGCAGTAGATCTGTGCCGAAATTACTCATGCTTCTAGAACAATAGATGAACTGGCTCAGTGTTATTAATAGATTTAGTGGGTGTCTGCATATCATTGTAATGCTTTTTGCTTCCCTCCACAAGTCACAGGGATCACAGACTTCAGATGCCCTCACAAGTCAACTGATTAAGGAACAATTCATTTTACATTTAGACGAGACAGTAATTCCTAACCACATAGGAGATGTTTTACAAGCATTTATACATCTTTATTCAGTAAACTTTACATTATTTAACTTTCCATGTGCTTTTAGGGAAAATTCGAATACTGGGTAATTCAGAGCATGTGTTATATTGTCCACACTATGAAATATATTGCTGGCAAAAAAACTCTGTTCTTAATTGGCCCTGATATCTAATTTTACACTTTTTATATACATGCTCAGGTTGTTTCTTCTTGGTGTGTGTAGCCTTGCACTTTCATTTCTTACAGTATTTTTATTCTTTGGATATTACACCGAAGAGAATTCATAATCTATTACTATAGTGTTCTGTAAACCATTTTTGGTTTCATAGGAAGCTACCAGGAGAAAGTTGGGGAATGTTAAATATATATGAACCCTTTTATCAAGAATGCTTGGGACCTAGGGTTTCCTGGATAACAGATCCGTAATTCGTCCCTTAAGTCTACTAGAAAATCATGGAACATTAAATAAACCCAATTGACTGTTTTTTCTTCTAATAAGGATTAATTATATTTTAGTTGGGATCAAGTACAAGGCACTGTTTTATTATTACAGAGAAAAAGGAAATTATTTTTAAACATTTGTATTATTTGGATAAAATGGAGTCTATGGGAGACGGTCTCTCTATAATTCAGAGCTTTCTGGATAACACATATATATAGTGGCTAATATATATGGTGCCTGGTTAGGCTGGGCCAAAAAGGGTCATTGTTTACAGTTAATTGTGTAAACACTTTATTGGAACCATACCATAGATCTCTGGTCTATTCTTACAAATTAGCAGTGGTATAGTATTGTGCAGTTCAGGCTAGAGCAAAGCCCTTTTACATATACATTACTTTTTATATGCCCCCTGTCCCCTTCTGTGACATCAGAGAGGGGTGGGAAAGTATACGTAATGACAACAGGTACAACAGGTCGGGATGGTTTCAGTTTGGAAAATGGAGGATTAGGGTTGGAAGTGGGCTGCTGACTTTTGTCGACCTGTGCATTACTATGGTGGTGCTAACGATAGAAAGCCAGTAGCACCTCCCAACTGAGGGACAGTCCCAATTATGACAGCTCAGTCTGCAGTCCTGGGCTTCTTACTGAAATGTCCCGACTTACTCTTTGATTACCTGCAATCGAGAAAAAGATACAAAGTTTCTGAATCTTAATTAAAATAAGAGCCTTTTTGGCAGAGAGCCCAGAACAGCCACCAGCTGCACTTGGATACGTTTGCAACAATTTAAGATAAGCAAAGATACAATTGTAACTATTTAAGATAAGCAGGTCTCTTGGGAGGACTATGAATAGCAGCTTAAAGGGCAATTCACTTTCATTAGCAAAATTGTTATAACACATAAAACATTGCACTAAAACACCCAGAAATTTGTTTAAACTTTCATAACCTGCCAAATTTTGTAAAATGGGCATGGTAACTGCCATAAATTTGCAGTGCTGCGCACGCACAACTTTTTGACCCTCTTTCCATTTTTCAAATGTTGATAGGTATGGCACCCCTATGTAGCCTGGGAAAAGCGGCCAGAAGGATGCTAATAAACCCTCGAATTCGACCTTCGAAGTTAAATCCTTCGACTTCGAAGGATTTAGCGTAAATCCTTCAATCGATCAAAGTAAAAATTGTTCGATCGAACATTAAAATCCTTTGAATCGAACGATTTTAAGCGATCGATCAAAGGATTTGTCTTCAATCAAAAAAAATGTAGAAAAGTGCTAGGGAAGGTGCCTCGGTAGGTTTAAACTACCGAAGTATGTAGTCGAAGTATTTTTTAAAGAGACACTACGACTATGGAGTGGTCGAATAGTCGAAGGTAGTAGTAGCCTATTCGATGGTCGAAGTACCCAAAAAAATACTTCGAAATTTGAAGTTTTTTTCATTCGAATCACTCGAGCTTAGTAAATGTGCCTCTGAATGTATGGGCTGTACTAGTCAGGATTTGGGGAAATTTTCAGTAAAGCAGCACAAAAAACAGCCTTGCTTTCATTTCTAGAGGTGTATAGCAAGTACCTGTTCTTGCCACAATATGTCCCCTTTAAAGATGAGCCCTATTGCATGATATTCAAATGTGTGTCTGTTCTCTTCTTATTCTGTGTTTTTATACTGTGCTTTGTCAGCTGGAAAGAACTAGCTGCCCAAAATATGACCTAGTTTCTCTGCCTGCACAGTTGGAGCACTGGCTTGTTTTTTTTAAAAAAAACTCCTTTCCTTTTTATGTTTGTTTTTCATAAATGGGTCATAAATATTTGCCTAAAAGGAATCAACCGCTTCTCTTAAAAGTATTACTTATCATATTAATCACATCATTAGTTTTAAGGAATGATTCGGGGATAACTTGATGATTTCTGAGATAAATTTTTATATCAGTACTAAGGGGCACAAATCACACCTCTCATTCATCCCACCTTCATTGGGGGTATAGCTGCACTTCACAAATCATGCTAGATTAGGAGTTGTAGCAGCGCTGTTCACTAAAACTCCTTTGCGCAGAATGGAGTTTACTTATTCTGACAAATTGTACTAGGAATCCTCATGCTACATGTGTCAATTCATTGCAAAGTTGCCTGACTGTCAGGAAAGTTTTAATACACTGCACTACAGGTGGAACAGCTGGGAAACCTTCTGGATTGCCCAGCTCCATCCACAGCATATGTGCTGCCCTTGGTTCTTTTGATCACTGCTAGAAATGAAGTCATGCAGCTCATTTACTCATTTTCCTTTGTAATCACATGAATAGATGCTCGCCTATTTTTACAGTAAATATTAATTTGGTTTTTCCGCAGAGAGATGGAATTTCATTAACGCCGCTGAATGAACAACCGCTTTAGTTTTCCAGGAAACAGTGCTGCTGTGTGATGAGCTATCAATGTGAGTCACACACCACAGCCACCAAAATTCACTGATTGTCTCACAAGATAATAAAACAAAGGGCCTTCATATAGAAATGAAAGTACAGAAGTGCACGTACAGTATCAGTTTGAACTGACTTGTTGGCTTGGCTGGCTCCTCTGTCTCTGAATACAAACTCTGGCTTTCAGTGTCACATTTAGGAGGCACTGGGGCTGTGTTTAAAGTGACACCTGGTGGCCAGTAAAGTAATAACCAATATTTTATCATTGTCATCTAATGGACATGAATATTCAAAAGTAACGCATATGAATATTGAAAAGGCAATTTTTATTTTGGATGGCCTTATCTATCAGTTAAATTGTTAAGCCAGAGAAAATGGAATTGGGTACTTGCAGATCAACTTTGCCTGAAGTTGCCTTTTTTCCCCCACCACTTTTGAGAAGGTGTTAAAACAAGTAGCCCTGTGTGTCATTATCATATCCTAACTTACAACATGGGTGTTACGTTTTTTTTTTTTTTTTAAATCTGGAAACAAGGCACCAAATTGGCCCAAAGCATTGGCCAACGTAGCACTGGGGTTTCCTGGGCCCACTGGGGCTGCAGTCTGAAGGGTCTCCCTTGAAACCCCAGGGGCCCTCCTCTTGGCTTCCATCTCCCCTCCTCACACAGCAATGCATACCCGGCCAGGACCCACTGGGTTTTTTCCCTGGTATAAAACCAAGTCTGACAATGACATTGTCCTCTAGGCTTGAATGCAAATGCTTGTATCATAACTGTTGTGTGATACTAGCCCACAACTACCTCACTAGGCTTTCTCAGTCTACTACAGTGGTCCCCAACCAGTAGCTCATGAGCAACATGTTGCTCACCAACCCCTTGGATGTTGCTCCCAGTGGCCTCAAAGCAGGTGCTTATTTTTGAATTCCAGGCTTGGAAGAAAGTTTTAATTGCATAAAAACTAAGTATAGTGCCAAGTAGAGTCTCCTGTAGGCTGCCAGTCAAATGGCAAATGGCCAATCACAGCCCTTATTTGGTACTGCAAAGGAATTTTTCATGTTTGTGTTGCTCCCCAACTCTTTTTATATTTGAATGTGGCCCAAGCGTAAAAAAGGTTGGGGACCCTTGGTCTACTACCTACTGATGTCCAAAAGAGATCTGGCTCTCGCACACCCTTGTAAGAGATAATAACAATGCTGTCTGGTGCACAATGGTAGAGGCACAATCTAGAAGTCAAACAATCCAGAGGCATGCAGAACTGATGCAAGCAAGGAACACCATGCACATCTATTGCGGAATAGCAGTGCAACGTTTGACGTCTACTACCTACTGACACCAATGACCCTTACAGGAGTTAGACAATGATAGGCTAAGAGTAGCTTCCTGTTTGCCAGCAGAACATGATACAATTAGCTGAAATGTTCTTTCTTTGAGGACTAGTTTGCCCAAGAAATAGCTAAAGCAAGGGTCTTAACCCCATTTGGCTGCGTTTGCCATAAGTTCAGAATGCATTTTCTCTGCATTAAAACTGCTGAGCTGACTTACTAATTCATGTAGCAAGCACAATTGTGTCCATATAACTGTTATTTACAATTGATTTTGCATTTATGCATGCTCACAATACTTGAACATTGCTTTATTAGGTGCATGATCACAAGGGATCCCTTGAATAAATACTTGCCTGGAGAAAGTATTACTTCCAGGGATTTTGTTGCATTTTGTGCCTACACATGCACCTGACCTGCACCTAATGAATTGCACACTAATGCCATTTCTGGTGCCATGAGCATTTTCCCACCGGAATAGATGCAATATGCACCCACACTGATTGTGGCAAATGCTAATGATTTACCAATACTTATTTGGATTTATTGATTGCAGTGAAACCTCATTTGCTGAAGACTGCTGATGTGCTGGATATAAAGCAGCACTATGCCAATTTTTCACTTTGGATTTAGTTAATAATTGAGCCTGTTATGGTATTCATCCTTTGTTGTCTGGTAGGTCTTAATACCTCTTTCTCCTGGCAGTGGAATGCTGGGCCTGTGCCTGTTAGGGGAAACACAAGATTGCTGCAGTAATGAATTTGTGACTGTGCCTGATGCAATAAAAAAAAAAAATAGTGCAAGATGCGCTTCTTTGTTCTGGGGTCATGCTATGGTGAGTGTGCTCTCACTATTTTTGGTGCAAAGCTGTTCTACCTACCAGGGCACACCGCTCCACTTCCCACCAGCTCGCTACTTACAAATCAAATGGAATTTGTCATGGGTAAATAAAAAAAAAACCTTCAGTGGTAATTATGTGTATTTAGGAACAATTTGTTCAGTACAATGTTTTTTTTCTCACTTTTAATGTTTCCTTCCTGAAGGTGCTTGCAGTTCCTCTGTGTTACAGAGTTATAGAGGATGTGTCTTGGGGCAGCTAAGTAAGGGTGAAGACATCCAGAGCTAATAATAGCAGCTACTTGTCACAGGTACAAAATAGACAATAGTGATCATTGGCTTTGCTAAGACACTACACGTGTTTTATCAGAGGCAATTCACAGTATTATCTATAGCAGGGTATTTTGTAGCCACAATAAGTAGCTGCTACTAGTAGCTCTGTGTGTCTTGGGGTCAGGGCACACGCTCAGATTGAGGGAGAATAGTTGCCCGGCGACAAATCTCCTTTTCTTCGGGGCGACTAATCTCCCCAAACTGCCTCCCGTTGGCTAGAATGTAAATCGCCAGCGGGATTGCATTCGGATCGCCCTCGTTTTCCGATAGTTGCCTGAAGTTTTCTCGTGAGGCAACTTCGGGCGACATCGGAAAACGAAGCGCTCTGAGTGCCATCTCGCCGGCGATTTACATTCTAGCTGGCGGGAGGCAGTTCGGGGAGATTCACTCAAATAACTGATTCCAGTACAAACAAAATCTAACAAAAGAAGTGCCTTTTGCACACATTCTGCATGTAGAGAGAGGATTTCCGGTGATTTTAATAAAATGAGCTCTAATACATCTTCTAGGACCCCCTATAAGTCATATTGTATCTAAGCTGGTTATTTACTAAACTCCGAATGCCAAAAACCTGAAAAATTTGTGGGGTTTTTTTTACTATAAAATCCGAATTTTTAGTGGAAAAAAAACACACACATTTTTGGGATTTATCATACCCCAAGGATGGAAAAAGTCCAAATCCGACAATCCGGCATTTCAGAACTGCCGAGGTTGCATATAAGTCAATGGGAGAATTCCTTCACAGGAAATTTGTGGGAAAATATATTGATATATAAGGGGAAAAAACCTATACGGATTTGGTCAGAGTATTTTTCAGAAATACAATTCGATTCATTTGATAAATGGGCCTCTTACTGTCAATAAATATCTGACACCCAACTGCTGCATGTAGAGAAAATGAAGAGAAACAGATGCTGAGAGAGGGATAGTGAAGATGAACTTGGTTATTTCAGAAACGGTACAGAATATTTAATTGATTGTATTTAGAAAATGTCTTATTTCAGTATGCTGAAGCTTATATTACATTTTCATTTAATAAACTTACATGAACTAAACCTGTACAAATGGGGGGAGGCATGGAAACGTTGCTATTTTAAAGCAAAACAAGTTGTGTATTTTATGAAACACTTTTCACTGAAATGTTTCCTGGAGAATTACAAAGCAATTTCACAGGAGGGGCCCTAACATGGCACTGATCCTGCGGCGTAGCAGTGACCAAGCAAGGCTGGCTTTGCACAAGAGAGAACAGAGTAGAAGTGTTCCCTTGGGCAGCTGTGACATCCACTCTTTTTTTCCCAAGGCAACGCTGGCTGTACCGAGCATGTGTAAGGAACTGGCAGCAGTTGGAGACTTTTGGCAGTGAGAGAGAGAGAGAGAGAGAGAGAGAGGGAGAGGAGGGCGGGTAAGGAGGGGTGGTGGCAACAAGCATCAGACAGAATCTTGACTAAAGTAGTGAGTAAAGTGTTTCGACTATGGCATGACGCACATTGTGCCTTGTAGCAGAAATGCGGAAGAATTAAAGGCCTCTCGCAGCAAGGGTCAACATCTCCCTGTGACAGGCAGAAGAGAGCACAGCGGAAAGCCATGCATTCGTGGGGAAGTGCTTTTGTGTCACCCTCTCAGCTTTTTTGTGCCGTGAGCTGTTAAAGCTGGAGTGGCTCGTTTAGAGCGATAGCAGCCAGGAAAATCAGGAGAAACATTGGCAGAGCTTCGCCGTGTTGTTTGGATGCTTAGAGATCTCAAGAAATTAAATGAGCCCATCCCTGCGGGAGCTGCTGCTTCTCACGTTTGTTTTAAGCATTTCTCCCTGGTAAATATTGCTTAAACAGCTGATGCTTTGCTCCAGACTGCCTGAGGATATGAGTCTGCATGTCTCTTATCTCTCTTTACAACACAAGCACTTTCCTGCCACAGAGCCTCTCACTCTCTCCTGACGTCAGATGATAATAAGCATTTTACAGGATTCTCTCTGAGCCCCTGGACTTGCCATTTTGCACCTGGGACCCACTGATAGCGGGGGGAATAGGAGGGTGGCAGAAAGCTTTCTCATAAGTGAGGACAAGACATTCATCATAAAAGTGCAACCTCCAAACTGAGCTGGGATGCTTTAAGCAGCGAGAAGTTTCGGGGGGTTTGGTTGCATACATGTCATTATCCACAGGAGCTGATTATGTCCAGTGATCGCTTCGACAACACAACAGTGAAAGACGCTGGACTAAAAGATCTGTTTCTGGTAAAAGGTATTCAAGTTCATGTGTGTGTGTGATTTTTAATGCTGTCAGTTTGTGCCTACAACTGTGCTCTCCATTGTCTGTATGGTGATTGTCTTTGTAGTCTAAGAAGCAAACTTGCCCTTTCACATGTGCTGTCAGTTCAGATCAGAAAGGAAATGAATAAATGTTCCTTTATGGGAAAGCTTAATATTCTGTGCCGGCTGCCAGAAAGTTCCCTAGCTCCAGATTTGATATATATCCCTCTTTTTACTCCGCTGTAGGGGTAAAGTGCCCATTTTTGTACCACTTGCAAATGCAGTTTATGAACAAAAACCGTCTTTAAGCTCCTTTAATTCTGAGCTGCTACTAAAACTGGTATGTGAATATAACTATAATATTGCTCTGGGGCATAAAGACCAAACTATCTAGATTAGACATGGGACCTGTGAGTCATGAAGCAGAGACAGACTTTAATTAGAGGGTTAAAAATGATCTAAACTTGAACTCTCTCCACTGGCCCCATTTATAGAGCACAATGCTCCCCTTATGTGCTGGGCTTGGATTCAGAACTCATGTGCGCTTGCTTCAGAAATTGCTTTGGACTTATTTCCGGGACCTCAGGTAATGCGAGGTTTACTGATGGTGAAACTCAGGTGCTGACATCACAGCGTCTACTGGCGTGAATGAGAAATGACATAAGCCACTCTAAAGGAGATTATTCAGTATTGTTTTGCTCAAACATTGCAGGCGTGTTGGCTGCAGAATGAGTTCTTGGCATGTGAGAGCTTTTCCAATATTTTGTGCAGAAAACAAGAGGTCATTGTACTTGTGGAGTATTCTTAAGCGAATCTAGTCTCATATTAACCACTTCACATTACTTGATGTCCGTCTTGTTTCCCAAACCAACTCTGCAGAGTATGTATAGAAAGTTTCCTGTAACTTGTACCCTTGCTACCAATCCACCCCCTCCACCCTCTGCTCGTTTGACAGCACTTTTATTAATGAACTGTAATTGACTGCTGCGGGGAACTTTGGTCTGGGTATTTTTATTACGTATTGTGGCTCATTCTTTCTCAGGGTGAGATTTAACAAAAATATTCTCATACTTCAATGGGATGGAACTGTTTGAAGTTTTAATAGTAATTCAGAAAGCAGATATGACAGCCTCTTCCCCCAAGCCCCAGAAGAAGTACTTTTGGCAGTGCTAGTGCCATTTTGTCCATGTCAACTCTGCGGTCTAGGAAAGACTGAGTGCACTGTACTTATTTTTTGTATGTCTGTCCGGAGTTGACAGATAAGAGAAGTGCTGAAGTCACATGCCATTATTTGGGGGGGGGGGGGAAGTTGTTTGTTTCCCCCCCTCTGTCTCCTTTTAACTGTGTGTCTTAAAGTGAAATCCTCACAAACTCTGCCCTATAGCTTTGATCGATTTAATGTATGCCTTATAAGCATGAACACATGTTAGATATTTTACTGCACTGTAGGTAAAAATAGTTGGCTGCTATCTTAATAGATCCAACGTTATTGCATAAGCTAAAAGCAGGGCTTGACCTGAAATGGAACCTGTGGCTGTCCGACAACTACTTCTGGCTTGACCAGCTGTTGTCGAACTGCAGCCCCCCTGGAACAGCAGGCAAAATATAATGGGGGAATTAGAACAAAAACATTGGATAGGTAAACTGTTCTACTGGCCATGCATGATTCTGCATAAATAATAAACAAATTGAAAGCCTGAACTTGTACCGAGATGTTGTTTCACTCACCACCCACATCCCCACTGTTTGCCGGTAATTTTTGTGTTGATAATTAAATAGTCTCAGAATGGAGGTAATTTTCTGCAGTGACAAAATTGCAAGCGTGGGATTTTTAGGTGATTTCATGTTCTCTTGTGAAAGTATTTAGGCTCTAAACTAGAAAATGCATGCCAGTTCTCAGCAGTTCTGCCACAGAACCAAAAGAATCTTGCTTCTGTTGCTCTACAATTCCTGAATGGGCCAGTGCCAGTTTGCAGGTTAGAATGACATGATCCACATCTATATCTCCACAATTGACAATCCTGCAACATGTTTGACTCTCCTCACAGATTTACAGTGAGTTACTTGGAAACATTTGGTATTGACTTTTACAACTATTTGTTTTTAACAGAAGCTCCATACAAGCCTATCCAGCATTGGATATGCCTCATTTCTAGAACCAAAATAGTTTTTTTAAAGGTTATGTTGACCATGTCACTCTTCACAATGAGCTAAAAGTCCAAGGTACAAGAGTTGGCCTTTTGGTTGGATAGAATATATGTTGGTGACACTCTTACATGGCTATACTGGTTGGAACCAACAGGCTGCTGAAACTATTTCCAATGAGACCACTGTGTAAATTGATTGAACTAATGATTGGGTGATTTGCCTGATATGTCACTGATAAGCCTAAACTCCCTACATTTTCCAATTGCGGACAGATAAAGTCGCCAGCTTATTGGCCAGTGTATGGGGGTCTCTGATGGGCTTTTGCGATCGATATCTGCCTGAAAAATGTCAGTTCGAGAAACACATTGGTTGATGTGGTCCTCCTAGGGCCCACCATCAGATCAGCCCGATATCACCCACTTAAGGTGGCAACCTTTGCCCATGTATGGCCACCTTTATGCAATTAGACTCAAACCCCAAGCCGCCAACCATTGTTAATTTAACAAAGAAAGGAATCATTCAAAATGTAACATAATGCTGCTATGGTTCAAGGCCAGGGAGCTCTTCTCAGTCTCAAAGTAGCGGTCACTTCTATTCTCTCTCTTACCCATAGAGAACCAATCAAAGATACTCTATTAGGTCATCTGTCCAACTCTTTGCTTAGCATTCAGTCTCTCTCCTTTCCTGATTACACAGGGCCACTCACATCTGTACAAAATGGAGGATTTATAATAATGGCTGTTACTATGTAATGAAACCATGTCAAGACTGCAGCTTCTGACAACAGATGCAATATAATGATGACACTAAAAATGAGTCCTTCAGTTGAGTAATTTGGGTCTCACCAAAATAGAAGCTTCCAAGTTTCCTGTACCCCTTTCCAAACTTTTTTTAACTTGTGCATTCAAGTTGAGACATTTTCCTCCAGTTACTGAATGTTCTATTAAGTTAGATATGTACTAATTGCATTCTGTGTGGGCAGCAAAGTTAAAGACTATACAAACTGTATGAGTTATTTCATCTTAATAACCAATTGTCATGGGGAATTATCAGGCATTCCTATATAACCTTTTCTGCCCCACTTAGTGAAAAGTAACTTCTTTTTACAACGTAGTACAGGTTCTCACTTTTTCTCACTATTTAAGTGTTTCCCTTTGAGATTGTTGATGAGTAAATGATCTCAAATATATTATTTCCTTTTCAATCTTAGTGACTCAGAGTAGCCAGCTTATCTAATGCTTCTATAATGTTCTCATATTTTGAAAGAATGTTCATGTGTATGGATGATTATTTGGGTTTGTTCTGAGATAAAAAGCAGCACCCCAAGCACTAATATTACCATAAATATGCTGATAAAGAAGTTGCAGTATCACATATGGCCACATATTTTACTAAAGAATTAAAGAAAAATAAAGTGAAACTGAATTGTACGTTTGTTCTGTGCCAGATCTTATTAGAACATTAGAATAAACAAAAGAGAAAAGAAGGTCATAGTGGTTACACAGAGAACAAACCTACAATTCAGTTTCACTTTATTTTTCTTTAATTCGTTAGTCAAATATGTGGCCATATGTCATACTGCAACTTCTTTATCAGTGTAATTATGGTAATATTAGTATCATGGGTTGCCTCTTACAGATTCGATCGCTGGTTCTTTATTCATAGAAATGTACAAAAAAGTAAGTCTTTAATACTTCCATGAACCATTTTGTTTATTTTTGGCAATTATATCTTTGTTGCTTGTAATGGCTTGGTTTTTTCTTGGTTTGTATTAAGTACTAGGGCTTAAATAAAAACCAAAGTAAACAATCTCTGTGAGGACAGTAGCTAATAACAACCACTATAATAACAAGCGATTTATTGCTATTGATTTCTATACCAGTGTAAATTAGTCAGTGCAGAGTAAGCACAGTGGAGTAGGGATGGTCGAATTTGATCTGTTTTGCGTCGACAAAATTTGCCGCCGTGAAAATTTGCCGAAATGCATTAAAATCTATGGGTGAATTTTTTTGCGGCACAACATGTTTTTTTCTCCCATTGAAATCTAAGGGCGTAATTTCTGCAGTGAAACTTGGCGAAAATATTCGCTCATCCCTACAGCAGAGCTCCTGGGCGCCATCTTCTTCTGGTCCTCTTCCCTTCGGCAATTACCGGCACTTTTGGAGCATGTGCTGTTGCTACGAACCAGTAGACTGCTCCAACTGCGCATGCACCAATAAAGTGCTCACTTACATAAGAAGACGAAGCAGGGAGGGGGGACTATCTAGGGCTCTAAGTAGGGGCTTTTCTTATTGGGGGGGGCTTTGGTTCTACTTTAAATTTAAATGTATGGAACTATTGGTCTAATAAAAGTTTCCTTTTAAAGACTCTGTCTGTTGGAACAGTTGGGAAGTGTATGTGATTTAATCTACAGTGACAAATGTGAAATGTATTGTCCTTGCTAAAATTCGAGGTACACTACAGAATTTGTTCCTTTGCTGACAGGCAGAAATGATAGAATAATTTTGACTACCTTCTCGTTACCATATATTCCATTCATTTTCATTCTGGATGTAAGAAAGGAAAGGATTGTAACTGTACAGAGGAATGAGTGACAAATTGAGCCAAGATGAAGATGTAGATAAATCCATTAAATGATTCCAACACTGCATGTGGCAGCATGAACTGTGCAGAAGATGACAGATTGTGTATTTCAGCTTGTCTGTGAAATGTCCTTCTCGGCCGGGGCTTGAGGTTACATGACAATTTAAAAGTCTAGTTTCCTTAAATAGACAGTAAATCAGAAGAAGAATTGGGATGCCACAATTACTTGCTCAAATGTATGCCCGATGTTGTAAATCTGGGGAAAAAGTATATGTGACATTTATATAGACTGAAGGAAAAAGTGTAAGTATGCTCCCTTAGTGCTCATTTAAGGAGTATTCCTTCTATGGGTCTGGCTGCTCTCTTCAGCTTGGACAAAAAAGCTGGTGTGAGGTTCAATGTTATGGGATGTATTTGGGACAGGAAGAGAATGCCCATGTGCCTCCCACTGCCCCCCTCAAAAATCTAACTTGGTGTTTGTGGTCCACTGCTGCAGTTATTTAAAGCAGGAGACAGTGTGCATAATGCAAAAAAATGGTAGATTGCACATTTTTTTGCTCTTTATGCAATACCTTCCTGCTCTTATAAGTGCAAACAGTAGTGCATGTTGCAGTTTATTCACCTAGCGCAAGAAGGAAGTACAACTAGATGTAGAGCACTATATTTGCAGCATGCAGACGGCACAGGGTACGCTGTTGTAGATTTTAGACCAGCCAAATCAATGCAGAGGTTAGGACCTTAAGAGACGCATAAATACAGCGTTATCACAAAAAACAAAATTAAATATAAATCCTGTTACTATGTAGTAAGCAGATATCTTGAAATATTATAACTAAATAATGTATTTTCATTATGATTAGTCTTTCTGAATAAGCAGTAGCAAGCAGCAGTGGTCAAAAGGCCATCATTAATGTAATAAGTACACTGCACACCCGAAATCTACTCACTCTGCAGTAGTGGTGCTGGTCCTCCGTTGACCCAGCACGGTCCCTTAGCAACAGCATGATGAAGGTAGGTTGTACTCCCCCGAAACGTTGATGTTGGTGATGATATAAATCAGTAAAGAAGGAGCACTTTCCGTGAACAAAAAGTTGCTGTTGCAAAAGGCCACCTTTGCCTTATTGTTTGCTGGCTGCAGTTGTTGCAGTATCTTTATGAAAATGGTTTCTGGTACAAATGTGAGTTAATCACTCACCAACCTACCTTTTAAGTGTTTATTTAGTCATCCAAGATTCAAAGATAGTATAGATCATTTCATTATTAAGGCAATAGTTTCTTAAGAAACATATGAGTAACTGCATTTGCTTTTGTCTCATTGTCTGCAAATCCTATGTAGCAAAATGGGCAGGCTCACATACTGCTAGTCCATGACTTCATTGCATACATCTTTGACATTTCTTGTGGCTTTTCAGTGGCTGCATGCTCCGTGGCAGGCAACTAATGCTTTCAAATTGAGCTTATACTTCATTTGACTGCTCTCCTAAGGACAGCCTCAGAGTCCAAAAGCCCTTCCTTGTCTATGGCAGGCCGTGCCAGTGACATTTTGCCATTGTATTCAGTGGTATGCAGAAACAGATAAGGGAAAGTGTTTTGACTGTTGCCTGGACTGGCACTTTGAAAACTCTTGACAAGGGGCTGCTGTAAGCTGCCATAGATCTATGCTCTATATTCACCCTGTGTGGCCTGTGTGGGGCTATTTGGGCTTTTGTGTAGTTGAAATGCCAGAGCCTGTTGTGAGTCTCTCCAGCAGGGGGACAATGCTAAGCATGATGAATAGGGTTAATACTAAAGTAGCTAATACTAAAGTAGCTAGTAGCTAATACAATGAAACTGTTATCCAAATACAAAAAAAGATATTTTTTTAAACAGTTAATTAAATGGTTGGTTTTAAAATTGGGAAATGATTTAAATGAATGTGTACCTTTATGGAAGCGGGGGAGAGCATTATAGCTAGAGGGCAGTATGTTGAACATATCTAGTATAAGAACTCATACCAGAATATCATATAAAAGAATGTCTACAAGTACAACAAAAGCCGTACACAACACACATTAATCATTATACTTGAGTGTGGTTCATAGGTAAAAAGGTTTGGGGACCTCTGCTATAGGATATGGTGTGCCTGGATATAATGACAATAAAAGATTTTCTATACATTTAAATCTAACGTTCTGTCATCCTTCCCTTGTACAGATTGTGTTTTTTGTAGAGGTAGGCATGCACATTGAGTAGGGCAATAAGGCACACATGTACATAATATATAATAGATAATATATAATCTGTACAGTAGTTGATTTGTACTCACCAAAGTGATAAATGGCAAATGTCATTAATGATGCTCAGAACTACGGAGTGAAAATCTTTCCCCTATAAAATGGGAATTTGTTGGTACAGAAATAATAGGGAAACAAAGTACATTGTGGGCTAAACATTTTCACTTTGAACCTAAAGTACCAAGCCTAAAAGCACACAAACACATTTCATTATAAGAAATCCCATTCCAACTTTATTGAGATTCATATTTATTCTGGATAAGATAAGGAGATAAAGTCAAGGGGATCAAATACAGGGGAATCTGTGTTTAAAGGTGATGGCACAAATACTGATTTGTCTTGCAAGAAATCTGCTCTACCGGCGACTGACAAATTTCATTAAATACCTTTTGCATCAGAACAATGAGGATCAGTGCAGGTAAACCACATTATTTAGGTAATCGTGTAGATTTCCTTCCATGGCAATTGAATTGATGTGTTTTACCTGTTACAATCTTCATTGTCTGGGTGAGATTTTTCACCAGTGGGTAGAGCAGATATCCAACAGGTAACAAATCATCATGTTTGCTGTCACCCTACAAAAAGCCAAATTCACTGGGGAGTGCCAATATACAATAAAATAGGCACCTCCTGTCAATTCAATTGCTCTTTGTTCTCCCTGTGCCAGTGCGCCTTTTAGGAAAAAATTAGACAATGGGGCGGAAAAAAATCCAGCGCTGTGCCGCCATATTACTTATCTTTCCCAGGCAGCTCTTGGCAGAATTTTCACATTTTACTTTCAGGCAAATGGGTTCAGCTTCAGATTGATCTGGATCAAGGGACACCTGTGAAAGGTATGGTAGTAAAACAAAACAGAGGCGCCAAAAGGATAAAAATAGCTAAAAGCACTTAAAAACCCAATGGGTAATTCAGAGGAGGTAGTAATAAACTTACCTCCTCCAAGCAGACACCAACAAAAGTGGTAATTTTCAATAGTAGTTTATTCACAAAACTGTATTGCAACGCGTTTCGCAGGCATTTCCTGCTTCATCAGGCAATATGGAGCGGGAGCAAAAACCAACAGTGTCTTTGTATAAACACACCAGGCGCCCTGTGAAAGGTAAATAAAATGTAGGCACAGCACTTCATTCTCTTTTTTCTAAAGGGAGAACTGACTCTTTTTTCTAAAGGGAGAACTGACTCTGGGAAAAATAGCTCATGAATGCACATGAAAGGGTACAACCTCTCCAGTGAATCTGGGGTTTGTACATTGTAACTGTGGTGTTTATGCAAATGGCCTGTAGATGTCACTGTGCTCATACTTATACTCTGCATACTTCCTGGTAGCTTAAAAATGAAAGTTACTGTTGTGTAATGGCTGCATGAGAGCCTGCTAATAAAATACTCTACTCATCCTTGGCTACCCAAAACACAACAGTAGTTTTCTTAGTAAAGGGGATCCCATAACTGTATGACAAAACCAATATTTGTATGTATATTTTTATGTAGGTCCAGGGTGCAACCTCCTACTGCAAACAGATTTCTGAAAATATTGCAGAATGGTGTACTAATGTTTCCCATTAGTACAATACGTTTCCTATTAACCAAATATTTATTGTTTCAGATATGCTTCAAAAAGCAAGGTTCTGTTTATAGACTTAAAAAGGAAACATGGTTTATTTGTTAGTCTGAATGCCTATTAAGACATTTTATTCTTTCCTTACAGCTGAACTGGAGTTTGTCCAGATCATCATCATAATTGTGGTTATAACAGTAATGGTGGTAGTGATTATCTGCCTTCTTAATCATTACAAACTCTCTTCATGGTCCTTCATTAACCGCCAAAGCCAAAGTAGAAGACAGGAAGAAGTCTTGCAGCCGGTGAGTTACTTACACTATTACATATTGTTTTCCCATTAGGAACCACTAGAAACCTCTGCAAATCAGTGATGTGATGTGATGTAAAACCCGACCCGCACCGACCCTAACCCGCCCTTCATGAGCATGCGCCTGCCCGACCATGACTTCCGGTTTCCTTTTATAGGCACGCACCTATAAAAAAAGGAAGCCGGAAGTCGAAAGCCAGCAGTGCAAGGTGGAGGGCGGGGAGAGCAAGAAGAAAAGCTCAGGCCGGAACCGAGGTCGGCCCAAACCTGCCCAACCTGCGGGTATCAGGCCGGCTCACACATTATTCCTGCAAATATACTAAAGGCTGCTGAACTTTTAAGGGATGAACCATGCCTCATGCTGCTGTTTAAAACGCAGTGTACATTTACGGAAAACAGAAATATTGTCATACAGGTATGGGGTCCTTTATCCAGAAAACCATTATCCAGAGAGCTCTAAATTTTGTGAAGGCCATCTCATATTTGCTCAATTTTATGCAAATAATTATGCAAATAATTTAGTATTTTTATGTAAAAAAACTATAAAATAGGTGTTATATTTGGCCTTGCCTGCTGTAGAAATAAAGGAGCGTAACTAGGTCAAGCAATGGAAAGTTTAACGGAAATTGTATAATGTATTAATTGTGATGTCACACCATGTCAGTTACATGGTTATTTTGCAGAAGACTTTATATTTTGTTTTGATATACAATTATAACTCCCTTCCTAAGTAACAATTGTATTTATTTAAACGTATTAAAGGGGAACTCCGGCTTCCAAACCAAAATTTGATAAAGAGGCCCACATAACACAGAAACCCATAATATATCCATCACAGTTACCTGTTTCTTCAAAAAGTATGAATAAATGCCATTTCCTATGCTGAAACCCAGCTGTTTAACAGTTCTTCTCTTTCTGCATCATTTCAAATCCTGGCAGGGAAGGAGGGACTAAACAATGTTGTAACAAATTGTAACAACTTCTCCACAGCTTACAGACAGCATGCAGGAACTACATAACCCACAATGCCTTGCACTGTGATGTTTCATTCCTTATTGAAATCATGTTTGTAGGGAATTGTGGGGTTTGGATGATGCAGGCTAGGACAGATGGCAAGGACAGATGGCTGCTAAAACAAAGTAACAGTAGTCAGCCTGCTCAGCAAAGTAGTCAGAGAGATCAGCAGAGGCTTAGGGAACTGTTCCAAACCATTAAAAATCATGAAAAGTCTGCATATTTTTTAATTGATGTATATTGCAAAGTTGCTTGAAAATATGTTTACTTTTCAAAAAGCTTACAGTAAGTTATGTTTTTGTGGCGTTCCCTTTTAATGATCTAGTGATCTCTAGTGGCCAAGAACGTATAACAAATGTAATTGAACCTCTGGGTAATAGTGACCATAATGTTGTCTCATTTATTGTTTGGGGGCAACAAAGACTGAATTTCACAAAAGCAAATTTTGGCTATTTAAGGGCAGTTTGTTTTCTGCTACAAACAAAGAACATAAATGGTTGTCATCTAAAATGGCCAATGATAAACTATAACTGTTCCCAATTCATTCCTTTAAGAAGTAATTGTAAGACCATCCTAAGTGGCTCAATTCAGAAGTAAATAAGTTAATAGGAAAGAAGAGGAATGCATTTAAAAAACAAAAGTCAGATGCTGTGTTTAATGAATATAAGCACTATAACAAATTTTGTAAAAGAATAAAGCAGAAGGCAATGAGAAAAAATGAGAAACACATTGTGGCAGAGGTTAAGACAAACCCCAAAAAGAGTTTTAATTATATTAACATTAAATAGATGCAGGTTGAGAGTGTGGCTTCATGAAATAATGGAAATAATGTGGTTATAAACTATACAAACAATTCAAATTGGTTCTTATCTTATAATTTTTTATATCATATGCTTTTTAAATCTACCTGTGAAATTTAACTTATTACACATAAATTATGTGTAAATAAAATCACACATTCTGTATTCAGAATACAGAGAAATAGACCATAAACATATTTTTTTATATGCAAGAAAATACAGCTGATTTGGAAAGTTCCATATTCTCGAGTACACCAATAAAAAACATTTTTAGTTGTATGGAGATTCCAAAGGTGTGTAGACCAAACACCTGCCTATAATACCTGATTAAGAAAGCACTGCAGCAGAAATAAGCAAACTCTAGACTGCAGCACTTTTTGGAAAGAACATGAATTTATGAGTCATCACTCATCTACCAATCTGCAAATATCCTATGAATTTAGCAGTTTTAACATACATTCCGAAAAATCTACCTTTCCACTGAATTGTATCCTGTTCTTGTTCTTGTTTATATAGATACAATTTTGTAAATGTAAAATGTCATGGTTGTTTTGAATTATTTGATGTCCAATATACATAAGATTTCCAAACCTTGTGACGTGCAGAGACCCAAAAATGAAAATGGCGAATATGAATTTTCATGGTTGACATTTCAGTGCCATTATAAAAATAAGTAATACAGGTATGGGACCTGTTATCCAGAATGCTCGGGACCTGGGGTTTTCTGGACAAGGGATCTTTCTTTATTTTGGATCTCCATACCTTAAGTCTACTAAAACATCAATTAAACATTAATTAAACCCAAAAGGATTGTTTTGCATCCAGTAAGGATTAATTATATCTTAGTTGGGAAGAAGTACAAGGTACTGTTTCCTTGCTCCAAGGAAAAAGAAAATCTGAATTATTTTATTATAATGGAGTCTACAGGAGATAGCCATTCCGTAATTCGGAGCTTTCTGAATAATGGGTTTCCGGATAACGGATCCCTGACCCAAGAAAACCAATAAAATTTTACCAAAACACATTTTTTTATAATGTATAATAAAATATACATAGTAACAATCAGTAAATGTGAGTGTCTTTTTACTTCAAACTAGCAATTTGCAAATCATTGCTAAAGTCAGTGGTCTTCCAAAAATCAACTCAAAACAAGCACCTTTACTGTTTTTGGATTCAAAGAATGATCATAACACTGTGCAGCAGGTAGAAAAATAGTGCACACAACTTTTATGGGCAAAAATAAGTATTCAAAAACAAGGCAGAATGCAATAAGACTAATCAAATCAATAAAAAAGTAATCACACGGTAAGACTGTTGTTTAAAATCTTAGTTCCACTAGTGTTACTGCGCAACTATAGAACTTGTAATTAAAGTTTTGAACAACAAGCAAAAGTGACTAAGCGTAGCTATTAATTCCAAAGTCTTATAAACTGATACCTTTGAAATGGTTGTTAATGAAAGTCTAATTAACATGAAGGTGGTTATTTATTAAAATCCAAATTGATCTCATTATTTTCTGAAATATACTCCAACCAAATCCACATGGGTTATTTCCCTTTATTTACTTTATAAATACATTTTTCCCGAAAAATTCCAGTGTGGGAAAAAATGTGAAAAAATTTAGAAAATTGTACGAAAATTAAAGTCGTACGAATTTTCCTCCCCAAAAATTCAGATTTTTTCACATTTTTGCTGGAAAACCATGAAATCTTCAGATTTTTGCATGAAACCCAGCTCAGATCAAGATATTTTCGGGACATCTCCCATGGACTTATATACAACCTTTGAGGGGGTTTTTTTTTACTAAATTTATTTAATAAATAACCTCCAAATTGTTACATTCCTCTTCATGATTTCTAGACTGAATCTGCTAAGAACTAAGGCTGATTGGGTGCATTTTGTAATAACAGGTGGGAAGGTGCACTTCACATCTTTCTCCAATGGCCTCATTTCTGTACTTTTCAGTCATATCAATAGTTACCATTCTACTAGGCATAGGCAGTTCACTGCATCATTAACTGTAGTGTATGCTTGTGAATGGCGCATTGTGTATTACTATATAAACAACCATTGCTAAATGCGCATACATTACAGCATTTGCAAATGAGCTGGGTAAGGTCATGTCCTTAAAATCATGTGTAATGAAACCGATCCAACAGTATTTTCAGCTCTTATGAGCTGAAATCCTACCCTGCAAAGCACATATTCATTATTTTTCGGTTGGGCCTGAGGTCCTAGGAATTCCCTTTATCTACTGAGCTCAACTAATCCACATGGATTTTCTGAGAATGCCCCTGTAGGCTGCGATAAGATGTGCAGAATAAGAAAGTGATGCCAGGCTTGTCTCATATTTACCTCAGCTTACCCAAAATATCTGCTTGTTACAACTTTTTGTGAAGTTGATTGAAGAGTTTCCTTTGTCTTATTCTGACAGTATAATGAGCAATTGGCAATCTTCTCTTGACAGTACACTTCCAGAGCTGCTCCTGGCACTGAGGTTTTATTTTGCCGCTCTATGATGGGAGCCATGTGTCACACAGCTGAGGGAAGAGCTTGCATTGCACTATGGGCTTAAGGCAAGGAATAGCTGCAAGAGCCAGTCAGCTTTCATTAGGCTGCTTAGTTGCCATAGGGCTCCATTTCTGGTGGAAGGTCTTTCTGTCTTTTTTTCAAATACACCAGCCATTTCGGGAGAAATCATTTAAATCATAGAATAAATATTTAAAGCTTCTCCCTAAATGTCTTATTTTTGTGGATTAAAACAACATTTCATTACCATATTAACGGCTTTATTTTGCTTTGCTCTGTTAAATTATGTTGGATCTCCCTACCTAAAGATAATTTATATCATCAATATGGATTCATGCAGCTTAGTTACCATTAAGTTCAAGGTACTGTTTTTTTATGACTGAGTTAAAGGAAATCTTTTTAAAAAAAAAATAGAATCATTTAATTGAAATGGAGTCTACGGGAGATGGCCTTTCTGTAATTCCATACCTGTATAAACATTCTGGATAAGGGATCCCATAAGTTCATTACATAGAAATTTGTGTTGGAAACAAATTTTTTTCCGTTATATTTACTTCATATTTTAAAATGATCAACGTTCTGTCCCAGTCAACCGTGAAGGTCCTGCCATATACTGTGTGATAGAAAGTATTAACATTATATAATGGGTCCTTTTTGTGAAGGGCTTATGTGAAAATCTGGATATTGTGCAGCAAAGTAATTTAGAAAATTTGCTGGTGACACGATTCCCATTAACCACCAAGATTTTCTTAAATCTGCTAGTTTGTGACATTTGTACTTTTCACAGGGCAGTTTTGGCACTTGTTAGAGTCCTGCACCGGGTAAGGTAAGCTGGCAACCTTAGGAATACCCACAAAGTAGTTGGGTATAAAGTTGTGAAATTACCTGTGCGTGCAGGCATCCCAACAAAGGTACGAGCTTGATCCCTCCCACCCTCCCCTTTGGTTCTGGTAGGTTTTTTCTTTTTTTTGTGCAGATTCGGCACTGGAGTGACACCACTTCCAGTCCAATGTGACATCACTTCCGGTCCGAAGTGAGGTCACTGGGGGTTTTGTGTTCCCGGATTGGAAGGTTAGCTGGCCTATTGTGGTTCGGCATGTGTAGTGGATTAGTGGGTAGAGATTGAAGGCTGTGGGTCACAGTAGTGGGTTTTTCGGCACAGGATACAAATTTGTGGCGACAATTCTCCTTTAAAAAGGCCTTCCTCCATTTTAACAGTGCCCAAGCTGGTTTCTGTTTACAGACCCTGCTGAAGCATTATTTACAGTTGGAATTCCCTGGTTTTTGACTTCTGCCTGTTTTGATTATGATTCTTGCCTTCTGCCTCGACCCTTTTGCCTTTCTTGTGACTACTCCTTCGCTAATCCTTGCTGTTACCTTTTTACGGACTTATTACTATCAAACGCACCAATTCCTTGTTGGTTCCGCAGCAGAAAGCCCAGGGCCCCAAAAGGGCATCAGTGAACATCGTAATCCGCAGGATTTCCCTTGTGCGTCTTAGTGTACCAGCTGCTTTCAAGGTTCCTGATTGACGAGTATGTTACAGTGTCCTACCTAGTGACCCCATCATCATCATTTCATCATCATCATTTATTTATATACCCCATAACCACAAAGGGTTGCCAGTTAACAACATTGCATGACACTAGGGTTGCCACCATTTTTTTTGGACAAGAACAGGCAGGGGGTGGGCTGGTGATGTAGAGAGCGGGTCAGTGACATTGGGGGGGGGGCAGGTGACATTGGGGTGGAGCGGGTGACATCGGGGCAAGACTGATGATGTGGCGATTAGCGATTGGCTGATCGCAAAGTGATTGCCACTTCAATGTCCTGTCCGGATTTTCAAAAACTGAGCTGTCCGGCTTAAAACCGGACAAGTGGAAACCTTGCAGGACACTTGTGTGTTAAATTGGAATAGGGAAATAACCCATGTGACATTTCTCTTGATTAACTGAGGCTAATTCTGCACAGCGTTGAATAATGCACCTTCCACAAATGATAGAGCACTTATGTCACGGCCGGCACCCAATACCAGAACAAATGCCAAGGACCCTGGTCTCGGCTCGGCTTCACCAGTAGTGTGACCACCTTTGGGCTTCGGGAGGAGCCCTCAGCTTAATTGGGTGCCACCTGGACTTAACAAGGGGTACAAGGCAAGGAGTTCTGGCTGGCAAACAGGCACGACCGGATAGCAAGAGTCTTTGGGCAGAAGGTCAAGGACAAGGCGTCTGGTGGAAACGGAACAGACCGGATCAGGACAGGCAGATAACAGAATCGTCAGGCAGGCAAGGGATCAAAACCAGATAATCAGACAGACTGGATAAGGCAGAAGGATGGTCAGACAGGCTGGGTTGAGGCAGGCGGATATCAGAATCGTCAAACAGGCAAAGGGTCAAACCGGGTGATCAAGCAAGGGGTTAAGCAGGAAGAGTTGTCGTAGGCAGGCAAGGGTCAGGATACAGAATGCAGAGTAGTCAGGAACAGGCTGGGTCAAACACGGATAATCAGTCAGGATAACAAATTCAGAAACAGGTAGCAAAAGCTCAGGAAACCACAGGATATGATCCTATAACAGGCACTGTCTACAGGTCTGAATGGGCCTTAAATAGGGAACCAATTGGCGCCAAAACGTGCGCAATTTCGCGCCGCTGTGCGCTGGCGCAAACATGCCAGCGCGTCTGCGCCTTTAAGAGGCGCGCAGGCGCGCGCCCTAGTAATCCAAGATGGCACCAGCAAGGGCAGGATAGGAGCGGCGCAGCGGGCGTCCACGCCAAGGACGCGGCGTGGACCCCGCTGCCCACTAGACCACCAGGGTAAGTTTCTTACAACTTAATAATCTAGTCTCCCGGATGAATTCTACAATATGCATTTTTCTTCCAATGAAAAAGATGCAGTATCTCTTTAAAATAAGAATTATATTTGATTTTCTACTAGGTAGTTCAACATAATATACTGTAGGCTTGTGATGCATTTTAAGATGCAGATGAAATATAGAAGTGTGCTGAATTCTCAAAAGATAATTACTTATGTGTTATCTTGACTAAGAAAAATGTGATTTACTGGCCTGTGTTTTTTTCCCTGATAGGTTCATCTGAGCCTTGTGAGTAAATTATCGAAATATGGCTGCAATAATTAAAATGCTGTGTAAGGCTATATGCTCTCCTTAGGGCTATAGTGACTGACTGGCAAGCTTCTGGTCGCAAGCCGTTTGTATTGGCAGCACTTTGGTTAGGCTGGGCTGTGATAAAGCATTTCAGCTAGGGATGTACCGAATCCAGGATTCGATTCGGGATTCGGCCTTTTTCAGCAGGATTCGGATTCGGCCAAATCCTTCTACCCGGCCGAACCAAATCCGAATCCTAATTTGCATATACAAATTAGGAGCGGGGAGGGAAATTGCGTGACTTTTTGTCAGAAAACAAGTAAGTAAAACATGTTTTCCCTGTCCCACCCCTAATTTGCATATGCAAATTAGGGTTCGGATTCGGTTTGGTATTCGGCCGAATCTTTCGTGAAGGATTCGGGGGTTCGGCCGAATCCAAAAAAGGGTATCCCTAATATCAGCTAAAAGTAACAAACAATATGACAGTTTTAATAACTATCAATAGAGAGAAACACTGGCTTCCTTACTATTGCATTATATGCAGTTTTTGCACCTATAAACTCTACTGTCATAAAAATCAGATGAAGGACCTATAGACTATGTGTTCTAAAAGATTTGGAAGCCCCTGCAGTCAGGCCACAGGTATTCTGTCCATTTAATAATCTTGTTTTAGAAAAATAACAAAGGGTAAGGTTGCGCCAGTGCTCATGGAAAGTGCGTGCCATAATAAATATGCCCTGGGAGACTTTGTCAGCAGGTAATTGCATAGACTGCAACAACACATTTCCTTTCAACAACAGCTGAGATTGTGTTTCACTATGGCATTGACTTACAATCTAAAGTCAGAGAGTGGTGAGTGGCTGCTGGGACTTATCTGACAACTAAAGCCCTAAGTCAAAAACGAGTATTCAACATTGAATTATATACCAATAAGTATAAGGAGTGTGCCTCTAAGGGTAACACTTTGTAGCATTCAAAAAACAATAAGGATGATGGTTATACAGTATTTCTCCTTTAAGAATATATGTGGATTGGATGCTAAGCATTTCAAATGGTAGTTGATTTGCAGTGGAATTATATTTTCACCGTAGACATTTTCTATCCAAGAGAGGCGTCTTCATGTTGGGTTTCCAAAGATAGTGCTATCACTGCTCTTCAGTAAAAGTGCCCCTGTAGCGTTCTCTCTTTCTCTGTGCCCTGGGCAAACTGGTACATCAACAGTGTACTGTCCCTTACTTGTTCATCTGTACCATGCACTCGTGGTGTAAGTTAGGCCCAGTAAAACATAGATCATTAACTGGGACTTCACATAGCCAACAGCCCTATGCCCCAAAAAGTGTTCTTGTTGATCTCCTGATGGGGGGGGGGAGCGGTGCACTGACATCATGGGGCAGGAATGCTGATGTCAGGCCTGGACTGGCAATCTGTGGGTTCTGGCAAATGCCAGAAAGTCGGCTGTAAATTGCCATAGAGTCATTATTTATTGGGCTGGTGGGGGGATGCTTGGGCCTCTTGGACCTCGCTGATGTCAGAGATATGTCGGGCAATGATGGAGGCAGAACTAGCGATGTCGAGGTAGGGCTATGATGCGGTGATCGTCTATTGCCATGTAAATCAATGGGAGTCCTGTCTGGATTTCCTTCTTTGGAAAACCGAGCAGGAAGTTTTGAACCAGACATCCCCTTCAAAAAACAGGCTCTCCAGGTCAAAATTGGACTGGTGGCAACCCTGTTTGAGGGAGATGTTTTACTTAAAGGTTGTTGCAATGAGTGTTTGCAACAATTTTATATTGGTCATGAATGCGGCAATGACATTGTTCTTCATTTGAGCTGGCTACACTTTGCCTGATATACTCATTTGGGGAGGTCTTCAAAAGCAAAACTGGGTCAGATTTGGTCACATGTGAAGGGTCAAATCAGGCAGGTTATGATAGTTGGTCAAATAATGTTTCTTTTATTTTGTAATTTCAAGGCCTGCTTATGCTTATTTGGTAAATGAGGCTAATGGTAAATGAGCTTCCAAATCTCATTAATGGCATTTAACTAAAATGTATTACTTCTTATACAAAAAAGGTATTACTAATAAACTTTCTATAATGTCCAGAGCAATTTGGGACCTACTGTATACGGTGGGCTGCTATTGGTGACAATATGACCTATGCATGCATCTAAAGAGCCATGCCCTGGAAATATACTACTGACAGTGTGTTTAATTGTATCCCTGTGCTATAGTGAGTTGGCTTGTTGTGATGTTTGAGTGTAGCAGACCATACCTTCTGTCATGTTGCTGTGGTTTAGTTTGGGTCATGAAATAGTAAGACAAACGTTTCATTAGTGATTTTTTTTATTATATCAAAGTATTTCTGATTCTTCACTTGCTTTATAAAAACCTATGGAAACCTGAAAGAAAAAAAATTATCAGGTGTCTCCCTACTGGAGAATGAACAAACATTCTGCAAAATTTTGGAGGTTATTTACGAAAACTCCATTTTTTTTCTAGTCCAGTTTTTTTTGTGAAAGATTTTTTTAATCAAGTCAAAGATTTTTTTAAATTTATTATGCCCCCAAGCTGCTAAAAGTCTGAATCTAAAAATACAAATTCATGTAAAAGTCAATGACAGCTGTCCCTTTAACCATTGTAAAGATATTTTTAACCTTCTCGCATTTAGGGAGTTTAGAGAAGTTTCATGCTGGTTTTTAACTGAAAACTCTATAAATTTGAGGTTTCCAAGTGGCAATTCAACAAAGTCATACAATTTGAATTGAAACTCTTCTTTCTTTTTTTTGTAAACTCGAAAAATTCAATGGTTTTTTTCGATCCGATTTTTCCGACCTGAAATATTAGTAAGTAAGCCAAATTTGTGAATGGGAAGCCGGTCGAGTTTGTTTCTGGTACGAGTTTTAGTAGATAACCCCCATGTGTGTAATGTGCCAATAAATGCTAGAAGAATTCAGGAATTAGTTTTTTTGTAACATACATTCAGAGGATATTCTATTACAGTTGCTGTTACCAAGGCATTTTTATAACTTGCATATTTTTTAATTATTATGAGCTGTTAGAGATCACTAAATCCAGTATAGCAAGGGGTATTCAGAAATCTATGGCAAGAATTTGTCATGCAGCAAAATGAAAAACTTCAGTCGATGTCTGGCTAATATACTGTAAATCCTGAATTTTGAAAATATGACCTAAACTTTGGCCTTTTTTGTTTGCAACAGGAACCTATCATTTACATGAGGGGGGGGAGGTGTGTGTAGCATTCTTCTTATTTATTTGCTTGTTGGTTTACAATCTGGGAATTGTCCTGCCCTTACTGCTTTAGCCCAATCTCTAATTCCCAATACAAGGTCTTCCTTTAGGACTGGGACACACTGGGCGATTTGGGGAGATTTAGTCTCCTGGCGACTAATCGCCGCGACTTTCCACGACCAATCTTCCCCGAATGCCTCCCCTCCCTCTGCGCCTGGCTAAAATGAAAAATCGCTTGCGCTAATCACACGCGGCGATTCGCTTTCCGAAGTCGCCCGAAGTTTCCTCGTGAGGCAACTTCGGGCGACTTCGGAAAACGAATGTGTGTGATTAGCGCCGGCGACTTTTCATTTTATCCAGGCGCAGAGTGAGGGGAGGCATTCGGGGAGAAAAGTCGCTGCGATTAGTCGCCAGGCGACTAAATCTCCCCAAATCGCCCAGTGTGTCCCAGCCCTTATACTGGAATTCAAGTCATGCTTGACATACACACATAACCACCACTCATCCTGTTTTATCTAGGGATGCATAAATGTGCATATGGATGTGATGTGCATATGCAAATTAGGGTTCGGATTCAGTTCGGTATTCGGCCGAATCTTTTACAAAGGATTCGGGGGTTCGGCTGAATCCAAAAAAGTGGATTCGGTGCATCCCTAGTTTTATCTGACCAGAGCCCTTCTAAAGATGGTTTGCACTTTATAAATGGCAATAAAAAGCCACAGGAATATAAGCTACCTTGCACATCCCAATAGGTATGTCATTTCTCATGGCAAAGGAAACGAGAAAGATTGTTTCTATATATTATATCTCATTTGAAATGGGTTACTTTACTATAAAGTATTCTAAGATTTATCTAGAAAGCTAAGATCCCTGTTATAAAGCCTTTTTTCCTTTTCTAATAACTGTTATATGACAAAATCCATTCTCCCGAAAGATATACACCTTTGGTGCCATCTGCTGGATAATGGTAACTCCAGCACCTATTTTTGGCACAGTCTGAATCATTCTTCTGAAGGGCACACAAGCTTTGGGAACAACAATATTTGCCTTAAGTCATTCGTAAATGGGTGAGATTTTTATTCCTTCCGATGCTTTGAAGAAGAAAGAGAGGACTGCTGGCCCTCAGTCATTGTGATACAGCTCCGTGACCAGGGTTATGATTGAAACAATGTAACACACATTAAATATTAATCATGTCTGTTCTTGTTATATTTCCATCTTTAGAATGCATGTTAATTAATTCTCCTTGGTATCATGTTGAAATATATTAATAACACAGATGGCTAGTCAGTTATTAGTAAGGCACAAACCTAATATTAATGCAAGAGGTCTGCATCTGCTAAAACATGGAGACTGGGCATAATATTAAGGCTGCTGAAAGAAACTGCATTTCATGATGCACGCAAATACTTTTCTCATCGCCTGTCTCGGAGAAAAATACAGGGACCTTATAAGCATCGGTATCTAACAGCAGCCAATATATATATATATACCTGCCTGCTGGGATTCAGAACGGGCCGTGACATTTCAAGTGCACAGAGACCCAAACAGTCCCCCATAGTTGCAGTAACTAGTGCCTGTCTATGGCATCTTATAGCAGCCCCTCTGGCATTTGCCAGAATGTATTTCCAGCCCAGGCCTGTCAGTCATTTAAAATAAATTACTGCTTTCTGCAAGGTTGCACTACTTCCCAATATCCTAAAAATCCCAATGTCATTATTAACACCTACATTGTATAGTTGAACATGGCACTGTGGATTGCCACCTACTGGGATGATTGAAATCATAGCTCTGTAACAGAAGGATTGGAACTGTTTGCTTGTCATTGGTTAAGTTCATTAGCATCATAGTACCTGTCATTACTTCCCTGTATATTACATGATTTTGTCCAGCTACCCTTTCTTCTTCATCATCTAATTTTTCTTGTATTTCATGTATTAATAACACTCAACTCTATACTGTGGCATTACTCAGGAGAGTACATTATTTAGCATAGTGCACATTAATACTGCATTGGTTATTCAGCTTTTGTATGAATTAAGTTGTTTTTCCTCTTTTAAGGAATTGTTGTTTTATTGAAACTGACTTGAAAAGTCATAATTGTTGTCCTGCTTATAACTGAGATCAGGCCACTAACTAGCTAGAAGAGTGAGGATTTCACAGCCGTATTGTAATCTTTCTCCCTACTTCCATAACTGGTAGAGTAGAGTGAGAAATGGCAGTAATGTCCTTTTTCTCTTTACCAGGTTCCTAGCCAAGCTATGCTACTGTAGAGCTCAGTTAGGAACTTGGTTAGGAGAAAAAGACCTATCTGCTGCCATTTCTCACTCCATTCTACTAGCTGGAGAACCTTGTCCCATGAACACTTTGATGCAGGGTTTTAAGAGACTTGCCCTTAAAATGATACTGACACAAAAAATATACTCTTTTTATGTACATTAAGGGGACATTGAGGAAAACCTAAAAATGTTCCTATTATATTAATAATAAAAATTTGGCCTAACTCCCAACTAAGATCTGGCTTAATTTGCTAACAATTAGAACAGAGATACTGACACTCAAGGCATATACTTGCTGGGAAATCCTTGCCTTCTTTATTGTCAGCACAATAATAAAAACAAGGGTTTCCCTGAAAAGATTATGCCTTGAGTGCCGGTATCTCTGTTCTAATTGATATTCGGGAGGTTGCCGAATCCTCCATTACTGAGCACCAGGCTGGAATCCTTGAGGGCTGTTGAGGGTGTTCCTCTGCTCTAACCTGTTCCACAGATTAATTTACTAACAAATCAGATTGAAAATTGCCAGTGCAGGAAAAGTCACGCCAAAAATCGTGCGACAATTCGAATAGTGCAACCTTTGTAAATTGTCACAGAAACATTCAAATTATTCGGATTATGGAACTGAAACCACAAATTATTCGGATTATCAAATCATGAACATCATGAAGGCAAAATACATCTTCCAATTGTAAAAGGGACCATCTGCTATTGACTTTTACATAACATGTTTTAGCTGGAGTATAATTTAGATTTTTAGCAGCTTCGGAGTATAATAAATCTAGAAACATTTGAGTTTTTCCCCCTTTAAAATTCAACCAGAAAAATAGGCCCCATAAAGTTTCCTATAGGTAATGTTACTCATTGTTTGCTGAAAGATCTACTTTTGTATATAATTGTTACTTGAACTTTTTTGCCAAACTAACTGTTTCTAATGCTAATGGACTACTGATGCACAAATATGGCAGCCCACTAGATAGAGGAACACAGGGACTAGATGGGTAATGTAAAAGCATTGAGCAAATCATTTTGGCAAAAAAATTTGTATGCAAAGTGCAAAATGTAATAGATGTAAAAAAAAAAAAGGTTTAATTTCTGGTGTCAGTATGTCTTTAAGAAGGCTCCATATACCACCCCTACATTGTGTGGCAGGATTAATGGTTATATACTGTATGTACCTTTTACATAAGTCAACTATGTTAAAGTGACATTCATAAAATTGCCTACGTTGTGTTTATAGCAGTGACAGACAACATGGAGGGGGTTATTTATCAAAATCCGAAAAGTTCTCACAATTTCCTGAAAGCTACTCTGACCAAATCCACATAGATTTTTTTCCACCCTATTTATCAATAAATTGTCCTGGAAATTTCTTGTGCAGGAAAAAAACTTGATAAAAAAGTGAAGAGATCCGAATACCATGGCTTTTTTGGATTTGATGGCTTAATACAGCAAGTTTTTTGTATTTGACAGCAGAATACCACAACTTTTTCGGATCTGACACCAAAATACTGTGACTTTTTTGATTTGACTTTCGAATACCACAACCTTTTTGTATTTGATACCCAAATGCAGTGACTTTTTCAGAATTGGGCACCGAATACTGCAACTTCTTTTCGAAAACCCAGTGCAAATCAGGGACATCTACCATTGACTTCTACATGAACTCGGCAGGTCTGAGTTGGAGTACTTTTTTTATTTGGCCTTTAAACACAATTTTGTTTAATAAATCACAAAAAAACCCGCAATGCACAAAATGCATCTTTATAGCATATATAACAGCTACCAAATTCACCAGATCGCTACAGTTGTATCACACAATGGATACTAAATGAGTTATCTGGTGGGCAGTCAGTTGAGTAAAGCATCCTAGGGCAGTAAAAAGAAAATGACTATATCTTGGTATTCTTTCATATGATTTGACATTTATTTTTTAAATACTATAATATAATTAATGTTTAATATCTGTTGCTAAAGAAACTTGTTTCAAATACAGTTTGTAATTTTTATTTTTTGTACCATTCACTTTACAACTTGAATATTTGGATCCCTAAGGTCAATGCTTAACTGTTTAATTATGTGTAATTATGGGAAATAATGCAAAAAGTCATAATTTTAAAGAAATCTTTAATGAATTCAATAAAAAGAAAACACTAAATTTCCCTTTAACAAATGAAGATTGTCATCTGGCACTCCTGGCTCTTTCAGCATTTTTAAGCTTTTTGATGGGTCCCAGTTTGGTTAAAACCAGCAGCATTCCTTAGGAACATCATGTTAACTGGCTCCGAGCCATTGATATATGAGCCGCTACATAGCTGCTTTAGGGAGGTGCCAATGACACAGGTGCTAAGTTTGGGTGCACAGTAAGAAATAACTATTGCTTTCCTAAGAATGATGTAATTGCAAGTGAATGTTTGTTTGTTTTGCTCTCCTAGGAAGCCTGTTTGTGGCCATCGAACAACTTGGTGGCGCGACAAGGAGCATCGGAGGTATGGATATTTCTTCTGGTTTCTGTTTTGCATCTCATACCTCTAACATCTGTAAATGTTAACCTGAATGTATTGGCTGTGTGTCATAACAAGGTTCATTATAATGGCTTCTCTAATGTGGTGTCTTGAACATAACAGTGCTCCATTTTCCTGCACCCTATGACTACACAGGTGTTGTGTATATACAGACATGGTAGAGACATCTGAGCAATAACAAAAAGTTCTGAGACTGCTGATATGTCTCCAGTTGTATATTTTTCCATTCCCAGTTAGTTTTTGTAGAATTTGCATGATTTTAACGTATCTGTAAATCTTCACCAACACATAAAAAAATAAGAATCTGAGTATTGGTGGGGGTTTAATATAAACTCATGGCAGCCAGTCATAATACTTGTATTTGTTGAGTAATAAAAACAGGTCGAGGTCAGATGTTTCCTTTTATTGTTCTACCAGTAGCTGTTTGAATACAGCTAATAACACATGGGGTCCCAGGAGTGTAGATGGTCCAGTAAGGCCCTTATAAATGAACAATATTAATATATCTTGGTGAAATAGGTAATCATACCAATGTTTTGGGGTCCTAAATTAAATTTGCTCTGGGGCCCAGTAACATCAAGTTTTCCCACTCTATACTGTACTACCAAAGTGCCAATTTCCCAGTGTTTATAAATGAGCTCAAGTAAGTTCATTAATATCAGCAGTGAAGCCATTGGTGCTGACCTACCAGCACTAGTGATGAGTGGGTTGAACCGAAACCGCTGGCATCCACAAGGGTTAGGCAAATTTAAGCAAAGAAAGTTGGCGGGTTTTGAGTGGGTGGTATGCCAGAGTCACTCCCATTTAGTTATGTAACCACATACCCTCCCCCCAGAAAGCTGATACCTCCCATCCAGGACATCATCATAAGGGATCCAGAGTGTGGTTCATAAAACAGAAGAGGACTTCAGTTGGAAAGCAGTAAGTTGGGGTGGATCATGCGTTTTGTACCCACTCGTCCACAACTGGCCCCAAGCTGCAATAATGGGATAATGTAATAAATAGTGCAACATTTGCTGCATGTATAGTAACCCAAAGCAACCAATCCGCAGTTAGCATTTACTGGTCAGCTGTTTGAGAACATAGAGTTAAATGGTTGCAAAGGGTTACTAAAGCTGAACAAACTTTGTGCCTTTTATTACATTACTCACAGTTAAACTGCAAGACTTGGTTCCCACAACAAGTTTCTTTTGATGATCAACGGTCTCGAAAGCTCAAGCTTAATTCTACCAATGGCCTTGCGTCTTTATACAGGCTAGGAATATTATAGAGGACTTTTTATATCAAGTTTTTCCATACAGGTGGATTATCTCTTATAATAAGTGAGAGACAGCACTGAGATGCATGTAGCAACACAAGTAAAAAATTTCCCCTGGTCCAATATCTTGTAGTAGCCAATTAGATGCTTATTTAATGATTATTATTGCTTATGCTAGACCAGTAAAATGTGATTGTTGATGGGTTGCTATGGGTTACTTGGCCACGGAAACGTTTCAGCATCTTACTATATCAGTGTTTAAAAGCAATTACTGACAGTGTTTGGTCATCCTACAATCTATTTAAAGGCCACTGGCCTTTATGTATGTCACGAGACTCTGATGTTTATTCCTGTTTAAGAGTTTGAAACTATTTGAGCACTGGTTGCGGTTTAGCAGACCTAAAACATAACAATCTGAGTCAGAGGGTTATAGGGTCTAGTAATTCCCATGTAACACGTACACTATACTGTATATGATTTAAAACACCATCCCAACCATGTTTAGGGAACAGATTGTTTTACACAGCAACAGTACCTGGCCTTTACTGTACCATATTGTACAGGATCTACTACCACTTTCATCTCTTAAAGGACAAGGAACGTTAAACTAAAGAAGTAGCTAGAAATGTTGTACATAATGTTTTGGGCTTTTGTACCAGCCCAAGGCAACCACAACCCTTGGACCCTTGATCCCAAGTAAGATATAATGAATCCTAATTGGTGTCAAGACAATCCTATTGGGTTTATTTTATATTTAGATGACTTATTAGTATGTGAATCAAAATTACAGAAAGATCCTTATCCGGAAAACCCTAGGTCTCGAGCATTCTGGATAACAGGTCCCATACTTTTGATCCGAATTACAGTATACTATTTCCCAATTCAGATATTGTCTTATTCTAATATCCATTAACTACATGAACTGTTCTGTTTGGTTCTAGATCATGTATGCACCAAGGTCAAGGGACAGGTTCATTACTCCTTCCTTTATGCAGAGAGATCGTTTCAGCCGTTTCCAGCCAACGTATCCTTACATACAGCATGAAATTGACCTCCCTCCGACAATCTCCCTCTCTGATGGTGAGGAACCTCCACCCTACCAGGGGCCATGCACACTGCAGTTACGGGACCCAGAGCAGCAGATGGAGCTCAATCGAGAATCTGTCAGAGCACCCCCAAACAGAACCATTTTTGACAGCGACTTAATAGATATTTCAGTGTATAATGGGGGGCCTTGCCCACCAAGCAGCAATTCGGGCATCAGTGCAACCAATTATAGCAGCAATGGCAGAATGGAAAGACCGCCACCGACTTACAATGAAGTCATGGGACATTATCCAGGGTCGTCTTATTTCCACCACCAGCAAAACAACACTTCTCCCTCGTCTCAGAGAGGCAGCAGGATTCACTTTCAACAGAACAATTCAGAGAGAACAAAAGTCCCCATCAATGGAAAAGATAGGCAGCCAGGAAACCTTGTCTAAAGTCCTACATGTACTTGGTCTGAATGAAATCACCAGAGCAGCATGATGGCCCCATGGGATCCAGTACACAAAGCTGCAGAGTTTCCAGTGGTACAGTTTAGTTATACCAAATGCAGTGTGCGTTTGCTGTATACTTTACTGAAACAACTCACTCAAGCTTCCTTTTTTGAATCACCTAAAGCTGTTGTAATCAGGAAGAATCGATTTACTATTTCAGTCATTTCAGTTTTGGAAACAGCACAGAAAACTAGCCAGCAGAGCCACTAACGGCAGTGACAAATAATGGTTACAGTGCTCGTTCGGCACCAAGGCTAAGGACTTTGGAAGATGGCCAGTGTTTCTTGTTTTTTTTTAATCATGTTTTGTTTTTCTACTTTCAGGGAAACTGTAAGGGAAGTGTTTATTTTATAGGAATCCATATTTGTAGCGTGTGTGCCAAGATCAACTGGAGAGGTCTAAGCTGAATGCAAGGAGTTGACTGATGAATGGAAAATAGGTATTCTGATAAATTGCACTAAATGATTGTTGCGACTGTAAATGTGAGAGGAGTGGGCTTACATTTCTGCTTACATGACTTACATTTCTTTTCGTTGTGTGGTCAGCTGGGGTGCATTCCCCACTATCAGATTTTGCTGGCCATATGATGCCATAGAAAGTCGGTATTTAGTGGGCTGGTGGGGGCTGTTTGGCCCTTTGTGTGGGCTGATTGGGCCTCTGTGTACCTGAAATGCCAGGGCCTATTTTGATTCTCAGTGCAGACCTGGGTTGTAGATTACTTTGCTGGGTTTAATACTCCCCAGGATAAGATGCCAGAGTCTGCCCTGTCACTGCTGTATAATTCCAAGCATATAGTTCTCCTACAGCAGCTGCCTTCTGGAACCCTAGGAGTCAGCAGAGTTGGAGCAACAAGAGTGAGACAGCCACACATTGCACATACCTAGAGTAGACAGTCAAGGTGCTTTTGCCACAAACAATATTACCACTGTGCGTTTGGACCTATGAAAGGAATTGGTGAGAATATTCAATTGTCAAACAAATGAGACCCAAGTTCTTCACATTTTACTAGCAGTTTGGTTCTGGTTTGATGTAACATTTGCCACCAAGTGCAGAAAAAAATGCATTTGTTTGATCAAAAAGGATCTTTCCTGTTAAATCTTCCACCATTGTAAAGAATTGGATTATAGTTAGAGGCTAAGAAGAGAAGGCCCTGAATAACGCAGTGTGGTAGCGTTTGCATTATTTAAATCCAGGATATCAAACCAGTTTCTCCAGCTCTTGTTAAACTACTGCTCCCAACTTTCCCTGACAGTCTTTAAGCGTCATTAGGATGCTGGGATTTTGTAGTTTACCAGTAAGAAAAAAAGCTCAGGTTGTACAGCCTGGTATAAATCTGCAGACTAACTTTTAACTTATTGTACAATGGGATGTTGTATATGCAAATGTCGCTTTTAAAAACATATTTAAGGCCTCCGTACCAAAACCTTGAGTAAGATATGTTGCAGGACGCTTCTAGTAAACACAGCCTGGAAAGGCTACACTAATGAATTTCAGTAAAATACAGTGAGTTTGGAGCAGTCAAGTATCTTTCATATATTAAGTACCCCTTCATTTTTTATATGATCTTGTAAACTTAACCAATAACTGATGGGCCCACGGCTGCCACTGACTCTATAGATGTCAACCTTCCCACACTGCCATTTGAAACTGTTTTTTTAAACACCCCAATTTGACACCCAGGCTATGCTCTCATTTACCCTTACCAACCCACTTGCTCCACCCAAGCCAGTTAAATAAATATGGAAGACTCCTAAAAAATATGGGAGATCAGACATATTTGTGGCTTTGCTACAATCTGCACTGTCCAACTCCTACCCTTTTATATTCCCACAAAAACAACATTCTAAACAAATCACATTTGATCAGAAGTAACTGAGGTATGTGTGCAGACTCAAGTATCTCTTTAAGGGCTCAGAACATGCCTCATAAACCGTCTGCCTATTATTTTACATTTCAGGATCTTCATGCGGAAAAGGGAAAGTTGAATTGGGGAGCTATTAGTGCAAGCCCTGTCTATTCTTCACTGTTTAAATAGCACAAGAAGAAAGTCATTAAAAATCAAATTACTTGCAGTACATATAATGGATTTTATAGATAAATGTATTATTTTAATCTTACTAAAATCCTTGCTCTGAAAGGGCTCATTAGCCAGAACTGCTTAGCTGTTTCCCCCCATGCTTTTTGGACATTTTAACAAATAACAGTGCTAATAACCATTTTTATAAAAGTGCAGTCCTGTGGCACTATGTGCCATTTAATTGATTCCTTCTTGCTACCGACCTGTTCCTTTTATTTCTCTATGTAACACTGAATAAATAGGGGCCAATGCTGATGCCCACGTTACTTTGCTTCTGCTTCAGGCAGCTGGGGCTGAAATACATTGCAAAAACTCTACCGAAAATACACAATGAAACAATATCTTCATTTTAACAAACATGGATTTGGATGTATGAGCTTTAGCTTGGGGTAGATTGTGACTATGCCTCTGCTCCCATTGGCTACAAATTTGTCCTAGTGAAGCCCCACTCAACCAGTGAAACCTACTCTAATCTGTAACAGATTGAAATCAGTTTTATAAACACCCATTTCTGTTTTAAAGAATAAAATGACATATTCGTTGAGAAGGGTTTTTATCTGGTGGCTATTTTATCAGCCTGTTGGTAAAAATGATACTTGCTTCCAATGTTATTAATAGGGAAAAAAGGTAAAAACATTTGAAAGGCGGTATGTTTTTCCAGAAAAGGTGGCAACCCTAGCGTTGAGCTATTACTGTGAATAATAATAATGCTTCCTGGTGAAACCCAATAACTGAGAGTATGAACCACTGAATAAACAGGAGCTTGAATTGACTAATAGGTTGAGAGAGCACAATAATTAATATAAAATACCACTATAATTATATGGAGCACGAGTATTAGGTTCATGGAGCTCAAAATATAAAGCATAAAATGTATAAATACCACGGACATGTTTTATGCACATAGATGTGCCCTTTTGTGGAAAACACAAATTGAAATGTCTTTTAAAAGTCTCTCAATACCATAGACCTCAGAACTAGGAGGCCAGGGAGACTGTCCCCCCTCCGAATTTGTACACCCCCAGTTTTAGTGTCTGTTCTAGTGCCGTTGGTGCAGTTATTTTCTCCATCGAAACCTTACATAGCCACTGGTCACTAAATTGAAAGTATTACAATAGGCCTGTGGTCTATATAGCTTGGGAGCTGTTTAATATGAAGGATACATCATTTGAATTAAAGGGACAGAGAAGTCAATAGTGACAAATTGCTTGTCCTTCCAACTACCTGCTCTTTGTGTAATAACAAAAGTGAAGGGTTCAAGTGCTTTGTGAAGATTGATGATATTTAGGCATATTTCAGGTTATCTGTGTTTTAAGGAGAAACCCACATTAAAAAATGACATTATAAACAAGAAAGACAACGTTCAGCAAGATCTGTATCCCCCTTGGCTGCTTTCATTAGCTAATGATTATGGGAAATGGAGTCCAATTCAACAAGGTGAATCCTCGAGATCATGTATAAAAGTAGTACCTGAGTGCATGGCAGATATACAGCTGTGTAAAGGAAAATAATAGAAATGAAGAATGAAATAAACTTACAAATACTGTACCTTTCTGAGATTTCCGTTTGGAAAATGTTCTCAGCCATTACTGAAAGCATACCCATCTAGACACAAAAGAAATCAGTTTGGAGCACTTGATACAACCAGATGTAACAAAATCACATATATTTACTGTTGTCTCCTCATCTCACACAGGGAGAGCGCAAGATCAACCACTTTCTGGTTTTCTGCCTGTTCCGCAACTTGGTTGGGAAAATGATTGATTAACAAGTAACCTGTCCAATCAGGTTACTGTAACAGGGACATGGAACTACAAAACACATAGGGGCAAATTCCCTGAGCGGCAAAAATTTCACAGTCATCGCAACACTTTGCCAGGCATAAATTCGCTAAGACAACGCCAATTCCCTAAAGTGTGAAGTTGCGCCCAGGGCGCTGAATGCTGGTGAATTTTCACTAGCGTTACTACGGCAATCAAAGTAAAGATGCGCTATCGTTGCCTATTTTGCATACGGTGGGAAATGATAAAGTTACATGGAAGTATATTTTGCAGCAAATATATTACATTACATAAGTTCAGGGAACCTTTATAAATAATTTGGAGTTGTTATATTGCCCTACACATGAGCCCACTGTATAGTTTACGTTCCACATGTTAGGAAATCAAGGGGGAACCCGGTTACCCAAAAAAAAATTACGGCCTTTTGCAGCCTATCACTCAGAAAAAAGGAAAAGACGCCAGCGTTTTTGGGGTTTAGCAAATTTTTCAACAAAAAAGTCCTATCCACTCCATTGCACCTCGCCTGGTCTGAGCTGACGAAGGCAAGTCTGTCAAATGAGGTAACGTTCAGTAAAATCCGCATCTTAGTGAATTTGCAGAGTTACATCCGTTCGCCAGCGCGATAATTTGCCTGGTGTGAAGCAACGCTAGCGTCTATCTCCTTCGCTAGCGAACTGATGCCTGCGCCTGCGTAGCTACAAAATCACGCTGGTGAATTTTCGCTAGCGTTAGTCCCTTCGCCTTTTAGGGAATCTGCCCCTTACTGTTCCCAAGTCTCTCATCACCAGAACCTGCCTGATGTTTTAGGGTCTGGCCACATGGGCAGATTCAGGGAGATTAGATGACAAATCTCCTCTTTTTTGCGGCGACTAATCTCCCCGATCTGCCTTCCCCTGCCTTCCGCTGGCTAAAATGTAAATCGCCTGGGGGGCAGGCATTAGGAGAGCTTCATTTTCCGAAGTGGCCTGTAATTGCCTCATGAGGAAACTTCGGGCGACTTCGGAAAACAAGGTGCTCCGAGTGCCTGCCCCTGGGCGATTTTCATTTTAGCTGGCGGAAAGCAGGGGAAGGCAGATTGGGGAGATTAGTAGCCGCGAAGAAGAGGAGATTTGTCGCCTGGCGACTAATCTCCCCAAATCTGCACGTGTAGCCAGACCCTTCGGGGTGGGTTGGAACAGCCCAAGGGAAGTCGCCAGTGGTTGATTCATGAGATGTGAGGCCCCTAGGCTACACTGTCCACAGGGCCCGCTTCTAGGCTACTCCCACTCCTGTGCACCCAGATGTATGCACGTGTACTCTCTATGTGGGGTTGGGTTTGGGGCATGGCAGGGACATCCCTGTGTAGAGAGCTCAGGTGCAAGTATACCCGGGTCTGCACACATATGGGAGTACGTAAGCACCTGACCTTCCCTCTATCTTCTTCCAGTCCCAGGTGCACCCTGACCCAATGCAAATAAAAATGAATATAAAAAGTTTTGGAAGAATTTTTTAAAAGATAGATGTTCCCTGATCATATTGGACTCCTGGGCCTAGGTAAGCGCGTGTTCATTAATTTACCCACAGGTCTGTACAATGACTGTGCTCATTTTGTGTTACTTTGGCTTAAACAGTGCATCCTCCATTTCAGTATATTTAGCTATTTTTTCCTCCTTGTATGTATAGATTGTGCTTCTTTAGTATCTGTATTTAATGATATTGTGCAATGTACTGCACCAATGCGTATGAATACTAAAATCCATTTGCACTGTGACACAGGGGCAGCCCAATATGAACTGTGCCCATCAACCTACAAAGCAGACTGAGCTTTTATCTCCAGGTCCATGCTCTGCCTCTCACTGTGTTTCCCACTTCTCAAAAAGAGGATCTCTGACTGATTGAACTTATTTTACTTACTCTTTAGTCATTACACCAATGGTACAGCAAGAAATGTGATTTAGTGTTTAATGTTGGTTTAGGATTGTGTTTTTCTGTGCCGTACCTTTCTGCTTACACCCATGATAGAGTATTACTGAGAACTATTTTGGTGCAGGAAGTTGGCCCCCAGCAGCCCAAGGGTGGCATGTGCAAAGATTGTGACATCACCCATTTCCCCCAACTTGTGTTTTATCCTCCATCATATGATGTATTGTATCAGGACAGATGTGCATGACTGTGCAGATGCCGGGAACCCTTGTGCCCTCTGACCTTGGATTGTGTCGTGCCTCACTTGTGAGTGGTGCTTTGTCAGTGGAGAGTCGACTTGGTCTTTTATTTCTTTTGTAATATGCTGTACAGAACTTGAATATTTTATGCACATACCCTACCCAATGGGTAGAAAAGAGAGACTCATTGTTAATACTGTATTTTAATGTATAGATGATACCGATTTTAACAAGATGGCATAGATTTTGTGAATGCCTAACATGTCTTTAGTGATTTTTTAAAGAAAACAAAAATGCCAACAAATGACAGAAATCTATGTATTTTATTTTCCTATTAAATATCAATATATTAAAATGGAAGGGGAAAGAAAAAAAGAACAAAACGACTTTACTTTAATGTTGTTTATAAAGTGAGCTTTTTTTAGTCCGATTTTGGTCATTTGGTTCCAAATCAGCCAACAATTTTATTCTTCCCAGAACACGATTATTACTGTGTCGGACCAGTATTACCCCAGCTTTGTGCTTGGGAATCACTCCACTTAGTTGCAGAGAATTATTATTATCTCCATTTATAAAGTGCCAACATGTTTGCAGCACTGTACATGTGTAAAGATGTAAAGACAAACGGATACAGTGGGTATAGAGGAGCCGTGCCCACAAGGATCTGCACCTACACATTAATTCACCAGCTGGGATTTTATTCAACCTGATGTAAATTAAAACTCCCGTTGGTTTGACATTATTTCATAGTTATGCCTTTCGTCCATTCACCCCGAGATTTATTCTATTTTATTATGTTTGGGCTGGTTACAATATCCTCACTCAGTCCAGTTTATATGTGCCTACCTGACCAAACTCCTGTACAGATTCTGAGTAGGCTCTGGCATTTGAAGTACACAGAGGCCAAACAGCTTCCCATCAGGGATGCCTCAGCCATAAGGCAACTTGAGAAATGTGCCTCAGGTAGCAGCAGCCTGCAGGTTGGAGGCAGAATGCCGCCTCAAGGGACAAAAATTAAAATGTCTAAGTTAAATGCAGAGAGTAGAATTGCGCTTTCTCCAATAGTGATGCAGTAATGAAATAAATAAGGGTGGCTAAATTCACTACCAATTAATCTAAAGCCTGTATAACCCAAATCTGGGTGGTGCCAAGGCTGGAAAACAATTAGTAGAAATGTAACTTTTGGTCACCAGCAAGCGAACACATAAGCCATAAATACAGCACTCTCCAGGGTACCTTTAAAGCTTATTTATATTCATAAGGTCAATTTGAAGCATAAAATCACCACACTTAACACATTAACAACACATAATACCTTCACCATCAGTAAAATCTATAGTGGGAGTTCCCAGTTCACACTAAATACCAGCACCATATTGTACCAATATTGTCACACCAGCAGCCTAGCTTTTTTTTGATGTATGAAGAAAAACAGGTAAGCTCATATTAACTTATCCTAGTAATGAGGGGTGGGATGGCGGCATTGCATCAGCTACCTCAGTGTGGCAGGGGAAGACTGAAAAACCCCTAAACCCACTGCTCTATAAATAGTGAATGTCTAAGGCATCTCACAGCAGCCCTCTGGCATTTGTCAGAATCTACATATACCAATACACAATATCAATACCTGAGTGTGTTGGACTAGTGTATCTGGGGTCCACCAGGTGGCCATCATCCCAAGGGCCCACCACCCCAGCTGCAGAAACCCCCGTTGTTACCCCACCCCCAGCATATGCATACAAGATGTGCAAAGTTTAGGACACAGGAAAGCCCCCCACCACCACCGCCATGGAAATGTCAGACAGTCAGTGAATCAGGGACAGTGAGGCCCACCAGGATTTCTGACCCTGGTCACAGCAATATCCAGAATATAGAGTAAATAACTGCTTGCTGCACATGCTAGTAGGATGATTTTAAGCATTCAATGTAGTACTTCATGTAGTCTCCGCTATCAGTATTAGACATTTGCAGTGATGCTGAACACAAATCTTTCCTCTATATAACACTTTTTGTGTGCACAATTACAATAGAACTTATTCTCAGCTCTCCAATACATGCATGAGATGTATCAAAGACAATAATTGTTGAATGTTAGCTGACATTCAACATCTAAAGGGGAAGTATGCCTCTGCTCATACTGATAGGAAAGCATTTGAAAACACGAAAAATGTGCACCACAATTGGACTCATTGATTTCCAACACTTGTGCTAACTAAGTCTCTTCCTCTGGGTTTGTGTAATTCATTTAGAATACTTGGGATTTTCAGTGCCAGTGCAGCAGTAAAGTGGATTGGCATATAAGCCTGACTGCAGTGCAACACATGATACTTTGCCTATGGTTCGACATGCCATAATACTTTCTCCTTCTTGTATAATACTTCTCTGTACCTCTGATTTCTCTGAGCGAATATCACATTTTCGGTGTTTTCTATGTCCCGCAGTGTAATGTTGATTGCACTGATTTATGACGTTTCTTTTGTAAAGAACTGGCGGATATCAGTTTGCCTTTACACAACAGTATTAAATGTACTGCGGAAATATGATTCAATAATAATAATATTATCTTTGGACCATTCAAGACTAACTCATTCAGGTTCCTTACCTTAGCTCTTTGTGAATTAAAGGGGTTGTTCACCTTTAACTACATTTTTAGTATGATGTAGAGAGTGATATTCTGAGACAATTTGAATTTGGTTTTCATTTTTTATTATTTGGGGTTTTTGAGTTATTTAGATTTTTAATCAGTAGCTCTCTGTTTTGCAATTTCAGCAGTCTGGTTGCTAGAGTCTAAATTACCCTAGCAACCAAGCATTGATTTGAATAGGAGACTGGAATAGAAGGATCAGTAATAAAAAGTAACAATAACAATGCATTTGTAGCCTTACAGAGCATTTGTTTTTTTAGAAGGGATCAGCGACGCCCATTTAAAAGCTGCAAGAAAAATGCAAATAATTATAAAACTATAAAAAATAAATAATGAAAACCAACTGAAAAGTTGCTTAGAATTAGCCATTCTATAACATAATAAAAGATAACTTAAAGGTGAACTGCCCCTTTAATGTCAGGTTGGTGCCTGGGAAATTATTTGTGATATACTTACATTAGGTACATCGGCGATGTTATTATAGAGAGTGCGAGGCTAAGGGGTACATTCACGAAATGACAGTTTGCAGACATTTTTGGTTATTTTTATCAACTGGATCAGAAACTTGCCAAAATAGAAACAGGAGCTCATTTGCAAAAAATTGTTAAATTGTCGTAGTGTATCAGATCTTTGCTTCCAACTGGTAGACTGATAAAATGAATTGTCGATTTGTTGCTATGTGCAACTGCAATTGTGCAATTTAACACCCATACTTGTAAAGAAACATTTGTACAGAATCTGGTCTTTTCCAGATTATCTTGGCAGTACCATTGACAGAAGGATCTGTAGTTATTTCATGTTGTGATGCAGTGTTGTAGCTCTGAAAATGCTTTAGAACTCCATGATATTTATATGAATTTTTTTAATTGAGCTGACAATTCCCCATTAATAACGCTTTCTCTACAGCATCCTGAGCCTGATGTCCCTGCACCCTCATGCTTGCTGTGCTCAAAACAGGCCAAGTGGGGGTGCATATTGCTAGTTCAAACAGTGCAGTTGTGATCTCTGCACTTGAAGAGCTACAATTAAAAAGAAACTCTGGATTTTGGCTCATAAAGTTACTGGTGGTGATAGGTTCTTATCCTGTCTTATAGAAGAAGCAACACTGCCATGACCAATGCAAGAATAGAACAGTAAGGCACCCATGTGCTCCAGTGTGGATTGAGGAGTATCTAGTATGAAAGTTGTATGGAAAGGCAGAGGTTGAAAGATGAGCATTACCCCAACCCCTAGCAAACAGAAGCCACATTCAGATGCATCTCACAACAACACAGGAACATCACTGAGAAGATGGTTCACATATGCTACTTTCATAGGTACTTTGAGTTGTCCGTTGATTGGGCAGGTTTGAAGATATAATTTGCCAAAGCATCTGGTCTGTGCATGGTATATCATCAGAAGAGGACGTGAAGAGAATCCACAGCTACTGCAGTTCCACTAGTGTGAGCTGTTGGCCTGAATGAACACAATAAGCCTTAAGGCTAATCATACAATATCCAACCAAGAGGTTGATCGGCTGGAGTATTGACCAATTTATGGCAACCTCTATCACCCCTTATACTGTCACTCTGGCTTGTAGCTACACTTTATAATACAGTGGAATATGATAACACAGCTCTTTGTGTGCACTGTATATTCAATATCTATATACAGGTATAGGATCCATTACCTGGAAACCCATTATTGAGAAAGCTCCAAATTAAGGGAAGGCCATCTCCCATAAACTCCATTTTGAAGAAATAATTCAAATTTTTAAAAATGATTTTCTCTGTAATAATAAAAGAGTACCTTGTATTTGTATTTAAGATTAAATGATGTTTTGGTAGACTTAAAGGATACTGTCATGGGAAAACATGTTTTTTTTCAAAATGCATCAGTTAATAGTTCTGCACTGAAATCCATTTTTCAAAAGAGCAAACAGATTTTTTTATATTTAATTTGGAAATCTGAAATGGAGCTAGACATATTGTCAGTTTCCAGCTTGCCCACAGTCATGTGACATGTGCTCTGATAAACTTCAGTCACTCTTTACTGCTGCACTGCAAGTTGGAGTGATATCACCCCTCCCTTCCCCCCCAGCAGCCTAACAACAGAACAATGGAAGGGTAACCAGATAGCAGCTCCCTAACACAAGATAACAGCTCCCTGGTAGATATAAGAACAGTACTTAATAGTAAAAGCCAAGTCCCACTGAGACTGATTCAGATACATTAAGGGGCACATTTACTAAAGGTCGAAGTGAATTCGGAGTGAATTTTCTAATTCAAAAACTTCGAATTTCGAAGTAATTTTTAGGTACTTCGACCATCGAATAGGCCAAATTCGACTTCGACTCGAATTGAAAATATTTCGAATATTCGACCATTCGAAAATCAAAGTACTGTCTCTTTAAAAAACTTTGACACTTCGCCACCTTAAACCTGCTAAAACAATGGTGATGTCATTTTTTCAATACCAATGTTATACTTGCAATACATTATGAAAACTAGTGTTCAATTTTAGTTGGGATACAGTTGGCAAACAGTTCAAATAAAATCTACATCTTGAACTATCAATACACAAAAAACAAACACCACATTCTGTTTTCTAAACTTTGCCTGCTGGATTATACATACATCATGTCTTACTTGTGTTAGAGGTTGTTGCCAGGAAAGCAGCAGCTGTGATATTGTTTTTTAGACTGAAAGTGAGAGAGAAAGAATATAAACATATTGTTGCCACCTTCTACTTTAAACAGACATCTGAAACTGATGATGCCCCTCAAATGATTGTTGTGTGCCCAAATTAGAGGAAACTGCAGCAAGTCCATTGTGTAGAAGGAACCCAACTGGAGGACAATGTCTAACACTGACTACTGAGAACCTTAAAATCACCACTGATAAAGTCTATCTACATGCAAATTCCCTCCTTGACATGGCAAAAAAGTCTTTATTTAAGAAAGCAATTAGATAACTTGTTATGGAATACAGGCAGGTTAATTGAATCCTGATAAAATTGAACCTAGCGTGTGTGTGGATGTGACAGGGACCTTAGTAATCTCCGCTGGGACAGGGGCTGATGTGAATGATGAGTAATATCTGTATACGCATATCACTGCTATGGAAATTAAAGATCATAAATATAGAACATCACAGGGGTCTCAAGCATGGTTGCCTCCATATCCAGGTATACATCTGCCTTTATAGCTGTTGCTTTACAAAGTGTTAGACATGTGGGTGTTGAACAGCTAAAATGGAAACAGAAACCTAAGGCTATTTCAGATAAGGAACATTCCGTTTATAGGCACATAGCAACTGTTAAGGTGGGTTTCATAGTTTCCTTCTGAGCACAGATCCCCCCCTAACAGAGGCATGATAATAGAGGGCTTTGGGTGACGACTATTCAACAATCTATTATAGTATCTTTATTTACCAGTTTTAACACACTGTTTTTCGCAGACAAGCCTAACAAAATCCAAGATGGGAAATTCCTGTGACAATTTTATGGCCTTTGATTACTATAGAGGTGCAGAACCTTTAGGCTGGTTTAAAAAGTTTAGTATACAAAATATGGCATTTCTAGCCATATTAACTTTTCGGGTTCAGTTCTCATTTAACTTATGGGGCACAAAGTAGAGGAAAAAGGGTCTTCAAGGAGAATTCAAACTGTAATAAAAAAAACCCTTCCCTCCTACCCTGGGTAGACCCCCCTCCCCCAGCCTACCTGCCGCCGCGGGCAAATGCCCCTAATTTTTTTACTCACCCCTCCGTTCAGATTCTGGCCTTGGAATTCACAGCAGCCATCTTCTTCTCCGGTAATCTTCGTGTCTTGGCGGCATTTTCAGCGCATGCGCAGTTGAAGTAAATTTCAGGTCCCGAAATTTACTCCAACTGCGCATGCGCCGAAACCTCAGAAAAAGACAGCAGAAAGAAGATGACAGCCGTGAACTCCGAGGCCAGAATCTAGACGGAGTGGTGAGTAAAAAATTAGGGGCAGATAGGCTGGGGGGAGGAGGGTCTACCCAGGGTAGGGGGAGGTTTTTTTTTATTTTTACGGGTTGAATTCTCCTTTAAGGACAATTCCAACCCATGTATAGGGAGAGCACTGGAGGTTCTTTTTATTAACTGAAGGGGAACCCACTGTTCCTGTAAAGCAGGGGTGCCCAAGAGGTAGATCTGGATCTACCAGTGGACCTTTAGCTGGTGATCAGTAGATCTTAAGACACTGTCCACAAACAGCTTGTCTAAATCATCCTTCTGTTTCAAACTTTTCATTCAGATATTTATTATGTTAAGGTTACATAAGAAATAGTTGTTTGTTAAATATATTAATATAAATTCTCTCATAAATCAATATAATATTTAAGTAATATTTTCCATGGAACAGAATGCTAGCAATGTTTTATGGATGTAGATCATAATGAGACAACGTCACTAAAAGTAGCATTACATTAGTAAAGTATGGGCACTCTTTCTGTAAAGGGAAAAATCTCCAAATCAGGTTTTAAAGAGGACTGAAAATAAAATTCAATTGAATATGTGAGCTAAATGTGAGCAGAGCATTTTCCTACTGTATATCTTTAATACAAAGCACGACTCACATAATCAAGGCTGGATGATAAAAGAAAAAAGCCACCCATTGCAATTAGTGAGCACTCTGTGACGGGGAGTGAGTGACCATGTGATTTAGTGACTCTAATGGATGCGCTTGTATGAACAGTAAGATATGTTTTGATGTTGTTATATCATGAAGCAAACAATAAATTTTAATGTGCGCTGCTCGCTATTTTCCCATGGATAGCTGGCAAGGTCGAACTACAAATGAGATGTTCAATCTCACCACAGATCTTCTGTCATGTTTAAAGATTAATAATTGTTTTCAGCTCTGCAGAAAAACCTTCAGGTTTTACCTCCAGGCTCCTGATGGTCCTGACCCTCATTACACATTCCATATCCCAAACAATCACAAGCTTTTTTCCCTCTCAAAGGCTGCCGTTCTAATGAGAGTTTGTTCAGCTAAAATTCATTACACATCTCTCATTATCGTTATGCTGAAGTGCTCCATTTTACATTTTAATTAAAATGCACATTTTAAAACAGCCAACTTGAATGTATTCCAATCTTTTTCATCGAGTTCGCTTTCCACCACATGATTTTCTCAACAAAAGATTTTGCCGTTTCTTAGCTCCCACATGGCCTTGAATAATAAACATGGATTTTATGGGGTATTCCAAGAAGCACATTCTGGGAGTGACCTACGGCTGCCTGTTGTAGCACATAATGCTCTCACTATGAGCGGGTTTTCTTTGGAGATATCTTATATCATTGCACTTTTTCTTTTACGTGGCATCTGTAAAGGGAATTTATACATATTTATAGGCAGCATTTATCACCCGTTTACTTCCCCTTAAATAATGAATGTGTGTGAAAACCGGGCATATTGTTGTATCAACCTAGGAAATATTATCATTTACATATATTGTATATTAAAGATAAATAAAAAGCTTTGTTAAATGAAATTTTAAATGGGGACTTCTGGTTTGGCACTTGAAAGGATGGAGGTGCAGAGTAAGAGCTCCTGCTGTGTGGTGGTCTAAAATCGACTTATTTACGTATAAAGCCTTTGGTACTTAAAGGAGAACCAAACCCTTTTTATTAAAATCTCCTACCCCCATACCCTACATAGACCCCCCTGCTCCCCCCCCCAGCCTAGGTGTTACCCTGGGTAAATGCCCCTAACTCTGCCAGTCCCAAACAACTGTGCATGCGCCGAATGCAACAGAAATTGCAGAGTCGCCGGAAGAAAACCTGAACACTATTCTAAGATCCGGAAAATGGCGAGTGGGAGGTCCACTGTGCGTCTCTGCATTTAAGGATCGGAAACTTTTAAACGTTTTTTTTTTTAACACTAAGGGGCAGATTTACTAAGGGTTGAAGTGAATTAGAGGGAATTTTCAAAAAAAAAAAAAGTAAAAAAATTTGAAGTAATTTTTTGGATACTTCGACCATCGAATAGGATACTACGACTTCGAATTTACTTCGACTTCGATTCCAAGTAAAAATCGTTAACCATTCGATAATTGAAGTACTGTCTCTTTAAAAAAAACTTCGACTTCAATACTTCGCCAAATTAAACCTGCCGAAGTGCTATGTTAGCCTATGGGGACCTTGTACAACATTTTTCAAAGTCTTTACACATCGAATAAAAATCCTTCGTTCGATTGCTAAAATCGTTCGAAACGTTTGCCGGATTGCCAAATTTGTTGAAAAAACTTTGAATTCGATATTCGAAGTTTTTTTAATTCAATGGTCGAATTTCGAAGTTTTTTGTACTATCAGCCGATACACACATATATATATATATATATATATATATATATATATATATATATATATATATATATATATATATATATACATACATATATACACACTATATATATATATACTATATATATATATATATATATACACTATATATATATATATATATAAAAAAAATGTGTAATTTTGCATTTCTATTTCAAAACTTCAATAAAATGTTGAAAAATGAAAGTTTAAGGGGGTTATTTATTAGTCCGAGTCCGAATGCAAAAAACCTGAAAAATTTGTTTGTTTTTTTTACTATAAAATCTGAACTTTTGGTGAAAAAAAACCTTGAATTTTTAGGAATTTATTATACCCCTAGGATGGAAAAAGTCAGAATATGAAAATCCGGCATCTCAGACCTGCCGAGGTTGCATATAAGTCAGTGGGAGAAGTCCCGAAGATATCTTGATCTGCACTGGGTTTCGTGCAATAATCCGAAGATTTCATGGTTTTCGATAAAAATCCGAAAAGGTTGTTTTCGTACGGTCGTTTTTCCCCTGGACCTTCCCATTAAACTACTCGGTAGGGGTTACACAAAGAGAATATAGGCCTGAAGTGTGAAGTCACTGAGGATTCAGGATCTAATATCCACACCACCACCTCTGAAATTCTAATTATGGCTGCTGGGGTGAGGAATGAATTTAATGGATAGCCCCCTTTTACCAATGTACCCACATAAGGATAACATACAGTCATGCTTGAATGTTTGTGAACTGTTTCAATTTTATATATTTTTATTTGTGACCTAAAACATTGTCTAATTTTCAAACAAGTCCTAAAAGTAGATGAAGAAAACCTAGTTAAACAAATGAAATAAAAAAATATTATATTTTGTCATGTACTGTATTTATTTAAAAAAAATTATTCAATAACATAACTATGTGGGGCAAAAGTAAGTGAATCTTTAGGATCATGATATTATTTAAAGGTGTAATGAAAGTCTGGTGTTTTCGGTCAACCGGATGACAATCAGTTGTGACTAAGAGACCATCTTTTATTTAAAACTGATCCAGCAAAGCCTTATCATAAATACAATACATTTGTGGATGTGTATCATGGCTCAAAAAAAGAGGTGCCTGAGGCCCTCAGGAAAAGAGTTGTTGAAATCCTGACCTTAATCCAAATGAAATGTTGTGGAAAGACCTAAAGTGAGTGTTTCATGTGAGGAAACCCACCAACATCTAAAAGCTGAAGTTTTCTGTATGGAGGAATGGGCTAAAACCCAAATTGATGTGCAGGACTGATTTTATCACAAACATTTAGTTGCAGTTACACACCACATACTGAGAGCACAATTCACTTACTTTTGCCACACACAGATATGTTATTGTTTTTCAATTAATATCTGAAACACCTAGCTATAACTTTACTTAATATAAATAACACTAATTTAAAATACTTTTTGTGTGTTATAAAAACTGTGCATAGTGTATCCTCTTAGAACCACTGATATTATGGAAACCTTAATTATAAGTAGGGGTTATCCTTCATTTGACTCACTAACCTAGTTAGGTAACTATTCTATTGGCGTAATGTTCAACTGAAGGTTGCCATCAATGCATTACAGATCCAGAGGAGGAAATAGTTGCTTTTGCTCTTAGCAAGAGTTGGTATACATGGGTAAATATAGATGCAGTGCAATGGGGGGGGGGGGGGGTGTAGAATCAGATTTAAGTTGATTGTTATTTTCCTTGGGTACTCTTACACCATTATAATATATATATAAGTTATATCATTTATTATTACCCAGCTTAGATTTTAAGATGGGATACCCCAGCATGACACTGAAATTATCCACCCAATGGTTGTGGAGAGAAAAACGACCCATTGTAAAGGAAACTTCTAGAGCAAGCCTTTGCAAAGCTTTCCACCAGTGAAGCCATGCTCCGGAGGGGGAGCACTCTAAAGTTGGATAGAAACCCACCATCTCCAGCTATTCTCCTACCTGAAAACTGGCAAGGAGTGGGGGATGCAAACAGGCAGGTGGGGGCTGTGTGTGCCGACCCCTGCAAAGATTATTTTACAGGGGACCAATACCATGTACTTCTACAACTGCTCCCTTTAAAACAGAATTTTGCTGTAAACTAACACCTATTCCTTTTTCACTCAATAATTATCACTAATTCATTACCATCCAATTTAAGTAATTTATTCCTTTCACAACATTTAAAACTTTGTTTGTTCTTGCATTTCATTTTCAACTTTTCTACCCCATATGGTCTTCTTTATAATCTCTGACTTTACTCTCCCTCCTTTTCCTTAAATTTACACACTGTCAGGACATATACAGGTTAGGCAATATGGCAGCCCCCCATGCATAATAGCAATGAATGCAGAATAATGTCCTACCAACTCTCTCTTTATGTGACAGAGTTTCTTTTGTGCACTTTATCATACCTATAGGTACGGGGTCTATAATACAGAAATTTTGGCAATGCCACTTCCCATAGTATCCTATTCAAATAAATCATGTTATTCATATTTTCTTTAATAAAAATAATCTTACTCTTAATATCTAGTATAGGTCAATCTAAAAACAACTGGACTTGCTGAGTAATCAATGAAGACGTTTCACTACTCACCCGAGCAGCTTCTTCAGTTCAACTGACTGGTGTGGGAAGTTTTCGGCATATAAACTCTTCCACTAATCCAATCACAATGGCACATTGTAACTCTTCAAAGAGGTGACATCTAAAGAAATTCACAGAGGTGTTGATTCTGTGTAGTTGTGATAGGATTATCCAATGTGTCATGCAACTCCTAGATACAGGTGTTACTTGTGAGAGTTGCATGAATGGATGTGTGAAGTGTTCTGAATCCCGGCGGATTCAGAACACTTCACACATCCATTCATGCAACTCTCACAAGTAACACCTGTATCTAGGAGTTGCATGACACATTGGATAATAATTTCTTCAGATGTCACCTCTTTGATGAGTTACAATGTGCCATTGTAAATGGGTTAGTGGAAGAGTTTATATGCCGAAAACTTCCCACACCAGTCAGTTCAACTGAAGAAGCTGCTCGGATGAGTAGTGAAACGTCTTCATTGATTACTCAGCAAGTCCAGTTGTTTTAAAATTTACCTATACTAGATATACCATGACCTGGATGAATGAAAATCTTCATAGTCTTCCTCTTAATGTACTTGTTGTTACATTACTTAAGTAAAGAATCCATAATCATGCCCAAAATAACTATTTTTTTAATGTATAAAGATTTTTTTAGTAGGCTTTTAATAGCCTTTAAGACATGGTGCTTTACATTGTGAAAATCTTATCCAAAGTACTAAAAAAAAACCAAGGTCCTAAGAATTCCAGATAATAGATCTCATACCTGTATTTGGATCAATTTGTTCATTCAAATTCACATAATGTACAATATGTTAGGAGCAAGCCTCATAATGTTGTTTATTATGGCACATTACTGAACTCATTTAAACAGATGTCACATCATCATGGACTTCTGCTGCTGAACTCATTCATAAAAATGTTTATGGGAACAAAAACTGGGCTGTAAGTTCAACACAGCTGCAGGAGAAACAAACAGCCTATTAGTACATTTGGAATAAAATCTGCATGTGAAAACAAAAACACACACAAAAGTTTGTGTAAATGGAGACTTTTTTAGCACACAGGATGCCCACAAGTTGTATAAGGCTTTGAGCGGAGAATGTTTACCTCACTTCTTTTGGAGGAAAGTTCTAGATTAGGTAGCAAGGAAACCAATCTAACACTTACTCGACATTTACACTGCATTGACACCTACTGTATACATTTTAGCTTTAGATGCTGAAACCAATAGATCAATTGTTGAAGCTATGGAAGTGGTTTGCGTTGGCTTTTTGTCTTCAGATCTGCTGAGCTCTATGTAGTTTCTATACCTGAAGACATATTTATAAATGAATGACACCTCTCTGTGGATTTATAAATATGCAATGGCATCTGTAGTACCCTGGTTTCTGAATAAGTGAAAACACTTTTTCTATAAAGGTTATTAATACAAGCAACTGAAGAATCGTTACATTTCTTCATTTTTTTTCTTTCTAAAATTGACTCTGTCTTTGGTTTCTTGCAGTTTCTCAGAAAACCTGTCTTTTGTCTCTTCCATTTTGCCACTTATTTTGTCCCTGGTTTCTTCCATTTTCTCTGTGAAGAGTTCCTTTGTCTCCTCCATTCTATCTTGGAAATAATCCTTCACCAGCGGAGGAGTGGACAAGTAACCATACTTGCGGAGATATTTAACACTTAAGGATGTTCCACCGAGGGTTACAGTATATCGGGCCGGAGTGGCAATCTGGACAAGAGAAGGGAACATTGTCTTTATCAGATTACAGTACAGAGGAAGAGGATTGTTATCAGAAAGAGGAGTACAATAAATTAGAAATGCAGCCTGTTTGTCCATTGTGCTGACACTCTGTTGAAAGAGTGCAGTAGTGGGTTGGGTGGAACTGCAATGTGGAAAAGAAAGTGGGTACAGGTCAGGCTTAGAGTTAGCAGGTACAGGATATGTGCAGGTCTAAAAACACAGATCTGTGCAAGTCTCTACCATATAACATATCTAGGCATTCTAACTGAAACCATATTTCCTATAAGATGCAAATATAAATAAGAATATTTTTTTTAAAAAAATGATAAGACAATACAAATATATTTGGTCAAATAACGCAAATGTAGCTTAAACGTAATACAGAAAAATCACATAACGTGTATGTTTTTGGTGATATTATATACTTTAAAAAGCAATGTGCCGGAGTCAAGTTACATATACTACATCACTGAGCACCAATTATACCTGATGACATCTCTAAACATTATATATAAGGAAATATATTGGAGTTGAAAGCTACCGAAGCAGTTTATTGCCAATAGATTACCCAAAATAGGGCAAGCTAAAAAAATATATTTATTCTGCAGAATGCTTTACCATACCTGAGTAAACAGCTCTAGAAGCTCTCTCTGTTTGTTTAGAATAGCAGCTGCCATAGTAGCTTGGTATGACATCACTTCGTACCTGAGTCTCTGCCTGCTCACTCATAGCTCTGGGCTCAGATTACAGCAGGGATGGGAGGAGGGAGGGGGGGAGGAGCAAACTGAGCATGCTCAAACCCTAGCCCTGGATGTTTAAGCTGAAAACAGGAAGTCTGATACAGAAGCCCATGTGTACACAATAGAAGGAATGAAATGCTGTGTTTGACAGAGAACTCAGAGCAGCAGTACTTTGAGGGTTTACTTGTGAATTTATATAGACCTTTCTAAAAAAGCTTACCGTATATACTCGTGTATAAGCCGACCCGTGTATAAGCCGAGGTACCTAATTTACCTAAGAAAACTGGAAAAATGTATTGACTCGTGTATAAGCCTAGGGGCCCCATGTCAGATTTCAAAATGTGAATATCGAGACATAAAAGTCAGCTCATTTTTACATTTAAAAGAAATGATTTAACAGATAAAATCATATTGAGAAGTTTGTAGACAATTTTGAGAAAAAGGAGTAACAAAAACTATGGAACAGAAAACTATGGAATCAGAGGCTGCACACTACCTCCCCACCACCCGCACGGGGCCCCCAGCCACAAATTCCCCTCTGTCCCCCCTTCTCCCCCAGTGCTTACCTTCTTCATGGGTATTACAGCTGCTATTGAGTGGGGGAGGTCAGGAAGGAGTGAAGGCAAGAAGCAGCTCTGCCAGCCGCAGGAGTGGATCTGGGCTGACGAGGCCCTGGGGGCCCACCTAATGTTCCCTCTTATTCCTTCTGCTATACGCTCCTTTCGCGGCCCCAGCAGGACTGTCTGTGACTGACTGTCACGATCGCCGCCCGGAGCAGGTCCAGGAGCTCCGGGCGGCGCGTCTTTCCCTGCCGGCGTTCGCTCCCAAAATGGCGGCGCCCATGGCCGCGGAAAGAGCGTATTACGGTATGACCCGCGTATAAGCCGAGGTTGAGTTTTTCAGCACATTTTGGGTACTGAAAAACTCGGCTTATACGCGAGTATATACGGTACTTAGTTTTTAGCCTTTCTTTCTACTTCAAGAACTATGTATTTGTCTGGAAAACCAGAGATATATTACTTGTACAGTATCCATGTGTGCAGTGTGGCTTTCTGGTTGTGACCCTATATTCCTGTATTAAAGGTCTCAGAGACTTTCCCCAGAGAGGTCATACATAGTGGCACACAAGATGTCATTACCCACATAGGGCAGATTTAGGTACTAAAATGCAAAGGCAGAGGTTCCCTGTCTACCAGAGAAAATGACTAGTTAGCCTTTTGTGGCGTGTACTACGACAAAATATAAGCTAAAAACATGTTCTATGATTTTTATTTTAGCTTTATGAAAGAAGGCATTACTATTCCAGCCTTCACTGAACCAAATAGTGTCAGAAGTTCCCAGAACTTGTATGAATTATGCAGCCCAGACGAACACTGCTCACAAGATGTTTTCTGTGTACTACATAAGAAGGGAAAAACAAAAACCCACTGCAGACTTCTTTTATGTGCTAATATACCAATGCTGGGCAGACATAAAGTAAGAATGGTTAGTCAGGGGGTGAATGATGGATATATTGAAGTGAATACCGCAGTGGGTTCTATAGGTTATTTGCCAATCAGCAATACTTTCACATTGAAACATGAAAGAATAAAAAAGCCTTTTCAGTGCAGCATGATCCGCTTGGCAGTAACATTCTACGTTTTCTAGCAAGAAAAGGGCTGACATTTCCCCTCATTATTTGGACTGGAGCGCTGCTTGACGTGCACATGTTTCTGGGCCCTTCAACACCAAGGCCTAATTACCAGTTTGCACAGGTATCATAGCAAGCTAGAAGGGGCAAATAAGCCTTTTCTTGAAGAGATCTCAAAGCAAGACACAAATGAAAATCGGGTAGCGCTTTCAGCCCACTCACAGAGCAAAAATGTGAGGTCAACATGGATGAGAAACTGCTGAATATTTACCAGGGAAAGAATTACTGAGGATTAAGCTGAAGAAAAGTGAAACATGAGAGAAAAGTTACACATCAACATGCAGTAGTGACTTTGGCTCAAGGACAAACAGTCTAATCACCATCTCCAAGCTCCATGCTGTTAGAACTTTATCTCCATCTCAGCAGCAAGTCAGTCCCGTAATGGCCACGTGGGCAGGTGGAATAGAAAATCCAGGCTATTATGAGCTATTTGACTCACAGCATTTAAATATTCTGTCACTTATATTCTGCTTATATGAAACGGATACCTGCTTGTCATTTTTAGTCAAGCATTCATTTCACAATTTTCACTTTTTCCCCCCCACTGCTGCTTTCCGGACAAACACGCAAGAAAGGCATTTACTAAAATTAAATCCTCTATGCTAAGCAGCTTTGTATGAGCTGAAAAGCCAGATTATCAGTCTAGACAATGAAATAATGAAAATGCACATATCAGTGGTTAACTCATCCAATTAGAATGCTTGCTGCTTTCCAGCTTGCTCCTAAACTGTAATCACAATATGAATTCTCTAGGGATATGCGTATGTATATGTATATATATATAAATATATATATGTGTGTGTATATCTTTCCAGCTAAAGTCAGGTGATCCCAATGGTGGCCAATAAAAGGGCAACCAAGTTTGTGAGTTTTATTTTGAAAGCAGCTGTGGGTAAAGTTCTGGGTAAAACTTAATCTGTTTATAAAATGTATAATGAAGCAATGGAATTCTTAATAAATCAGATGAAAATTGAGCTTAGGACTGGCCAGATATGGGATGACTTTGACGTAGTTGGCCATCTTAAATATATTGCAATATATGGACAAACAATCCCTGTTTTGTTTAAAGGGTAAGGCATTTTTTAGTAGCAGTATGCACAAAATGTCTCTGTCTTAAATATATTGATAATGGATTGAGTGCGGAGGACTCTTGTTTTTGTCTGTGAATTTTGTGGTCACAGCCTCAATGCACCCCCAGCCTAATGGTTTTTAAAAATTAGTGGTGAGCACAACTTTCCCTTGTTTGTTATAGTTTATACAGGAGCAGTGACCAGCTCCATGTTGTAGCTCACACCCTTCCCAGCTATAGTCAGGTGATCCCACTGGTGTCTAATAAAGGGCAGCCAAGTTATGGAGTTTTACTTTGAAAGCAGCTAGTAAGTTGCAGGTAAAACTTAGTCCCTGTGTAAGATGTATAATGAAGCAATAGTATATTAGGGATGCACCGAATCCAGGATTTGGTTCGGGATTCGGCCAGGACTGACTTTGCAGTATGCCACTGGCTGGACTAAGGCGATTGTGTTATAAGCATCAGCAATATATTCACATCATATATTTAACAGAATATTTATAAGGCTTGAAATACTACACACATTCAATGCTAGACTGCGGATTTCAGCTAATAATGAAACTTGCAAAACAGAAATACATACATTTCCCAGCTTTATAAATAATAAAGCACACTTTTTCAATAATATATCATAAATATTGCTGCAATTTTATGTTACAAAAGCTGGCAATAGTTGAAATTCAAAACTGTGCAGGTATGGAATATGGCTGCAAAGTGCAATATGTTCATTTTTTGTACTGAGCCCTAGTGTGACTGGTTTTTGATCAATAACTCCAGTGTATCATATGCAGCAATCTTTTTGGGACCAAAATCTTGGGTTCTCTTGACAAGTGGAATTTTTGTGTAGAAAATCTATTATGAACTTAATCTCCTGGAAATATAATCAATGATAAATGCTGTATTCTTCAGTATCCCCATCTCAGTAAAGTGTCTCTCTTCATGCAAGAGTCAGATTTTCATTGAGTTAGGTCAAATCTATCAATGTATGCTCCTTTTGCCAAGACAATGTATTAGAGCTGTCTTTCAAAATAACTGGCTCCGACATAAAGCTGCAGCTAGAGACGCATTGCTGAAAGGGAGGCAGTGAAGAATAACTAAATTATTTCAAAAGCAGTACAGAATATTTGATTATCTTTGGAAAGCTTATTATTTTCATAGATGAAGCATAGATGAGATTTTTATTATCGTGATAGTATGTCTTTTAGAAAAGCGTTTAAACATGTCTTGTTTAGAAACACTTGCCTCTTCCATCAGAAAAGGACATTTCCTGTGGTTGTGGAGACCATTCAACAACCAATAATAAGGCCAGTGCAAAATGGCTTATGTCCCAATAGCTATAAAATATAGTACCGGCTCTGTTTTACTCTCACTAACAGTGATGTTCCGTTAAACAAATGCATTGTGGTTCGTGACTGGCAGTCCTAGAGTGAAATAGCCTTTCATTTACATCTTCTAAAAGAGAAGAGGCTGCTTAATCAGATCAGTAGGTGTGGCTGACATCATTATGCTTATTGTGATACTTCTATGTTTTAGCTGAACCCTTCCGTATTGGGTCTTCTAGAATATAGTTATGCCCAACAGCTGGTACTTTGATCCGATGAGCAGCAGACTATAAAGGAATTACCAGAAAGCTTTTGTTTGCTGCCTGCTGATCTTATGCAGTGCCTAGAAATTATTTGTATGCACATGCATGGTAAAATTAGGTTTCTAAAAGTTTTTTTCAACTTAAAGATAAATAGACCTAAATCATTGGGGCAGACTGCTAGGCATCTGAACAACCATATTTACTTTTTATCGGGGCACCTGTTATTCTGTAAAAAAAAAAAAAAAAGCAGTGCTGTGTATGTACTTGGTTGAGAAACACCCCCCCCCCCAGTGATTTTATATTTGTTATTGAAAGTAAAATCTGTAATGTGGTTGCTTTTGAAACGTATAGTTTACCCTTAAAGGGATACTGTCATGGGAAAAAAACATTTTTTCAAAATGAATCAGTTAATAATGCTGCTACAGCAGAATTCTGCACTAAAATCCATTTCTCAAAAGAGCAAACAGATTTTTTTTATATTCAATTTTGAAATCTGACATGGCTAGATATTTTGTCAATTTCCCAGCTGCCCCAAGTCATGTGACTTGTGCTCTGATAAACTTCAATCACTCTTTACTGCTGTACTGCAAGTTGGAGTGATATCACCCCCATTCCTTCCCCCCCAGCAGCCAAACAACAGAACAATGGGAAGGTAACCAGATAGCAGCTCCCTAACACAAGATAACAGCTGTCTGGTAGATCTAAGAACAACACTCAATAGTAAAAACCCATGTCTCACTGAGACACATTCAGTTACATTGAGAAGGAAAAACAGCAGCCTACCAGAAAGCATTTCTCTCCTAAAGTGCAGGCACAAGTCACATGACATGGGGCAGCTGGGAAATTGACAAAATTGAATATAAAAAAAATCTGTTTGCTCTTTTGAGAAATGGATTTCAGTTCAGAATTCTACTGGAGTAGCACTATTAACTGATGCGTTTTGAAAAAAAAAACATGTTTTCCGATGACAGGATCCCTTTAAAGGGTAACTATCTCGAAAATGAAAATGTAAAATTAGCTTCAGCATACTGACATCAGAAACTTTGTAAATACAATCAATTACAAATTCTGTACCTTTTCTGAAATAATAAAGTTGTATTTAAAGTAATGTTCACTATTCCTCTCTCAGCAACCACATTCTGTCTTCATGCAGGAGTTGGGTGTCAGATGAATGATCCAATACATCTTATAGGTGGCTTATTTTGCCTAGATAGATCTCATTCTATTAAAATCACCAGCCATCATGTCTCTCTACATGCAAAATTTGTGCAAAATGCAGTTATTTTGTTAGATGTTGTTTGTACTAGAATCAGTTATTTGAGTGAGCTCTAATACATCTGCTAGGAAAGAGAGCCCCCTTATGAGATATATATTGGATCATTCATCTGACACCCAACTGCTGCATGAAGAGAGAATGAAGAGAATCAGATGCTGAGAGAGGTATAGTGAAGATAAACTTGATTATTTCAGAAACGGTACAGAATGCAGAATATTTAATTGATTGTATTTAGAAAGTTTCTTACTTCAGTATGAGGAAGCATATATTAAAAATGTTTGTGATAGTTCCCCTTTAAAATAGCACAGAAACCAGAATGGCCTCTCTGCATAATGCCTCAGGGGCAAAAAAGAACTGAGCTACTAACTTAAAGGGAACCTATGAGCTAAAATTGTTTCCTCCCACCAGAGATTTAGGCTAACACAGCCCACACTCCAGATGGATGAAACAATAGCCCCCTATCTGGCCCCCATGCCAGGAGGGAGCTCCTGATGCGAATGACCACTTTGCTCTTCAAGTCCATGCGTGCATCCCAACATGGCCCACAGAAGCATTTTCTTAGACAATATTATTCATGGGGTCTGTTAGCTTTCACCTCTGGTGGGGGTGGGGGGGGGGGCAATTTTTAGGTCAAAGGTGCCCTTTTACGGTCTTTGAAACAATCATAAAACGTGACATTTGACAGATTCACAATTAATATGAATTTACCGGCATCTCTTAAGTAGAACGGAAGAGAATATATATTTATAATAGATATAAATTCTCCTTATCCATTTTTTTTCATTACCTTATACAGTGCATAAGCTGTAAGTGCATTCCCACCCTGAGAATTCTTCAGAATGTTAACTATTCCATCTGGCAAGCCGACAAATTCCAGGAAAGGAACCACATTAACTCCCCTGTTAAAAAGAAAATTGCATTCATAAGTTTGAGTGGAATAGTATTTTACAATATGTATAAACAGGTATGGGATATGTTATCTGGAAACCAGAAAGGTCTATGGGCCGTCTCCCATAGACTCCATTATAATCAAATCATTAAAATTTTTAAAAATAATTTCCCTTTTCTCTGTACTAAAACAGTACATTGTACTTGATCCAAACTAAGACATAATTAATCCTTATTGGAAACAAAACCAGTTTACTGGGTTTATTTAATGTTTACATGATTTTCTGGTAGACTTAAGGTATGAAGATCCAATTTACAGAAAGATCCATTATCCTGAAAACCCCAAGTCTCGAGCATTCTGGATAACCGGTCCCATACCTGTACAGAACTTTTGATTTCTACTGCCTGCTTTTAACACTGGCCAGTACTATTTTACCTGGTATTAACATGGTATAGTAAGACGGACTGAATAACATTACAGATTCTGGTGTTGAGGTAACTATGGTTAGGCCAATGCATCTCTACTTGAGATGTAGATACACACAAGTCCTATACCTGAAACAGAAATGCAGTTTACACTATAGGCTTCATTTCTTGTTAAAGTGCACCCTCTTCTGGCTGTTAAAGGAACAGTAACACCAAACAATGAAACTGTTTTAAAGGAATGATAATAGAATTTACTGTAGCTCTGCACTGGTACAACGGGTGGTTTTGCTTCAGAAACACTGTTATAGTTTATATAAACAAGCTGCTGTGTGGCCATTGGGGGCAGCCATTCAAGCACAGGATACACATTAGATAAAAGATACGTTCTGAAGAATCCCATTGTATACTACAGAGTTTACCTGTTATCTGCTGTGTATCATGTGCCTTTACTCCTATTTCTGCTTGAAATGGCTGCCCCCATACAAACAGCAGCTTTTGTATATAAACTATAGTACTGTTTTTGAAGTATACACACTAGTTTTACCAGTGCAGCGTAACAGTGCATTATATTTTCATTACTTTAAGACATTTTCATTTTTTGGTGTTACTGTTCCTTTAAGAGAGATGTCTAGTATTTCAGTGAGTTCATAGCTACAGGGTAATTTCTGGCCTAATAGATATTTGGTGTCTCTCAGGCCACCAGACAGCTCAAAACACCATTGACACCATTTTAGAGAGATACAGAAAGAGCCCAGACTATAGATAAGAGTTAACCTATTTGCAACATGTTCCATAGTTGATAAAGCTCTTTTCATTCATGAGTCATAAGAGGGCTGCACTTCATTGTTCAAACACAACAGACCACTTTATTCTGTGTTTGTATGAAGATTACACACATATGGATCCAGTTTCTATCTAATGCAACTAAACAGGAATTTGAGATTAAAGGAAGAATACATTGTAACAGTATCTTTGTAATATATCTGAGATAATGTGGGTGTGGTTTGCAATACGTAGGGAGAACCATTAGGGAATGGAAAACCTTCTTAAAACTTAAGAAATATAAAAAAAGGGCTAAAACCCCACTCATTGTCAAATCATTGCAGGGAATGTCATAATGGAAGTTCAGAGGTGTTAAGAATAATGGGTATAAAATAGTAGAAGAGGAGAGATGAGAGAGGGTGTGATAGGGTTAATAAGTTGAGAAGACGGGAAACCCATTGGATCTATAAGTTAAATACAGTGGTACAAATGGATTTTAATGTGGATATAGATCTAGCAGCATTTATGGTCTAAAATAATTGATTATAGTTATCAATTTTGATATGTGTTTTTAAGATGGTTTTATGGATTGTAATACGGGTATTAAGGAAATGTATGGATGTATTTGATGAATTTTTATTGTAACTTATTATGGGGGTGGGAAGTTGCATATAAGTTAAAAAATTCCAAGATGGGAAGGGTTAACGATGATGAGAATAAGAAGGAAGTGATGAATGAGACAAGAAGTCCTTGAGAAAGTGGATCGAAGTCCGCGAAAAGCGTTGGACAAAAGCGAGGAGTCCAACAAGAACAAGTGTGGATTTGAGAGAGCTCGAAATCCGGACCACAGGGAGACCGACTGCTGGCACGGGAGTGGGACGGCTCTGGGCACTAAACACACACGGAGCGGGGCAGAGAGTGAGACACACGGACAGATAAGGAATATGCGGGAGATGTTGAACTAAAACTAAATACTGAACTTGGAAAAGATTCCCTGTCTTTTGCGCTTTTATTTTTTACTACAGATTTCTATATATTAGGAGCGGGAGTACTCCATTACCAAAAGCTGCAGCTGAGCGGGGAAGTGATTTTTTTAAAACAAGCGGTGATCCCTATTAACCTCAACTTCAAGAGCGCCGCAGTTGTTAAATTGGTGTTTTCAGGAAAAAACCTGATGTACAAACTTAGGGGCCCCTAACACAAAGGAGTTTTTAGGGATATCATACCTGTGCACCCAGAGAAAAGAGAGAACACATGAAGGCATGCAAGTGGTATTTTTAGCATTACCCAAATCAACATGTAAAATATAGGAAATAAAACTATGGATGTCCAAGAAGACGCAATGTACATGTAAGGCATATTTAATACTATATGTATTTGCTTTAAAGAGGACCTGTCACCCTAACAAAAAAATTCAAAATCCTATTTTATGATGTTAGTCAAGCATCAAGTAATCACCTGCCCCACTTCTATGCATATAGGAGGAGCAGGCACTGGATGACTGAGATTTTAAGCAATTTTATTACTGATGGATGTTATGGTTTCATGCTTAATTTGAAGGGGTTATTATAAAGCTTTTGATGTCTGGTTGATAGGTCCCCTTTAATCACTGCTAGCTGTAATACACATACTCACCAATACAGTATGTCCCTACAGTAAATGGTGTACAGAAGCACCACAAATGTAGCTAACCCAAAAACCGAGAGTCATTAACACTAAATGCAATCTGCTTCAATGGCAACCAAGTAGTCACTGTTATCTGCAATACTATACTATATATCATCAGGGGTCTTGCAGTCAGGGACGCTGTGGCAAAGAACCATCCATAGATAGAGAAGTATGATTTGTGTGACACTAAAGAGGAATAATTGAGGAGTGGCCATGCATGCCATTATTGGAAGCCATTTTACTTGTTGGCAGGGCACAGGTCACAATGGACTAATAACTGGGGCTCCCTAAGCGGTGGATCCTGCTAACTTTTTCATTAAATAAAGTACAAGCTCTGTTAACAAAATCATAGAGAGCTTCAATCACTTGCTGTATTTGAACAGCTTGAAAAGCAATCCAGCAGACTCAGTCCAACTGAATACTGTCCAATACTATTTCTGTGATGCTGCTAATAAAGCATGTAGCAATTAGGTCAAGTGAAAAAACTTTTCATTACACCTTCACATAAATGCCGCATGGTTTAATTTCCCCTTTTAAAAAAATGGTATCTGCCGTGTGCACAATGAACAGGAGAGTGTGGCAGAATTCATTTACTGATGATGAACAGTGTTGAAGCTATTTGCTAAAGGAATCTTGCACCTCCCACCATATCCTCAGTACAAAGTTGCAGAACACAACACATTCTGCTGTCTGTGTCCCAGCCATGTTATTTTAATAGCCTGGAACACATAATGCAATAGGGGGTACGCTAAGTATAGATTGACATTTGGGATCAGTAGCTGCTAGAAAGGGCAATAATGCCAGCTGGTAGGGGGGTAACTAAAACAAACACTGGCTCTATAATATGCACTGATGTCACTAGTCTAGCCTTCTTCAGCAGCTCTGGCCTCGCTATGTGTAATATCAGCAACGGACACGTGTATTACACATAGATGACATTGTTTGCAGACACTGAAACAGATGTGGAAACAATACTATGCCACTGCAAGCTGTTTGTGATGGTGAGGATTTATGGATGCCAGCTTTCAAAGCCTGTGGGTTTTAAAATATGAGCCACAGTGTAGAAGTTTATAGGCAGGTTAAGCCTCATATTACTATAGGGAAAAAAAAACGTCTGCTGTTTTGTGTTGAACAAATGAAGAGTAAGACCTTTAAGCACTAACACAAAGGTGGCATGGTATGAATGGTGTGCCTATGCCAGAAGAGAAGAAGGGCCTATGTTGCTATTCGGTGCTAATATAACATTCTTGCTGTATTTACAACTGTTGATGTTTAAAGGAATTGTTCAGTGTAAAAATAAAAACTAGGTAAATAGATAGGCTGTGCAAAATTAAAAAAAAAAATCTAATCTAGTTAGTTAGTTAGCCAAAAGTGTCAATGTCAAAGTCTGGATATGTAACATAATAGCCAGAACACTACTTCTTGCTTTACAGCTCTCTTGGTTTCCACTGATTTGTTACCAGCCAGTAACCAATCAGTGACTTGAGGGGGGACACATGGGTCATAACTGTTGCTTTTAAATCTGAGCTGCATGCTAAGGACCAAACTCACTGAACAGTTATGTCCCATGTGGCCCCCCCTTCAAGTCGCTGACTAACTCAGAGCTAGAGAGCTGAAAAGCAGGAAGCAGTATTCTGTTCTGTTATGTTAGACATCCAGTCACTCCATCCTTTATAAATTACATATTGAAACTTTTTTTTATTTTTCACATACTTTCTATTTACCTTGTTTTTATTTTTTCACTGAACTATTCCATTCAAGTGCACAGAGCAATCAAATATGACCGAAACGTTGAGCAAAATAAACCTTTGGAAATTGATACAGCAAGTCGTGTGAGTGCTGTTCTTCTGCATTGCTTAAATACACATACACACAAATAGATACACTATATATATAGTGAATAAAGTACCCCCTTTTGTAAAATATAAGGATATTATAAGTTACCGAGGAGTTTCATGACCATATACAGGTCATGGAACTCCGAGGTAACTTCTAATATCCTCATATTTTGCAACTGGGGGTACTTTATTTATTATAATACACAAGTTTCAGTGAGTCATGTGACAGAAATTACATCAGAACTCACCGTTTATAAGGATATAATTTACAAGATATTCATGGCTTTTGTGTATTATATATATATATATATATATTCGGCAAGGAAGATCCGCACTGTCTTGCTTGTCTTTCTTACTATATATTTTATGAGGATAATTCACTCATGCCACTCCTACAAATTATCCTTTTTAAAAATGCTCTGTCATTCACATATGTAACATATTGCTTTTCACTGATTACTACCGACTAAATTATACAACAATTTTCAGGCAAAAATAAAACTTTTAAAAGAAAAAAGTATAGGTATAGGATTGGTTATCTAGAAAGCGCTGAATGACAGGAAAGCCACCTCCCATAGACTCCATTATAAACAAATAATTCAAACTTTTAAAAGGTATTTCATTCATCTTTGTAATAAAACTGTACCTTGTACTTGATCCCAACTAAGATATAATTAATATTTATTGGAGATAAAATATATAATTTGGTTTATTTAATGTTTAAATGATTTCTTAGTTGCTGTGAAGTATGGTGATCCCCATTCTGGAAAGATCCCTCATCTGCAAAACTCCAGGTCCCAAGCATCCTGGATAACAGATCCCATAGCTTTTAAATAAAATTCCCATAGCTTTTAGCACATATGAGAGTAAAAGCGAATAAAAAAAAAAAAAAAAAAAAAAAAAAAAAAAAAAAAAAAAACCTCCTTCCAAACCACACCAAACCTGTTCACTATACAGGAGAATAAAAGTAGACTAGCACAGTGAGGTTGGCAGCCAACATTTTGATGTCCTTTCCCCAGTGATCACCACCCAGAAGAATGCACAGCTGACGCTCGAGCTGGATAGGCTTAAAATGATCATGCTCCTGAGGAAAGAGATCTAGGAACAAGGTATCAAGTGGAGCAAAATGGCCCCTTTAAAGGGGACAATTCCTCTAAAAATGAATTTAGTATATAAATTATATAAAGCATTCTAAGACAATTTGCTATTAGTGTTAACAAGGTCTCAGACTTGACAGAATGAAAGATGCATAAGAGAGTTTCAAATATATTCAAAAACTAAAAAAAAAATGCCTTACAGTATAGGTTCTAATGGGGCAGAACAATAACAATATCTATACATCATTATCAATTGCAAAAAGGAAACAAAACTGGATGAAAATAATAATAGAACTAATAAAGACCAAATGAGTGTCTGTCTACAAAAGATATATTAAAAACATACAGAGAATTCCCACTTTAAACAATACACAACTAGTGGGAGAACAGCATCTGAAATACACAATTGTATGCAATTTTGCAGTACAGGTATGGTATTCTTTATCTGCAAACCTGTTATCCGGAAAGATCCGAATTACAGGAAGTCCGTTTCCCATACACTCCATATTATTCAAATGTTTAAAAATGATTTCCTTTTTCTCTGTAATAATAAAACAGTACCTAAGATATTGATCCAAAGTAAGATATAAGGCATCTTGGAAGCAAATCCAACCTATTAATTTTATTTAATATTTACATCATCTTCTAGTAGACTGAAATCCAAAATTACAGAAAGATCCTTTATTCAGAAAACACTTGGTCCCGAGAATTCTGGATTTTGGATAATAAAGGTCCCTTACCTGTATCATCAAAAGTGAATTGAATACAATATTTCACCCTATTTGCATTTGGTGCACTTTTGTCCTGTGAATATATGCTGCCCTCTAGTGGATATATGTGGAAAAGTTGTTGTACAGTTCTGCATAAAATGCTGTTGTACAGTTCTGCACTACATTCACTTGTTCAAATATACTAAAACTATTTAATCATAACAAGCCTATGGATCCATTATACATTGTTACCTATGCCCAGGAGCAAAATAACAGCCTCCCTGACAAATATCTGTTTGCATCTTGGCCCAATATTCACCAGGAAGGCTAGAAAATCCCATCTACAGCTATTGGCCTGGGCCGAAATATTGAATAAAGCCATTACGGGGCCAGCATTTGAGTAGCCAGATCTTAGCATGCACAACTAGCTTATAAATGGTGGTAGTGCAAGGTTTCTTAAAGTAACATCAAACATTTTTGAAAAAAAATTTGTTAGTATACTACGAAAAAAACCCAACACATATTAAACTTTAAAATCACAAAGTCTTTATTTAGAAATAACTTAGTGAAACTCCTCCCTGGCGATCTCCTATAAGGAAGGCAGGGAGGAGAGATTGCGCACCACACAATGGATCACCCGATCGCCTTTTCTGAAGAGGAGTTTCTGTAAGTTATTTCCAAATAAAGACTTTTTCCAAAAAAAGTTTTTTTTTTACAGTAGTACCAAGGTGCACTGTATTATGTCAAAACAAAGTTTGACCCATTTGTATTTATTTGCATTGATATTCAAGAGCACAAAAAGAACTTACTTCATGGCTGCATAGTAAAAAGACCCAAACCAGATGCTAGAGGTCACCAGGTGAACTGGAATCAGAACTTTCCCGTGCTGTTTAAAAGTTTTTTTAAATCGCTTTATAAGGCCAATTGATTTGTCTTGCAATGGATCTGCTTCATTGAAGCTGGACGTGTCTGTAGAGGGGGAAGTTTCATCACTTTGATGCTGAATCCCTGCGGGTGAATCGTGAACTGGCGGTTTTGTAGAAGAGTCTTGTTGTTTGGACTGTGAATGAAGCCATTTCTTTTGTTGTGTCGGCAAAACAGAGATGTGACATCCGAAGCTCAGTGAAACAGGCCACTTTTGTAGTGGAGATTCCCAAAAGGTAAGAAGGGCTATATTGGATGTATTTGATCTCCGCAGCAATGTCCTGAGTAAGTGCATGCTGATAACAGCCTATGAATTAGAACAAAGAAAGAGAAAATTTGGTTCCCAATTTCAAGCAATTTTATGCCAGAGAAGAAGCATCTTCCTCTGGGCCTTTACATCCCTGGGATCATGTGCATCGCTGTCATCTGTCTGAGGAATATTTCGCTCTACTACATCCACTGATAATTTAAGTGCATCTGGGGTGTTGGAAGTATTACTTTATCTTTGGTTTACACTCTTCCTGAACTCACATCCTAAACTGTTTCCTTTAGAGATAGTTAGATAACTAACGGCAGCCTAGTTTGCCAACTGGCAAATAGAATTTAAACGAATCCTTAATCTGCAATAATCGCAATGACTCTGCAATGAGGGGTAATTACCAGCTTAGGGACATTAACTTGTCTGTGGGGGGAGCAGGGGGGTGGTACTATGGAGGGTAGGGATTTTTATTACCAAGGGTAATAAAACAAGGGTTTAGTTCTCCTTTAAAACCACAAATGCCTTGTAATATATTAAGAGATCCGAAAATAAAAGCACAAAGGAAAAAAATAAAAGTTTTCAGAAACTTTAAAAAAAACTAATAAAAAAAAACTGAAACCCTCTAAAAGTCTGAATGGCTAAAAAAGGTCCAACAGGATCAGTGCAGCTCCTCAAAAGCTTTTACTTAGCAAATTTTTGTATTAAGAGTTTTTTGACTTAATAAATCTCACATTTTTTGAGTTGAAATTTCAAAAAACAAAAAAAAAAAAAACATTTTTAAAGAAAAAAGAAGAAATTAGATTTGTGGAACAAAAGTGTGTGTATGTGCAAGACAAGAGGCTTAGGTTGTAAAATCTATTTGGCAAGGAACTAACATGAATTTGTGAACAATCTCTATTTATGAACATGTTGCTGCTCTGTTGTACAATATGAACTTCATAATTCAGCCCCATACAACTTGTTTCTGAACATTAAGCTATCATTTCAGCATACCTTCACCAGAAAAAGGACCAAACGTGCCCACCAACTGGCTGGCGTCTTCTGGTCACAGAGCTTTTACGTTATGGAGCACCATTCCGCTAATCCAGGGCTGCCTGCAGAGGAAGAAGAGCAACCAGAATATATAAATACAGTGTCAAAAAACTGGTTGACTTAATGCAATTCCTGTTACATGAGCCAATTTTTAGGGGACATCCAGCAATGCAAAAATCTATCTTGAATCCAAAAATGTTATCAGTGCCGAATGACTCACAGGGGCATCTTTATGACATTATCCTCGTCTAAATTGACACATAACTTGCAGAAGACAAAAACATTTACAATAAACAAGGGCAGTGCTGTCTAACTTCTGTGGTAGCGAGGGCTGGAATTTTTCAGGCCTACGTGGTTGAGGGCCGATAATGTAAGCCAGTGTTGGCCACGCCCCCTTTAAACCACACCCATTATATCATAGAAACTTTTAATGTTCACGTTAATGGTGGAAAGACTCGAAGTACCATGAATCTTGTTGAATAAAAATGCCTTTATTTGAAATACTTGGCAAGACCTGGATAAGCAACAAGTTTACAGGTGTGAACAATGCAGGAGTTTACAAGTGTAAACAATGTAGGGGCGGGTTAATCTCAGTACTGATACCTTTTAAAGCTTACACAAGGTAAGAAATCACAGCAGAGAGACTTTCATGTGGGGGTTGACACAAGGAGGGGTTGTGGGATGCCAGTTGGACAGCCCTGATCTAGGGCACTAAGGGTCATACAGGTTAAAAGAAATTACAATCAATCTTTATCCATTCCTAGTATCACAATATTTAAAAAAAACAAAAAAAAAACAGTAAAAGCAGGATTGCAGACATTTTCTTAATGCCCTCCATTTTCAACCAGCCAAAAGCTCACTGGGAATTGGGGGATCCAAATGCAGCCTGCTAATTGTTTCTTCTAAAAATAAATCTAAAAGCAAACCAAGAAGCATTCTATGTTGCCAAGTCCCTGTGAGCAATTTTTTCCAGGGATTAACCTAAGCAGCAAAGTAGTGCTATGACTGAGAAACCCCCCTAGTTTCTGAAGCAGAACAGGAGAAAAGCCTGATGTTGGGTGTATCTTTTGTACAGGCTAAACACCTGATGCATGAAACATATGGCTTTTGAGAATTTTAGATTAGAAGACCAAAGGCCATGGTTTCCTCTGACTGAATGTTTGTTAAGCAACTGTAGGTCATTGATCTCTGTGGCTGATCTGATTTTCACACTGGTTTGACTAAGAAACCAGATCAGACTTGTGATATGCAGCAATGTTGTGCAACTGTGGAAGTGTGAAGAAAAATCAAACAATTTCTAATAAACTATTAAAGGGGAAGTAAAGTCTAAAATAGAATGAGGCTAGAAGTGCTGTATTTTGTATACTAAACATAAATTTACGGTACCACAATCCTAATCAAACAAATGATTTATGCTTTTCATCTTGTAACTTTGTTAAACATCTTTGCAAGACCAAGACTGTGCACATGCTCAGTGTGGTCTGGGTTGCTTAGGGATTGTCAAATTATCAAAACAGCACAAGTCAAATAATATCTGCCAGAAGCTGAATTTTGTAGTTTTTGTATTGTTTAATACAAACTTTGCTGCAGCAAAATAATCCCAGTTTATCTGTTTAAATCTGGCTCCATGATCTTTGTCCCTGCAGCTGGTGTTGGATACAGTAAAGGGGATGTAAAAGCAAAAATAAAATCCAATACGAATCTCTACACAGTCGCCGGCTGCTTTACAGGGTAACACACAAAGCTGCTCCCACTGCTTTTCATAAGTATGATTGTTTCCCTGCAGAGCAGTTAGGAACCGTCTGACAATTCCTATACACAGCAGTATATGAAGGGAGAATATCACGGCATACAGTCAGGTTTCTTATGAAAACGGTACACATTTTTTTTATTAAAGTATATTGGTGATAGGTTTCTTTTTCATTAAAGAAAGTAAAAATGAAATTTAATTTTTTTGACTTTGCATGCCCTTTAAGGCGCAGATTGATTAATGCTGGAGGTTAGAACTCACCACAAAAAAAAACCTACTTTGTATTCATTCCTATGGGATTTTTTAGTATATCATTTCTACTAGCTACTCTAAAGTAAAAACATAGAGCAAAGTGATAGTACATTTTCCAATTAAACCCCATTTTTTTTTTTACTATAGGTGGCCACATTTTAGAGGAGTTTGCAGGGCTGTGGAGTTGGTACATAAATCCTTCCACTCCTCTGTTTTTGAAGGAACATTAACATCAAAAATATAAAGTTTATCAAAGTAGTTAAAATATAATGTACGATTTATTAGATTAGTGTTTGCTTCAGGAAAAACAACTGTAGTTTATACAGATAAGCTGCTGTGTAGCCGTGGGAGCAGCCATTTAAGCTGGAGAAAAGACACAGGTTACTTAGCAGATAGATAAAACACCATTGTATTGGACAGGGCTTATCTGTTATTTGCTATGTAATCTTTGCCTTTTCTTCTTTTTTCAAACTGCAGCAAACACACACACATCTTTTACCAGTGCATGCTAATTATTATTTGTTAATTACTTGAAAACACTTTCATTTTTGTGGTGTTACTATTCCTAATATATTTTCCATGTTGACTGAAAGAAGTTAAGTACACAACATACTAAGCATGTCACTACCAAAGCTCAAAAATATAAACCACATCCTTTGGTAATTCTAAAACCAAATCAAACTTAAATTACATAAACCAAAAACAACTGGAAAACCTTAAACAACTTATATATTAATTGATCCTGGCATATAGCTGTATAATAGTGGTTAAATACAAATACACAGCTCTGGGAGTTTGAGACAACATCGAAGCTAAGGGCTTGGAAACAAATTGTTTTGGCAAAAGTTTACTGACTTTGACTACTAATAAATTTAATTGTATTGAACACAAATAGTTCATGTTGCAATGTCCTATTTCACAGATAGTAGTCATAATAAAGTCCTTCTCTGCTGTTAGACAAGAACGAGGTTATGGAATGTCCTGCCAAATGATGTTGTGATGGCAGATTCTATTAATGTCCTAAAAAGGTTAAAGGTTGGATGATTTCTTGGACAAGCACATACTATCCAAGGCTAATGCGATAGTATAATCTAACATCAGGGTATAGACACAGTCATATGAAAAAGTTTGGGAACCCATCTCAGCCTGCATAATAATTTACTCCACCTTCAACTAAAAAGATAACAGTGGTATGTCTTTCATTTCCCATCTGAGTACTGGGGTGTTTTCTGAACAAAGATTTTTAGTGAAGCAGTATTCAGTTGTATGAAATTAAATCAAATGCAAAAAATTGGTTGTGCAAAAATGTGGGTACCCTTGTAATTTTGCTAATTTGAATGTGTGTCAAAATATGAGAATAGGTATTTAAGGTGGCCAATTGCAAGTTGTGCTTCTGTTTGACTCTCATCTGAAGAGTGACAGCATGGGATCCTCAAAGCAACTCTCAAAAGATCTGAAAACAAAGATTGTTCAGTACCATGGTTTAGGAGATGGCTACAAAAAGCTATTTCAGAGGTTTAAACTGTCAGTTTCAACTGTAAGGAATGTAATCAGGATTTGGAAGGCCACAGGCACAGTTGCTGAAAAATCCAGATCTGGCAGGCCAAGAAAAATACAGGAGAGACATATGCAGAGAATTGTGAGAATGGTTACAGACAACCCAAAGATCACCTCCAAAGACCTGCAAGAACATCTTTCTGCAGATGGTGTATCTGTACATCGTTCTACAATTCAGCGCAATTTGCACAAAGAACATCTGTATGGCAGGGTGATGAGAAAGAAGCCCTTTCTGCACTCACGCCACAAACAGAGTCGCTAGCTTTTAGATGACTATTTTTTACATTCCTATTTGAGGTTTGTTTTGTTTTTTTTGCTTAATAAATACCAGACATTCGAGTTATAATATAATTCGAATTTATGAGTTTTTCTGCAAAAACTTTTGAATCAGACAAATACATTTATGTCTCTTTAAGATACATATATGCACATTGGTATTAAAGAGGTTGTAAACTAATCTCTTTAAGTTAAGAAAGCAGTGCTAATTCATTAAAACCAAGAATGCATGGCCCCTAACAGTGACGGCATACTTAAGCACCATGTATACTGCTTCTGAGAACAGTGCAGCTGGAGATCAACTGGATCGTAAGCAGACCTGTCTGAGAAAACTCTATTTTTTTATAATGGTAACAAAAAAATAATGTATATATTTTAGAAAGTGGTTTATTTTTTAGAGGTTGTAATGGAACCCCTTAACCTTATGAGATGACTTTAAGGGGTGTTCCCGAAATGCACTAGGCATCCATTAGACAGCAGCCACTTGGTTGTAACGGTACAATAAATAGAGGTTTTGACTTTAAGAGACACTGTGTCTACAAACCTTTTGGCTTTGCATTATCGTAGTTGGAGAAGCTCAGCGGAAGTTGAGACACAATGATCTCCTTATCAGTCCGTCTCCCAATTTTATAATAAAGAGCAGGACTGAGTCTGTATGATTTTTTGCGTATTTCAGACACTTTAACCTGCACAACTAATGTTATGAAAGAATCACATAATTACCCAACATGGAGAGACCAGGTAGTAATTAGTAGAAAAGAAAACTCTTCAACAGGCAATGCTTTTCACTGCAGTGACTCCACTACAATGCACGGCTTCACTAACACACCCATATACAAACACTAGGGAAAAGAAGACTCATGCAGTGGATGGTCAAAGGTTTTCCAGGCAAGGAAAACAGACTGTGAGTCACTCCCTTGGCCATTGCCCAGTACTTGCATCACTGACTTCTTGTGGGAGGCACTGTACAGTTTAATAGCTACCTTTACAAAGAGCATAACTTACAAAATACAAATTTTAACTAACAACATACAAGAAATTGGACTTGATACCCCATACAGAATGAACTGTTGCTAAATAAAACAAAGGGGGTCACAACAAAGGAGGAAGGGAGGAGCTCTATACTGCAATCTAATCCAGGGACCAAACATGGCACTTCAGTTCCCATATTTAGCTCAAGAAATAACCAAAACATATTTTTGTGATTTAAAGTGGAACTATCACCCCAACATAAAAAGCTGTATAATAAAAGTCCTTTTCAAATTAAACATGAAATCCATTTTTTTAAATTTTTTATTAAAGCATTCATAGCTATTGTAAACACATTTAAAAATCTCAGCTGTCAATCAACTATTGCTTGCCCCTCCTCTATGCCTTAGGCATAGAGGCAGAGCAGGCAATTACTTTCTCTTTCCATTCAGCACTTACTAGATATCACTGCACTCTCCACATGCCCCCAGTTCTCTTAACCATTTAATTGTGTAGCCAGTGCATGGGGATGGACATCAGGTCCCCCATTCTCGTGCATAAACAAGATTTAGAGATGATGCATGGCTTGCCTTAATAATAGTGTCCACAAAATGTAAACACAAATTGGATATCTCCTTGGTGTAGTAGTGTCAATTGCTCAATCATACAGTGGTGGGGTTCGCCAGGTCCACATAAACTTCAGGGTACAAATAATAATTCCACTGGAGAGCTGGTTACAATGCAAGCTTACGCTGGATGGTCTTGCAACATATTGAGTTACCAAGCAGAGGGGGAGACAGGAAAACCTTGCTTCTGAGATTGGAGGCAAAAAGGATAGAAAAGTTACAAACTATTGAACCAAAAGGGATGAATGAGGCATGGAGCCTGAAACGCTTTTTATAGTATGTTTATTATTACTAAAGTAAAAAACTCTTTTCACAGGCTTTCCACCATCTGAATCCTATAAGGACATTTACTATGGACTGAACTCTAACAGATGGTAGGATTAAATACAATTTTGTTACATATTGAGATGGTGAAACACTATTTGTTACCATGTGTGTTGGTTATTTGATAGACCGATGGTAGTTTCTGAAATGTATATACATACACCTGGCCAATAGATGGAGCTGGTGTACCTGGGAAGAATTGTTTATGTGTACCTGTTTTCTTTTTCACCTTTAATTGGTCACCTTTAATTGGTCACATGATGGGTTGTGGGGGGTGAAGGCCTTTAAAAAGGCACACTTTGCTTAAATTTCTTCAAGTGCACCAGAGGAAGGACCCTAGAGCTCCGAAACATGTAGTGCTTATGCATCTTCAATAAAACACAACACGGCATTGTAACCAGCTCTCCAGTGGAATCATTATTTGTGTCCACAAAATGTGCCTGCTTGCTATAATTATGAATTCCCAGACAAAATTAAACAAGATTCAGATAATTTATATAGTGTAATTAAAGTTTATTTTGCTTGACTAATGTCATAAAAAATTTTTTGGGGGGTGACAGGTCCCCTTTAACTATATGCATAAATTATGTAAAACACAAGCCCTATTCGTTGCACTCATGTTGAACAAGGGGTGTACTCTACTTTTAAGACATAGTTCCAAGAATATTTACAGAAGCAAATAAGTATTCACTCAAAATCTCACCCTAAATGACCCTTAGTTAGTGAATCCAACTATATATAGGACATCAATGTGCATTCTCCACAAATCTCAAACTGATCTTCAGGCTGGCCTGAATTGCTGAAAACAACTTACGTAAAACAAAAAAATTCAACAAATTCACAAAACAAGCAGCTGCCAAACTTGCAAAGTAGGGGCAGATTTATCAAAAAGTGTGAGAATAGAACTCACCACAATAAAACTCACTCACTTGCTATTCATCCCTATGGGATTTTTAGAATCATATTTATCTTATTGTGGTGAGTTCTATTCTCATACTTTGATAAATCTACCCCTAAGTGTTTCCACCTTCAAATAAAGTGAATTATACTGTGTAGGGAGCATGGGGCCTAATGTAGCACCGGGCTTTTATGTCTTTAACCCACCTATTGACATTACAGTGCAACACAGGCAGTGATAGTAATTGCTATTTCACACTAGTTACTCTAAAGCAGTGATCACTAACCAGTAGCTCATGAGCAACATGTTGATCCCCAACCCCTTGGATGTTGCTCTCAGTGGCGTCAAAGCAAATGCTTGTTTTTGAATTGCAGGCTTGGAGGAAACTTTGGGTTGCACAAAAAACAGTTGTATTGCCAAATAGAGATCCTATAGGTTGCCAGTTCACATAGGGGCTACCAAATAGCCAATCAAAGCCCTTCGTTGGCATCCTTGGGAACTATTTTCATGCTTATGTTGCTCCCCAACCCTTCTTACATTTGAATGTGGCTCACGAGTGAAAAAGGTTGGGGATTCCTGCTCTAAAGTAACAACTTTAAAATAAAATCCCAATTTTTACCATAGGATGCCACATTTAAGAGGAGTTTGCAGGGCTGTGGAGTCGGTACATAAATCCTTCGACTCCTCAGTTTATGGTACCTGGAACTCCTCCGACCGCCTCCTGGTTGCTAGGGCTCTTAACTGTCATAGCAACAGGCAAGCAGCATGGAAGATGAGTAGGAGAGGGACAGAGGAGAATCAAAAAGAATATACGATAATTACAATAAACCTGAAACCTCACAGTTAATCAGTAATGAAGTCTGGGATCAGTAACCAAGAACAATCACACAGTATTTCCAGATGAAGAATAGAAAGAAAAAAATAAATTAAAAAGTAAATTAAAAAAAAACCAAAAAACAGAAAGGTAAAGACCAATGAAAAGCTGCTTCGAAGCAGGTCAGTTCAAGTTCATTAGCAGAGCTGTGCTTGGGATGATATGAAGAAGGGCCTAAAGAAGTCTAATGTGACAGTCAGGCTCTGTAGTTCTCCCACACTGAACCGGCACAAGTACACGGCAATACTACGGATGCCCTCTGTGTCCAGAGCAAAAATGACCCTGACAAAGTATGTGGTTGCTTGTGGTAGCCCGTCCTCTGACTCCCTGAAGCTCTCCCTTTAATTTACAAGCAAGTGACGCGCAAGAGTATTTTTTCCCAGACTTGAAACTCACTGCCCTTCCACAAGCGCCGCTCTACCTGCAACTTCTTCCCGTTTTCTGAGCCGCATCAATTCAAGGTTCAGTGACAGCAGCGCCTGCTAGGACACAGCGTGAACTCTGCGCTCAGACAGTCAAGCGCAGCCCCACCCCTCTACCTCTTACGTACTGGAGGCACGTTCCTCGGCAGCACGCATTGTCACGTGCCACATGGTGGAACCTGGGAATTGTAGTTTACTTTCTGCGTCGCTCTATTTGTTAGCACGCCAATTTGTAGTCTATTCCGTGTGTATAGTATCGATTGTGATACTATTGTACTTTAGTTAACTCTGGCTATGTGTTTTACTTGCTGGCTGCCTAGATTTTCTGAGACTAGAATATGGATGCAGTGTTTCCTCCCTGCTGCTGTGGCACTAGAGAGCCAGGAGAGGGTCTAGCACGTATTCTCAATCGTACGTGCGCCGGAAGTACGAGAATAGTTTACAGGCAGAGCTGTGGTAATTGTGTTTCAGGAATGCTGGTGAGTGATTGTGTGGTGTGGAGTTCTGCTGGCTATCTGTACTTGCTGAGTCCACTAAATAGACTTAGTGAGTTAAAGGGAAACCGTATATGTATCCAGCATGCATCTTTCTGTATAGACCAATTAATAACCAATGAATTATACACCTATAGTTACAACCTCATTATAATTAAGTCTAGTTTTCGTATACAGCACCTTGCCAGTAGGTAGTGACAATTGGTTTGTTGGTTTATTCTTCTTTACACCATTGAGTAATTTGTACCTCCTTCTTCCCAGGAAGTGAATTCCTGTAAAATAGCCAAAGTTCAATGTTCTCCCCTTTTTTTTTTTTTACACTATATACTGACCCTTTAATCACACTAGACGTTCTCAGTTTTGTTTTCTACTCCAAGTTAACTGATTAAATGTAACAGCTTGATTGATTTGTTGTTTGAATAGCATGCACGCCCAAATGCTAATTATTTGGGTAAAGATGAAGCTCTATCATTATCTCCCACCCCCCACCTTTGCATCAGCACGACTTGAAGATCTTGGGGATACACACCTTGCTCATTTCAATTAGATTTACTGAAGAACATTGGAGCACTACACATGGTATGAATTTGCCCTTTATAGAGTAAGGTCTCTTTTCACTTGTGTTGCTTTGCATCGATATCCATTGTGCCACATGTAAAAGCTACCAAGCAATGACAGCAAAGTGTCCACCATTTAATTAAATATACTAAATATTTCAAGGGCATGTCAATATAGGATACAGTACTGCTAGCTTACAGGAAAAGGCATTTACTGCCTAAGGTGACCTACCACTTTCTCCCAATCAGAATGCAGGCACTACTAGCCCACATTTCTGGGGGGGGGGGGTAAACCAATTCAGGTGACAGGTGTTCCGATTGGATTCGGACAAATCCTAAACTGAATCAATGCTTCACTCTTATTGTTTTCAAGGTGCCACACTGGGCTCTTCAATACACATTTGTCCCTCGGTAGCTTCTAAATTTGCAGTCTGTTTCATTTCTACAACTGACTTTTATGTTGCTTTGACTTACAATGGTATATTGCAGTTATAAGACTGCATAGTCGCTAACCATAATATTCTATCGGTGTATTTAGGCATAATATGTATGTATATATATATATATATATATATATATATATATATATATATATATATATATATATATATATATACAGAACCATTGTTATTAGGGATGTACCGAATTCAGAATTCGATTCAGATTTCAGCCTTTTTCAGCAGGATTTGGATTCGGCCGAATCCTTCTGCCCAGTCGAACTGAATCGGAATCCTAATTTGCATATGCAAGGAACAAAAAAGTAAGTAAAAAAAAAAAAAAAGTTTCCCCCTTCCAAAACCTAATTAGCATATGCAAATTAGGGTTCGGTATTTGGCCGAATCTTTCGCGAAGGATTCGGGGGTTTGGCCGAATCCAAAATAGTGGATTCGGTGCATCCCTAATTGTTATGATTGTGCTGCAATGGTTAACAGTGTTGCCTTGCAGCACAGAGGTCCTAGGTTTGATTCCAGCCAGGGCACTATCTGCATTGACTTCCTGTGTTTCCTGGTGTGCTTTGGCTTCTTCCCTTACTCTGAAAACATATAGAAGTGTAATTCGCTCTTGATAAAATTGAAATTAGTATGAATTCCATGCTAATCTAAATTCCTATTCACTGCTCTGTCCGCAATATTTAGCTATATTAATAGTTAAGCAGTTACAAAAACAAATGGTTTAACCAGTTGACTGGCAGAGGTGGTACATTCTGTGGTGGCCACTAGTAGGGAATTGAGTGGTAAAATTTCAGGTACCAGCAAAGAGTCACAGCAAAAACAAAAATGTTAATGTCATGTACTGTTCTAGATATTTTCAGTTCTGCAAAAAAGCATTTCCTGCTGAAACCTATTGACGCTTGATAATTGTTTTTCTGCTTGCAGGTAAAAGTAGGAATGAAGAGCTTGTGACTGTCATCCTGCAAAACGCAGCATTCATCCAGCAAATATGGATAATGTATTGAACCCTGAAGAAAAAGTGTCCCAGACAAATTCTGAATCAGGTGTTGCAGATGGAGCCTTCCAACATGTTAAAGGAGAAGATTCAAGTCTTAAATTATCAGCACGTGCAAAGGAACTAGATTCACTCTCTGGGAATACAAAGTCACCACTAAAAAGGAAAGCTGGTGAACCCGAATCTCGACCTAAGATTCCCGTATGTTTTCCTTGATGTTTTTTATATATATATATATATATATATATATATATATATATATATATATATATATATATATATATATATATATATATATCCACTGTATGTATGTATATATATATATATATATATATTCAGTATATATATATGTATGTATGTATGGTCTTGATAAAGGTCTTAGGAACAGGCCGAAACGTTGACCTCCTTTTAACATGTATTTAATAAAATGTACTTTTTAAAAGCTACAAAGGATCCCAGTGTGCACCTTACCTTTTTGGATTTTATTTATATATATATATATATATATATATATATATATATATATATATATATATATATATATATATATATATATATATATATATATATATATATTGAATATCTCTAGACACTCACCCAGCCGCTTGCTACACTCCTCTACTGACCTGCTCCTCAACTCTTTTCTCATTACCTCACACTCAAGACTTTGCAAGGACTGCACCCCTTCTCTGGAATTCATGGTCTGTCCAACTTTTGTGCTTTCAAAAGATCTCCTAAAGGGGTTGTTCACCTTCCAAACACTTTTTTTCAGTTGTTTTCAGATTGTTCCCTAGAAATAAAGACTTTTTTTTAATTACTTTCCATTATTTGTTTTTTACTTTTTTTCCAAAAGTTTTAAGTTTAATGTCCCTGGTGTTTGAGTCTGGTAGCTCAGTAATTCAGGTGCAGATTCTGAATTGTTACAATTTTGCAACATTTGGTTGATACATTTCTCAGCAGCATCTCTGGAGTATTAGCAACTATTGTATCAAATCTAACGGCTGCTTTTAATGAAACCCAGAAATTATGCTCAGCAGGGACAAAGATAAGAAATGTATCAACTAAATGTATCAATTTAGAACAGTTTACAGGGTCGGCGACCGCCCCCTCTTAGAGCCGTTTAGAAGGTGAAAAATGACACTTTACACTTCAGTATTAGAAAAATAGTGACACGTAGAAAGTAATTGGAAGAAATCGTTATTTCTGGTGATCTATCTGGAAACAACTAGTTGTTTGAAGTTGAACAACCCCTTTAAAACATTTATTTAGAAAAGCCTACCATCATTCAGTTCACCAAATGCAATACCTTATGCTACATCTCTCACCTTGTTTATTTCTGATCATGCCCACGCCCACACCTTGTCTCAACTTTCCCTTTTTTATTGTAAGCTCTTTTGCACAGGGCCTTCACCTTTTGTATCAGTTACTGGCCTCTGTATGTCATTATGTGGAGAAAAGGCGGAATCAGTAAAATCATATGTACAGGTATGAGACTTAATCATTTGCATGAAATCCCCTTGGTCAGTTGCTGCAATACAAGATAATGTACCTCTGCCCTTGAACAAATACTGCATCTTGTGTTCAATATGTCCATATCTCTCATGGTGTTTAAATGCTTACTTTCTAGTGTAAAAATATACCTATCAATTGGTATTATGTAATTGAAAAGTTAAATGGAAGTATTTTAATATTATTATTATAAATATTACTTTTGTGATAACTATGTTAAATGGCAGCATCGCATATTGGCATAGGGTTTGCACGTATATCTAGCACCCTTTGCACTGATTTTATCAGTGAGTTTGAGATGCTGTTTACACAAAACCCAAGAGGTATGTTAAATAATAAGGTAAAAAAAAAAAAGGGTGGCACCGTACATAACAGGGTGCTACGTCATCCTAAAATAGCACCATTTGTGCTACTGCCATGAGTGATCCACGGGCAGGCCCATAGCACACATGATTTACCTGAGTCGAGGCAAGTTTAGAAAAGTCAACCAAGGTTGTAGGCCAAATTCAGACAAGCTAATGCTTTATGTCTGACTGATGTTCTGCTATTATAATGTTGCCTCTTCGGGACGTTTTAACTTTTGAGTGAGACAGCTGAAAAATATATTCTCCAGCTTGCTTTCGGAGGAAAAAAATTTCTGGCTTCAAAATGTTTTGTGGAGGAACACCTACAGGACCTATAAGAACTATAATTAGTTTAAAAAGCCCTGCTGCTGCAGATTTTTATTGGAGATTCATTATTTGAGTTAGGAAACATGCACAGTAGTCAGCTGCAAATAAACCGTAGCTCAACAATATAATAATTAGAACTCAATATTAAAAATGAATCCGTAATAGACATTTGATTTTTTTAATATGTCAACACAGATATAGCAGATCTCTCTGTCAAGCAGTGTGAACAACGATACAAAGAAATGAAAAGAAAATCTCGAAATGAGTGGGTTTTTGAAGCAGAGTTTTTGACGGCAGATTCTACCAAGGTACTACATGACGTGTCACATCATTCACTAATTTGAGAAGTATCTACTTCTGTTAGTGGTTCCCTAAAGTCGGTTTAGCATTACAATACAATGAAGTCTATGAGGAAGCATGAGTCCATGTCACACCTGAATGCTCGGCATGGAAAAAGTTAAATAAGGAAACATGCTGGTTACAGGAGATGTACTGAAAACTGTATTTAGCTCAGTATATACCGTAGTGTATGCCAGAGTCTTGGGACCTGAAGCAACGCCTCTGGCTCTTTTGTATATAGTGCCACTGGACTTGAGGAACATGCATTCCAGTATTTAAAAATAGGACATTGTCTCTGCCTAGAAACTGTAGAATTTAAAGCCTGAAGCAAAGGTAAGGTGAAGTAAAGGTTAGTGAAAATGGTAGCTTAATTGAAGATAGATCTTGTCAGGTGCTTTGTAAACTAAGTAGAGATTTGCAAAGGTCTCTAAATTTGACATGTTGAAATATTGGCAGATCCTATTAATCATCTGTTTATACCCATAACTGTCTTTCACCTGATACTGGGTGACTCCACAACTGCAAGTTTTTTTTTTTTTGTTTTAGCATAGTGCAGAGTATTCATTATATGTAAATGCTGGGTTATGTATTGTGTCTGCATGTTGTCCAGCAGTATGTTTTTGTCAATCATTTTAAAGGGCTGTATACCCTGTTGTTCAACATAAGTTCAATAAATAGGGCTTGTTTTAACTATATATTCTGTCTATTGTGTTAACCAGGAAAAATCTAGGTTCTTTGTCGCTGCTTGTTCTAAACAATCCCCATGGAAACTAAAGCTACTTCTCATGTTTGGTCCTTGCAAGGTAGATTATTACATTATCATTTAACAACTACCTTCCTTCTCTCCTTGTTTGTGACTGTTTTTGCTTACAGATAGCAGGGATCCGTTATGCAAGGACTTCATTTGTGCATCTAATTATCTGCCAAACATGAAGTGGCTTTAGCTTACCAGTTTGCCAAGTAAGCGGAACAATAGCAGAAAGCTTGTTCATCACAAGTTTTATTAATTGCCCCTTTAATAGAATGTATGTCATTATTTGCAAAAATCATAGATTACATTGTTCTTTGCAACTTATATTACAAAAATAATTACACAAAGTTACTGTTAGTGGAAAACATACAGCGATTCCTTTATGGAAATTAGATCTGTGTGTGTCTTCTTTGCAGGTGAACCTGTAAATATTATGTCTGATGGCTTGGTAATAGCAAGGTTATGTATTTATAAACAATATGGGTCTTTTTGAAAATGAAACTTTAATATAAACTTCATCTTACTGAACTAAGAAACTTTGTAAATATAATCAATTACATATTCTGCATTGTTTCTGAACTAATCAAGTTTATCTTCACTATCCCTCTCAGCATCTTTTTCTATTCATGCTGTCTTTATGCAGTAGTTGGGTGTCAGATATTCATTGATGGTTAGATCCAAAATATCTTATAGGGGGGCTTCCTTTCCTAGCAGATTTATTAGAGCTCATTCAAATAACTGATTCCAGTACAAACAAAATATAACAAGAACTGCCTTTTGCACAAATTTTGCATGTAGAGAGATATGATGTCTGTTGATTTTAATAGTGAGCTCTAATATTTCTTCTAAGCAAAAGGAGCCCCCCCCCCCCTTTTTTTTGTATGGCAAAATTTTTTTCTTTTTCGGATAAAGACTATGATGTGTAAAATATTTTCAGATAGTTAATGCTGTTAAATAAAAATAATTCCCCCTTTAAAAATATTCTATTTCTAAAAAAGGTTTTCTTTACTATTCTTATTCCATGGTTTAAAATCAGATATGGGAGTGTGACTAATGTATACGTATTTCCCCTAAAAATGGTCAGTGTGATTTTACTTATCACTTTTTATTTTGATCATTTTCAGGAGCTTTTATCTGAAAAGTACAATGATCCAGAGATCAAGTTTGACATCTGAAGTCTGTTTACCATTACTCATTTGAGACATAGGAGCAGGCTGACATGATGCTAAGGAATGCTTGCGAAAGGCTGTGCCCTGGAGGATTCTTCATAGGCACAACTCCAGATGGCTTTGAGCTGGTGTAAGTGTTCTTAATATTTTCCTTTGGCACTTAAATTTTGCGGGATAAAAGGGAGCGTTCATTTTGTAGCCTGTCTGCTAACAAGAATAATTTTTCCAACTATCTTGTTATCAATTAGCTTGTTAAATTACACCAGTGTTAGATTTCAGGCTACAGTGAGTCTGATATTAAATTAAAGGTAAATGACAATTAAAAAATCTCAAGGGCATAGATACACGCAAAGAAGATTCGGGGAGATTTAGTCGCACAATGACAAATTGCCTCTTCATGATTAATTTTTGTGAAGCAGCTTCAGAAAGTCTTAAGAAAGTCTTAAGAATTCTCAATTGTAAAATTTTATGTGTATATCCACATTGCAAACAAAATGTGTTAATTTACTTCTTTATATCATTTATTCTAGTCTGACATTCTACATAGTTAAATGAATATTCTTTTGCTCTTAAATATGGAGCTATCTGATGCAATGGTTACTTTCCAGGATAATCTACGTGCTACAGTCTTTCAAAATAAGTGTGATGTGCACTGGAAGTCCTTCAGATAAGAGGTGATTATTTCAATTAAGCTAGCTCTGGCTATGCTTCAGCTTCACGTGGTATGCAATAATGATTGAAATTTATCATTATTTGCTGCTGGGCTTATTTTATTTATTTATTTTTTTATACAGCAACGAGGACAAACTTGTATTTTGTCAAGAATATTGTTTCTTTAAATTCCTGCCACAGATAACTCTCCCTTAACAGGAGAACTTCCTTATTTCAGGTTATGACTCAACTGTAAATTTATGCCCACAAACAGACTATTATATTGAAAGCAACCATGGATGATGCTAAATGTAAATTTTGGACAGACACACTGGCACATAGATGAATGTGTTCTCCATATTTATATTTATCCATATTTATTAGGTCCAGGGTGGTGGTTGCAGATCTCATAACATGCGCCTCTTAACTGAAAGCCAGCAATTTCCTCATAGTACACCTAACACCGTTTTTGTATGTGCATAACATGCTGATCATGCTGATCATGCTGATTTCAAAATGGTGTATTTTCCTCCTGCAGAAAGCACCTTGAAGCATCAAACACATTTATTTGGCAATGATGTGTATACAGTCAAGTTTGAGAAAAAAGGAAAATACCTTTAAAGATATAAATATGACTTTAGCTTGAAAGAAGTTAATGTACCAGAATTTCTTGTGTATTTTTAAATGATCTTTGTATTCATTTTTTATTGACTGCTTTAGCTTTGTTATTTTATATTAGTTAAGCTCTGAAAAGTTTGCACCTGTTCCTTTCAGAAACAAACATTTATTTTTTTGTGAAATATGTCTGCAGCAATCCTTTCTGTGCAAGTTTTTTTTAGCAGATGCGTTGCTGATAGCACAAAGTAGTATTGTATAAGTGTCTAATCTGTCACCTGGTCTGCTCCTTGCTAGACATTGCATTGATCCTAAATCGTTTAGTGTTCTGGAGCTTCAGACGGAAGGGTTGTTATTTATTGGAGTGCAGTGACAAATAGTTAATGAATAGTTAAATTAAGTTATAGTTCAGCAAATAGCCATCATTTCTCAGCAAGGTGTATCTGATATGAATGCTATGTTAACGTTTTATGCTGTAGTGATGCTTGTATTCAGCTTGTTGGGATTTGTGTTACAGTTTTTCAGTATCATTTTATAATGTTGTGTACTTTGTTTAAATGATTTTTATATTCTAAAACTGATTTTTAATAGAAATAATTTTTATTTTAGCTTCTCCAGAATGCAGGATGGGTGCTTGGTTTGTAGCTGTGTTTAACCCTTTGTCACCTCATCAACGTGATCTGATGCACTCTATTTAAAGGAAAACTATACCCCCCAAACAATGTAGGTCTCTATTGAAAGATACTGAGTAAAACAGCTCATGTGTAAAACCCTGCTTCATGTAAATGAACCATTATCATAATAATATACTTTTTTAGTAGTATGTGCCATTGGGTAATCATAAATAGAAAATTGCCATTTTAAAAAATAAGGGCTGCCCACTGAGATGGTAAGATTCACTGTGCACACATACAAACCACATGTAAGGTCACATGAGCCAATTAACAGACAGAGTTCTGCCTTTTGCTTCCTCACTTCTTCCTGTTACAGTTAGGGGCAGATTCACTAAGGGTCGAATTTCGAAGTTAAAAATACTTCGAAATTCGACCCTCGAATTGAAATCCTTCGACTTCGAATATCGAAGTCGAAGGATTTAGCGCTAAACGTCCGTTCGATCGATCGAAGGATTTTTCGTTCGATCGAACGATTAAATCCTTCGAATCGAACGATTCGAAGGATTTTAATCCAACGATCGAAGGAAAATCCTTCGATCAAAAAAAGTTTAGCAAGCCTATGGGGACCTTCCCCATAGGCTAACATTGACTTCGGTAGGTTTTATCTGCCGAAGTAGGGGGTCGAAGTTTTTTTTAAAGGGAAAGTACTTCGACTATCGAATGGTCGAATAGTCGAACGATTCGTTCGATTTCGTTCGTATTCGAACGAATTTAACCAATTCGATGGTCGAAGTACCCAAAAAATACTTCGAAATTCGAATTTTTTTCATTCGAATCCTTCACTCGAGCTTAGTGAATCGGCCCCTTAGTGTTGTAGTATTTCTGGTCAGGTGATCTCTGAGGCAGCACAGATAGAGTCACGAAATGGTGGTTCAAGGCAAGAGATGTAAAAGGGCAATATTTATGTAAATATATATTCCAGTTTGGTAAGATTCTTTAATATGTCATTCAATTTGATATAAACTATCTGTTGCTTAAGTATTCATTTTGGGGGTATAGTTTTCCTTTAATTGGTAAATAGGTTTGTTGCACCCTGATTATTATAATATTGAAAATTAGTTTTACATTAATGTCGGAAAATGAAAAGGATTTGTTTAAATTGAAATCATGTTTCTGCTAAGTAGCTGTGTAGGCATCTAGTCAAGTTGACTGACTGGGGTAGAAGGCATGTTTACAAAGCACTAGTAATAGTGTGGTTATAAGTCTTACACAAGAAGAGTTACATAGTTACATAGTTACATAGTTAAATTGGGTTGAAAAAAGACAAAGTCCATCAAGTTCAACCCCTCCAAATGAAAACCCAGCATCCATACACACACCCCTCCCTACTTTTAATTAAAATTCTATATACCCATACCTATATTAACTATAGAGTTTAGTATCACAATAGCCTTTAATATTATGTCTGTCCAAAAAATCATCCAAGCCATTCTTAAAGGCATTAACTGAATCAGCCATCACAACATCACCCGGCAGTGCATTCCACAACCTCACTGTCCTGACTGTGAAGAACCCTCTACGTTGCTTCAAATGAAAGTTCTTTTCTTCTAGTCTAAAGGGGTGGCCTCTGGTACGGTGATCCACTTTATGGGTAAAAAGGTCCCCTGCCATTTGTCTATAATGTCCTCTAATGTACTTGTAAAGTGTAATCATGTCCCCTCGCAAGCGCCTTTTTTCCAGAGAAAACAACCCCAACCTTGACAGTCTACCCTCATAATTTAAGTCTTCCGTCCCTCTAACCAATTTAGTTGCACGTCTCTGCACTCTCTCCAGCTCATTTATATCCCTCTTAAGGACTGGAGTCCAAAACTGAACTGCATACTCCAGATGAGGCCTTACCAGGGACCTATAAAGAGGCATAATTATGTTTTCATCCCTTGAGTTAATGCCCTTTTTTATGCAAGACAGAACTTTATTTGCTTTAGTAGCCACAGAATGACACTGCCCAGAATTAGACAACGTGTTATCTACAAAGACCCCTAGATCCTTTTCATTTAAGGAAACTCCCAACACATTGCCATTTAGTGTATAACTTGCATTTATATTATTTTTGCCAAAGTGCATAACCTTGCATTTATTAACATTGAACCTCATTTTCCAGTTTGCTGCCCAGTTTTCCAGTTTAGACAGATCACTTTGCAAAGTGGCAGTGGTAAAATGATCTTCATGGCTGTACATACCCATTGAATGAATATCTTATTACTATAAAATAGTATTTGTTGCCAATGAATAGTTAATATGAATTACTGTTTATATGTACAAAAAAATTAGAATATTGATAATTATGTTGAATAAGTAGAATGTTGATTATTAGTTGCAATACTACTGACCACCATGAGATGTCGCTAATCTACAGTTTGGGACAGTTGCATGTAAGACTCATTTTTTTTATATTAAAAAGTGAAAATGGATTGGCAAGATTCTGAATGAAAAAAGTGTGGGTGGACATAACACTTCTTTTTACTTTACAGAATGGCTAAGAAATATCAGATGAAACTAATCTACAGGAAGACCTTTCGGGAGTTTTTTGAAGAGAAGGTGAAGAATGACTAACAGAAAATGCTGCTGAAAAGAATGAAGGCTTTGGAGGCAATTTATGAACCTTTCTCTTTTTTTTTTTTACATATAATTACAGAGGTGTAAAGTGCATTACAATTAGTTGCGTTTAAGGCATAAGTAATGACTCAGAACTTAAAAATAACTCTATTTATTATGGAACCTGGGCATAGGTTTGTTAAATAATTATATATTTTGGTATTTAAAACTGGAAAACCTGAAACTACAGGTAAAAATTCCTAGTTAATGTGCTTTCAAAGGATGTCTTCCCTTTTGTTCATATGTGTGTATTATATGTGTATGAATAATTGGAATAAAAATATAAAGCACCATTGTTTATGGCAAACCAAAATGATTTGCTGTTGTTAGGGGACTTCTAGTCAATGCCACATCTATTATAGGAGGCATTCAGGTGCATTTCATGGCTTCTAGTGTTCCAGATACATGATTATTAGAGTAAAATTAAGGTGGAATTTTAAAGGCACCTATCGCATAAAAATTGTTTGCCCTGCCAGGGGTACAGGCTAACAAAGTTTGCCATCCAGATAGTTAGACATGAGTTACAAACCAGCGTCAAACCCCCAAAACTCAGAAAATTTTGTGAGGGTTAAAACATCTTCAAATGGTGATGGGGACATCTGCCATTGAGTTTTACATGGATTCGGCAGGTTTTCGATGGTGTATTTTCGGATTCGGACTTAAAACCGTGTCTGGGTATGATAAATCGAAAAAAAAAAAAAATTTTTTACCTCACCTTTTTCGGGTTTTCAGCATCAAAACGGACACTGCAAAATAGTGCGTTAATAAATAACCCCCATAAACTCGTACGTAATTCATTAATTCTAGTTACTAAGATCATTAATGCAAAATCTTTTAATGTTACTGGTTTTCACTGATTAATTCATTTTGTTTTAATTTTCAATCACACAGCCATAGAATGCAGCTCCAAAGTGTACATTTGTCTCTGGGAGGACTGAAGATTATGAACATGCACAAAAATTGGTAGAAAACGGTCAAATCAGGTTACCTTTGGTAGGTTATTTGCAGGGGTGGTGTACAAATACATCAAATTATTATTTTTTAAACATTTCAGTACAGTTTACATTAGCCTATGCATTTTTTTCATTACTGGCTCATAGTTGCACTGAAGTTAATTTGTTTTTTGAGGGAGAAGGAAAGGCAGAGTGATTCACTGTATGGGGTGAAGAGATTGCGAAAAAGGCAGCAGATTGTTGTCCCAGACCCAAAACTTAAAGGAAAAGTAACACTAAAAAAATGTTCAAGTTAAAAATCCACTAAACCCTTTTCCATGTACAGCTCTATCCTGCATAAACTATATTATGAATAATGCTTTATCAAAAATATCATTACTAAAACATTTGTCCGAAGTAGACAAACAAAAACCCTTTCAACCATCTGTGGAAAAACGCCACTTCGATAAAGTCAACTTCCCAAATAAATAACATTATACGGACCTCCATATTCAATAATGAGGAAACTCTAGCTAAATGGTCGAGCATGCCCTCAGGTACAACTCATGACATACTCAAACTTCATAACCACTCCATGCGACTACTTACATCAAGTAAATACCAAGAAATGACACTCCAAATCTTGCATAACTTTTATTTAACCCAACTAAAACTATATAAAATGGGTATCCTTCCCAACAACAATTGCCTATGCTGCCACAGCCCTTGTGCAGACCTGGAACACTGCCTTTATGTCTGCCTGTAATAAAAAACATTTTGGTCACAAGTAAGTGCTTACTGGACACAGTTAACAAGAAAGCTATTACTATAAAAAAATAGAAACCTTTCTTAAACCTTTCCTAAGCAGAAGAACATCAGAGCAGCCTCTTTCTTTCACATGACAACTTCCTTGAATACCTGGTGGTCCGACTGGTCAGAAAATGACCAGCAGGTGGCGCTAATGTGACAAAATGAATTCATATTAACAGTACAATTGTCCCTTGGTTTCTTGGAATAAAAACAAAATAAATAATGAATGTACATTACAAAAGTACTTAGAATAGCTCTATCATCAGTTTTACATGCACTTATTTTAAAGGTTTACTTTTCCTTTAAGATATTCCCACAATGCAGTGTTTTTTTCCCAAGAATACAAGCATCTAAAAAGTATTCTTGCTGGCTGGTGATTGCACCTGTTGTGTTATGTTGCTATGCGGTTGTGCACTTATGCAGAAGTTTTGGGTTTTTTAAATTTATTTTTTATATGGGTAGTTTACGTAAATAAGAAAATGAGGCTTTCTTGTTTAGATATACTTGCTTGCAAGGCATAGTTCTGCTTTCCCACGTGTTTTGAGCGAACATTCATTACTTCATTTCTCACCCAGAATAAATGTTTTTATAAGCTGCTAACAATGCAATTTAATGTGATAATTTTACACACGGTACTGTGTGCTACATATATATTTTAGCATTTGTGTTATTTAAATTTAGACTTTTTTTCATCTTATAAAAATGGCTGTTGGGAATAGCCCAATGACTATCCCTCTGAATGTAACTGTTTTTATTTCTCTCTTTCTAAAGGGAACTTTGAGCAAGTCTGAATGGGAAGCTACAAGTAAGTATTCACTAAATCATATGCCCAATGTACCCCAATGGCTCCCAGACACATAAGAGCAATGTCACCATGAATATTCAGTCATTGGTGCAAAGTTTTAGTAGTGTAAAACTTTGCACCACTGACCAGGTTTTTTTTCTTCTGTCCCACCAGCCCAGTCCGACTTTGCATACCTATAGTAATAAACCTTTCCCCATTATAAAATAGTATTCTAATCTGACCTAGCTTGGGTTTTAATCTTTGACAAAGTTGGTGTGCTAGGCTGGAACTAATGTTACAATCCAACTTTAGCAAATGTATTTTATATGCAAGTTCTTGGGCTGTTTTTATTTGTAAATATTTTTCTAAATTTTTTGCATCCCATCCTTATACTTGTGTTTGCATTCGGCCTCCCCCTCCTTTCATGCATATACTGTAAACCAGGGGACCCCAACCCTTTTTTTACTTATGAGCCACATTCAAGTGGAAAAATAGTTTGAGGTCAACACAAGCATGCAAAAAGCTCCTGGGGATGTATATAGGCTGCCATTAGCTATTTGATAGCTCCTATGTGGAGTGGCAGCCTACAGGAGGCTCTGTTTGGCAGTAACCTATTTTTTTTGTTTTGTTTTTTTTGTTTATGCAACTAATACGTTCCTCCAAGCTTAGGCTTCAAAAATAAGCATCAGCTTTGAGGCCACTGAGGGCAACATCCAATAGCTTAGTGAGCAACAAGTTGTTCAGGAGCTATTGATCGGGGATCACTGCTGTAAACTGTGTCATAAATATATTTCTGAAGGTAATTTTGAATGTAAATCAGCATGGGTCCAGAGTGTAGTTTTTTTTTTTCAAATTCTACAGTGATCAAAGTAAGCCCCCCTCTTTTTTTTTTTTTTTTAATAAACTTTTTTCTATTTAGTCTTCTAAATAAATGTAAAATTAAGTTGATTAAGATATTTACTCTTAATCATAGTACTGAGGGAACTGCCAGTGCCATTGGGGCCAGTGGTTTACTGTTCTTTCCTTTTTTTAAATGAAACTTTTGAGGATGCAATACTCCTAAATAACAGGGACTAAGCTGGGAAAGCCAGAGTAGCGTCAGGACGTAAGGAACAATATTTACTAGGGGAAGTTTTTCTATTAAGTAATACTTGGGTTTTATCTATATTTACAATTTTAGCCTTAGTTTGGTCCCTGGCTCAGTGCCTACTAATATTCATGATCACTTTTTTTGCCACCACGGTCCCTTCGGATATTGCTGCATGTTTGGGCATTCTGGCCAAACTTAAATTTTTTGCACCTGCTGTTAATAATCATAAGCGTGATGTGACCTTTCTATCCCCTGATACTATTACCATGGAGGACATATCTTTATGTACTCTACTATTAATCATTTTCCTCTTATAATAGTGTCTGTAAATGTTGTGTACATTTGGAGCTACAGATGCATTCTAAACCATTAGCTCTGTTAAAGGTTATGCTAAAAATGATGGGAAATTAAGCTTGGAAAGCAGAGCAGAAAATATAGGGTTTTAAAAAGATGACACTGTGCTTTGTAATTATTTCCAGATATAGCATGCAGTGTCTCCGGCTTTTACTTCTGTTGCCGTAGGTTGGGGGAATTAGAGCTATTACCATTTTTTACTCAGTTTGTTAAGAACCTATTTATATTGTTCTAGAAACAATAAGGTTTTCTGTTCTACATTTTATATTAATTTTAGTGCTGGTCCCCAGTGTCTGATGGCTTGAATTAAATTTTATGTGGGAAATATACTTTTGTGCTCTGCATATTATTTTGCAATACATTAGTTTCTAACTGAATTGCAAAGCTGAACAGAATTTATCATTGTTAATGTGACACCCCTAGTAAGATAATATGGCTAGGGGCACACTGGGCGATTTGGGGAGATTTAGTCGCCTGCCTTACGAGGAAACATTGGGCAACTTCGGAAAACGAAACGCTGCATGTGCTTTAGCACCGGTGATTTTTCATTTTAGCAAGAGTGAGGGGAAGCTTTCGGTGAGATTGGTCACTGCAAAGATGAGTCGATTAGTTGCCAGGCGACTAAATCTCCCTGAATTGCCTAGTGTGCCCCTACCCTAAAGGGCTGGCACATACCAGACCACACTCCTCGAGTTGCTGTAGTTAAAAAGTATTTACTTAGCAAAACACAACACAAGTAAGTCTTACTAAGTAAGGCTTAGTAAGATAAATTACTTTTCAGTGCGACATTGTTTTCAAATTACCCAGGAGCATTTTCATCATTTCATAATTCGGATATCTAACATCACAAAGTCTCTAACTTCACCATTACTTCTTACATAGGATAAAATTACATAATGGGGTTGTTCACCTTTTAGAGTGATGTAAAGATATTCTGAGACAAGTTTGCAATTTGTTTTCATTTTTATTATTTGTGAGTTTTGAGACATTTAAACTTTTTTCAGCAATCAGAGACTTGAATATGACTAGGAGAGGGCCTGAATAGAAAGCTGTATAATAAAAAGTAGCAATAACAATACATTTGGGGCCGATTCACAAAGGGTCGAATATCGAGGGTTAATTAACCCTCGATATTCGACTGGGAATTAAAATCCTTCGACTCCGAATATCGAAGTTGAAGGATTTTAGTGCGATCGAACGATCGAAGAATTATTCCTTCGATCGAACGATAAAATCCTTTGAATCGAACGATTTGAAGGATTTTAATCCAACGATCGAAGGAATATCCTTCGATCAAAAAAAAGTTAGCCAAGCCTATGGGGACCTTCCCCATAGGCTAACATTGAGTTCGGTAGCTTTTAGATGGCGAACTAGGGGGTCGAAGTTTTTTCTTAAAGAGACAGTACTTCGACTATCGAATGGTCGAACGATTTTTATTTCGAATAGTTCGATACGAAGTCGAAGGTCGTAGTAGCCCATTCGATGGTCGAAGTAGCCCAAAAAACACTTCGAAATTCGAAGTTTTTTTACTTCGAATCCTTCACTCGAAGTTAGTGAATCGGTCCCTTGTAGTCTTGCAGAGCATATGATTTTAGTTCATTTATTCTGGATAAATAGAGTATAGGAGAACTTGCATTTTTTCCATAGGTGGTGATAATTTGGACTTCCTCAGAGCAGAGAGAAAAACTTTTTTTAAACGTATAAAAAAACAAGCTGCTTTAGTAAGCTGCAAAAAAACTCACATTTGCATAAACACATTGATGCATAAAACATGAGCAAAAAGTGTCCCAAACTTGATCATACATTGAAATAGTACACATTCTAAAAGACAGTTTCTGTAATCAAATCTTCTTTTATGCTTGCCCCTGTTTCACACGTATCTCTTCATTGAAACGCTTGATTAGTTTGACATGACCTGCTTTTCATGAACCTATTATTGTTCTTGGAAACAACTCTTTTAGTGGTTTGATAAATATAATCTGACCCAATGGGTTATATTTTCCCAGTTTATTTTGTACCTTTTTGAGTACAGAAATTAAAAAGTCCACAAGTTGAAGAACTTTGAGAAAGAAGTCTGACTAAACCTTTAGTAAGGCTATTTATATTATGCTTATGTTTAGTCAAACTTTTTTTTTTTTTTTAAATAAATAATATATGCAATAAAGACCCTGACACACTTTTTTTTGAACTGTGATTAATAATAACTTTTCTGTTACATCCCAGAGTATGCATAGAAAATAATTATCCGCTGACCGGTTGATTTTAAAGTGGACTAAGCAATCTGTTCTCTTTGCATTTGAGTAACACATTTTAAAAAGAATTAATCTGCAACTGAAATAGCTCAGTAGGAGCTTTGATTGTTATTTTAATAATCCATGTTCTCTGTTAAAAATGTGCTCAAAACCTTTACAATGGTGTGGCTAATGAAGTAATGTTTCACTTTTTACTTGACTGTGCCCATTATTTGTTATTCAAAGGAATCTTGAGTCCTTGAGCATAAGAATTTGAGGGTCATATCTAGCCTTTGGACCACTTAGAAGGCCTTGCCTAGTACATGGGCAAAGTGAAGGAACTGGTGGCGGTATAGCGCAGTCATGTGAAAGGGCCACATATTCTCAAAAGAAAAGTGCCGACCTGCTACCCTAGGTAGTCTATTCTCCCTGCTTCTCCCCCACATAGTTCATTACCCCTGAAATTGCTCCTCAGAATATGCTCACGTATCGGTGCAGAGTAATTGGGGCCTCTTTTCTTCTGTAAGTGAGCACAGTTGGATCGGTCTTCTGTTTGGATGAAGTTGCCTTAAGGCCAATTATGACTGCTTAAGCTCATATAAATAAGCTGATATACAAATGAAAAAAGCCTTCCTTTGCAGATCAACCCTGCTGATATTTTTTTATAAACATTTATACAAAAATAAAATGAAGGTAACACAATAGAGTATACTTTCCCTTTAAATGCTTAATGTGCATACACTGGGTGCAGAAATTACATTTCATTATTTAAAGACATTTCTTTTTATGTATCTATTTCAGCTTAAGATGCAAAACATTGTCTTAGAAAAAACATGCATTTTCATATTTGAAGCAGATTTTAGCCATGGAAAGCATGTCTGAATAGATAAAAGCAAAATCAAAGGGGAACATCTATGAATATTAGTGTGAATGCTCCCACTGTGCATGATTGTGTATGCCTACCATTTCTGCCTTCTGGGTGTATGTTCTGTTTCACTGCATACTTCTATGCCTCCATCTAGAACTGCTGCAAGGGTTTGAAGCCTGCAACAGTATTGCAAATGAAAATGGATAACACATAAGGAACGGCAAGAATCTTGCCCTGCATGTTCTGTGATTTTAGTTTTTACATGGCTGCTTCTGAAATATGGCTAATCTAATTTGTTTTTCATTTCTTAGGTATATATTTGCTGTTTGCTTTCAAAAAAGAAGCCTAAATGAAAACTACACTTGGTGAATCAGAAACGGATTTTCATTTGGAAGTGCTTTTTTTTTCTTTCTGTATTTGTGCATTTATGAAGTAAAAATTCAGGTGCCAATTATACTGTTAATACTTGTCTGTCAGAGGTTACGAGTAAATACAAGAAGGCAAGTTGCTAGGATTTTTTTATATTCATTTATCGTATAGGAATAGTTCGTACTGTACTTGATGAAAGAGAGCGCTATTTCTTTTAGCTTGCCATTTTCATAATGTTATATTTTAACAACTGGGGTGGTATAGAGTGTCAACCAGTACAAGCAAAGTATTAGGTTTCTGTGAATATTTTACTGACCTGTGTGTAGATTTCAAAACTGCTATTTATAAAATATTTTGAGTTTACAGTAAAACATTTTAAAAACTTTTTTTATTTATACAATGTAATTTATTAATTAATTTTACCACCTCCATAAGTCTGCTTTACTGATCTGCAGTGTATTTAAAGGGTAATTGGATGCTAAAAGAGAATGGACATGATTTACTGGTGAATTCTGAGTCTGTTTTTCAGCACACTAAATAAATGCATTGCCACTCGGACTCTGCCATTCGTTGTCCTTAAGTTAAAACCGAGCAGTCTTACTGTAAAATGCATGGCAAAAAAATTGTGAAGTTGTCATGGTTACAAAGCAGGGTTTGTCTAATTTTAGCCTGACATTCTGCGACCATCAAAAACAAGCCTTAATGAACTCAAATGCACACACTTATAAAGAAAGCTCAGGAATAGCCCTATATTCATATTTTACAGACTTTCAAGGGAATAATCGGTTTCTTTATAAAAATGTAGATACTGTAAGTATATTGCTCATTATACTTAAAATCCTAGCAGAATTAGCAGACCTCTAATATAAATTTGGAAACCCCTGTGTTTATATATGCAGTATTGTGCTGATCTTATTGGTTGTGTTTGGAGAGATAGCTGTTGTATGGGTACGGGGCTGTGCAGTTCGGTTCACTTGAAAACCATATGAAAACAGTAACTTCCCTGACCAGAAGACCCACTCATGCACCAGCAATCTAAATTGTGTGTGTGTGAGTTTGTGCAAGAGGAAAACATTATTTTCACTGTTTGAAAAAAAAAAAAAAAGTACAGCATCTGCCAAGAGAGCTGTTGATCTAAAAGGCAGTCTATATCTCAAAAACTGGAAATAGAAAATGTGTGTAACTGACAAAAGTGGTCCAAACAATCTATTTTAATACAGCATTGGATAATGTCTTTGCATTATGACACTACCATATGTTTATAGAATGTTTTATTACAAGCTAATAACTGATTGAGAAAGACTTCAAAATGTAAAAATATATTAAAAAAAATATATTAAGAATGCATTTTTTTTGCCAAATAGGTTCATTTTTATCTGTATTTATAACAAACCAGCAAGACTCCTTACAGGTAAAGAACAAGTGTTGGCATTTATGGTGACTTATCTGTAACAGAGAGCAATGAAGCCCTCATTTTGTTATACTCCCCTCTGCATCTGTCTGCTAAGGAACAGCAACAAAACGCCATACCTTCAGGGTTGCATCTGGTAGAGTCCTGTATGGAAACAATTCTTGAAACCTGGACCAGCAACCTGCGCCCACTACACAACCCTCAACTGCCTTATATCCAAATCGCAGACCACAATTTAACGGGATTTGCTGCAAATTGGAAGTGGGCAGGGGCAGAAAAAGAGTAAACTGTTAAAGGGGTGGTTCACTTTTAAGGTAACTTTTAGTATGATATAGAATGGCCAGTTCTAAGCAACTTTTCAATTGGTTTTAATTATTTATTTTCTATAGTTTTATATTTGCTTTTTCTTCTGACTTTGCAGCTTTCAAATGGGTGTCGCTGACCCCTTCTAAAAAGCAAATGCTCTGTAAGGCTTCAAATGTATTGTTATTGTTACTTTTTCTTACTAATCTTCCTATTCAGATCCACTCATATTCATATTCCAGTCGCTTGTTCAAATCAATGCATGGCTGCTATGGTAATTTGGACCCTAGCTACCAGATTACTTAAAATGCAAATTGATGAGCTGCTGAATATAAAGCTAACTCAAAAACCTCAAATAATAGAAAATTAAAACTAATTGCAAATAGGGAATATAATTCTCTGCATCACACTAAAAGTTATCTCAAAGGTGAACAACCCCTTTAAGGAGTAAAATAAGTTAAGAAATCTAAAGACCAACATTTATACCTGCACCCAAAAATCCTACCTGCAACCCCCAGGGTGTATTTTTTTTTATATTTTAATTTTTTTGTTAAGCTGGATGCTACTAGTTGTTGGGATATGTTGACTTGCAGCTCCACTGCACGGTTAGGTTTGAGCAGGTATGAAAATCCCAGCGTCCCTGTGCTGTCAAAGATACAGGTTGGACTGTTTGCACACCTTGTATGGGTGCTTCATATTTTTCCAGCAGTCCTTAACAGCGCACATACTAAAGGGCACCTAATTCTGAAATCAAGCGTAACCTTTGTTATTATGATTGTCTGTAAGGCTATATTGGCAGCTGGCCTACTGGGGATGTTGTGGAGTGGTTTGACTTAAAGGGCTTGCTCATTTTTAACTTAACTTAGAATGCAATTGTTTTGTTCTCTTTCGAAAATATATCTGAAATTTTCCCAAAGTGCCATATTTACACAATCACTCTCTATCATGCAGAACAACTTTAGGAAAACTGCTCAAGTGTGACGGAGAACGGACTTATTCGCAATTAAAAAAATGAGCCCATTTGGGTTTTCTCTCTAAGAATTACAAATATGGGGATAATGCAGATTTACTTTTTATAAACAACGGCACAACAAATATACACTTATTAGGATAGAGGTCTCCTCAATGTGTGGTGCTTTTACCTTTCCCATTGTCCTTAATCATTTTTGTCAGGGCTTGTTATAATTTGTTTTCAGTCTCTCATTAACCTTTCAGTAGCCTGAATGTTAAGAGCTGTTGTGGTTCTTTCCAGACTCCGAGCATTGACAGTTGCCTTTCAGAGATCATCTTTGGATGTCTTTTCTCCTTGTTTTTGAAGAGTGTCAGGAATTTTGGTATGGTCTCCCTTAATGTGACTTACTGTTCTTACATATTAGAGAACCACAATAGGTGAGGAAGTGAGATATATGGGGGTTATGCATTGGTTCTCAAATGAAAATTTTTTTTATCTCGTTTGAAGTTTATTTGAGATATTCACAAATTAAATTTAGCGTTTAAAAAAAACCTTGAATTTTAGAGGATTATTTTTTTTAATTAAGGGCAAAAAACTCAAAAATGGTGAATTTTTAAATTCGCCATCTCAAACATGATGAATTCATGTAGATGTCAATGGGAGTTGTCCTAGGCAAAACGTAAGGGAGTCACAATTACTGCCTGTAGTGGGCACTAATGAAGGGACTGATTAGCCATTGAGCTTATCATGATAGCAGTAAAAGTGACCAATAATGAGTGCCAACCAGGTTTTATTTTTGTGTATTTAATTGGATGTCACTAGTATGATTGCAAGGGCCTGTATTGAACACATTCATGTTTACCTTGGTGAGTACTGCTAGATTGCTTCTAAAACTGTGTTTTCTTACTCTTCCAATTAACCCTCAACTGTTTGTATGTATTATATTTTCAATCTGCATTTCGTTACTCTGAAAGAGAGGTTTATATGTAATACTGAAGAACCGCTGACTGTATGTGCACTAGTGTTTTATTACTATGCATATTACTTTTTGTTTGAAAGCTTATAACATTAGTAATGACTTATTCACTGCTGTATGGTACAAAATAAAGTGTATGTATAATGTAGATCATGCAAAACAATGTGCAATGTAAGAACATTTTAGAAAGAGAGATGAGAATCTACAAGGACAACTTGTAACATTGGCAACACAGTAAACAGCAATTTTTTGGCACACACGGAAATATATTCCTTAAAGAAGCAGTATACCTTCTTGTTCAACACGTATGTGTAGGGTTTGTGCTGAACATAGTTTTTGCCTATTGTTTTAATCATGCACAAGTCAAACTGGTAAACTGAATTTACTCCATGTTTGGTCCTTTGAAGTCGAGTAATAGTTTGCCAGGAACTTGCAAGGGGCAAATATAGCATAGCTTTAGTTTTCCTACAGGTCTTGTTTAGGTTAAGAAATATCAAGAATACAGATTTTTCCAAAACAGGCAACATGAACACTTGTTGGATGGGGGGGGGGGGTGTAACAGGCCTTCATAATCCATAAACCATTACACAGTATATTTATCAGGCAAGAGAACATAGAGGACAGGGATATGATTTTCTAGTAATTCTAATCCGCAATTCGCACAAGGTGTTGGTGCCATTTTTAGATGTAAATAGTAAGGGCAAAGGTAGACTAGAGTATTGAATGCTTCTCTCTGCCTGAGGAATATTAATGATGCAGAGAGAAGCGGATCTGCTGAAATCAGCAGCTTCCTTTGTCTGCATTTAAAAGTACAGTTTCTGCCTGCGTGCGGCAACACAGCGGAGTGCCTGCTTTCACGTTTTTATCAGGTTGATCTTCCCTCAGCTTGGCTCTCTAGGTCGAACATTGTTATCTAACAGGAACAATAACTTTATTGCTAGACTATTCGGAAAGTCTGTATGTATTAATTTATTTAGCATCAAAACTGTTTACAAGGAGCGAACACAGACAGAGGTATAGGTAGATTCAATTATACAGTAACAAAAGCCTATGCTTTTAACCCTTTCGCTGCCAGCCAATTTGGCCAAGTTGAAACTTCTATTGCCAGACCGTTTTTGAACATTTTTTGCTCTTTCACTTTAGGGGACTTGCCTGGGGGGGTCTTTTAGTTTACCCACGAAAACAAGGTATCGTTTTTCTCAGGACAACCTAAGCTTTCAAAATATGCTAGTATTTTGTTGTCATTCCACTCCAGTAAAAAGATATGGGCTTCTAAATGTATTAAAAAAAAAAAAAAAAACAGTTTCACATGATAAAAACACATATATCAGAAGCATAATTTATTTTATGCATGAGAGCATGGCAGATTTGGAAAGTTCTGTGTCTCCTGAACGCGCCAATACCAAATATATATAGTTTTATGGAGATTTCTTACTTCTATAGATCAAAAACTTCGAAGCAGTAAACTACCAAATTTCCAAAGCACTGCTCTACAAAACTGCATACATCTGATTTCAAGACCAAACATTCCACTAACAGTAGGTTTACCCTAAAAAAACTACAGCTTATTGGAAAGAACAGATTCTAACGAGTTCAAAATGGGTAAATATATATTTGTACTCCAAACTACCAAGTTGCAATTCTTTCCTAAAGTTAGCAGTTTTTATAAAAATGTGTTACATTTTTGAAAAATTACCTCAAAGTGTCCAGTCTACAGCATCGTATCTCCCACATATCATTATATACCAAGATACAACACCCTAAATATGAAAGCCCAGGGTCTGCTGAACAGTTTGATGCTCAATATGCATAGGTACACCTAAGTATGTGGCACATAGGGGCCCCAAAACGAAGACACCCCATATGAGTTATCAGTTCTGGAATTCCAAATACTGCAAAATCAGCACATTTACAGCATTTCTCAAGGGGCAAAAGTACAAAAATGCATGTTCACCCCAGAAAACCATATATTTTTGGAAAGTACACATTCTGACGAATCTAATATGGGTATGCATGTCTTTCTACTCCAAAGTACCAAGCCGTAAAGCGTTCCTACATTTGCCAATTTTTATGACATTACCGAAAATCATCTCAATATTGCAACTCTGAAGCATCGTATCTCCCACATATCATTATATACCAAGATAAAACACACTAAATATGAAAGCCCAGGGTTCGCTGAACAGTTTGATGCCCAATATGCATAGGTACACTTTAGTATGTGGCGTATCGGGGCCCCAGAACGAAGACACCCCATATGAGTTATCAGTTCTGGAATTCCAAATACTGCAAAATCAGCACATTTACAGCATTTCTCAAGGGGCAAAAGTACAAAAATGCATGTTCACCCCAGAAAACCATATATTTTTGGAAAGTACACATTCTGACGAATCTAATATGGGTATGCATGTCTTTCTACTCCAAAGTACCAAGCCGTAAAGCGTTCCTACATTTGCCAATTTTTATGACATTACCGAAAATCATCTCAATATTGCAACTCTGAAGCATCGTATCTCCCACATATCATTATATACCAAAATAAAACACACTAAATATGTAAGCCCAGGGTCCGCTGAACAGTTTGATGCCCAATATGCATAAGTATACCTAAGTATGTAGCGTATAGGGGTCCCAGGACGAAGACAGTTCTGTAATTCCAAATACTGCAAAATCAGCACATTTACAGCATTTTATGAGGGGCAAAAGTACAAAAATGCATGTTCACCCCAGAAAACCATATACTTTTGGAAAGTACACATTCTGACTAATCTAAAATGGGTATGCATGTCTTTCTACTCCAAATTACCAAGCAGCAAAGCTTTCCTACATTTCGCAGTTTTTATGACATATACAAAAATCTCCTCAATACTCCAACTCTAAAGCATTGTATCTCCTACATATCATTATATACCAAGATAAAACTCCCTAAACTTGAAAGTCTGGGTCCGCTGAACAGTTTGATACCCAATATGCAAAGGTACCCCTAAGTATGTGGCATATAGGGGCCACAGAAAGAAGACACCCCATACGAGTTCTGTAATTCCAGATACTGCAAAATCAGCACATATACAGGATTTTGTGACAGGCAAAGGTACAAAAAATTAGGTTCACCCCAGAAAACCATATATTTTTGGAAAGTACACATTCTACCGAATAAAAATTTGCTAAAACTGTCTTTCTACTCCAAACGTACATACTGCAAAGCAATGCTAAATGCAGTGGTTTTTATGATATTTCTGAAAATCGCCTAAAAATATTGCAGTTGGTCGCACTTATCCAACCCAATTTCTTACATACAAATGGAAAACACCCTAAATATTGACTTCAAGAGTCTACTGAACAGTTTGATGCCCAATATGCATAGATATACCAAAGCAGAGGGGCACGTGCGGACCCCAAATGAAAATAGTGCATAAGAATTTTCTCGGCTGTCAATTCGCCTTCTGTGAACATAGCACACTGACTGCATATAATGTGCCGTAAGACCCCCTAACAGTACAAAGACCCCCCAAAACCATATATTTTTGGAAAGTACACATTCTGCCGAATAAAAATTTGCTAAAACTGTCTTTCTACTCCAAACGTACATACTGCAAAGCAACGCTAAAGGCAGCGGTTTTTATGATATTTCTGAAAATTGCCTAAAAATATTGCAGTTGGTTGCATTTATCTCACCCAATTTCTTACATACAATCAGAAAACACCATAAATATTGACGCCAAGGGTCTACTGAACAGCATGATGCCCAATATGCATAGATATACCAAAGCAGGTGGGCACGTGCGGACCCCAAATGAAAACAGTGCATAAGAATTTTCTCGGCTGTCAATTCGCCTTCTGTGAACATAGCATCCCTGACTGCATATAATGTGCTGTAAGACCCCCATACAGTACAAAGACCCCCAAAACAATATATTTTTGGAAAGTACACATCCTGCCAGATAAGAATTTGCTAAAACTGTCTTTCTACTCCAAACGTACATACTGCAAAGCAACGCTAAAGGCAGCGGTTTTTATGATATTTCTGAAAATCGCCTATAAATATTGCAGTTGGTCGCACTTATCTCACCCAATTTCTTAGATACAAATGGAAAACACCCTAAATATTGACGTCAAGGGTCTACTGAACAGTATGATGCCCAATATACATAGATATACCAAAGCAGGTGGGCACGTGCGGACCCCAAATTAAAACAGTGCATAAGAATTTTCTCGGCTGTCAATTCGCCTTCTGTGAACATAGCATCCCTGACTGCATATAATGTGCTGTAAGACCCCCCTACAGTACAAAGACCCCCAAAACAATATATTTTTGGAAAGTACACATCCTGCCGGATAAAAATTTGCTAAAACTGTCTTTCTATTCCAAACGTACATACTGCAAAGCAACGCTAAAGGCAGCGTTTTTATGATATTTCTGAAAATCGCCTAAAAATATTGCAGTTGGTCGCATTTATCTCACCCAATTTCTTACATACAATTAGAAAACACCATAAATATTGACGCCAAGGGTCTACTGAAGAGTATGATGCCCAATATGCATAGATATACCAAAGCAGGTGGGCACGTGCGGACCCCAAATGAAAACAGTGCATAAGAATTTTCTCGGCTGTCAATTCGCCTTACACATAGCACACTGACTGCATATAATGTGCCGTAAGACCCCCTAACAGTACAAAGACCCCCCAAAACCATATATTTTTGGAAAGCACACATTCTGCCGAATAAAAATTTGCTAAAACTGTCTTTCTACTCCAAACGTACATACTGCAAAGCAACGCTAAAGGCAGCAGTTTTTATGATATTTCTGAAAATCGCCTAAAAATATTGCAGTTGGTCGCATTTATCTCACCCAATTTCTTACATACAATTAGAAAACACCATAAATATTGACGCCAAGGGTCTACTGAACAGTTTGATGCCCATTATGCATAGATATACCAAAGCAGGTGGGCACGTGCGGACCCCAAATGAAAATAGTGCATAAGAATTTTCTCGCCTGTCAATTCGCCTTCTGTGAACATAGCACACTGACTGCATATAATGTGCCGTAAGACCCCCTAACAGTACAAAGACCCCCCAAAACCATATATTTTTGGAAAGTACACATTCTGACGAACACAGAATTGCTAAAAATGTGTTTCTACCCCAAATGATCAAAGTGTAAACGATGCTAAAAAATGACACAAGGAAAAACAATGCAAGCATAAAACTGCAATAAAAATCACAAAAAATCAAATAGAATTAGGAAAATCAACGAAATAACAGCGTGGTTAGTGGTCAGAATGCTTGATCCAGTAGTCACGCTATGAAATCTAACGTTTTTTGGGGAAATAACAAGAGGGAAACTTGAAAATGAAGTGCTAAAAAAAAAAAAAAGTACAAAAAATCCCTATAAGTGTGTGTTTGTGTATGCATGGATGTACAGCTCTAAAAAGTGTATACATTTGTGCATATGTGTATGTGAGTGTGTAAATAAGTGCCAAAGTGTGAAAAATCAAAAAAATCAGAAAAGTCAGAAAAGCAAAAAAAAAAAAAAAACTACTTTTACTAATATGTGCATTGTGTACATGTAAATGCTTGTAAATGTACTAAATAAGTAAAAAAAAAGGGGCACTTACCGAATCTAGATGAAGGGGGTCCTTTTCAGAGCTGTAGGGTCCAGGATCGATGAGTCAGAGCAGCAGGAAGTGCGTGGGCGGCGCTGGAACACGTGAGGTCCGGGTCCTGCGACAAGGAAGCTGTTGCTGCGTCTGTGTCGCTCCTGGAGAAGGGGGTCGGCGAGGATCGGCGATCTGCTTCAGGTAAGCTCGTTGCCTAGGGGGTTGTGGCGCTGATCGCTCCTCTCTGCAAACTTAAAGGGAGTGAGGTAGCCGTGCATAGGTTAAGGGTGTGTTGCTGCAGAGGAAGACTAGCAAAGTGCTTCATCATATTATGCAAATTCACACAATAAAGCAAAGACTCACATATAAGTTCATGACCTTAAGACACATATATTCCACCAATAGGTGTCCAACTCTCACTTAAACAGAACTTATTTTCTTTCTTTTTGGAATTTTACACTACTTGATCTAACTACTAGACCTAACTACTGAAGTTCTTTAAAGTTTTTGGGTGTTGCATGAGTTTTGCATGAGTTCATTGGAGGGGCAGGAACCTTCATAGCTATTATAACTTGCCACACAATCACATGCTAGAACCAGAGCCTTACTCGCAGGGTTCTCCTCCCTAAATTCAGTTGAGGTGATCATTTAACTAAATATGCATGGATTTTCTCACTTGCTATTAGTTTCATGCTTATTTTATAAATTGGGGACCTAATTCAATTTTACATTTTCCATAAATTTCAAACGGGCTTTCACATGCTAAACTAATGGATAAATATATATCTCATATAACTGAATGTGAGTTTTCCCACTGGCGCAGCCAGTATTCCTATATGAATTACTAGGCTGAGGGAGCATGAGTCAGTTAATGATTTCACTGGTGAATGAAACAGGCTCATGCTGTTTGCCAGGGTAGACAACATGATTGATTGATTTTAGTGCCCATCTTCCTAGGATGAGACACATTTCTAAAACATTAAAGGAATATTCAACCCTAAAGTAAAAAAAACCCTAGCCCCCTACCCTACATAGACCCCCCCCCCAGCCTAACTGCTTCCCCGTGCTAATGCCTCTAACTTTTTACTTATCCATCAGTGCAGATTCTGTCCAGCGGAGTTCACGGCAGCCATCTTCACCCGCTTCGGTTATCTTCAGAATCGGAGCGGTGGTTGGCAATTTTCTTGACTTTTAGTGCATAGTCTCGAAAATTGATCCAAATGCACATGCTCCGATACAGCACTTCCCGAGAATTACCGAAGAGAAGATGGCTGTCGTTTTTCCCCCATTATTTCAACTTTTAAAGGAGAAAAAAAGGTTATGATTATGTCTCTTTTTCTTGTGCTAGTAAATGAGCCCAGGTTTCACTCATATTTCAAGGTAAATCTAATGTAAGTGTATGTTTCACGTCAGTGATGCTTTCAAACTGATGCAGTGCTGATATGTATGGAGACATTTCTTTCTAATTTACTTTGAAATTGATGTTACAAAAATTTCATTGTTTGACATTTATTTTTATATGAGAACAAGAAAAGACCGGAATATGTAAATAAATCCTAATCTTCCGTTCTTGTACTGAAACGGATGATAATGTGTTGTCTGCAGCTTTTGCCAATGAATCTTATCAGGCACAGTGACTAAGGCTTATTAATTCCTTTAAACCCCTAGAAATTAAACTATGTTCATTGTCTGGGGAACTGGAGAAGAGTACAGATGTCTGAGGAATTGAATGTATGATTAAAGACTAAAAAATTGTTCTTCTCTGTTTAATGCTGCATTTTTATCTAAACATTGTGCCAAAAGTGATGAGCAAACTTTTTCACAGGGTATGGATTCACATTGAAATTCTGCATTTTGCCATCTGTAAATATTTTTTGAGACACCGACACAAACATTTTTGCACAATATTTTTTGCTGTGTGTAGCAGAGTGGGGTGCTACAGGCTGACCAGCTAGGGTTGTTTAGTCTCAGGTGACTAATCAGTAGTCCTTAATGGGATACTGTCATGGGGAAATTTTTTTTTAAAAAAATGAATCAGTTAATAGTGCTGCTCCAGCAGAATTCTGCACTGAAATCCATTTCTCAAAAGAGCAAACAGATTTTTTTATATTCAATTTTGAATTCTGGCATGGGGCTAGACATTTTGTCAATTTCCCAGCTGCCCCAAGTCATGTGACTTGTGCTCTGATAAACTTCAATCACTCTTTACTGCTGTACTGCAAGTTAGAGTGATATCACCCCCTCCCTTCCCCCCCCAGCAGCCAAACAAAAGAACAATGGGAAGGTAACCAGATAACAGCTCCCTAACACAAGATAACAGCTGCCTGGTAGATCTAAGAACAGCACTCAATAGTAAAAACCCATGTCCCACTGAGACACATTCAGTTACATTGAGAAGGAAAAACAGCAGCCTGCCAGAAAGCATTTCTCTCCTAAAGTGCAGGCACAAGTCACATGACCAGGGGCAGCTGGGAAATTAACAAAATGTCTAGCCCCATGTCAGATTTCAAAATTGAATTTAAAAAAAATCTGTTTGCTCTTTTGAGAAATGGATTTCAATGCAGAATTCTGCTGGAGTAGCACTATTAACTGATGTGTTTTGAAAAAAACATGTTTTCCGATGACAGGATCCATTTAAAGCCCCGGGTGGTCAGTCTCCCGGAGAGACTCTGACAAAGAGCGTGTCTGGGATCCTGATGTTAAGGATCCTATGTGCCTGTGCACGCATGGGAAGTTCTGCCTTATTGTTGTTACTAAACTTATTCTGCTGCTGAAAGCCATTTTTGTTGTTTCGAAAGAAAAACTGCTATAGGCCCAAATGTATTTTGCTTGGAGAAATTCACTGACAAAAAAATCACTGTGAAAAAAACACCCATTGACTTCTATGCATTGTGGGGTTTTTTGCATTCCACCAGTTTTGCAAATTTTTCGGTAAAACTCCCCAAAACCGAAGCAAAAATCAGATGGAAAAATAAGTTTTTTACTCCTTGTCAATGGCTGTAATTTTGAGAATTTCCAGTTGTCTTAAGTTTTTATAACAGCACATAATTGGCATTACACTTTGATCTGATTTCTTTGGCATGAAATCATTATTTCTGGGTTGCATTGTCACTGACATACATTATTGTTTTAAAATATACTGACATGTTTCTAAGATATGACTCGTCTCACATACCTTAAATGTCACCCATCACTTTGTTCTCCTATAATAATGCCTCTCTTATTAGCATTGTTGTACCTCCAAGGTCTACAGGGCCCATACTGTCGGCTTCCTCGTCACACAGATCCAATGATAATCCCATCTACAGTGCCTTGTATAAGTGTTATTTCCCTTGGACTCCTTATTTTGTTAGAATTCCAGGTTGATGATGCAGAATGAATTTGATTGAGACACAGAAGTTAATGAAACATAAGCGTACAGTTGTGTTCAGAATAATAGCAGTGTGTAAAAAGTGAATAAACCTCAAGATCCTCATAATAGCTTTTATATACACACAAATGCATTGGGAACACTTCACATTCTATTCCAAATCAAAACATGAAGAAACATTTATGAAATTTGTGTTATTCTTTTACAGAAAGGGAATATTAGGCTGGGAATAATAGCAGTGTCTGCATTCTTCTTTACAAACATTCACTGTATAAACTGAAAAATGTTTCAAGATTTTGCTTTCTGTTGAATCACTGAACTAATATTTAGTTGTATAAGCAGTGTTTCTGAGAACTGCTGCACATCTGTGTTGCATAGAGTTGAGCAACTTCTGGTAACATCCTCATATCATGATGCATGCACCACCATGTTCCATTGTCTTCATAGTGTACTGTGGCTTGAAATCAGTGTTTGGAGGTTGTCTAACAAACTGTCTGCGGCCCCTAGACCCAAAAAGAACAATCTTGCTTTCATCAGTCCACAATTTCTGCACTTCTTTGTATGTTCACAAAGAGATTCATACAACAGGTCAGCTAAATTAATAAATATACCAGCCATAGAGAATTTCTGGATCTAGACCCTGTATTTCTGATATCTAAGAGGGTTTGAGTGATGATTATTTTAGCCAGTAATTGACCTGAAGAAGTATTTGTGGTCATTACTTTGTCCTGCATTATACACATGGCTTGGTTTGTTTATTTATTTATTAGAAGAAATCTCCTAACCATTTAGTCATTGAACTCATTACTATTTAATTCTTATGTCAACAGTACATACATATTTTAGAAGCATTCTTTGAGGCTGCTTAGAGCCCCCAAAGGGATTATGGTATTCCTTCGGTATGTTTGACTTCAGTGTTCCCTCTAAGCTATGAACTCGTGTGTAATAATATCAGCATAACACAAATTTGGGAGAATTGTAAAGCCTACAGCATAGACACCATAGAAATTGTACTTCAAAATAATAGCATAGCCATAATGGGTTCTTTAAAAAAAGAAAAAAGAATTGCAGTCTTATTAACACAGCCAAGGCAGTGGTAAAATGCACAAAAACACAAATTAAAAAAAGTCCTGCCATAGATATTCTGTACAACACGCCAATTTGCAGCTACTGTATAAAGTGGACCACATCACATTGCTACAGCAATACGAATGCCCCATAATCACTTTATAGCACCTGAGTGGTCAGCTCTTGGCAACCAATTTTCATCACTGGTCATGTAATTGGTTTTCTCAGAATCTAAGCATCATCCTGCGTTCTTTAACAATCAATTATCAAGTCAAAGGATGCTGATATCTGCAACTTTCTGATTATATTGGCAGTTTAGCTTTGCAGCTTGTGCCTTTCATTTAATCACATCTACATTCCAGAATTCAGCATACTTTAATGAATGTAATGCATGAATGAATGGTGTTTTCTAAAATGATATCACACCAGTAACAGTCTCTACAACTTAGAAGCAGTTTGCTAAGTTGGGAAATACCTTGTCCTGGCCAACTGAAAAATTCTACAAAAATCTTACAAATACAGCCACAGGTGCAGTTGTGCTAAAATGGATGCAGATGTTGTGTAAATTGCATTCATTTGGGTCCAAACATACTCCTTGCACTAAGTGCCATTGCATCCTAGGGGAAAATAACACAGTGATTCATACCAAAAATTGCACTTTTCACACTGCACTACATTTATAAATGACCCTTAACCTCATTTGCTGTTTTTGTTTTTTCTTATTCTAGGGGATGAATAGCAGAAAACACTAGCATGTCCCCCACATGAGTGACAAGCTCTTATAAAATGGGCAGTTGAGTTCACAGAGAGAGACAGAGAGAGAGAGCTATCTGTTGTTCAGCACCATGGACAGTTCATCTTTCAATGAACGTATTCATCTATGAGAATCTGCAGGTCCCTGAGAGCTTCCCCAATACTCAGCGCACAACCTGTAACTGGCTCACTGCATCAACCTCAATCTACAGAGCGACACCACATTCCAAGGGCAGGCAATCAGTCACTTCAGTTTTTAAAAGCTATTTTACAAGTATTTTTCATGGTCATTGCTCTTCTTAATTGAAGTGGTTGATTCTCAGAGTTTCCATATGTTTGTGGAATTCCTATCATAGATCATTTCATCACAAAGTCAATTTGGGGGGCGGTTTCAGCAAGAACTATAATGTAATATTACAACCTGTTTTTTCTTGTTGGACCAATTACATTGCGGTCATTAACACCAAAGGGATTTTTTTGGATTGTTGTGTTGTCACTCTTGTTGTGGCTCCAGTTGCAGTAAGTAAATACCCTTTATATCTATTGGTTGCTCATGAGTGATTGAGCTATTCTTCTTCTTCAAAATACTCACTGAATAATACTGCAGCAAAATGACTTCTTGAGTGTAAATTACCTAAATCATCCACCATGCACTTGCAGTCATATAGGTCCTCATTGGAACACAAGGAATTGTAAGAGAATGATTGGTTTGTGATGTGAGAAAGAGAATCATGTGGGAAATAAATCAGTTTTGCCAGTAATGTCTGACAAGAAAAGTAAAAAATCACAAAAGTGTCAAACCTCATGTCACTAATAAACCATTGTCTTCTTTTTTATTACAAACAGGTTCCTTGACATGATAAGGTTTTCTATGCGTGGGAAATCTCCAGTCATTAGGATTTGAACATTTATAATGGTTATGTACTATACATAAGATATTCTTGGTAATGTTACTGTCATTTAATATGGTAAATAGAATGCTGTGGAAAATGTTGCGTCCCAAAAAAGTTGATACAAAACCCTAATTTAATTTGGAGTGATAACTTCTATAAGTATTCCAAAACCCAAATTTAAATTGGAGTGATAACTTCTATAATTGCAGCAAGTCTTTATTTACTTATGTTATTGGCATTAGTTCCATTTTTATTCTGCCTACCTTCTCTATGCTTTCAGGTGTCTCAATAACCAGACAGCAGTTAAAACATGGAACTGCAGATCTGTAAAACAGGTTGATTTAAAATAAAAACGCACAAAATTCAAATGATGAAGAATATCTGCAAACTTTGCCTCTATAGTCTCTTTGTGCCACAAGGCAAAGTTGCCGTCAGCCTCCCCAGAATTAAAAACCATGTACACTGATTTAAGACCTAATAATTTTAGAACCAGTGCCCTCCTTTCTAAACGAATGTCTGGATACAGGAAGCTTCTAAAAGTTGACGAGGAGAGAGGAACTATGTATGATTGCTATGCAAGATTCCCATTCAGTAATTATTATACCAAGGGTAATAACTTCCGATATGTCCCTCAAGGGTGATAGTCTTAAATATACCAGTTTAAATGGGTATTACTTTTTCTAAGGGATCTTTGAAGGGTTCCAAGAATTGGTTACTGAAACCTTTTTTCCCATTCACATACCGCACCTCCCCCTCCAGTCTTGATTTATACAACAATGAACCAAGCGCAGGTTACCCACTTCATTTTATTATCTAATCAACCCTAACAAGGAAAACTGGTAACCATGTAAATTGCAAGTCAGAGGTCTACAGGAGATAGTCCCCAACTAATACCACTTTTCCTCTTCCCTTTCCCTTAATAATGAGACAATGGACACGGAACATTTGGAATTAATGTAAGCCTTATTATTGATTTCCTGTACAACTGTATACAATTATATTTGTGATGACTACCTTGGCTAAGTAACCTTTTATCTTTAATAAAAGTATTTAATTAAAACAAAAACCTAATCAATTAACCATGAAAGAAATTGGTTTTGTCAAGCTTCTTTTCCCACTGCCAGACCACACCATAGATTTGTAGCCATTACTTCTGCAAAAAGTGGTCAGTAATTGAAAAACAGTGAGTAAGAAAGATGAGTCTGCCAGCAGAGTCAAAACTGTACTGCTGCCATGCCTGATAGATTAGCTGAATTCCCCCATGCAAGAGGCTGTACTAGTCAATTTAAGTCAGGATGAATGAGAACATGGATGTATTTTTCAATGGGAACAGACTTGCTTTAGAGACTATCCTGTTAGCAATTCATTAGGTCTGAACGTGGAAGCAAAATAGAACTTTTATTAAAAATATTTCTGTTTGTGATGTTTTTACTGATACATATTTATTACTGTGAACAACAAGTAGCAAATCTGATGATGTAGGGAAAGGCACAACTGATAACAAAAACACTTTATGCACTGCTCACTAAAATAAGTATACAAAATGGCGATAATTTTACATATAACTAGTGATGGGCGAATTTATTCGGCAGGCGCGAATTTGCGGCGAATTTGCGCGATTCGCGGCCAGCAAATAAATTCCCGAAACGCCCGCGAAACTTAGCGGCAAAAGTTTACCCGGCGTCGAAATGTTGTTTTTTTTCGAAAAAACAGACGCCGGCGCCGTTTCGCAGTTTTGTGAATTTCGCGCAAAATTAGCGAATTTTTCGGCGAAGCGAAACGGCGCAAATTCGCCCATCACTACATATAACTGAGGAAGCTTGCTTATAGAGATTATCTGTAAGGCTAAATCTATGGCTCCCTGAAGAGTTTTATCTTCAGCTGGAATTTAGAGTGAGTTAAGGCATTGTGTTGATGAAAAATATATGGCAAGGAAATCCATGAACCTCATTTTTAATGTCTGCACCAATCATAGCCATGTCTTTCTGATGTAATGTAATTTAATTACCTTTCAAGAGAAGATGCACAGAAACCTTGACACTGGGATAGCAGTGGATGTAATCTACTTGGACTAAAATCTAAATCTTTTGATACATTACCACACAAAAGTTTACTGGTTAAATTAAGGGATATTTGCTTAGAACATACTATTTGTACTTGAATAGAGAACTGGCTGAAGGATAGATTACAGAGAGTGTGGTAAATGGAACATTTTCTAATTGGACCAGTGTTGTTAGTGGACTACTACAGGGCTCTGTACTTGGTCCTTTGCTTTTCAACTTGTTTATTAATGACCTGGAGGTGGGCATTGAACGTACTGTTTCTGTTTTTTGCAGATGATACAACATTGTGCAGAACTATAGGTTCCATGCAGGATGCTGCCACTTTGCAGAGTGATTTGACTAAATTGGAAAACTGGGCTGCAAACTGGAAAATGAGGTTCAATGTTGATAAATACAAGGTTATGCACTCTTGCAGAAATAATAATATATACACCATGGAGCCGATTCATTAGGTTCAGGGGAGTGAGGTAGGGGGGAGTGACGGAGGGAGGGAAGAGTGCTAGAGGGGAGGGGAGAGGAGGGGGTTAGAGCAGCAGGGGAGCGAGCAACCTGGACTAGGGGTAGGCAGAAAACTTTTGAAAAGATACCTGCTCACATCTTTGCCCACATCTTTGCATCCTAGGCAGGTGCTTTTTCTACCTACCCCAAGTTCCGGCCCTGCTACCGTGAAGTTGGATTTAATGCTACAGCTTCCTTCTTGGTCCGGACTTCTCCGTACTTGGAGCCGCAAGGCCCCTGACAGCCAGATGATGTTGTGATGGCTGATTCTGTTAATGCATTTAAAAGGGACTTGTGTGATTTCTTGGACAAACATAAAATCCAAGACTATAGTAATGCTAACATCTACAATTAATATAGATATCAGTCTATATCATTTTATATAAGTGCATGGAGGGGTCGGAGGGAGTGTGTGTATGTATGTGGTCTGGGTTTCATTTAGAGGTATTGAACTTGATGGATTTTGGTCTTTCTTCAACCCAACTTTACTATATAACTATTAGGGGTACAATGGGTACAAAAACGAACAATAGAGCTGTGAAGATGTGGAATTCTCTCCCTATAACAAATGTATTGGCTGATACATTAGATAGCTTTCATAAAGGGTTGGATTGGCTTTTTAGCAAGCTCATCCTCATCCACGCTCAATCAAAAGGTTCTCAATCCGCAATGACAGAAGCTTAACATGTTGTCATTAAACTGAATATTAAGTTGACAAACCACTCCTTTATAATTTACTCTGTCTTTTCAACTTAAATTAACCCAAACTTAAAGATAGACTAACTACTACAGTAAGTGCAAAAATTGATGCTAAATCACATCCATCAAAATGCTATTCACAAAGGTACACTACAACGGTTTTGCATCACTTAAAGGGTCGGTTTACCTGTAAGTTAGCTTTTATTATGTTATAGTTTTTGAATAATTTGCTGCCTTCTTCTAATACTTTCTATGTTTTCGAATGGGGGTCACTGACCCCATCTAAAAAACAAATACTCTGCAAGGCTACAAATGTATTGATATTGCTAGTTTTTATTACTCATATTTCTATTCAGGCCTTTTCCTATTCGTATTCCAGTCTCTCATTCAACTCAATGCATGGTTGCTAGGGTAATTTGGGCCCTAGCATCCAGATCACCGAAATTGTAAACATGAGAGCTACTGAATAAAAAGCTAAATAATTCAAAAACAACAAATAATAAAAAATGGAAACCAAATACGAATTGTCACTCTCTACATCATACTAAAATGTATTTTAAAGATGAACAAACCCTTTAAGCTGGGGGTAGTTGGCAAAGTACAAGGGGAATGGACAGAATGGAGTGCTAGAATAAACACATTCCTTATACTAGCAGGAGGAACATACACAACTGAATTGCAGCTAATGAACCACACAAATGCTGTTTTCATTGATGTACAATGGAAATAACTCAATTCACACCTGCATCAAGGACATACAAAGAAATGCCAAATCAACAGGCATACAGTTTATCAATGGGCAAATTTGAGCTACCCACAATTACATTGGCAGTTATGTGAAATAACACTGCATTGTGGGTAAGAACTGTGGTGATATGCATCTGATTTTTACATTTACTTGCCCATAGTTTTAAGCCTGATGCAGTGTGCCAATGGGATGTGGCTATTACAACATCTAAAGCCTAAGCACTTAAAAACAACAAGGATACAAACATAAACAAGGAGATTAAACTTCTTCTTTAATTCTTAGTATAGATTGCCAGGTTTTGAATGGGATCTGCAGGCAAAAGCTACTTTTTTTCAACTACTTCTTTAATGAAAGGACCTAGAACATAGGGAGCAGCAGTGCAGCAATGAGGCATTTGCCCTACACATTTCACAGTATATGACCTCATATTGCTAATAATGTTCAAGGAACTTTAAAATGGGTTTAAAATATTTTTTAAACATCTATATATGTCCAACTGATTCAATACAAAGCATGGTGCACTTTGGCAACGGCACATGAAATCAGCTAAATCATTGTATGTTTGATGCCGAAACTAATTTCAGATATTACATTTTAAACGTAACAAGAAAAGTCAAAAAAGGTATTTAAGAAGACACTGAATACTGAAACTGAGCAATGCTGCATATAAATGTGTTCATGAATTAATTAGTCAAACATCTCACAAAAGCAATGAAGCAGAAATGAGGGCATGCAAAGAAGCAATCTGCTGCTATAATGGGATGCACATAGGGTAAAGGTATGTTAAAGTACCTCCAGTTTTAACAGCCCTACTGTAACGTGATAGTAATTAACAGAGAATATTGAACTGAGAAGGAATGTAGAGTTTAATAATAGCAGTTATGTTTAACAGGTGCTCTACTCTTTGCATTAAAGCGATACTGACACATTCTTATAAAAATAGGAATGTGTCGGTATCGGTGAAAAGAAGCTGCACGAGAAATATAAGCAGCTAAAAGTCTCCCAAAGCCACATAGAGCCTGGCGAACCTTAGTAAGGGGGTCCCTCGGAAACAATTAAATCATCTTCCTGAGTTGTTTCAGGCTGGAACTACACAATGCATCTTCTTGAGATCTGACATGCTGAGAGGATGAAGGTGTAACGTGCAGCGTTCGCTTCCGATAGTCGTGTCGGATGCAGGCAGCGACAAGGTCCGACATTGCTATTACTTGCTTTATATTCGCTGCATCCGTCTCCTCACATTCGCTTCCTCTCAGCTTGTCGAAACTCAACAAGACACAATGGGGCAAATTTACTAAAGCGAGAAGTGGCTAACGATAGCACAAATTCGCCAGCGTGACGTCATTTCGTTACTTCGCCGATTTACTAACAGGCGCTGGCATAAATTCGCTAGCGAAGTGGACCTACTCTAGCGCTACTTCACGCCTTTCTTAACTACGCTAATTCACTAACTTGCGGATTTTCATGAACGTTAACTCTTGCGCCAGACTTGCCTTCGCTAACTGAGACCAGGCGAAGTGCAATAGAGTAGATAGGGCTTGCTTCAAAAAAAAGTCCCAAAAAACGCTGGGTCCTTTCCTTTTTTAAGGGTGATAGGCTGAAAAAGATCGTACATTTTTTTGGGGGTGCCCTCCTTCCCCCCTACATTTCCTAACATATGGCACCTAAACTATACAGTGGGCACATGTGTAGGGCATGAAGGTTTCCCAGGCTTGTGTAGTGTAATGTATTTGCTGCTACATATACGTCCATTCAACTTTAACTTGGCGCCGTATGCAAATTAGGCATCGCTAGCGTAACTTCACTTTGCTTGACGAATTAACGATTGCGCAAATTCGCTACCGTTCGCCTCCCAGAGCGCAACTTCGGATTTTAGTGAATTAGCGGCGGCCTGGCGAAGTGCGGCGAAGGCGCCTCAATTTTTATTGCTAAAAAGAAATAAAATTCCTTACAACAGGAAATAAATAAAAATCCTTACAACAGGATGGTTTTTGTAGTGGCTTATGTAGACATATCAGGACAATAATAAAGTATTACAAAAAATGATGGTTTTATAATGTGTGTTTAACAATTGTTTCTTAGCCTTTTTTAGGAATAATTGAAGTGGGACATGCTAGAACACTTTGTTGTCTCAGCCGGTTGTGTAAATTGTTTTTCTTTGCCTATTGTGTCACATAACAATTCAGAAGTGGGTTGTGTGTTGTTGGCACTAGATATGGGAATAATCTCAGAGCTTTTTTGAGTTTTTTCTACAAGCTTAAACATTGAAGAAAAGAAGCTACTGTATATCTACTAATGGATGACTGATTTCAAACAGGTGCTGTTTTTGGTGCTCTTCCACCATTCCAATCACAATGGCATGCTGCAACTCTACAGAGAGGTGAAATTTGAAATTCACAGAGTTGTTGATTCTGTGTAGTTACTGTGATAGGATTATCCAATGTGTCATGCAACTCCTATTAACAGGTGTTACTTGTGAGAGTTGCATGAATGGATGTGTGAAGTGTTCTGGGGGGTACAGATGTCATTTTTATTTTGCCTGATGAAGGGGCCTTGGTGCTCCGAAATCTTGCAATGTATTTTTATTGTTAGCCAATATAGGTAACACTTCTACAATACTGTTTGTCTTTGTCTGTTTTTTTTTAATTTGTTATTCAAGCTACCAGCTAAATTCACAGAAGCAGGAACACATTTCTTTCCCTACCCCTCCCCAGTATAACCCAGTATTGGGCTGTATTGCTCCACAGAGTCAATTCTCCAGAGGGACTGAAGTGCTGAAATGGGGCCGATCACTGTGGAATGGGGGGGGGGTAGTTATCTTATTCTGAAGAGCAGAAATTAGAACTAAAGTTTGGCCAACGACTACAAAAGTTTCTGGGTGTCAAAGTGAGATTTTGTGGGGTAATACAATGACATATGGACCGTTTGTCTAACTCTAGCAACCCACAGCAAACCAAGAGGATGTTTGTGTTCAAACAACAGAACCCCAAGGTGTGCAAAATCATGCCACTGCTTATTCCATAAGAACTAGTGGTTGGGATCTCCCTAACTCACTTGTCTGAATGGCGCTCAATATAGTGAACAAGTAGGAGGCAGGAGGGGAACATGTATGGGCCCCTGCAGAGCTTTATTAATCGGTGAACCACAGATCCTTACGCTTCATTCATTCATTCACCAGAACCTTTTGAGCTGGCAGGACTGTACAAAATACAAAAAAACATGGTTTAAATGAGCCCATGTGTTTAAAGTAAAAGGAAAGGCATGTTATACTTGAGGGTGTCTAAAGTTAGGCACCCCCAGGTGATAGTATTAATTTTCCTGAAACCCCAGCCCAGTGCTCCTATCAGCAGAAACTGCACCGGCCCGGGGTTCTTCTAGGGAGCACAATGGAGTGATCCTCTTCCCGGTCAAAAACCCAAGTAAAAATGCTTTTCTTCTCCTTTAAAGAGAATTTTAGGACTTGGGGAATAATGCAATAACAGTAGCAATTTATACTGCAGTTGAAGTAATCTATAGCAACAAATCAGCTGCTGCATTTACCAGTGTCCTTTTTAATGGCAATTATCAGATTGGTTATTAAGGGTTACAATATCTGAATAAAATGTTGTGCCCCTTATTTCTTTACTTCCTACAAAAATTAAAATTATTGCATTCCATTGCCAAGTTATTTTGATTCACTGATATTTGGTTCAATATATAGCTGTTGACTTCAGTGACTTCATATTCAACCAAATATTGGGTCCCATCAATATCAATTTTTTTTTGCAAGCTCCTGGCAGTCATTGCTCTTTGAGCAGATAAAATGATAAAACTTTATTTTATTGATATTGGTGTCAATTAATTGTTTCAAGGGTAAATTCTTTATCTGTCAAAAAGATTTTCACATTTAGTGAAATCTGAACAAAAATCAACATATTTTAAAAAAAATACTTCACAAGCTGTATTTTATTCTTCTGGATTGAGTAATTGCTTAGTCTTTTTGGCGCAATCTGTAAACGAATCACATGCATGTACGATGCACTCAAATGTTTGCTTATTTATTAAAAAATCTGAATATAAAAAACTTGATTGAATACAATAGTGGAACAAACTTGAATACCTCAAATCTGTGAATTGACAAGCTCAAAAACCTCAAATATATGAGTTTATACTTCCCACAAAGTTTTGACTTGACAGATGAATGTGTTGTGCATAAAATATCCATAAGATATGCAACACTTTTGTAGTCAAATCTAGGAGTAAATGCTACAAATACATACAATAGCGCTTTTTGAAGTGTCTGGTTCTTGGATAGGTCTTTTTAAGGTCTTTTTAAGGCCCTTATTTCTTTTACTAGAGAACACAATCCTGCAAATACGGTATATTAAAAATACAATTTGTGGCAATAATGTAGTGTTAAAGCATTACATTCAGGTAATAAAAAAGTTCTGAAATTAGAACTACTTAATTCTTCAATGATGATCATCACAAAAAAGGCAGACTATAAAGTAGTGAGAAATATCGTTATATACTAAGAATAGATCTGCCACTTCCAGCTATGGTTCTGCATATTCTTAAGGTCAGGTAAAGGATCAAATGATAAGGAGTGTAAAAACATTGCAGAGCTGCTGCAGGTGAAATGGAATTATGGTACATAGTATTATTGCATGTTCCCTGCACTTAATATTCAGCATATATTCAGTAATATAACATTAAAAGAATGAAATACAGTTCTGGTGCCCCTGATCATTCTTTCTTTTCACTATTTCATGTGGTTCCAGGACTCTAACTGTACCTAACAACATGTGCTGCCATAATGTAGGTATTTGTATTTGCTACAAATCCAAAAAAAAAGTAAATTCTAAGTTTTACAGAATAATTCTTTGATGTTAGAAAACACAGCAGCAGATATTTCCAGGACTAATTATTGCCAGCTAATAAATGTTTACTTATAATTACAGTAACTGAAAGATACAAAAGGTTTTTGCAAATTACTCAGGTTTTGCCACGCATCAGTTTTAAGTGAAAAGCTAATGTAAAAACATCTGGGCATTAACATGTCTCACAGAATTAACATAATGAATTAAAGAAAAGAGCTGTGCACTAGAGAAAAATGTAACATACAGTGCATTGTATTTTTTTTTAACGTTTAGCTAAACATGATAAAAAAAGAATGTAAAAATAAATGAGCAAATAAAGGTGGATAATTATGGGTGGCGAAGGAAGAATAAAAGCAACAGAATTAAAAATTATTGTCTGAAAATTAAAAATGGAAAAAAAAATTACAGAAAGAAACAAAACATAATTAGGTAAATGCTATTGCAATAAAATAAGTTCTGAAAAAGAAATGTAAAAGGGACACCATGCTATATAGTAACTAAATCAAAAGTACAAATGTAGCTATATGATATTTATATATTTTTTGCATATTTACGTAAATTACTTATTTTTGAATACAATCTTTATTTTTAGCTTTTTATTTTATGTGCTTTCATAATAGAAGTTTTATTATTAATAAAAAAACAACCTCAAATAAAATTAATTACACTAGAACAACAATTTTATGTCCCTGTTTATGTTTCTGTTTATGCAGGGTTTTCTTTTCCGGATTTTTACACCTTTACCACCTAGATGATGAACTAACCACAATATCTGCCATTGGTTTGCATGTGTAATATAACCATGATGGACATATCCAAGGTGTACATAAGCAGCCCAAGCACATTCTTACTCAGGTGGTTGAGTAGATCTCAGAATATTTAGGGAATAATATTAGAAGCAAATAATAACCATATATGGATATAGCTGCTGGGGAGGGCTTATGTTTTGGGCTTTTTGACGTCTAAGGGGCAGATTTATCAAGGGTCGAATTTCGAAGTGTAAAATATTTTTCACCGAATTTGGCCATGGAATGATCTAAGTAAAATCGTTCGAATTGAACAATTTTAGTATACGATGGAACGATTTTACTTCAGTGTGTAAAGACTTAGAAAATGGTTGTAGAAGGTCCCCATAGGCTAACATAGCAGTTCAGCAGGTTTAATTTGGCGAAGTATTGAAGTCGAAGTATTTTTAAAGAGACAGTACTTCGATTATCGAATGGTCCAATATTCAAACTATTTTTACTTTGAATCGAATTCAAAGTAAATTCGATGGTCGAAGTAACCAAAAAATTACTTCGAATTTAGAATTTTTTTACTTCGAAAATTCACTTCGACCCTTGATAAATCTGCCCCTAAGGATTATAACTCCAGAAATGTGGACAAATGGGTGCACAAGTGACAACACCGATTCCGCTTTCTGCCCTTGAAGCTTCACCATCTTCTATATTAACAAATGATCTCACATGCTTTTTCTTATAATTGGCTTAGCTATAAAACACAGACCTATTCCATGGCTAACATTATAGCATACTTTCCTTAGAAGCAAAGAGATAAAAGCAAAAAAAAGCAAAATATTTTCCCTACAACACCTGCATAAGAAGAGTTTGTCAAGACTGAAAACCAACAAACTGACCAAAGCAATTTCTATGATAGGATATAAACAGATCCAGTGTATGAACGATATAAACTTTATGTTTAAACAATATAATCACCCCAAACATGGAATCTACCCTAGCAGGATCTGATACTAAACTGAAACTTGGTTCCCTTAATAGGTTCCCTAAAGAAAATGGAATGGATGAAAAAGGTTGGGACATATGGAACCATAGTGCATCTACTTACATTAAAAAAGTAATTACTAAATGCCGTCAACCAGATGAACTACCCCTGTAATAGTAATTAGTTAATATTTTTGGTTAAAGTGGAAGTATATCTCCTTCTTCACCATGAGTTCAGTGGATAGGACTTGTGCTCTACAAACTTTTTAGTATATTTCTTATTTCTCAAGCTAAACAGGTCATGTAAGCTACTCCATGTTAGGTCCCTGCAATGTAGATAATTTAATACCAGTAATTAAATTACCAGTGCATAGATAAACACAAGTCAATTTTTAAGGGGATCTGTCTGTGCACCGATAATCTTATCCTCTACATTGGAAGGGCCAAACATGAAAGAATTTCAAATTCTGTTTGCTCAAGGATTTTTTTTTTTTTTGTGATTAATACAATAAGCAAGGCACAAGTTATTTTAATTGATCTAATGTTGACCGTAATTTCCCCCCATTTAAATCTCAGATAATATGCTATCACACACATCACATCACACAATGAAAAAATAGGCACCCTGAGGGCTGCCCAAGAAAACTGTGCCACCCTAGGCACAGTCCCTCGGGGGCCTATATATAAACACTGACCTGATTATACAGTAAATGTCACAATATAAGGCTAATCACTAAATTATTCACATCATTGATGCATTGGCAGCTCAGAAACGAACACATCAACATTTTAATAATCAGCCCTGTATCATCATGCTATGTGACAGGCCAGCTTCATTGTCTGCTTGCTGATTTGTGTTGACCCCTAAGCTTAGCTTCTCAATATCTGCTCAAAGCCCACTGAGCATGCAGTAGTCACTCCTGGCAGAATTCAAGATGGGAAACTCCTGTGACAACACTGAAGCCCTGGATCATTCCTACTATAGAGATGCTCAACTTTTAGCCTGGTTCAATAAGTTCAGTATATAAAAAATGGCATTTCTAGCGATATTCGTTTTTAGGGTTTAGTTCTCCCTTAATAATGGGACATCAAAGTAATAATTAGGTTAATTGTGCAGAAAGCATAAACTAGACATAGTTTATGGTAACTCTGTAAAATGCTATAATGTGGGCTTTGTATGCTCTGTAATTTACTCAGCATGCCCCTACAAAAGTTATCATATAATGGTTGACTGGTAGGACAAGCCATCATCATAGTTTACTGGACAGGAGCTATTTGGTATACGATAAGTAATTTTATGGCATAAGCAGATGAGTAGAGCTTTACTGCAGGACAATAGTAAATTGGCAATATTTAGTGACAATATTTTAATTTTACATTTTCCCTTTAGTAAATGTGACCCCTGGATTTTTTTTATGTCTATGCTTATCTCTGCCTTCTTGCCTGCCACTGCACACACACACCGTGGATATGGCACTTGAGAATTTTCAGGCCAAAACCCACCTACAGCTATTTTAGATGGAAATATGCCAGTGGAGAAACTGACTTGTGTCTCATTTGCCTAAAATTATTTTCCAAATCTGAGAATTTATTGAATATTTTGCATCAATTTTTGAAATTAGGTTTCTGTCTAGATCATGCCCCTTTCAATTCCTATTCAGAGTTACTAGTTTATATATTTATGTACCGTCCAGTTTTCAGCATTGAGTCTTGAGAAAAATGAAACTTTTTCTACCTTCCTCATGTGTCAAAAGAACAACACAGTGTAATTCTATGGTAAACTGGTGTATATTTACAGATATGAATTACTATAATTTGTCCGCCTTAGAACCAGCACCCAGTGAACCCCTTTCCTTTGTTTCTTTCCTCGTGACTGTTGGAATGAAACAGGCTAATTATAATTGCCCCATCCTTAGGAATCATCTGTCAGATATGTGACTTCCCTCTTCTTCTTACCAAGAAAGATCATAATAATATATTGTATCTCCTTTTTTTCTTTAGCCAAAGACTCCAAACACTCTGCCTTAGTAGTTGGGCTGCAGTTACATTACGTGTTGCTTGTGGTTGATGTATGCTGCCCATGTGTCAGTATTTTTAAATTATTTAATTATTAAATTAAATATTTTAAATAACTGTTAAGTGTTGCTGTGTCTGCAACATAAAATATAATTTCATAATTCACAGCAATGCTCAGCTAACAGGGTGTATTTCAAATTAATTCACAGGACCGGCTTTTCTTCAGTTAGAACAATTTGAAGTTATTCAAAGGGATGCACTGTACTAGCTGAAGTCATAGGGCAGGATATGTAATATCTCTTAGAATTTCAAGGATATTTTTTTATTTTCACTGGCCATTTATCATGCCATTTATCCCATGATTAGCTGAAGATGGCATCCAGAGTTCCTTGGGATTTTTAGATTGAATCCAAGATGTGACAAAATATATATAAAAATATGCCTTCATATTTTACACAATAGCTGCACACCTATCATTAAATCATAATGGTTTCAAAAGTTGCTTATAACTGCCATTTAGCCTATAAAACAGGGAATTATTTAAAAGTCTATGTTAATGGGCTGGGACTTAAACACTCCATGCTCTCTCACCAGAACTTCTGAATTAAGAGTAAGTGCACTGTTGGTCTTACTACTCACACTGTTTGCTGGGGGACTTGATTTTAAATGCACTACATACTTAGAATGCTAATGGATAGTGTAGGATCCACAGTTTATAGTTCTGTCTGATTTTACCTCTCCAAAAGATACCAACCTGCATAATGATCTGCTTATATCCCTACAAGGAGTGAAATGTATTTACTTTTGTTTATTATTATAATTCGCTGTAGATGTTCTTTTTGTTATTAGACCAGTGTACTGCACTCAATTTTTTATTAGTCCAAGTCAATTTATAAGGAGGAATTCAGGTCATTGCAGGACTTTTGATCAGGGACACAGATCTAATAAAAAATCAGCTTGCAGGCCTGTCTTACACACTGCCTGAGCTTTAATTAAAACAGGCATTGGGAGCTTTTATGGAAAAGTATTTGAATTATGTTCTGTTTTTTGACTGTACTAAAATGGATTTTATCATTTCAAGTTTGTGTAATTGTCTTTTTATTTTAATTGTGATAGATGGGGCTTGAACTGTAGAAAACAAATGTCACACTTGAAGGTGATAGAAGGCAGGGCAAGTCAGTAGAGTAGAAGGGGTGATGTATCTGTCTCATATTCACAGGCAGGCTAGACAAATAGTTGACTAGGACATGTGGCTGGAAGTGCAAATCAAACTTAGGCAAATGAGGGATGTGTCAGGTATGCTATTGTCATGGCAGGTGGCATTCAAAGTATATAAGCAGATAAAGATCAGAAATGGTTGAAACAGAACATATAATAAGTGACATCAATACAGCTCAGTGTTCAAATGTAGTGATTGGCGAATTTCTCCCGCAAAATTCACGAAAATTCGCGAAACGGGAAAAATTTGCGGGAAAATTGTGAAAATCTGACATTTTCACAAAAAAAATCACGAAAATCAGACATTTTCGTGAAAAATCGTGAAAATAGGAAATTGACGCCTTTGTCCAAGCTGATGGTGGCGTTAAAGCCAATGGGTGTCCAAATAGTGTTGACGCATGCGATTTTGATGTGATCGATTTTTCGGAAGTGCTTCCAAAAAAAATTTTCGCCGGCAAATTTTCACGGTAGATTCATGAATTTATGCACCACGCATTCGTGCCAGCCAAATTTATTTGCCTATCACTATTCCAATGCAATATTCTGATAAAATTGCCATGTTTCTCACCATGCAGAGTTTCCCCCTAGAAAACTCTCATTTACGAATCCAATGGAAAGTGCAGCAGGCTAAAATGGATTGAAAGATATATATATATATATATATATATATATATATATATATATATATATATATATATATATATATATATATATATATATATATATGCCGAAGGAATACCAGCACTCTCGTCTAAACATTAACGATGCCTGGGTGCAAAAACCAAGAACAAAAATGTAAAACAGGAGAAAGCCTCGCACTTACAGGGCTTAAAAATCAATTAAAGGTTTTTATTTCATAGAGGGAAGGCCTAAAACAGATGATTTTATGTGCAGTTTACAAACTGTCCTATAGATAATGGATTCTACGGGTTGAAGAGACAAGTATCTGTGCACTTAGACAAAATTCTATTACAATTTGTTTTTAGAACCGTAGGGGGAAATGTAATAAAATTCGCAAAGAGCAAAACACCTGCTCTGGAGTTTTGTTAAATATTTTGTCACAAAAGACGGTTTGCGATTGTGAAATTTTATTACATACTCTGTGAACTTTTACAATATAATTTGTAAATTTGTAAATATAATTTGGTTGCAAACTTCGCAAACTTCTAAAACAGGTAATGTATTTGAACTGTAATTGAGCATGATCTTATATTCTAGAAATATGTCGGGTGGTTTTACTAATAGGTTAAAGGGATCCCCCCAACCAAGAACAGTTTTTTTGCATAATTAAGAAACTTCCCAATATACATTCACAATGTTTTTAATGTTATTTGTGAATGTAATTGAATTGGAGTCCATGAATGCATACCTCCAAACATTTGAAAAATGGAAAGAGGGACAAAAAGATCGGCTGCGAAGATCAACAGATTGACAGCACCCATTTTATGGCCACACCCCCCAATTACCATGTTGATTTTACAAAATGTGGCAAGTTATGAAAGTTTGAACATATTTTTGGGAGTTTTAGGGCCATGTTTTATGTGTTATAACAGTTTTGAATGAAGGTGAAATTGCCCTTTAAGCTGCTAGACTCTCTCTCTTTTAAGAGACCTATTTATCTTTATTACCTTATTTACCTATTTACAATTGTATCTTTGCTTATCTTAAATAGTTAAAAATGTATCTACATGTGGGTGCTGAGTATTCTGGGCTCCCTGCCAAAAATTATCTTGTTTAAGTTTCAGAAACATTGTATTTTTTTTCTGCCGTCAGTGCAGGAAATCAAAAACGAATTTGGGACTTTTTAATAACAGTCTGGGATTACGGCCTGAGCTGTCAAAATCAGGACTGTCCCACAGAAAACGACAGTTGGGATGTATGTTAATGTTATCTGGATCTGTGCATCTTGAAACAATCAAGCAAGTCTCCTCCAAGTATGTACTGTAATTTAGATGGAATCAACTTCTACTCTTCTTGGTCAGCTCTTAACTTAAGAAAGACCTGAAACAAAATAGAGCACATTTGAATTGAAGAGTTATGAGCAATACAGCTTCATACAATAAAATAAGCAATTCTCTAGAGAATGTGCATTAGATTTAGGGTAGTGAGAATAAATGGATATAAATAAAAGGCAAACATTCTAACATATAATTACAATACATCTGTATACATTTTAACAAAGAGCAAATATTTGGGAGAGTATGAAAGTATTGTTGGGGTGAGGCATGGATGGCAAACCCATAGGTAAATACTTCATGTGAATAGGGCAATTCATGGGCAGACATCACCACTGGTGCAGTGGAAGAATTTCCAGGACTGACATCCAGTGCCATTGGCCTTGCATCACATGCTTGTGGAAGCACCACTAATAAATGAACCGCCATGTTCATTGAAAGAGAAGTATCTGTGAGTGCAGTCCTGTGAGTGTATTACCCAGGACCCAGGCTCAGCAAATCCAAAAAAGTAGCCCTCTCATCCTCCTATAATTTTTAGAACAAGACATTTGTTTTGCTTTGGTAGAAAGTTCCAAAAAGTGGACTCCACAGCTGGGTGCTGGGGAATATGGGGTTTATTCAGTTGTTCATAAGAGAAGTAGAGTTCAGGTAGAAAGGGAAGTTAGAGTAACCAAAGAGAAATGGATACAGCAAAAGGGTATTTTGAGAGATGCAAAAAACTGAAAATGGAAGGGAAAATACATGATAAGCAGGGGGAAAGTATAGCAGAAAAAGTATAATCAAAGAATAATGAAAAGTGAAGTAAATATATGGGGACATCATGACAAGCTGGGGCAAAGATTGGTGACCATCAATTCATATGTTCCAAAACTGCAGCTTCCAAGTTCAAATGAGCTGTTTGAGAAGTTCCAAAGAAGCATGTGCTCATGGTGTGCGCATTGCACAAGTCTAGCACTTAAGTGGTTAACCACATTCATTATTCATGGGCACATGTTGTGAGATGCACAATATGAATTCCACATAAATGGGCTATATGGTTGATGGGTTGGGTGGCTTTGTATATTTTAAAAGGCTGGCAAAAACATGACAGTTCAACCATTGAGCCACAAGAAGCAACACAAGATACAAAGCATATTAATTTAGCTTTACACATTCAAATACTGGATTCATGTAATGTATCTTTCATTTGATGGCAAGGGCCTTAATATACTGTTAGTGAAGAAATGTTTTCCTTCCCTGTGAAGGCTTGGTATACAAACATACTTTGACTTTTTGACAGTGTTAAGTCAATAAATGCAATTAAAACTAAAGGGCATGAAGTGCACAACTAAACAGAAAGTATATGCATGTAATCTATTTTTATTGGACGAAAATACAGTAGATCCTTATTTCTGCCAGTATAAATGTTTTGTTCTTTTAAGCGAAAAATGTAATTGCATTTCCTTTGACAGTAGCACAGTGTACACTAAACATTGCATATATTGGCTATATTCATAGTCAGTATACCATGGTAACTGGTTCCTCATAATGGCACATGAGTTTTTGGGTACAGACAATTGAGATCGATCTTGGGGGTGTAACAGAAATGTACTGTAGGCCTTTATAAACAGGTAGAATCTTTACAGAATCAATGGCATTTAAAGTAAAAGAACATAAAAGTTCAACACTTGTAAATGCCAGGGTATGTTCACAAACAACAACCATCTAGTATTGATTAGTAATCTTGAAAATGTTTCATGACATAGTGTAGTGTGCTCTTCATTTTAACTGAGTGGTAGAGAATTTTTTACATTTTATATACTTAAGGGTAATACAACTCATTCACAATGGTCCCATTAAACTTAAAGAGGCCGGATGAAATCCACCATGTTACCAAGAATTTTATTGTGGGACCATTTGCTTTCCATCAAATAATGTATATCTTGACCTGGATAAATGAAAACCTTTGTGCACCAAAGGAATGCTTGTTAATTAAGTGGAATTGGGGGAATTGCCTTAATTAGATTGTGCCTGGAGGGTTCCTGACAAATTCTGACCAAGAATAGATTTTACTTAAGGTTAAACAACCACAATCAACAATACAAGCTCAATTGTATATGCCTATAAGGAAACAGGCAGGGATGAACAGTCAACTCATGGGCAAAGTGAGAAGGAAGGTTAGAGAAAACCGCTCTCTTTCGACTGTAACTGTGAGTATAAATTGAAAGAATAAACAGAAGACTCAAACAGGGTATATATGCCAAGGTATAGTAATGGACCAAGTGGATTGGGGTGTCTTCAAACTTCCAATTAAAGTTATATGCGCACAAAAAAATTTATTTTACTTTTTGAGTGATTATTCACAATAGTATAGCATATCTTTGGACAGGTGGTGAGGGGGGTCAAGTCCCAATTTTTTGTGCGCAGATAAATTGAAAGAAGTCTTAATTTGATCTTTTTGAAATATATATCTGATATCATCAGGCCATACTTTTCTGCATATCTGTGTATATAGCAAACAAAAATAATATACAATTTATTGTTAAATACTATATATATAGTACTGGATGAATAGCATATGGGCTCCTTTAGAACTTCTAATTCTTTATGTATGAAAGTCAAGGTGCTCATGGGATCTATGAACATAACATTTAGAATACTTGTCAAGCTTTTTTCCCCACAGACAGAAGACCACACCACACCATGACATGTGTTAAGAGACCTAAATGTGACAATATGCTATTTGAATTCATTATTAATAAAAAGGTATTTGCAGCCATTACTTTTCCAAAAAAATGGGTCAGTAATTGAAAAACAGTAAGTAAGAAAGATGAGTCTGTCAGCAGAGTTAAAAGTGTTCTGCCGCCATGCCAGATTGGCTGAATTCCCCCATGCAAGAGGCTGCACTAGTCAATTTAACTCAGGATGAATGAGAACATGGATGGATATTTTAATGGGAATGGACATGCTTTAGAGACTATCCTGTTAGCAATTCATTTGGTCTGACAATAAAAGCAAAATAGAACTTTTCTTAAATGTATTTCTGTTTTTGATGTTTTTACTGATACAGAGTTATTAAAAAACATCTGATGATGTAGAGAAAGGCATAGTTAATAACATAAACACTTTATAGACTGCACACGAAGGGGCCGATTCACTAACTCCGAATGAAGGATTTGAAGTAAAAAAACTTCGAATTTCGAAGTGTTTTTTGGGCTACTTCGACCATCGAATGGGCTACTTCGACCTTCGACTACGACTTCGAATTGAAGGATTCGAACTAAAAATCTTTCGACTATTCGACCATTCGATAGTTGAAGTACTGTCTCTTTAAGAAAAAACTTCGACCCCCTAGTTCGCCATCTAAAAGCTACCGAACTCAATGTTAGCCTATGGGGAAGGTCCCCATAGGCTTTCCTAAGTTTTTTTGATCGAAGGATATTCCTTCGATCGTTGGATTTAAATCCTTCGAATCGTTCGATTCGAAGGATTTAATCGTTCGATCGAAGGAATAATCCTTCGATCGTACGATCAAACTATTTGCGCTAAAATCCTTTGACTTCGATATTCGAAGTCGAAGGATTTTAATTCCCAGTCGAATATCGAGGGTTAATTAACCCTCGATATTCGACCCTTGGTGAATCGGCCCCATACTGTACAGAAATATGAAAACAAATTATTTTACATCTTTTTTTCAACTAAGCAACTTGCTTATAGAGATTGTCAGTAAGGCTGAATCTATGACTCCCTGAGGAGCTTAATTTCCAACTAGAATTCAGAGTAAGTTAAGACATTCTGTTGATGAGGAATATATGGCAAGGACATCCATCAAGTCCCAAACAAAGTCTCGTCTTTCCATTATACACTATAAACTCAACAGATAATGCAACACAGAGCTAAGACTGTGGTTAACGTTGACAACTGACCTAACGCATAAACATTTAAATGGCAAGTACTGGCAAAACCATGAAAACACTGAAACACCAACTTACTCTGTGTATGGAACCAGCAACTAAATCAATGTAACAAATTTCAGACATTGCATTTTAATTATTACACTTTGAAGCATAACAAGAAAAATAAAAAGATGTTTAAGAAAACACTGAATACTGAAACTGAGCAATGCTGCATATAAACGTGTTCATGAATTAATTAGTCAAACATCTCACAAAAGCAATGAAGCAGAAATGAGGGCATGCAAAGAAGCAATCTGCTGCCATAATGGGATGCACATAGTGTAAAGGTATGTTAAAGTACCTCCAGCCCTAGTATAATATGACACTAATTAACAGAGATTATTGAACTAAGAAGAAGTGTAGACCTTAATAATAACAGTTGTGTTTAACAGGTGCTCTACTCTTTGAATAAATTCCCATTAAAATATTTAATTTAAAACAAATCAAAAGTCAAAAGTGTCAGTGTGGATAAACATGGATTTGAGAGGCTTAAAGAGGGCCCTGCTATACAGAGTTTATGGAAATTTATCTGACGAGGCTCAGAATTCAGTGGAGTATACAACTGGAAAAGAAGAAATGATTACAGATACCAATATCACTATTTCTCCTGCACCCAATTTGTCATAAAAGAATCAGATTGTTGTGCAGTTGGTGGTGCCGGAATACAAATTCTATGAGTCGTAACACTGTGTATAAAAAAAACTCTGGTATTCTAAGAATATAAAATACCTCTCAGCAGAGCTCACTTGCTGGTGCAGGACTATGCTTCATGGTGATATAGCCTGGTGAGTTGAAGAACTTTTTTATTCTGACTTTTATCAGCATCGGGGTTTAATAAATCACAAAACATGTTCCTTCAAAAAAATTGCCCTTTAAAACTCAGACCAGAAATAATCAGACATTAATAAATAACTCCCTTAATATGGCATGGTAACATTTCTTGGGATAAATGTCTCCTGTCCCGACAGAGGGTCTGGTCTTGCAGGGCTTAATCCTCCCCCTTACCCCTTAAAAATGGATGGTGATTTGGGCAATCTTTCATTTTCAGATCAGTCTCACTTCCATTGTACTTATATATTTTTTTATGTAGCCTTGGTTTGCTACCACAACACCCCTTTTTGTGTGTTCTTCTTCTTGAAAAATAATAGGATCTTGTCTCTTGGGCCTGGCCTATCTAGATGTTACATAATATGACTCAGTGCACATTATTGGTAAATGTATTGCAATTACAGTTATTTACTGATGCAATTGACCATTAAAAAAACAGAATACAAGGATACATCCTAAAAAAATGCACATTGTCACCAGGGGGATTTTGAAGGACAAACCACATCAAACAGATTTAGTATCCTTCAGAAACTAAACAGGGAAACCATGGAGATTTAGTCCCCATAATAAATGAGAAATGTAGCAGCATGACTGAAAGGATTAGCTGATAAATAAAGTGATATAATCTAGGAGACTAAATGAATAAGAATTGAAATAACACATGATGAGCAATGAGCAATTATATGTAAAAAGCAGATAATTTCCAGACTTATTTTAAGTTGTGTTAGGCTGTTTTAGTGGTGGACAATATTATTTTGTTTAATAAACTAATTTATGAACAGAAAGTATTATTTATGAAATTAAATTGGTTCTTGATTTCTGCCTAAGATCTTCTAAATATGTAGTCCTAACTTCTGTTGTTAATATGGTTATAGAAGTATTGCAAAGGGCAGTTTGACAAGCTTAACACTGTGTGCAAAAAAAGGACGCAATTGGGAGAAGTGGTGCTTGCTCACTAAAGGGCATAATCTTGCACCCTGACTGCCCTAGAATTGCACCCTGGGGAATGTAAATGACCCCTAAAAAGCCTAAATACCTCTGATATAGGGCCTGCTTGACATCCTGCAGGGGGAACCCAGGGCCTAACTTAAGGTAACCAAATAAAATCAGGGACTCTTCAATGCATAATTATAAAACTAAATGCAATATATGCATCCCCTCTACAAGGATTTACTACCATTGCTTTACAATTAATATAATGCATAATATAATGGTTTACCGATTTTTAAAGCTACTCCATAGTCTTGCATTAGTTCCATGATAGAGTCTATCTATGCACTCCTGCAAGATTTCTGCAATAGAAGAAATGGTATTTGATGGCTCAAAGCTGGAGAACACTTTCTAAACAAAAAATGGGAGAAATGCTTTGATAAAATAAGCAAACAAAATAAAACATAGTTACAGAATGTCGGGAAAAGGTTAGAAAATGTACTAAAAAACTAAAATGCCAAGAAATTGCCAGGAATTCCATGTCTTATTAGCCAAAGAGAGATAAGTGGTGATATATAATAAAAAAAAAATGCTGAATGGTAAATCTTGCAGTAAAATTGGGAATTTAGTTTAAGATTACTTGATCCATTTGTTCTTGTACTTGAAATCCCTCACTGAAGCCTGAACCATATTCCATTATACAGTATAGAACAGTTTAGATATATTTTATGTCTAGAACTGAAGCTGTTATTGATTGTATGTATTTCTACTTTCTATACAATAGAGCTACTGCTATGTAGTACTATAAAGATACACAACCAATTTATTTATTGATCATCTCTAAGCAAAGAAGCACTCCAGGGCAGTTACAGATCCAAAGTGTGATTTAATGAATGTCTCTATTAGAGAAGGGCCAGAAAATGTAGCTGCAGAGGTCACTTGTCTCACTGATTACATCTGTTGGAACCATAATGATACTGAAACAGGATATTTTTTTTAACCAACCATGTATGCATATAAGTATATTTGGTTTTAGATGTACATTTAATCAATACTTTCATAGAACAGACAGATAACTATGCAAAGACAGAACACATTTCCATTTCTTTGCAGTGTAAAAGTGAGCTACAAGTAAATTTCATCTTTATTTTTGGAAATGTCCTTAAAATAGCCTTTAGTTTACAAATAGGATGATACAAAGCTACAGTATATTCAGGCTAATAAAGTAATTGCTTGTAGTCGGCATGAGTTTTTAAGGGAAAAACTATGTCAGGCTAATGTAATAAATATGTGAGGGGAAGTTAACGAATAACTGGGTCAAGGAGCAGCATGTTTAGCTTGCATTTCACATTTGATACCATGCATCTACCAAATTATGTTTGTTTGGTTGTTGTTGAAGTCCAGCTTCCAAAGAGCAAGCAGATTTGAATAAATCTCAAGACTAAATCATATAGGAGGTACCATCTGTACTGAGCTTGGGAATGTAGGGGACCAGCATGTGCATCATTTTAAAATAGGCATGGGGTTGATAATCACAAGTCAAGATTAGCGTATTTTGTCTCCTTACATGTACATCACACAAACCAAATCCTAGATCTGAGATATTAAATAATGCATCACCTTGAAAAGTATACTGGCAAGTATATTAAAAATTAAATTTCTGGCAATATTATAGTTTTATATAATTACACTCATGTAGTTCCAGGGGTCTAACTATATCTACCAACATGTGCCACATTATGTGCTTCAATAATACCTATATTTGTGTTTTGCTACAAAACAAAAATTAAAAAAGTAAATTTACAGAATAATTCTTTGATGTACAAAAATGGTATGGTAGGAGTATGGTAGTTTGGAGTACAAAGACATAATTACCTATTTTGGATTTGTCAGAATGTGTACTTTACAAAAATATATGGTTTTGGGGAGTCTTTATACTGTTAGGTGGTCCTGTGGCACATAATACGCAGTCAGGGACTTTGTTCACAGAAGGCAAATCGACATCTGAGTAAATTCATATGCACTACAGTATAGCTGCTTTGGTACTGTATATTTATGCATATTGGGCATCAAACTGTTTAGTAGACCCTTGGCATCAATGTTTAGGGTGTTTTACAATTGTATGTAAGAAATATGGTGAGATAAATGTGGCCAATTGCAATATTTTTAGGTGATTTTCAGAAAAGTCATAAAAACCACTGCCTTTAGCGTAGCTTTGCAGTTGGGTAGTTTGGAGTAGAAAGACATAATTAACCATTTTAGATTTGTCAAAATGTGTACTTTCCAAAAATATATGTTTTTAGGGGCTTTTCATAACTTTTGTTTTTAACTTTTATCCCACATAAAACTGCCAAAATGTCACCAAAACCGCCAAATTTAGGAAAGGTTTGTGGCTTGGTGCTTTAGAGTAGAAAGACATGCATTCCCAATTTGGATTTGGGGGAATGTGTACTATCCAAAAATATATGGTTTTCTGGGGTGAATGTAACTATTTCTACCTTTGCCCCCCGAAAAATGCTGTAAATGTGTTGATTTTGCAGTATCTGGAATTACAGAACTGATAACTCAAATGCGGTGTCTACATTTTGGGGCCCCTATATGCCACAAACTTAGTTAAACTTATACATATCATGCATAAAACTGTTCAGCGGACTCCAGGGTTTCATATTTAGGGTGATTTATCTTGATACCTAATAGTGTGTGGGAGATAAAATGCTGCATATTGGAAGTTTTGAGGTGATTTTTGTCAACAAACTCACCAAATTTAGGAAAGGATTGCGGCTTGGTGCTTTGAAATAGAAAGACATGCTTAAAATGCTGTAGACTAGAAGCTTTGAGATAATTTTGCAAAAACTTCACCAATTTCTATAAAAAATTATAACTTTAAGAAATAATTGCATCTTTATACTTTGAAGTACATTGATATATTTACCCATTTTTGATTTGCCAGTGTCACGGTCGGCACCCAACACCAGAACAAACACCAGGCACCCTGGTCACGGCTCGTGCTTCACCAGTAGTGTGACCGCCTTTGGGCCTCGGGAGGAGCCCTCGGCTTACTTGGATGCCACCTGAACTTAAACGAGAGGTGCAAGATGAGGGTTCTGGATAGGCAGAGGGGCACGACAGTAAAGCAAAGTCTTTGGACAGAAGATCGCAGTACAAGGCGTTTAGGCAAAAGAGTAGTCAGATCAGGCCGGGTCGAGGCAGGCAGAGAGTAAACGTTATCAGACAGGCAAAGGTCAAACCAGGGAGTCAATCAGAGGGTTAATCAGAAGCAGTAGTCAGTAATCAGGCAAGGGTCAGAATCCAGAAGTCAGAATAGTCAAATAGCCAGGCAGGGTCAAAAACAGGAATCAAACAGGTTCAGAATATAGCACAAAGCTCAGAAGCACCAGGAACTAAATCCTATCACGGGCAATGATAAACTGTAGGAATGCCCTTTAAATACTTTTTTGAATTTTGCGCCTCTCGCGCTGACGTCATTACGTCAGCGCGCATGCGCCTTTAAATCAGAAGTGCGCATGCGCGCGCGCACTAGGGAACCGGCACAGGAGCAGCGCGGCGTGACGGGCGTCCCCGTCGTCCCCCCACTAGACCACCAGGACAAGGTATTTTTATCACAGCCAGTATCTGCTCTTTCTAATAATGCATAGTTTTCTAGGGTAAACTTACTGTTAGTTGAATGTTTGCCTTATCCCGTATTGTGGAGTGGTGCATTGGAAATTTGGAAGTGTACTGCTTGGAGATTTTGATTTATACAAGTGAGAAATCTCCTTAAAACTATATATATTTGGTATTGGCGCATTCACTTAAAAAGCCTATATATTTTAACAGAAGTGGAATTACACCAACATCTAGCATATTTTGAAAGCTCAGGTTGTCCTGAAAAAGATCCCCTGGAAAGGCCCTTAAAATTAAAGAGTACAACATGTTCAAAAATGGCCTGGCAATAAAAGTACCAAATCAGCCAAATCGGCTGAAAGCGAAAGGGTTAAATTAGTCATAAAACAAATGAATTCTTTTTCAGTGCCATTCAATTTCAAAGGGAGGTTGCCTACAAATCTCGTTAAACTTGTCTATAGTATTTCACATCCATGGATGTAGGTTTCTTTACACAATCCCATACAGTATATAAATTGGTTAGGGCGAGCAAGTGAATTTTATGTCGCAACATGCTGCACACCTTTAAGCACATATTTGACCATTCAACTCTACTAAATCAATGAAATGTCCTGTTTGGGCATACTTATGTAAATATGTAGCATTGCATTGCATTAAGCCCTGAAATGAAGGTCACCCCTACTTGTGATTCTTAGGAAAGTGATGGAATAATGGTGTTTCAGGTGAATTAGGAAGCAAAAATACTTGTAAATGTTTATGCAAAAATCCATTACTTCTTTGTCTACTATTAGGACTTGATTTTTGGTTAGGCCACAAAGGCCGAGGCCTACAGCAGCCCCCAGCTGTCTGCAGCTGCCCTGGGCTAAAGATTTCAATCTGCCTGCCTGAAGATCACATAGGGTGGCTGAGGTGGTTGGAGGGTGGTGCAAGCAGCCAGGGGTAAGTGCTGGCTAGGGGTATGAGCAGGTATGAGAGTCTAAAACTGCTACCATACCTCATTTGTTTGCTAGATTAATTTAAAATTTATTATCTTCATTCATCTCTTAAAGTCTCTTCCTTTCCTTGCTCTTTAAATTGTTCTTTATAGATTTCAGGATTCATGTTTCAATTCAACTAGCCAGCCTTAACCTTCTAAAACATGTCCAAACCACCCCCTACTTTGCACTGGATAACTATCAGAACTGATCTTCAAATATATTACACCTTAATTGTGCATAAGGCTTGTGGATTAAACAACTTCAATCTTCATGAAATGTGTTTTGTGATCTGAACAAAGTTCTGAAATTACTGTACCTCTCTGTGTAAAATTAAATGTAAAGTGATTCAAATCCATGTGTCAAAAAACAAAAACTCCTAGAGGGCAAGACATATCCAGAACTCATTTTACTTAAGTGGCTGGGCATCTTGTAGGTCTTAATTCTGAATTTTAAATAAACCATTATGTATAGAGGTCTGTATTTAAATATATATTCACATTATTTTCTACGCTTCAGAAGGTTTCACTGAAGATTGATGTCAAAGTTTATATACTTCTTTTTAAAATGATCTGATATTTTTTACTGAGCGTTCACTGGATAACGCTTTATAAATACATGTAAATAATAATTTTTATCTAAACTCCTAAAGCAACATTTTTTGCATTTTATCTCTAGGAAAAATCAAGTTGTGTGGATACTTTCCTGTAACTATCATTCTTCCCTAGTGTGTTTCTGATCTGCAAATGTTTTCATATTTTTTTTAGACCCTTTAGTAGGTTTGCACAGTGATAACTATCCTATGTTGTTACTGATAACATTTGGAAATGTTCTGCCTAGAGCATACCATAGTATTCATCTGTTTGAAGGAGAAAAAGAATTGGCAAAGTGGGGAAATACTTTGATAAATTATCCCCATTGTTCCATGCAAGTCTTAAAAGGATAAAAATGTCAAAATCATGTTGGGAAAGTGATCATAAATGTGAAAAAAAATCTGACCCAGTTAAAAAAAAACTGCAGCATTTTACCTGGAAAAACAATTACACGTTTAAAACCTCTCCTCCTAAGTGTTAAGTTGGTTGCAAAAATATATATATTTTGTAGTATTCAGTCTGTTTAAACTGTATAATTCATACATATGATCAGTTTCAAAGGGATTAATTTGGTTGTCAACCTCTGGTGCAGTTTCACCAAGACTGATTATAACAAACAGCAACTGGTTGGGCATTTCTGCAGTTTCAATCAACAACGGCATTCATGCTCGGAAAATTACTCTCTGCCATTTGCCACTGAATATAAGGAAAAAAAAGTGTAGGCTAGTCATGTACAGTACAGGACTTATGATAAAACGGAGAAAAGCAAAAATAAAATCTATACATATAATGCAAAATAAAAATCATACCATGTTGATGTAACTTATAGCTATTTATTCTAGAGAGATTTAAAAATAAAATGCAAAATAGAAAATATACCATCTTGAGGAAACATATCTAATTATTCTAGAGAGATTAATCAAAAGATTGAATGCTTACATTTTAAGTAAACACTGAAAATACTCTTGATCTGATTATATCTTGATTATTCCTAGCAAGACACTGTAATTATTCAATTTCTTAAATAGGCAAATATTATTCCCAATGCATGGTCTTTTATAGTGCTTATCAAATTATCAACATTAAAGGGGAACATGTTATTATATACAGTATATTTCCTTTCCTAACATCTTATACAAAAGAGTGAATAGGGCTCTTTAATACACGAAGGTCCCCAAAATTGTAGACATTTGATTCATTGAACTGATTCAATGTTGCTTTGTCATGTAGTTTCTTTGTAAGTGTTTTGGGTGCATAATGCTGCACAAGTTTCTAGTTTTTAGATCAGTTGGTTAAACACATATTAAAAAGCTAACATTTCTGTACTGTTGGGTGTAAATTATATTAACATGAAATGAAGACACATATGTTGAAGCCATTCCTTTAAGATACATGTTTGGGATCAGGTATCATAAGGAAATGATTATCCAGAAAGCTACTATAAAGTTTATTTTAATAATTTTTTCTCTGTTATAATAAAACATTACCTTCTGTACTTTATCCCAACTATGATATAGAGGCTAATGTACTGCATTTGGATTTTTACCATGATTTAAGTGGTTTTTTTGGACTAAAACTAACAAACTTGAATTATAACTTAAAATATTATATTTATTAAGTTAAAATACTTGAAAAACTTTACCAAAGTAAAGGCTTCAAAAAACTTGTGAGGTCAGTGGGAGTTGTCCTAGGCAAAATTTAAACTATCAATTCAATTAGAGTTTTTTAAAGTTTTTTTGAGCTTGTAAACTCAAATTTTAAAAGTATTTCATGTTCGAATTTTTATAAATAAGGTAGCATTTGTGTTTTAAAATTGTGAGTTTATTTGAAGTAGAAAAGATCTCTAAAATGACACAAATCCGAATTTTAATAAGGCCCATAATTAATGCTTATTGGACACAAAACAATCCTATTGGGTTTGATTAACTTTTAATTATATTTTAGTAGACTTAAGGTATGGAGATCCAATTTTATGTAAAGATCCCTTATCTGGAAAACCTCAGGTCTTGAGAATTAAGGACAACATGTCTAATAGCTGTACTTGTGTCTACAAAAGCTCTTTGCACTTACAGTTTTGAGTTGAGCTAATACTATTTCATCCATTCTGTCTCATCTTCTGAATCATGTACAAATGTGCCTATTGACACTGGGGGATTTGGGAGCTACCTCCACCCTGATTGTAGTGGTAATTTCAGTGTTTTTGCAGTGTTTCTGCAGTTCTGCAATAGGTGAAGCAGACTTGTGCCAAAATAATGACATGCTAATACTGTTTTAATGCCACAGTCCCCACATTTCCAAGCAAATAGAGACATATAAGAACTATAGTTATTGGCATGTTCCTGAAAAAAGAGGCTTAAAACTATTTTGTACAGACATGCTACATTTGCAGAACACAGAGAGACAACATGTACATTTCCAGCAGAGTGTGATTTGTACTGCAAAAAGCTCTAATTATGTCCCTGTACAATTGACATCTGTAAGTACTGTAGATCATGGCATATAACCTTTAATTTACGAAGATGAAACACCTACTTAGATATTCTTGCACAAAAAAAGACAATTGTTGTCTGAGTGTAATCAATCTGATAGATTTCATTCTGTGCCAAGGCAGCACACAATGCCAATTAAAAGAAAATTATCCATAGGACTATTTGTCCCATTACTTTGGCATATCAATTCTCTGGAAAAAAATAAAAGCTTTGAATAACCTCAATATACTGCTGAAAAATAAATCTAACAACATTCCTAGGCTTCCAAATCCTAATTTAAAAAAATTACATGATTTGAGAAATAAAATGTATTATGTTTAGTTGTCCAGGGTTTTGAAACTCACAGCTGTCAATCATATATTGCCTGCCCCTCATATATGTCTTAGGCCTAGAGGTGGTGCAGGCAATCACTTTCACTTTCATACTAGATGCCATTGCACTTATCACTTCCACCCTCCCCCCCTCCTCGCCATGTAATTGTGTAGCCAGTGCATGGACATGGGCATCAGGTGCCCTATTCTGGTGAATAAACAAGATTTTGGCATGATCTAAAGCTGTACTTAATAACAGTGTCCACAAAATGATGCTGCCTGTTTTATGTGATTATGAATCTCAAGACTAAAAGAAACAAGATTTATATAATTTATATAGTGGGAGTATAATTTATTTCGCTTGTCTAACATTATAGAATAGGATTTAGAATTATTTCTTTGGCTGACAGGTCCCCTTTAAGGGCCAGTTATAAAGTGCATTCAGTGGATATATTATCACCAGGTAGCTGGCTGTCATGTGCAGTCAGGATTTGTAACAGTCATCAGCTATAGTTTCTGATTGTATGTTGGTAATATCTCCTCATTGGCAATTGTGTTAAAAAATAACAAAAATAAATGCCTTTAAGTAGGCAGAACATCTCCACGGTGAAGCTGGGGAGAGGGACACATGAATGAATGCAAACTGAGGGAAAGCTCCTGCAATAGTTCACGTTAGAAGTGAGAGTCAAGCTTGTAAAGAAACTATTGGTTCCACCAAGGACAGCAAAAGGCTTATTACCCTAGGCATCACCTGCCAGCAAAGGAACTCAAGTGGATATGATCAGTATATAAAGATCCCGAGGTTAGCACTACTGTGAAATAGTATACTTTAAGGCTGCTCACCTGTTCAGTGAGTGCTACTACTGACAATAACTACTGTCTGCTTGTGCCTAGGTCATGAATATACTTTGTACCATTTTAGAGAAGATTTATTTATGTAACGATCTGTTACCTGGGATCCCGAGGAGGACAGCTGGTCCTAGGTGGACAGATGGCAACTGGAACTCCTCTACGGCTCCGGTCTTCACCGACGCCCTTTTGGGGCCCCGGACTTTCTGCGGCAGAGTCAGCAAAGGAGCCAAGCGTGTTAGCCAAAAGCGAAGTATCCAGGGATCAGGCAAAGGCGTAGTCAATTACAGGCAGTGGTCGGTTTCAGGAAGCAGAGAAGCGAAGTACCAAGGGATAAGGCAAAAGCGTCGTCAAGTTCAAGCAGTGGTCGGTCGGGGCAGCGAAGGTACAAGGTCGAATTTAACAGGCCAAGGGTCGAATAAACAGGAAAGCAGGCAAACGGGAATTGAGCAGGAACTGTGGAAACAGAAGCCAGCTTGGGCAATGTGAGAAGGAAGAGGAAGGTATTTAAGGGGACAGGAACCAATCAGGAGCAGGCTGAGGAAGACAGACAGATCAGGGACCAATAGGAAGCCAGGCGCCCAAATTAGATGTCATAGCTCCTAAGTGTTTTGGTGGGAGCGTCCATTTTGGCATGCACCGGTGTTTATGCGCCGGCGCCTAAGTTGACGCGCTCCAGCGTTTATGAGCTGGCGCACTGCCGGTGTTACAATTTAACTTGTTGAGTCTGCTTTAAGAATAAGTTCCAGCAATAAAGCAATTCCAATTGGCTTCTAGGAGGAGGTAAGCAGAAGTCTATACCTTGGGGTGGCAGTGAATGTGATTTATTTAGATTTGCTAAAGGTTAACGATTAAATTAATAAATGCTGGCCTTGAACGTAGTGAATGTAGTAATAAAGTGAATTGTAAGTAATATATAGATACTGTTTGAAAGATAGATATATTCTATTGTTTAATAAAGGGGAACTCCACAAAAACATAACTTAAAGCGTTACTGTCATGGGTTAATAGTTCTGCTCCAGCAGAATTCTGCTCTGAAATCCATTTCTCAAAAGAGCAAACACATTTTTTATATTAAATTTTGAAATCTGCTGCTCTTAGATCTTCCAGGGAGCTGTTATCTTGTGTTAGGATGCTGCTATCTCACTACCTTCCCATTGTTCTGTTGTTAGGCTGCAGGGGGGATGGGGTGCGGGTGATATCACTCCAACTTGCAGTACAGTAGTAAAGAGTGACTGAAGTTTATCAGAGCCCCAGTCACATTACTGGGGGCAGCTGGGAAACTGACAATATGTCTAGCCCCATGTCAGATTTCAAAAGTGAATATTACAAAATCTGTTTTCTCTTTAGAAAAATGGACTTCAGTGCAGAATTCTGCTGCAGCAGCACTTTTAACTGATGTGTTTTGAAAAAAACTTGTTTTCCCATGACAGTATCCCTTTAAGCTTTTTGAAAAGTAAGCATAATGTCAATGCAATATACATCATTTAAAAAATATGCATACTTTTCATGATTTTTAATGGTTTCTGACAGTTCCCTAAGCCTAGCCCCCTGTTCTCCTGCTGATCTCTCTGACTACTTTGCTGAGCTGGCTGACTACTGTTACTTTGTATCAACAGCCATCTGTCCTTAGCCTCCATCCTCCAAACCCCACAATTCCTTGTGATGAATATATTAGAGGTTTTGTGTGTTATGTGGGCCTCTTTATCAAATTTTGGTTTGGAAGCCAGAGTTCCCCTTTAATGACCTTGAAGTGGGCATCTTAAGTACCCTCTCTGTTTTTGCCAATGATCCTAATTTTGCCAAACTATTCTGTGTAGGATAGTGCCACTTTGCAGAAAAGTTTGACTAGGCCACAAAATGGCAAAGCAGGTTCAATGTTGATAAATGCAATGTTATGCACTTAGGCAAAAATATTAATATGATGTTTATACAATAAAGTATAGTGTATTGGAGGCCTCCTTAAATGAGAATAATTTGGGATTTGGTGGACAAACTCTAGGCAGTGTCAACAATCATTGAATTCTAAACAGAATAAATAAAAAATAAAGTAAAAATATTAGGGGCAGATTATGAAAATGTGAGATAACTTCCAGTTTAACAAAATGTAACTTTCTGTTCAGCCCTATGGGATTTTTAAAAATTATATTTATCAATGAGTGAAAGTTAGAATTCACTATTTGATAAATACAATTTTAGAAATTTTAGAAATCCCATAGGAATGAGTAGATAGTGATTGATTTTTTTGTTTATAATGAGCTTTAATCTAACATTTTGATAAATTTGCCTCATAAATTTGCCTGCTTTGGATATCTGTTTAGGTCTCACGTTGAGTATGCAGGGCAGATTTGGTGCCCAGCCCTTAAGAATGGTATTAATTATTAGGAAAAGTGCAGAGATGTGCAATGAAGCTGGTAAAAGGAATGTAATTGTTAAGCTAATGTAGGGGCCCATACGGTTAATTTCCCCTATGGTCTTAAAATCCCCATATGGTTAAGAGCCATTGATGCTGTGACTGTGTGTCCACCAAGAGTGGAGGGTAGGACTTTGCCTTGGGAAAGACTGTGTCAAGGTTGGGCTTACCACATGAGTACCCCCGGGAAGGGTTAATATTGATATTTTTATTGCAATTTGCCTTTCATTATGTCTATATAAAGTTATATTTTGTATGCAGCACTGGTGTGTTTGATTACTGTTCCCTAGTGGGGCCACACTAGGTGGAAACACTGCCATTGAAATTAATTCCCAGTACCCTTTCATTAAAGGGGATTCAGGACCCCTGTATGGGAAGATATTGATGATATACATCTTATAATACATGAATGGGTTAAAATAGGGTTACGCTAGCAAAATGTTGGTTCTTTTCTCTGGAGAAAAGGCACTTGTGAAGTACAAGTACATTGGAGGATATTATAGATAGATAGCATAGGATCTTTTTTCATATAAAAATAAACTCCAAAGAGCCACCTCTTTAAAACTAAGGAACATAATTTCCATTTGAAGCAAAAGGTCACAATAAGGAATAAGGGTTATGGATTCCCCTGCCATGTGATGTTGTAATGCCTTTTAGATTGGCTTGGATGACCTCTTTGAAAAGCAAAAGCCAGGGTTGTAGCAATCTCAAGATCTCAATGAGTTATGTCCCCTTTTTCATTAAATATCTTTGTGAGTATGAGGATGTAAATGTTTTCTCCAGTGCTGGTTTCCCACCAAAAAGAGGGAGAGATTTTGAGTTGAGTGGGATGTGTTCTGCTGGAGGCAGCAGGGGCAGGAGTCATAAGAATGACGTTACTTATATATGACTCAAATTCTTTTTTAATTGCCATCGTTCTACAAAAGCATATTGGTTAGTAAAACACTTATTTCTAAACCATGCCTTGTTAGCTGTAACAGAAATGGATTATTAATTAAGACAATGCTTTTAAAAGATAATTTTTTAAAAACGTTATATTTATAGCACCTTGAAAAAATATGACATGTAATAAATGTTGTTGCCTTTATTACAAATATAAAATGCCCAGTGCATTAAGAATGGCAATATTAATAATTCAAAAAACACCAGATGTTGGTTAGTGACAGAAATTAATTGAATTGAATTAAAGGAACAGTAAGACCAAAAAATCACTGTTTTGGACTGTTGTGCTGCACTGGTACAACTGATGCGTTTGCTTCAGAAGCACAATTATAGTTTATATAAACAAGGTGCTGTATAGCAATGGAGTCAGCGTTTCAAGGCTGAAAAAGGAGAAAAGGTACAGGATACGCAGCATATAACAGATAATCTCTGAAGTGTACAGTGGGATTCTTTAGAATTTATCTGATATCCACTGTGTATCCTGTACTTGAATGGCTGCCCCCATGGCTACATATTTAGCTTTTTTATAAAAATTGTAATAGTGTTTCTGAAGCAAACACACCAGTTTTACCAGTGCATCTCAACAGAACTACTGTAATTTCTTTAAAATTCTTAAATTTTTTGTTATTACTGGTCCTTTAACACTAAAATGCTTTTATGGCAGTAAAATGCTTTTTATGACAGTAATATTTTAGTAGAATTATTGAGTATATTTTGCGCAGTTAAAAATAAATGAAACTTTAAAAGTATCATATATTAACAGTAACACGCAGTGCTTTCTACAGATGTATTGAGCATCTTCTAATAAACTGTATACTGTTCACACTGACACATTGTAGCATGATGGATTACTTATTTTGATGACTTCCATGTGCAAACTCTTTATAATTAAAAAAATGTGTGTGGGGGAGAGGAAGATGAGTGTACTATGCAGAAAACAATAAATAAAATAATAAATAAACAAAATAAATAATCCCTCTTTAAACTATAGGGCTCATTTACAAGAAAAGTGTAACTTTGGGTGCAAGTTAACATGTTTCTTACCTATAATGCAGGTAAGAATTCCAATATTATTGCAGCTGAGCACCCCCCTTGGGTTCACCACAATTGCAACTTATATGTCAAAATGAATGCAATCCCATACATGTTTGTGAATTGGATACAAGTTTTGCCTATAATTTTGTAGCAGGGACGTTGTCACTTCTGTCGTGTGGCCTGAAATTCTTTGGGCAAAACTGCAAAAAAAAAAAAAAAGCAGAGAGAGTAGTGCACATAAAGTTAAACAATGCTGTCATTGACAAATATCAGATGCATGCCTTCTGATAAGCAAGCAGAGAGATTTTTATGTAAATAGGACTCTGATTACTCTGAGCAATTACATTACTATTCATGTAATGTATTATACAATATTAACTGCTCATATTTAATACATTCTTACATGTTTTATGGTACTTCTTGAATGTATCAGCAAAATATCATAATCAGCAATGACAGAGCAGAATTTCTGAATTAGAACATATTTTCCAAAGTATCTTGGTATCACCTAGTGCGTCCTTTCTGTCTTCCCTCTCCCTTATAATAAAAAGAGATGAACCTGAGCTCAAATAGGAAGTTCCTTTCATCTGTTGCCAGGCTGCAGAATGGCGTGGGAGGCAGACAAAGAAAGAAATCCATGAAGGCATAGCAGTAGATTATCTGTTGAAGGGTAGCATTCAAAATATTTTCCTAGGATGACTAAAATGACAGATACTGATATACATACACAAATCTACTTGTACTTACTGGTTATACCATCCTGTTTGCTATGCATTTTCTTATGGGTGGAGAGAATAATTAAAAAGCACATGGTTCTATAGCTATATTTATGATTTCTATCCTGAAAGTGTTACAGTAATCACTAGCAATAAGAGTAGAGAAAGAGAATGTAAACATTTTGGCTTTCCTATTATAACCTTATTCATGCTGTTTGTGAAGATTCTCATTCATCTTGGTCATTGTTTATCTGTAGAAATAAGTCAAATCAACTGGACTTGCTGTGTTTTTTCTTTGAAGATGTTTTACCAGTCATCCAACTGGCTTTCTAAATTCAGAATAATTTGTAAATAGAATCTTTCTTCAGCAATATATCCTCTGGAATGTTGCTCCAATCAGCATTATCTGTTTATCATAATCCACAATGATGTCATTAAGTTGATTGTATTAGCAAGATTGGAGTTTTGATGTGTTATTAAACCTTCCAGGGAGAGGGGCCAAAACAGCATTGTATGTGGCAGACAATAGATGTCTCACCCCCGCCTCTATTCAAACTTGGTTTTCCAGTTTTTACATATATGGGTTCTTTCATTTTTTCTATTCATGTTAATCATTAAGTTTGTCCAAGACCATCTAATGAGATAACCAGTTGTTGTGAACATCAAAAAATGTAAATTCCTTGATTATTCAATATTAATTGGTTCTCAACTGTGGTCTTGTAGGATAATTTAGCTTTCATGCTGTTCTGAGTGGTTGCTAGGTGGATGCAAGCAATATTATATTTTGTTTCAAATGACAGGGGGAATGGGATAGGAGAAGAGTTATGTTTTTATGTTAAGCAGGATAAAAAAACAATTTAAAGGAAGGTGTGAGTAAGGCAAATTAAAGGAGAAGGAAAGGCTTCGTACAGTTGGGGGTGCCAAATGTTAGGAACCCCAAGTGATTGTATATACTTACCTGAAACGGCGGGCTGGTGCTCCTATCAGCAGAAAACTGCACCGGCCTAACATTTGTCACCCCCAATTGTACGAAGCCTTTCCTTCTTCTTTAATTGTAGAATTATTGTAGAGGAAGAAAACCATCTCCTGTTGCATAGAGAGGATACTAGTTTGGGGCAAGTAATAATGTGCATTGCAATTATCATGGAATGGACTAGTGAAACATTACTGGCAGGGCAGTTAATAGAAACAAGTTTATAGACATATAACATGATCATTTTATGATTCCATGAAAATTTGCCCTAGCAGGGCAGTTCCTCTCTTGAAGCACACATGAATTGAATCTATTGAGGCTGTTAAGGAGCTTAGGGACCAACACACAAGACACTGATTATATATATAATCTAAATGTCACAATATGAGGCTGAGACTGATTAATATATAATTATTGGCATATGGTATATGGCAGCTGAGAAATCAGCACAATCAGCAATAATTAGCCTTGTAGTATCAGCTTATGTGACAGCCAAACCTCATTTTCTGCTGGATGATTTGTGATGACACCTAAGCTTAACTTCTCAAAATATGCTCAAAGCACACCGAGCATGTGCGTGTTGTAGGCACTCCTAACAAAAACCAGGATTGGAAACCTCTGTGACAATGTTGAAGGCCTGAATTATTATACTATAGAGATGCTGAACCTTCAGTATGTATAAAATATGGCATTTCTAACCATATTAATTTTTAGGTTTTACTTCTACATTAGGCAAATCCATGATAGAGGACCTAGGGGAATTGTAGATACACTTGGCTGTAGCAAGCAATGCCAAGAAGCAGCTGCAAGGGCACACAAGATTTTGAGTTGGTTTAAAAGGGGTATAGATGTTCAAAAAACGGATCCGCACACACACTATGATCAGCAGTTAGGGGGACACCCCTCTTTATTATATCACCTCGTGATCAACGTTTCGGGGGATAAACCTCCCTTCATCAGGATCCTGATGAAGGGAGGTTTATCCCCCCGAAACGTTGATCACGAGGTGATATAATAAAGAGGGGTGTCCCCCCAACTGCTGATCATAGCGTGTGTGCGGATCCGTTTTTTGTTTGCTGTTGCTAAGGGACCTGGCCGGGGTCGACGGAGAACCAGCACCACCAACGCAGTGAGAGGAAAGGCGAGTGTGCGGTAGGAACACATATTACTATAGATGTTCAAAGACATAGGGTAATTATTTCCCTTTACAATGCAAAGGTGTAAGTAATGAAGGAAGTCAAGATGGGAATGTTAACACTAGAAATGATGTATAGGATAACTATGTTTAAATATGTAAGAGGACCAAAAAGTATTATTAAGCTTCTGTTGTCGTTTCATTTTAATTAAAAATTACATTTGCTGCCTTCTTCACTTTGTTCAAAAAGTATTAACTTGCTAATACAATAACTTGCTAAAGAAATAATTTTGTTAATGGAGGAAATATTAAGCAAGCTGTTGTGCTCAAGTGATGGGTGAATCTGACCCCTTTCGCTTCACCAAAAATTTATGAAATGCCAAAAATTCAAAATGCATTGAAGTCTATGGGCAGTCTATTTCAATTTATGAAATGCCAAAAATTCAAAATGCATTGAAGTCTATGGGCACCCATTTTTTGTTATCGTGCGATGTGGCACGCCAATTTTTTTTTTATTTTTTTTTTTTTAGTGCAACAATTTATTCACCCATTGAATTCTACAGGCCTCATTTTTGCTGCGAAACTTGGCGAAAAATTCCCCTCTAGACTACTCAGGGTTACATAGTGAGTTTGCAGGAGAATACCAAAGGGAGGGGCAAGGAGCATAAGGCAACATGTATGGTGAAGTATTGAGAAATCTGCTTTTAAAAAGCATTTATTAATAGGCCTTCATGTTTCAAAAAATCTCACTAAATTCACAAAAATATCAAATGGACAACAGCCATTTTTAAAAAAACATTTAATCTTATTCATACCATCTTTCTTTTCTATTCTTCGTTTTCTCCTTCTGTTGTTTATTACCCTTTAACCTTCACTAATGTCCCTTTTATTTTGACATTATTTCAACGGGCTTCTATGTGCCAGCAAGCATCATTGTTTCTTAATTGTTTACATTCTGTTCAGTGATAAAGATGCAACCTCACCAATTATATACAATATTATGATGGATAGTGTAGAAATAACTGCAGCTACTGCCATGTATGAGGAAGGAGAAATACACATCAGCTATCTTACAGTTTGAAAAACTGTGTTCTAAATATTCCATTCTTTGTGACTGAAGGTAGATGGATTGCATTATATCATCAGTTAAAAAATCTGGAACATTTTCAGGGGCAAAAATCATCTGTGACTTAAACAGAAAATAAATCAAGATGACACTCTACTGTATGAGGTGGAACAATTCCCAAAACCCCCAACAAATATAAAAGAGTACTATATACTGTACTGTATATATATAATAAAATGCATTGCTGCAGCAGTTCTTCATTGAAGTCTTATCATTATAATATGAAAAGCACAGGAGACACATAAAAACAAGTATTGTATGCATTTCTACAGTACTTACTGCCTCAGCCCTTTTGTTACTATTAAGACCCATACTGAGATAGCTATTCTAGGAGCATTTATCAATATGTAGTTAGTATCTCTTGAATGCCTCTGTTTTTATTACTTGTGTTCTAACCATTAGGTGAATGTGTAGAGAAGAAACCCATACGCATCAATGAAAAATTACTTATAACTCTCTTTTGTTGAGAAACATTCACATGGAAAAATATAATGTTCTGCTTTCCAAAATACTTAATGCAAAATCTTTAGATTAATTAATGAGTCAATATATACACCTATATGTTCACTCCAGTAGGGCAGTCATGTATCTTCTCTGTCAGGAAAGGTTTACCAAATTCCCTGGAAATCCATTTGTGTTTTTTAAAGCAGTAGATTGTAAGAGAGAACTATGAAATTGTAGAAGGCTACCAGGTTTATCTCTCTGTTTCCTTGGTAGATGCAATTCTATTTGTGTAAAGCTGCATAGGGACAAGGGCAAAATAGGGGGGAAAAAAGTAGTTGAACTTCTAATTAGTGATGGGCGAATAAATTTGCCTGGCACTAATTAGTGGCGAATTCCAGCGTTACGCTGCCAGCGAATAAATTTGCGAATCTCCTGTGAAAATTCGCCAGTGAAAATTCGCTGGTGTCAATTTCTGATTTTCACGATTTTTTCGTGAAAATGTCAGATTTTCGCGATTTGTTTTGTGAAAACCTTAAATTTCACGATTTTTGAGTGAAATCTTTCAAATTTCAAGTTTTTTGAGTGAAATCTTTCAAATCTCACGATTTTCTAGTGAAATTGTCCGAATTTTACATTTTTTTCTGAAAACGTTGGAATATCATGATTTCTTCAGGAATTTTCCCATTTCACAATTTTTCACGAATTTTTCGCTGTTTCGCAAATTTTGTGGGAAATTCGCGAATTTTTAGGTGAAGAGAAATAATCTATTGGGAATCTACTGGGAAACTGACAAGAATATCTGAACATAGCACTTCCAGAACAAGATAAACTGCACTTGTTTAAAGGAAGGAGCGCAAAGTGGTTGGAGCAAAATGGTGAAAATTTGCAAAACAGCTTAATGGGTGTTTTTCAAAGTAACTTTTTATTTGAGTTTTTATTGATTCTCTTTAAAGGCAAATAATAGATTCAACAAAGAAACAACTTTGGTAAAAAAAGAAATATGTATTAGAAATGGCTTGAAAAAAGCATGAATTGGTATTCCTACACATCATATCATATAGGTCAGTTAGTGTTAAATGGCTGTGCCTAGTGACATCTTGGTTTACCATATATCTGCTTTGGAGTTTTTTTAATGCACAATACAATTTCTGTATTCTTTTCTGTGATTTTTTCCAGCCCAAATTTGTTGAAGTTAATTAGGCTATTTTTTGCAGCAACGTTTCTTCATTGAAATGACATTGGGGTGAACGGGTGTTTTGTCTCTGCGATTTGTTTTTTTGTGGTGAAAATGTTCATGGCAAAATTTTGCCATGGTTTTGTGAAAATATTTGGCGATGGTGAAATATGTATTTTTGTTACAAATCCATGCCTGGAGAAAAAAATTCATTCATCACTAGTGAAGATAGAGTTCACACTAGTAGAGAAAGAGTAACTGCCTTCTGCCAGTTGATTGTGGATGCTGCATATCTTGCACATACCACTGTACAAACACAAAGTACATTACACTTTCTAAATTAGGAGGTCTCACCTTTTCTCTAAAAGTTTTTACTAAAATTCCTATTTTGTTACTGATTCTATACTCTGATTCTATTCTGATATAAAAGTGCATTACCGTTTATAGACATGATACAGAAGCAAACCAGATGTTAACTGTAGCAAGAAGCATCTCAGAACGATATTTCTGTTATACCTGCTAAATTAATTTCTTTTACTATTGTTTCAATTGACAAATACAATCTGTGTCCAGTGTCAGATTTTAGCCCAATCATTTGTAGTTTGGTGGTTTTGCTGATAATTTTTTTTAAATACAAACCAATAAATTGTTTGGATTAAATGCATATCTTCTGTCTTAATCGGACCATTTCATTTATATTAGAGAATTGCTTAACTTTAAACCCACCTTCATTAACTCTCCAATTAATGGAATAGGCATGAAGACTTACCCATATGTATTCATTTCTCTGAGGGAAATGCTGCATTTTATTAAACACTTTCAAATATGTTAGCATTTCAGCTACTAAATCCTTTAAGAAAATAATCCCATAAGAACAAAGCCCCTTAGTTAAATACTCTACAGCAACTACTCAACCTGCAGGATGTTTAAGCAAAAGCTTTTTTTTAGGTCTCAAAGAATTACTCAGTATGGTTTCATTAGTTCTATAATCTCAAGATATATTATTCACAATCTAGATGCATTAGACCCAGGCCATAGCTGCCATCTTCTCTATTCATCTGACCTCAGACATTATTATTATTTGTATTATTCCTTATACTGGTCAAAGCAAAGTATTGGCATGTTATAGGTTTTTGTTATACAAATGTAGTTTCAAATCTCTTAAACTAAATACACCATTCACATCACTAGGAATAATCCTCCCATTGGCATTCCAGTAAGAACATTCATTAAGATTATCATACGTCATTTTAAAGTCCTTTTCATAGATGCATTGTATACTCTATTTTAGAATACCCAGTACATTCAACTCTTGCAATATTTGGCCTAGTGACCAAGGCTTATTCTTCTATTTTTGTACAAAAAAAAATTGTGTTTTTAAAATCAATAAAGATTTGAAAGTTCTTAAAATATCAGTTTATAACGTAACACATTTAAATGAATGCCTACTAACCACTTGACAAAATTTGCTTTCACATGCTCTTTATATTATTATATATATATATATTATCAGAAAGTGTTCAAAACTGTACTCTTTCATTGCTACTTGGGAGAGTTGATATCAGCAAACATAATAATGTAGTAAATAACCCTGGAAATAGCTGTCTTATTTGGTGGTTCAAATATATATTTTGTAACCCTATCCTTGCACTATACTCTATCTTTGGTAAACTAATTTTGGGAGCTTTCACTTTCCCATTTGACCTCTGCAGCTCAACCCACAAATATTAAGGTATGGAGATCCAAATTATGAAAATTTATCAAGAAAATCCCAGGCCCAAGCATTCTGGATACTAGATCCTATACCTTTACTATTAATGGGAATATTTCCCATTACTCTGTTTTATATAGCTGGTTATAGAATAAGCTCCACTGTTAATATCATCATTTTTGGCACATACAGTATTTAAATTGATAATTTGGAATAGAATTGACCGTGACAAGTATTTTGTAGAAGCATCATGTGTTCTTGAAATCTCGATTACAGATAAGTCAAAAAGCAATCTATTTTTTACTCCAAATTCTGATATACTAATTCGCCTTTTAAAATATTCACAGCATTTATTTTATGTGCAAAGGAAAATAGTGATGAGTTAAAAATTATATATATATATATATATATATATATATATATATATATATATATATATATATATATATATATATATATAATAGATACAAAAAGCCGCAATCCTAGGTCTTATTTAGTTATTTTGACCAGCACCCAGGCTGATGCCATTGGGTTGCACCGGATTGGGAATTTATATATATATATATATATATATACACCATGGAAAGCCAGCACTCTCGAATAAAAAGTTCATATGCCTGGGTGGAGGCCGAAACCTGCCAAGTTCATTTACAAGTCAATGGCAGAGGTCGTTGAACCATTTAAATATGTTAATTGCCTTCCTGACTGTTCGGTCGAATAGTAGAGTAAAAAAAAATTTCACATAAATTCAAAATGTGACCTTTGATAAATCTGCCCATAACTAACATATGCAAATACCCATATGACCTGCAGCCAATGAAATCCTTCCTGTTGTAACTTTAGTTCCCTGCTCAAAATGAATTTCTGGTATTTTCCCTGGCACAGTGTATCACCTATAGCAGTGGTCCCCAACCAGTAGCTCGTGAGCAACATGTTGCTCTCCAGCCCCTTGGATGTTGCTCCCAGTGGCCTCAAAGCAGGTACTAATTTCTGAGTTCCTAGCTTGGAGGCAAGTTTTGGTTGTATAAAAACCAGGTGTACTGCCAAACAGAACCTCAATGAAGGTTGACAATCCATATAGGGGCTACTAAATGGCCAATCACACCACTTATTTGGCACCCCAAGAACATTTTTCATGCTAGTTTTGCTCCCCAACTCCTTTTACTTCTGAATGTTGCTCACGGGTTCAAAAGGTTGGGGATCCCTGACCTATAGTATGTAAGAATTAAATCTCCCCTACAGTAGGAAATCCCTTGTAAGGTAAATCCCGTGGGGGAATGTACTCTTATTGGCCCTGGGGTGTATAACTATAACAAACAAGGGAAAGTTGTACTCACCACTTTCCCTTGTTTGTTATAGTTATACAGGAGCAGTGACCAGCTCCATGTTGTAGCTCCCACCCTTCCCAGCTATAGTCAGGTGATCCCACTGGTGTCTAATAAAAAGGCAGCCAAGTTTGGGAGTTTTACTTTGAAAGCAGCTAGTAAGTTGCAGGTAAAACTTAGTCCCTTTGTATAATGTATAATTAAGCAATTGAATTCTTAATGAATCAGATGAAAATTAAGCATAGGACTGGCCAGATATGGGATGACTTTGACGTAGTTGGCCAGCTTAAATATATTGCAATATATGGACAAACAATCCCTGTGTTGTTTAAAGGGTAAGGCATTTTTTAGTAGCAGTATGCACAAAATGTCGCTGTCTTAAATATATTGATAATGGGTTGAGTGCAGAGGACCTCTTGTAGTTGACTATATGTATTTTGTGGTCACACCCTCATTGCACCCCCGCCTAATGGTTTTAAAAATTAGTGGTGAGCACAACTTTCCCTTGTTTGTTATAGGCTACTGAAAGTTCCCAGCATGTGTGTACCCTGTGTGATGACAGGTTGTGCTCCATATCCTGCTACGTGGGAGCTACTGCCCTAACCAAAGGGAAGTATAGGGAGTAGGTAGTGCCACCTAGGGTAAAGAGCTCTTGAGACTGTCTTGAGACTGTCTACTAGACTGTCTACTAGACTGACTGTGTGTCTACCAGGAGTGGAGTGTGGGACTTTGCCTGGTAAGGACTGTGCCAGGGTGGGATTACCACACCGGTACCCTAGGGCAGGGTTAATATTGTTATTGTTATATCAATTTGCCTTTCTTTCTTTCTCTGTCAACTGAAGCTTTACAAAGCAGATATCTATTGTGCCCCATTTATTAATCTTGTGGACATTTATTTTCTGCTCTCTACTTTCTCTGTAGGTATCTAAACTTTGATTTATATATTTGCTGTCAATTTCATGTTCTCCAGAGTGTATAAGCCAATGTTTTTGTGACTGTATTGAAATGAAATTAGCAAGTATCTGACAAATACAGTACTTTCTTTTGCTTAAGGAATATATTCTTGTTTGGCGTATGCACCATTACCCCAGAGAGATAAAAAGCAACAGCAAAAGGGAGATAGTGCAGTAACTGTTCAACTGAATCTTCATACTTTACAATTGCAAAAGCTGCAATTATTCTGAAAAGAATATATTTCTCATTTTCAAACTTAAAATATTTGTTGGAAGTATAAATTAGATTTCTGTCTAGTGTGAGAGCTGCCATTCATTGTAATATGATTGATTTGCTGTTTTGTTTCTGTCATCGCATTTTCAGCACTTTAACAAATCTTGTTCCACTAATGGAAAAGTGTACACTGTGCTGAATAGGTAATTTTTCATGTACAATGGTAAATAATGCTGTCTGGGTATGAAATGACTTATCCACAAGTGCAACCTAAAAAATAACAAGCAATTGGCTGTCATCGAGTGAAACTTATTTTAATGAACAAACTAAAAGGGGACATGTATTATGTCACTGTGTAGGTTGGACCTAACATGCAACAAACCATTTATAAACTAATAAAAGAAGGATTGATCAGGACACTACTAGTCACTTCATAACGGATATATTTATTAATTAAAACACCCATTTATAAATTCTGAGATCACCTCAGGGAGTGAGCCACCAATGAACTTTATATAGATATAATGAACTGCAAGGGGCATCTAATACAAATAACACTCCTGCACTGGAGCTATGTGAAATCTATATGCATGTCTAGCAGATATCACACTCTACTAGCAGAGTCCATGAGTGTCTGTGATGGGGAGGGAGCACTTGCGCCCCCCCTGGAGTTTCTGACCTGAACTTTAGCCGCAATTCAAGTCTGCTACTTGTAAATAGGGCTGTTTCAATCTTAGATTATTAATCCCAGAACAGCACGAATTGGATAGGCTAGAAGGATTCACCCTGCAGTCTAGCCAATCCCTGTGCAGCTGTACTGGGACTTAAACTGCAGCAGACTTGGAATAACATAATAGTGCTTTAGTTCATCATCAATTAAGTTCCTGACTTATGTATAATGTCTTGTGTGTGTATGTGTGTGTGCCTGCAAAAGTATGTGTTGTCTTTTTAGTAGATCTAAGTCTGGATTTGTTTGACTGGACCTGACCCATTGCACCTTGTGCGCTGCCTACAGAATTCTGTATTAATGTGCTTGCTAAGTATTGTCACAATTTCTTTAACTGTTATGTCAATTGTTGCATTAAATCTGCTTTTGTGGGAGAGCCTGTTTGCGTGCCTGAGTATCTGCACTATTTATTCTCCCTTGTGATCTGAGGTACCATCATTAGAACTGGCACTGTATCTATCCTGCCATGGCTTCTTGGGAAATTATTACTGGAAATTCCACTATTGTTATTGGGATTGTATTTACTGTCATGTTTTCAGCAATATTACATAAGGGAAATGTTACTTTATAATAAACTTGCAATGCTATTCCTGGTTTCTGATCCTGTCTGACGGGTACTGACCCAGCCTGTTTCATGACTATGTTCTCTGTACCTTGTCACTCCTGAATATGTTACGGTTCCCTTGCCTTCCCAGATCCTCCCACTTGATCCTCTGACTTTAAGTCCTGGCAGCATTCGAGTAACGGAGAGCTCTGCCCGAAGCAAAAGTCGGTTTACTTACTTGCCCCCCCCTGAAAGTTTTTTTCTAGATGCCCATGGCACATTCCTTTTGGTATCATAGTTCCACAGTCAATTCGGGATGGAATTAATAAAGGCTCAGTTCAATGTAAATTGTCTCTTCTGTCTTTATTACCCCAGTTAGCTATATTCCCAAAGTACCTCTCCTTGGAGTTAGTAGCCATTTCTGCTAGGGATGCACCGAATCCAGGATTCGGTTCGGGATTCGGCCAGGATTCAGCCTTTTTCAGCAGGATTCTGAAATCCTTCTGCCTGGCTGAACCGAATCCAAACCCTCATTTGCATATGCAAATTAGAGACGGGGAGGGAAATTGCATTCCTTTCTTACAAAATGAGTAAACAATGTTTCCCCCTTCTCACTCCTAATATGCATATGCAAATTAAGATTCAGATTCAGTTCGGTATTCGGCCGAATCTTTCACTAAGGATTCGGGGGTTTGGCCGAATCCAAAACAGTGGATTTGGTGCATCCCTAATTTCTACATAGAAGGCACAAGACCTGTTCACACACAAGGACTACACACTTATATCCTTGCCAATATCCTCCCTTTATTACTGCAAACTCTGTGCGTTTAATTTCTCCTTGTGGGATTCCCCTGGGGTTTGATAGTCCATGCAGGTTCCCCAGATCAAAGTTAATTGTGTGATTTATATTAAATAAAAAGTTATATTGGTTAGCTGCAAACGATGTGGTTTATTTTCCTAGTGGAATCCTCCTGAGGTGTGCTTCTCAGTGTCCACTAGATGGAGGTACTGTGCTGTAAATCCCAGTTCCCAGTATATTTCCTACAAAGAGAATTCAGGGGCCTGCTAAGGGTTAATTGCTATTTAAGAGTGTGTAATCTGATTCTACATAAAAGTGTGGTAAGAAAAGGGTTACCTTAGACTAAAACATGTAGTATTAAAGATTGGATACAGTATATCATTTACTTAGTGCATATATTGCACTGACTTAGACTTTTACACACCCAGAACTGCCTTTAGCTCCACCACCTTACATTATCATTTATACATATGCTCAGCATGGGCACATGACTTAGTAGCTACTAATTAGAACATCAGAAAATACAAAAGGTATCTTTGATGTTTGACTGTACATTATATACTGTAACATAACATTCATTTAATGAGTACAATATGATGATTTGAAGAAAAAAAATGAAAATATAAACAGCTTTTTAAAAAATGTTTTAAGTGTTCCGGTGTGTTCCCAAAAAAGAAATGCTGTGGGGGCATATTATAAACTAGAAATACATGAAAGATGAATAATGACATTTTTCGACTCCAAAGAAGTGAGAAAATTGCCTCTGCTGGGGCTCAGTAATGCACAGTTACAGAGGAGGGATTAGGCTTTTGATTGTGTTATAAAAAAAAATAATAATCACAGAAAAAAAAAATTGAATGTGGTAGATGTCCTTGTTCTCTTCAATTTAGCCATTTGCAAAGCTAAAGAAAAATAAATAGTTCGGTCCCGTTGGTTTTGGGGCAATCACTATTCTACATACTGTATTACTGCCAAGGCACAGAAGGCTGCTGTGCTCCTTTATAGCATGACTAATTGTAAAAGAATAATTAAGACAAAATAAAGAGAGAGTTTGGTTGCTAGCATAGTCATGTGTGAAACAAATGTAATATTTGAATTTTGGAGATAATGCTGTACAGTAGAAGACGTTGTTAATTTTGGATGCACCGAATCAAGGATTTGGTTCTGGATTGGGCCCTTTTCAGCAGCAGGATTCGGATTTGGCCAAATCCTTCTGCCCAGCCGAACCAAATCGTAATCCTAATTTGCATATGCAAATTAGGATTAAGGATTTAGCCGAATCCGAATCCTGCTGCTGAAAAGGGCCCAATCCAGAACCAAATCCAGGGCCCAATCCAGAACCAAAAATGCATCCTGTGATGCGTTATGTACCTGTCAATTTGTATATGCAAATTAAGGGCGAGGAGGGAAATGGCTTGACTTTTTGTCACGAAACAAGGAAGTAAATAATTTTTGCCCTTCAAATTAGGATTCAGATTCAGTTCGGTATTTGGCGGAATCTTTCACAAAGGATGCGTGGGTTCGGCCGAATCCAAAATAGTGGATTTGATGCATCAATTTTGTTAATGTCAGCAACGTTAAATAAGAGGAAATAATGATTTTACTAAACAGTATTATTTATTTAAGGCATTTTCCTTTGTGGCTTTGGACTAGAGATATTGTATAAAATACAATAGAAAAAAACATTTCCAGATTTTTTTTTTTTTGTGTCTGTAATTTTTTTTATTAATTTCCATATATTATTCACCACATGTATTCTTTACAGTACATTCCACAAAAGATTACACTAGTGTGAGAGATAATGTGAGAGATATTCACCTATTATACATGTATTGGTATTCTCACTTGTATTTTTGTAATGAACACACATTACAAATATCATATTATATATTGCAATAAAATAAACCAAATAACAATTAAAATTAAAAAAACAGAAAAAAAAAAAAACATGCATCCTGTGATGTCTTATGTACCTGTCAATGTCATTAGTTAGGAAGGGACAGAGACTTGATCTATCTACTATCAGTTAAAAAATGAAACTAAAGATCTGATTGGTTTTCTGGGCAACTGCAATTGTGAAATTTAGTATCTATTTTAAGGTGGCCATACATAAAGACATCCGCTCGTTTTGGGAGATATCGGGCTCATCCGATTGTGGGCCCTAGGGCCCAACGATTGGATCATAATGAAAGGTATATGGGCGATTGGATTGCGGGACCACATCAACAAACAAATGCGGTCCCCGATCTGACCGGATTTTTACCCCTGCTCGATCGACATCTGGGTGACTCTTGGCCACATATCTATCAGGGAAGCCTGTCAGAGGGCCCCTTGCATGGGCCAATAAGCTGCCGACTCTGTCTGTCGATAGTTCTTATCGGCCCAAGTATGGCCACCTAACATGAAGTGGACTTTTATAGCATGAATCAATGCTCCAAAACAATCCATTTAAAATATTTTTAAACTTGTATTTTTATGCTTTCTGAATGTTTCAACATTTCAACATTAAATAAACCCATAGCATTGTTTGCGATTGACTATGATCTCAGCTTAATTACAATCAAGTTCAAGGTACTTTTTTATTATTACAGAGAAAGAGGAAATCACTTTTGAAGTTTATAGTTATTTTCTTAAAATAGAGCCTATTGGAGATGGCCTTTTTGTAACTTGGAACTTTCTGGACAAGGAGTTTTCAGATAAGTTTTAAAACAAATTTTAGTTTTTTTTAAAAAGGGAATAAAAAGCCAAACTCATGTTCTTAAGATTCTCCTTGCATTTGTAGGCTGATAACATATGGAAAAATATTTTTTGAACCTCCCTGCCCATAACATGTACAGGATGTTTTACAGCAAAGTATACAGGTAAAACAGCATTCTTTATAGTAGATACAAGGCTTAATTATGATCTGCTTAATTGGAGTGACTTTCTTGCAATTTTATTCATAGTCCTATCATTCTCCTCCACTAATGTAAAATACAATAGTCTTAAAACCTAATTATGAGTGAAATACTATTGAAAGCAAATCACATTCAAAACAAGGCCCAGTGTATTATTGGCACAATGAGCCATAGAAACAGAATACAATCTTACAAAGTGATCATCCTTTATTTAAAAAAAATAAATTCCAGTAGGGAGGAAAATATAACTAGGCATCAACAACTAGGCAAAAAATAACATGAATAACTGCTATTGCTTCTAATCGCTGTTGATATGGAATGCTAGCACTTAGGCAATGTCTAATAATCAGACACTACTGGATTTTCAAGAGTGCTTTAGCACCAATATAATTTTTTGTAAATTTAGATTGATCCTTCTATGAAACTGCTCTTTGAAATTGCTTGCAATTATGCTCTGTTAAACAAAATGCCACATTTTTATGTAGAGAAACCAGCCCGTTTAAAGTGAGACTTAAAGAATCCCTTCACAATGCAAGCGTAAAGCCTTTTAAAAACAGAAGGTATTTACATGCCTCATACTACACATAGTACTACCATACCAAAAATTAGATTTTTTAACATAAGGTATTATGGGTGGAGACATGTAAATCACTCCTTTATGTCCCTGTGGCAACTATGCATTCAGAACCTCTTGTTTATAGTACAGATACAGCCTAAAAGTTCAGAGCCATATATCCAAACTTGTAGACAACCTGTTTTGATCTTGTCTCATCAGTGCAGGATATGGGAACATGGCTTCTGAGTAGGTAGGACTTGGAGAGTAGCGAAGCAGAGAAACCAACCCGGTTAGGGTGAGATGGGCTAAAAGGAGCCAAAAAGCCCTTCACAATGCAAGACATGCAGAGTAAAGCCTTCCGAGAACAGAATACTTTAAGCTTATAAGCACTACGGGGCAGGGTCCTCCATAATTTTTTCTCCTTGACACTGAGCACTTAATCTGTATTGTAATTATATTTTATATTTATGTAAATTACTACTAATTTATTGTTATGCTGTACAGTGCTTTGCCCTCAAGGAGCGCTATACAAATAAAAATATACATACATACATACAAAACAGAAGGTATTTACATGCCTCATCTACTGCTGAGACCGGATGTGATATCATGCCTGACGCATTTCGCTGAGGTCAGCTCCTTCAGAGGTGGATTTCCTTATATTGCCTGCATTGCCATGATTACACTTCACATTTCTTTTGCAGGTCCATTCAGTGATCTGATAACCTCTTCCCTATAAAGTCTGTATAGACACCAGGTTAAAAGGCTGTTTATACTATAAAATTACTAGATTTGCCTTTAGAGTGCAGGTTCACTTTCACTCAATGAGTAAATAAATACAATACATAAATACCTTATACAAATATAACAGTATAGAGAGCATTCAAAAGCAGTCTTAAATATCCTATAAAAAGCTCTTTAATTAATATCAATATTTAAACCTAGGGGAATAAAAGTCTGCATATTGTGTATCCATTTGCTTTCCCTTTGCAGTGTTTTTAGCATTATGTCCCCCCTCTCCAATTTTTTCCAACAGTTTCAATACCCCAAAATGTTAGTCCCTGAGGGTTCTTTTTATGCTGTTCTTTAAAATGTTTTGACACACTATGGCTCACTACTCCAGCTTTAATATTCCTTACATATTCATTTGTTAGATCCTTTAGCTTCCTGTTTGTTTTCCCTACGTACTGGAGTCCGCAAGGACATTCTAAGCAGTAAATGATGTTTTCTGACGTGCCTTTATACAGAATTCAATATTATATTCCCTGTGTACTGCATTTGCTATAAATGATTTTCTTTTCACTGCTCAGGGAAAAAAACATTCATCCATTCATTTTTCACTTTTTTTGGTTCTATCAACTTGGTTGGAATATAACTATGAACCAGCTGCTGCCTTAAGTGTTTTGCTGTCCTAAACACTGTTATCCTTCAGCAGTTTGTCAAGAATATGTCAAGATTCAAGAATATGCCAATGTTTAGAGATAATTATTTTAATTTCATGGGTTCCAGATGCATATGTAGTGATAAAAGTGCACCTATTATCTTTACCTGTCTCCTTACGTGCTAGTTTTTGGGAATTGAAACCGGATCTCTTTAATTTTTATTTTGAATTTTGATGCCCATAAATGCAGCGCTATGACATCACGCTATGCATCACAATGAAGTGTGATGATTTCATGGGGCAGCTATGGGTGCTACCAACTTGGATTTGAAGAGAAGCACTCCTGACTATTATAGTATTGCTTCACACAGCCTGTTAACCAGGGACACATATATTGAAATTTGCAGTCTGGAGCAAATGACTGCAATCTAATGGGTTCACACATTAACAATTTAAAATGGTAAGCTAAAGGCTGCCAAAATGTTGGCTTATCTGGGGTTCATTTTAATTGCACCTGGTGCAGGGTCATACCAGACACATTTTTCTGAATTACTTAAAAGGTTTTTATAGAGTCTGCCTTATTGAGAATTGTTGAGAAATGCCGTGTTTGGCATTTTTAGGTAATAACCTCATGACAAATATATGAATGGTAAATGTAGAAGAGTTACACAAATTAAAACTGCTTTGTTTAATATCAATAAATTTAATATTGGATGTTCTTGCTACTCAAATAATTGTGAGTTATTAGGTCAGTGTAGCAATAATAAGTAATACACAATTAATCTAAACCTAGGCATGGGAACAAAGACAGACATTAACTGTGTTATAGCTTCTATTATAATTATTTTAAATCAAGTCTTAATGCTTGCGAAGTGCAGTGTAGGGAGGCTGAAACAATTTATTACTGAGATTTTCATAATTGCAAATAAAGCACTTTAAAAACAGATATTCGTTTTTCATGGTAAAAGTTTTGTTGATAAAACATTAGTAAAAGAAAATTAATTCTGAGAATAATAATCTATTCCCACACACCTGGGTCATATAATCTATGTTAAGTAAACAGTTTCTCCTATACCTGTATGTAGTTGCTAGTTTGAAAAGCTTTTATAATTGACACTATGTGAAAGTTGTGGACAGGGAAGGTATCTGGCCTTTGTACATGGAGCCCATTGTGTCTAAGGTCAACAGAAATGAACCAATCTACCGTATATGACTTTAAAAGCTTTAGTATTGGGGGTCATTTAGAGAGGCCCTGGGTACTAAGGTGCCAAAAGCACATACCTTAGTGCTCATTCAAAGAGTATTTGTGTCCAGGGTCCAGTATGAATTCCAAAGTGAAGTGTTTCTAACAGTATTCAACACCTGTTTGGTGTCAGGTGTCTCCAGGTGTGGGGCCCTAAACTTTTAAGGGCCAAAATCAATAACTTGAGAAAAGAAAAACACCAATGGCACTACTGGTACCAGTGATTACCAGTGATTGAACCAGTTATAGGTGTTTATTCACTCAAAAAGTGGTGGCCACCACTTTATGAGCAAATAAACATCCATCACTGGTTCGACTGTACCATTAAAACCAGGTGTATTGCCAAGCAGAACCTTCTGTAGGTTAGCCCACATAGGGACTACCAAATAGCGAATCAATGCCCTTATTTGGCATCTCCAGGAACTTGTTTTCATGCTTGTGTTGCTCCCCAACTCTACAGTTGAATGTGGTTGAAGGTTGGAGAACCCTGCTTTACTACGTGCCCGGTCTTGTCATTGGCATTCCAATGGAACAGATTTTTTTGATTAAGAAACTGCTCCACTGATACAGAATACCTCCATTTAACCAATGATATGATATGAGGTTACAAAGAAAAGAATAGAGTGCATTTGTGAGGGCTACCAGGCCATGAGATATATTATTAATACCAAAAATAGGAGACAAGAAAATAAATGGGAGGATAAAATGTCTTTTAATACTGGATTTTTTAAGCAATGCACCAAAATAGATAGTATTCATATGCCTACCAAGATTTCATTTGTGATCATAAGACAGGGAGACATACTCCTATTACCTTGTGGAAAAATCGCTGCATATACATTACAAAGTGAAAGTTCATGGGTTATTAAATGTTGTTGCATTAAAGCAAAAGAGATAAACATTTAAGTTATAGATTTGTTGGGGATACAAATAATCATCCTAGTGAAACCAAAGCTCTGTGTGAGGGATATGTTATCATATGTCCTAGGGGTAGTATGGGAAGTTCCTGTTCCCTAGTATATAAAATGGGAAGGAGAACATGGCTCTGTTTTTTTGTTTACTACATTACATGAAAGGGGTGTATGCGGCTTAAAAGGATTCCCCAGTAGGGTCAAACCAGGACTCCAAGGTAGGCTGGGCATCTTAGAAGAAGTAGGGGGAAGGGACCCAGTGAATGAGGTTACAATAGTGGCAGGTAGGTCCTGCCATAGCATAATCTAGGAGTGGTGAGACAGACAGTGTAACTAGTAAGAACAGTTTTGAGCACCCAAGTAGTGTAGTTTAGTGTAGTGTAGTGTAGGATAGATTCCCAGGTGATACCTGCAAGAATGTAGGGTCTCCAGTTGGTAGGCTCAGGGCTAGTGAGTAAATCCATTGGAGCAAGTCTTGAGGTTCTGCTACATTGGGGAAGTCACCTTTGGAGTGAGAGATATAAGTGAATGTGTTAAAGTGAAACCGAAAGGGAATCCTTTCTTCTTGAGTTATTAGGTCAGTGTAGCAATAATAAGTAATACACAATTAATCTAAACCTAGGCATGGGAACAAAGACAGACATTAACTGTGTTATAGCTTCTATTATAATTATTTTAAATCAAGTCTTAATGCTTGAAAAGTGCAGTTTAGGGAGGCTGAAACAATTTATCACTGAGATTTTCTTAATTGCAAATAAAGCACTTTAAAAACAGATATTAGTTTTTCATGGTAAAAGTTTTGTTGATAAAGCTTTTACCATTGACACTATGTGAAAGTTGTGGACAGGGAAGGTCTGCCTTGTGCCTGCTCATATTAGATATATTTCATGTATTAACAGTCACTAAGTAAGGGTTTGAGCTGGTAACCTGTTCCTGGGCATTCACTGAATAAAATGGCCAGTACTACGCTTAATTTTCATCTGATTCATTAAGAATTCAATTGCTTAATTATACATTTTACAAAGGGACTAAGTTTTACCTGCAACTAACTATATATATATATATATATATATATATATATATATATATATATATATATATATATAAAACAATTATAATAAACCGCACTACACAGGTCTTTAACGATGCAAAAAGTGAAAAAGTTTATTCGACGTTTCGGTTCAAATACAAGAACCTTCCTCAGGTGGGGTACACAGTGCACAGACAAACAAAATGAATTTAAACCCTAAAATGGCGCCAAACACCCAATCAGTGACGTCATAGAGCCATTAGTGAGTCATGGTTAGGTGTGTATAAAGTTTGCCCACTATTCGGGCCACTTTCCCTTATAGTGCCACAACACATACTTTAGGTGAGTGCTGCTAAAATACTGTCCATATTCAACCGTGCGTGTGACAGTGCTCATGACTCTAATCTGATTGTGATCATTCCAAACCACCTAGTGTTTAACAAATATGTGTCTCGTGTCTAAAAACCAATTTCTCTCTCGCACCTACCACCAGCTATACGGAGTCGCTAGTAGGAGGAACAGCGGGCGGAAAAACTCTGTCGCCATGTCGAGCCGGCATCCTTACCCCTTACGTGTAGTACGAGGCTCCCCTTGGACACTACCGCAACTAGCCAGCCGATACCTATATGGGGAACGTGTGTCAACGAATCAGGTAGGTACGCGAGTCCTATCGGGAACGTCACTACTCACAACTTCTTATTGTCTGCTAGGAACACTCCAGAGCACGGCCACAAACCTTCCGGCACCTCTTCCGTATATCCTGAGCGCACCTCTTAATCAATCGGCTTAGCGTAGGTGGTGTATCCACTTCATAACTCCCGATCATCTATGGAGGGCTCACTGGAAAGACAAGGCCTCTGGGTTCCGTTCAGAAGTCCGTTAATTCGGAGATACACTGACCAAGTAGATCATAGGAGGCACACACCCCAGGTAACATGCTGCTCATACTCTAGTCAGGGGAGCCAGGCACCATGGGTTGGCCTGGCTCAACTTTGGCCGTCCTTCTATTTCTCCTCCTCCACCTGCAACCTCCGTTCTCGTCAGTGATAAGTGAAAAAAAGAAAATAATTAAAAACAAAAGAACTCATAATGTTGCCATAGCCCACTCATTGCTAGGTATAAGTTACACAATATCATAAACATCAGCTCAGTAATTTAAAGTGTTTCGACTGTCCCAAGTATTAATGTATCTTTATGTTGCAGTCATCCTGTGGAAAGAAGAAAAACCTGAACAACATTCGCACTCTGGCTGTTAGACCTCTCTCAAGGCGCTCACAGAGGCAAATGGTCAGCGAAATCGAGTTCCAAGGTGCCACAATTAATGTCTTGCACTCTGAATGAAAAATAAAAAAAGCCAAAATCCAACAAATAAAAAAAAAAATAAAAAATAAAAGATAAAAAATGAAAAATAAAAAATGCAAAATCAAAGAATGGTGTGTTTCCTAGGTTTGTTCCAGAAATAATCTGTAGCTGCAGAGGTCATTCTTCCACCTCTATCTATTCCTTCAGTAAATACTGGTTCACACAATCGCCTAAGTCCGGCCATGGTTTCAGAAAAACGGGGACATCGGTAAAGTTTCATTCAAACCTCGAGGGGACAAGGTATCCAAGGTAAATATCCACAAGCTTTCCCTCCTAAGCAATAGAAGGTTTCTGTTTCCACCTCTCTTTGGGGCCGGCACATGATCGATGATCATGTGTCGAAATTGTGGCAATGTGTGTCGTTCCTTAAGCCAGTGTCTAGGCACTGGTTGGTCTGCTTTACCTGTTGCCAGTGCACTTCGTATGGCACTTCGGTGATTGTTCATCCTCTCTCGATAGGTGGTGGTAGCTTTGCCAACGTAATAGAGTCCACAAGGACACCAGGCCATGTAAACTATATGATCTGAGGTACACGTAACCCTATGTTGTATTTTGTATCTTGCCCCAGTTCTAGGATGTACAAAATGGGTGCCTTGGTTCATACCGCCACACGTCAAACAAGAAGCACACTTGTAACAACCTGGTTTTAATGGGCGATCCAACCATGTTGTTGGGGGACTTTTTGTCAGGTTTTTCACCACCAAAATATCACTTAAATTGCGTCCTCTTCTGTAAGCCATCATAGGCTCTTTTTTGCCAAAAAAAGGTAAGTCAATATCTGTTTTAATTATGTCCCATCTCTCTCGCAATGCCCTTTTCACTTTGGGGCACACGTCAGTCCATTGTGTTACAAAAATCGGATCCGTGTTGTCCTTCTGGCACATCACCTTCTCCTGAAGTAAATCTTCCTGCGTGTGTGCTTGAGCCCTCTGAAGTTGTTCCAATATCATAGAGTCCGAATACCCCCTCAGGGCGAATTGTGTGGCTAGTAGACCCAGTTGGGTGTTAGCTGTCTCTCGGTTTGAGTTATTCCTAATCACCCTAAGGAATTGGGAATATAGAACCCCCCGGGACATGTGGGCTGGATGGTGTGAGTGTGCCTGTATCAAACTATTCCTGTCTGTGGATTTTCTAAACAGGGTAGTACCTAACCTGTTACCCTCTCTAAAAATGGTCACATCAAGGTAATCAATCTTCTGCTTGTCATAGGTACAGGTAAGTTTAATAGGGGAATCAATAGCATTCAGCGAGCAATGAAAATCTTTCAAATCCTCTTCAGTACCCTGCCAAATCATTAACAGATCATCTATATAGCGTTTATAGAATATGATCTTCTCAACCCCTTTAGGTAATAAGTGCAATTCCTCATAGGCCTGCATAAAGAGGTTGGCAAAGGAGGGGGCTACATTTGAACCCATAGCGGTCCCTGAAATCTGGAGAAAGAAAGCCTCATTAAACGTGAAGTAGTTGTGCGAGAGGACCAAATCCAAGAGATTTGTCAGAAATTCTACTGGAGGAAGGCCTTTGTGGAACCTGTGTAAGGATTTTTTACACACTGCCAGCCCATCTGTATGTGGGATGACAGTGTACAGGCTTGACACGTCCATCGTCACTAAAAAAATCTCATCCGGTATCTCCACCTCCTTCAATAAGTTAATTAGATGTGTGGTGTCTTTGACGTAAGACCGCATGCTCTGTACCTGGGGTTGTAAAAACGAGTCCAAGTATTGAGCTACAGGCTGGAAAAGAGAACCTATTGCTGAGATGATAGGGCGTCCCGGAGGAGCAGAGAGTGACTTGTGAATCTTGGGGAGAGTGTATATGAAAGGGGTCTTAGGATAGACAGTAGTTAAAAAATTGCTTACACTTTCACTGATCCAACCAGCTGAGAAACCCACCTTAATCAGGGCATCCAACTTAGATTTGTATGGTATAGTGGGGTCACTCCTAAGGGGAGAGTAAGTGTTTGCATCAGCTAATTGTGACTGTAGCTCCTTCACATAATACTCTTTATCTAATAGTACGATAGCTCCCCCTTTGTCGGCTGATCTTATGATAAGCTCTTTGTCGCTTTTTAATGTTTTGAGGGCCTCTTTTTCCATCAGGGTTAAATTCGAAAAATATCTACCCCTCTTTAAATGTATATCCTTAGAGTCGTTGGCTAGCAAATGGGTGAAGATGGAGATTGCTGGAGCAGTGTTAGGGGGTTCGAACGTACTTTTAGCCCTGAAAGGGGACGGTGTGTTGGATTCCTTATCTTTAAAGTGATCCCGTAACTTTAATTGTCGTTTAAACCTATGGATGTCCTTGTGGACCTCAAATGGTTTGGAAGAATTTGTAGGGACAAATTTGAGGCCTCTATTTAATAGAGTTTTCTCCCCCAGTGTAAGAGTATGGCGTGACAGGTTGACTACTATGTCTTGTTCCTCCCCCTCCTGGGCGGTTTGCCAGAGATAATGCCCTCCTCCCTTCCTGTTTTTCTTACCACCCCTCCTCCTCCTCCTCCTTCTGCCCCCGTGGGTAAGCTGGTTGGAGTGGGAGTCACCCCTAAAAAAGGCTGGGTTGAGAGAGTGGGGGGAGTGGAGGAAAGTCCTGGGTCAGAGTCAGTGGAATCCCCAGAGCTATCTATAGTTGAAAAATTCTTTACTGGTTTCTGTCTACGTGTTGGTCTTGTCCTAGGGTTATCTGGTAACCCCAGTAACCACCTATACACTCTTTTGTGTCGATAGTCCTCTTTGACTGTCGTCAACTTACTCTCTTTAAAGGAAATAAGTTCCTGTTTGTATTTCAACAGATTGTGCTCTATGTTCTTCACCCAGTCAACCGATTTATCCTGTGTAATTTGTAACAAGTGGAGTGTCTCAAAATTGTTAATTTCTTCTTGTGTGCTCTTTAACTCGTGACCCACAAATTCAACCACCAAAAGTAGCAGATCTGAAGAGCATTTGTTTAAAATCTTGCACCACTTGCTGCAAGTGGGTCACGAGTTAAAGAGCACACAAGAAGAAATTAACAATTTTGAGACACTCCACTTGTTACAAATTACACAGGATAAATCGGTGAAAGTGTAAGCAATTTTTTAACTACTGTCTATCCTAAGACCCCTTTCATATACACTATCCCCAAGATTCACAAGTCACTCTCTGCTCCTCCGGGACGCCCTATCATCTCAGCAATAGGTTCTCTTTTCCAGCCTGTAGCTCAATACTTGGACTCGTTTTTACAACCCCAGGTACAGAGCATGCGGTCTTACGTCAAAGACACCACACATCTAATTAACTTATTGAAGGAGGTGGAGATACCGGATGAGATTTTTTTAGTGACGATGGACGTGTCAAGCCTGTACACTGTCATCCCACATACAGATGGGCTGGCAGTGTGTAAAAAATCCTTACACAGGTTCCACAAAGGCCTTCCTCCAGTAGAATTTCTGACAAATCTCTTGGATTTGGTCCTCTCGCACAACTACTTCACGTTTAATGAGGCTTTCTTTCTCCAGATTTCAGGGACCGCGATGGGTTCAAATGTAGCCCCCTCCTTTGCTAACCTCTTTATGCAGGCCTATGAGGAATTGCACTTATTACCTAAAGGGGGTGAGAAGATCATATTCTATAAACGCTATATAGATGATCTGTTAATGATTTGGCAGGGTACTGAAGAGGATTTGAAAGATTTTCATTGCTCGCTGAATGCTATTGATTCCCCTATTAAACTTACCTGTACCTATGACAAGTAGAAGATTGATTACCTTGATGTGACCATTTTTAGAGAGGGTAACAGGTTAGGTACTACCCTGTTTAGAAAATCCACAGACAGGAATAGTTTGATACAGGCACACTCACACCATCCAGCCCACATGTCCCGGGGGGTTCTATATTCCCAATTCCTTAGGGTGATTAGGAATAACTCAAACCGAGAGACAGCTGACACCCAACTGGGTCTACTAGCCACACAATTCGCCCTGAGGGGGTATTCGGACTCTATGATATTGGAACAACTTCAGAGGGCTCAAGCACACACGCAGGAAGATTTACTTCAGGAGAAGGTGATGTGCCAGAAGGACAACACGGATCCGATTTTTGTAACACAATGGACTGACGTGTGCCCCAAAGTGAAAAGGGGAGATGGGACATAATTAAAACAGATATTGACTTACCTTTTTTTGGCAAAAAAGAGCCTATGATGGCTTACAGAAGAGGACGCAATTTAAGTGATATTTTGGTGGTGAAAAACCTGACAAAAAGTCCCCCAACAACATGGTTGGATCGCCCATTAAAACCAGGTTGTTACAAGTGTGCTTCTTGTTTGACGTGTGGCGGTATGAACCAAGGCACCCATTTTGTACATCCTAGAACTGGGGCAAGATACAAAATACAACATAGGGTTACGTGTACCTCAGATCATATAGTTTACATGGCCTGGTGTCCTTGTGGACTCTATTACGTTGGCAAAGCTACCACCACCTATCGAGAGAGGATGAACAATCACCGAAGTGCCATACGAAGTGCACTGGCAACAGGTAAAGCAGACCAACCAGTGCCTAGACACTGGCTTAAGGAACGACACACATTGCCACAATTTCGACACATGATCATCGATCATGTGCCGGCCCCAAAGAGAGGTGGAAACAGAAACCTTCTATTGCTTAGGAGGGAAAGCTTGTGGATATTTACCTTGGATACCTTGTCCCCTCGAGGTTTGAATAAAACTTTACCGATGTCCCCTTTTTTCTGAAACCATGGCCGGACTTAGGCGATTGTGTGAACCAGTATTTACTGAAGGAATAGATAGAGGTGGAAGAATGACCTCTGCAGCTACAGATTATTTCTGGAACAAACCTAGGAAACACACCATTCTTTGATTTTGCATTTTTTATTTTTCATTTTTTATCTTTTATTTTTTATTTTTTTTTTATTTGTTGGATTTTGGCTTTTTTTATTTTTCATTCAGAGTGCAAGACATTAATTGTGGCACCTTGGAACTCGATTTCGCTGACCATTTGCCTCTGTGAGCGCCTTGAGAGAGGTCTAACAGCCAGAGTGCGAATGTTGTTCAGGTTTTTCTTCTTTCCACAGGATGACTGCAACATAAAGATACATTAATACTTGGGACAGTCGAAACACTTTAAATTACTGAGCTGATGTTTATGATATTGTGTAACTTATACCTAGCAATGAGTGGGCTATGGCAACATTATGAGTTCTTTTGTTTTTAATTATTTTCTTTTTTCACTTATCACTGACGAGAACGGAGGTTGCAGGTGGAGGAGGAGAAATAGAAGGACGGCCAAAGTTGAGCCAGGCCAACCCATGGTGCCTGGCTCCCCTGACTAGAGTATGAGCAGCAGGTTACCTGGGGTGTGTGCCTCCTATGATCTACTTGGTCAGTGTATCTCCGAATTAACGGACTTCTGAACGGAACCCAGAGGCCTTGTCTTTCCAGTGAGCCCTCCATAGATGATCGGGAGTTATGAAGTGGATACACCACCTACGCTAAGCCGATTGATTAAGAGGTGCGCTCAGGATATACGGAAGAGGTGCCGGAAGGTTTGTGGCCGTGCTCTGGAGTGTTCCTAGCAGACAATAAGAAGTTGTGAGTAGTGACGTTCCCGATAGGACTCGCGTACCTACCTGATTCGTTGACACACGTTCCCCATATAGGTATCGGCTGGCTAGTTGCGGTAGTGTCCAAGGGGAGCCTCGTACTACACGTAAGGGGTAAGGATGCCGGCTCGACATGGCGACAGAGTTTTTCCGCCCGCTGTTCCTCCTACTAGCGACTCCGTATAGCTGGTGGTAGGTGCGAGAGAGAAATTGGTTTTTAGACACGAGACACATATTTGTTAAACACTAGGTGGTTTGGAATGATCACAATCAGATTAGAGTCATGAGCACTGTCACACGCACGGTTGAATATGGACAGTATTTTAGCAGCACTCACCTAAAGTATGTGTTGTGGCACTATAAGGGAAAGTGGCCCGAATAGTGGGCAAACTTTATACACACCTAACCATGACTCACTAATGGCTCTATGACGTCACTGATTGGGTGTTTGGCGCCATTTTAGGGTTTAAATTCATTTTGTTTGTCTGTGCACTGTGTACCCCACCTGAGGAAGGTTCTTGTATTTGAACCGAAACGTTGAATAAACTTTTTCACTTTTTGCATCGTTAAAGACCTGTGTAGTGCGGTTTATTATAATTGTTTTATATATATATATATATATATATATATATATATATATATATATATATATATATATATATATATATATATATATATATATATATATATATATAGTTAGTTGCAGGTAAAACTTAGTCCCTTTGTAAAATGTATAATTAAGCAATTGAATTCTTAATGAATCAGATGAAAATTAAGCGTAGTACTGGCCAGATATGGGATGACTTTGATGTAGTTGGCCAGCTTAAATACATTGCAATATATGGACAAACAATCCCTGTGTTGTTTAAAGGGTAAGGCATTTTTTAGTAGCAGTATGCACAAAATGTCTCTGTCTTAAATATATTGATAATGGGTTGAGTGCAGAGGACTCTTGTAGTTGACTATATGTATTTTGTGGTCACAACCTCATTGCACCCCCGCCTAATGGTTTTAAAAATAGTGGTGAGCACAACTTTCCCTTGTTTGTTATAGTTATACAGGAGCAGTGACCAGCTCCATGTTGTAGCTCCCACCCTTCCCAGCTATAGTCAGGTGATCCCACTGGTGTCTAATAAAAGGGCAGCCAAGTTTGGGAGTTTTACTTTGAAAGCAGCTAGTAAGTTGCAGGTAAAACTTAGTCCCTTTGTAAAATGTATAATTAAGCAATTGAATTCTTAATGAATCAGATGAAGATTAAGTGTAGGACTGGCCAGATATGGGATGACTTTGACGTAGTTGGCCATCTTAAATATATTGCAATATATGGACAAACAATCCCTGTGTTGTTTTAAGGGTAAGGCATTTTTCAGTAGCAGTATGCACAAAATGTCTCTGTCTTAAATATATTGATAATGGGTTGAGTGCAGAGGAATCTTGTAGTTGACTATATGTATTTTGTGGTCACAGCCTCATTGCACCCCCGCCTAATGGTTTTAAAAAATAGTGGTGAGCACAACTTTCCCTTGTTTGTTATATATATATATATATATATATATATATATATATATATATATATATATATATCTTGTTGTAGTGGACAGCACTCCGTTCCAAGTCCTTTACCTGGGTGCTCGGTAAGATTAGTATACAAAATAAAGAAGAGACCAGCAACACCAGGGTTTCTGTGAGTAAAAAAGTGTTATTGCATATGTAACCGACGTTACGTTTCGGTCCCCATTGGGACCTTTCTCAAGGTCTTCCTGTCTGTACTTGGGAGGGGAGGGTATTTATTCAGTGAATTGTTTGGCACATGTTTCACCTTGAGAAAGGTCCCAATGGGGACCGAAACGTAACGTCGGTTACATATGCAATAACACTTTTTTACTCACAGAAACCCTGGTGTTGCTGGTCTCTTCTTTATTTTATATATATATATATATATATATATATATATATATATATATATATATATATATATATATATATATATATATATATATTCTGTTATGTCAGCTGAGTTATTCAGTAGATCAGGGCTATGCTTTATTCCTGAAAAATTATTTATGCTAAAGTTGTCTTCCTCAGGCATTACTGCTTTTAGCAGCATTTTAATTTTATATTGTAGTACTGTGCAAAAAGAGCCCAAAGCTACTGTAGAACCTCTTGGGAAGCAGAATTGTCAGTCTGACTTATGCTTTATAAAATCTTCTGCCTCATTGCAAATGGATAGATTGGCCTCCCAAGAAAGCCTCCAGATGCTGAGGTATTTCGGATCCGCAAGCTATCCTCAGTAAATGCCTAAGTAAGCTTTTACATAACGTCTACACTGTGAAATTGCGAATGTTTCTGATGGCTTTATATTTGGGTCAGTAAGATTGATCTCAGATGTAAAAGGTATCAGCAATTATTTTGCACAGCAAAACTAGAATTCAGAAAAAGTGCTTGTGCACAAAAAATACCTTCTAGAATTATACTTATGGAGTGAATGATGGGAAGTAATCAATATTTAAAAGCAAAAATATATTCTGTGTGCAGTGTTTTACCAACTACTCTGTTCACACTTGTATCCCGGAAGAGCAACTAAGTTGCAGTCTCTAATCCTTTTGCTGCAACTCTTGAGCTACAATTTAGTGCAATGGCATACATAATATTCAAAAGTTTGGAATCACTAAGAAATGTATGCCATATATATATATATATATATATATATATATATATATATATTTATAGTTCATCGTATTTGATACTTTGAAAAAGACCGAAACGTTAGACTCTTGCAATAAATTTTTCATTACTTTCATAAGTCCTGTGAGTGCGGATCTTACTTGTGCAATATATATATATATATATATATATATATATATATATATATATATATATATATATATATATACACACACACATATATATATATATATATATATAATATATATATATATATATAAACAGCAAAAAAGGTCCGCACTCTCAGGTCTAAAATAAAATATAAAAAAGTTTTATTGTAAATGCGAGACTAACGTTTCGGCCTCCTCGGAGGCCTTTCTCAAAGTGTCTAATGGATTGCATGCCTTAAATACAAGAATTGGCGGGAACATAGACAAATTGGAACTGTATTGTTGCATCACTGAAACGTAACTGCCATAAAAGTGCCACTAATAACATACATACATACATGTTTAAAATGCATAGCACATATACAGAAAGCATTTGATCATAATCTCAACTTTTAAACAGTAAAACCAAACTATTGCTAAAAACACGATATTCTGTAACCTTTGCTGGTATTCAATTCCTTATCTCAGCGTTAAACAATGTTGCAAAAATGTTACAAAAGGTATATCAAGAAATGAGTTAAGATAACAGGCCTGCTCTGAAGTTCTATCCATCTGATTTGCTGATTAATATATCAAATATGTGTCAAGTATAAAAACTACCACTCAATTAACGGCAAGTAGAACCCTGCAGATGTTCATATATTCATCAAATTAAACTAAGGGGCCCCTGCGGCTATTCCTATCCTCAGGTCGTAAAATCCAAGCCCAGCCTATGTGAGGGGGATGTCTAAATATAATATCGCCCACCTGTATGTCCCACCATAGTGTGTTTACTAATACACCTGTAGTGGATCCGTGACATCTCCACTGCGCAGGCACACCCATTCAAAATTATCTCTAGATGTATGTGTGCATTAGGCCCATAAACCTACAATATATGTGAATATTAAAGGTATCTCATACATGTGTATCAACCAGTAAATAAATAAATAATTACACCTCCTGCTTCCCATTGCTCAGTATTGTGAGTAAATCCCCCGGCTTCCCAAATCGCTATGTTTCACGTAGTGCTTTGTATGAAATCTCCCAAAAAGACCATGATCAATAAGTATATGAGCTTGGAAAGACTCCACCAAAAAAGCAAAAAATAAGCTATAATATACGTTGCTACAAAAACACCAAAAAAATATACATAATGAAGTCTCTAACCAATGTATAAAATATACGATATAAATAGTGTGTAGAGAGTTAGTATCCCACCCCATTTCAGGTCGTACATCGAATGGTTATTAATCATCTCACCACTCAGGCTGGCCCAACACCCACTAAATGTTCAAAAAAATTCAATCAACAGCAGGTGTTGGTGGAGAGGATGAAAAAAATTATGTCAAAAGTGTGCCTTTCACAGTCCCATTTGCACCGACACTTAGCTGGATAGTTGCATATAGGAAGGTTTTCCCAGATGCATTGCATTTAGCAGCTGGATACACTACTGATCAACCTAGGAAGGGTTACTATTGAATATAAGTTATGTGTGATGAAAAAAAAAAAGTCTTATATATAATAAAAATACAACACATGTGGTCACCACTGGCAACTTTCTGGCCTATACAACACTTTACATATAGAGAAAATTACAAAATAATAACAATAATCTGACCAAGATCAGAAAGCTTACAGTTTGTATGGTAGAATGAAAAGTCTCTTAAGCACCAAGTGGATGGACAGCACCAGCAAGTCCCTTGTTGTCCTTAGTTGATCAGCATACACTAAATCAGGGATCCCCAACCTTTTTCAACCGGGAGCAACAATCAGATGTAAAAAGAGTTGGGGAGCAACACAAGCCTGAAAAATGTTCCTGGATGGAGCCAAATAATAGATGTGATTGGCTACTGGTAGCCCCTATGTGGACTGGCTGCCTACAGGAGGTTCTGTTTAGTAGTACATCTGTTTTTTATGCAATCAAAACTTGCCTCCAAAACAGAAATTAAAAAATAAGCACCTTTGAGGCCACTGAGAGCAACATCCAAGGGTTTGGGGAGCAACATGTTGCTCGTGAGCTACTGGTTGGGGATCACTGCACTAAATAGTATCAAGAGATTGGTCAATCCACAATTAATGGAACAGTAACACCAAAAAATTGAAGTTTTTTAATAGAATGACAATATGATGTTTTGTTGCCCTGCACTGGTGAAACTGACATGCTTGCTTCAAAAATACTACTACAGTATATTTAAAGAAGCTGCTGTGTAGCCATTGCACAGGATACCAAGTAGATAAACAAATAAGCTCTGAAGAATCCAATTGTATAATACAGAGTCTATCTGTTATCTGATGTGTGTCTTGTACCTTTACTCCTTTTTCAGCTTTGAATGGCTGTCCCCATGGTTACACAGCAGCTTGTTTATATAAACTGTAGTAGTGTTTCTAAAGCAAACACACCAGCTGTACCAGTGCAACACAACAGTACATTATATTCTAATTACTTCAAAACACTTTCATTTTTTGGTGTTTAATGTTCCTTTAAGTCTCACATCTGCATAATTATATTTGCAAAATGTCACTGTGTGGGCCTGCCTGGTTGCTGTATAAGTCTCACTTGTGTATGTAAGCTCTTTCAGTTTATTCCAGGCAAATTACGTTCAGTGAAAAATGGTTATGATAATAACACTGTGAGCTGTGGGCAGATAATGATACAAATAAAACTATGACAATGTGCCACAATATGAATCATCTATGAATTAACAGTTCTTCATATCAGGGAAGAAATCCAAGTAAAATGGAGTCCAAAGAAATAGAGGAAATCTGGAGCCCCAGCAGAAGTAATAAATAATCAGACCCAGCCTTCGACCTTCCAGCTGACATATTGTAAGATATAGTTCAGATTGAGAGTTGAGTAGCATACACTGACATCTTATAATAAAAAAAAGAAAAGAAAATGAGGTTGTGAATCTTATATGCAAAATGTTTATGTAATTCTTGGCACTATCCCTGATATAAGAATCACCATCCTAGAGTTCTGTGGAACTTGCTAGCTAGCAGTTTGACAAGCCTGGGAACCCTCAAGTTGTGGAAACCAGGTATATAGTATGTGACACATAGGATTACAGTTATAAACAGGTGTGGGTTGAAATAATCCAGTGATTCTATGCATTGGTTTTTGCAGAATTTAGAATTGTAAGCTTTGTTTAAAAACATACAGAAATGGGTAAGAATGACTGTGTGAGTCTCAGCAACCCCTGTATAAGACAAACCTGTGACTCCTCCTTAGCATAAAAAGGCTATTTGACTCTGGTACAGTGACCCCAGCATTTCATGACAAGTAGCACCAGCATTTCATAAAAGGGACCCTAGCATTTCATGACACAGTTTCCCTAGCAATATATGACACAACAGTCCCAGAATTTCACAACACAATAGCTCCAGCATTCCATGACACATTTTTCAGCATTCTCAACAGAATGGCCTACAGTAAACCTAGCAAGACAGCATTGGGGGTAATGCTGTGTCCATAAATTTGTAAGTCCAGACACCAATAAAAATCTTAGGTGCTTAAGTTCCTTAAGTGCAAAGCTAATGTCTGGTTTTCTGTACACAGTATGTAAGTTGCCTGTTGCTCTTTTGCCATGCTGCAACAGGCAACTTACGCTCCAAAAAGACAGACAGAATCTTATCACAGTGACGTTTGATCCAGAGAACGGTACAGACAAGAAAAACAGGTCCGTGGTCACGGCAGGCACCAAACAATCAGAGTCAGGAACAGGCAGGAGTCAATAAACAGGAGATCAAAAACCAGGAACAAAGCATAGGCAAGAACCGTATCAAACAAAACCAGGTTAGGCAATGAAAAGGCACCAAGAAAAGCTTTTCATTTCAAATTTGGCACCAAGAGGTATCTGACGTCAAGATGCCACACATGCGGCACAATACAGCACCATGTGCCAACCACGCATATGTATTGATGCATGAAACCGTCAGTGTGCTAGCCGCTGTACTTGCATACTTGCTGATAGAAAGATACACCTGTCTCCTGTGGCTACGTACACCATCGTTGGCGGTGACAAAAGATATGTGCTGAAAATGACTTAGTACAACTAGTACAACTAGGATATATTCTGATCCAAATGGCGGCCCTTCTCTAAAACCAGACAAATATAAAAAAAGTATATGATAAAAATATATTTAAATATAACATTTAAAGCATCTAATCAGATGAAATGCCTGCTAGATGCCTGTTTAAAAACAAGTGGATTCTAAAGCAGAGTGGACACATTAATTGGGTTAAACTAAGTTATTATTTTAAGCTCCCTTTAAAGGGATTATTGTAAAAGCCAAACCACCTGCAGTACAGACAATGCTGCTTAGTTCTAACAGGGAACAGCAAGTATATAGTTTTACTTCAGAAGTAAGCGAAAATGGTGTTAACTACCACAACAGTGCCCAACTTATCCACAGGCTGAAAGACAAATGATTAGTTAAAGTGACAGCACACTGCATGCAGTTTGAATCATGCACATAAATTAACTGCTGCTTAGCAGAATCCTATGAGAATTTTATGTTTTTTGCAGGCGTTAAGAGGCGACTCTATTCCCAACTGGAACAGACATGAAGTAGGTCAATGTTACAAAAGAAAAAATTGAAATAACACAACAACATAAATATACATGTAAAATACATTGGCGAGTGTAACTATATTAACATTTTATGCAAAGTTGACATTCTTTCAAGTCTTGATGCAAATGTGCATGAAGCATTAACTCAGAGAAACATCTGAGAGCATTGCAACTTACTGCCATTAATGTATTCTATCCTGTATGACAGAAAAGATCATACAACATTAAAAAAGGTGTTGAAAATCTATAGTAGAAAAGCAAATGTCATAGGAGGTGACAGCAACCGTATCTTGCAGCAGAGGGAGTTTCCACTGATGGCTCTTGGAAAACACAGCATAGCACTGATCGTATCCCTACGGCATTTAATCTTATTACATGCCTGTATGGCTAAACACTACAGAGTCTTCTCCAGAACATCAGTGCAAATATATTACCCTTAGCCCAAATCAGAATGATTTTTTCTGCTGATTTATAATGCAGTCATGGAATATTCATAGCATAGAAAAACCAGATGTGCATTTACTGTGTCAAAAAAAAAACCACATTAATGCATAGAAAAAAACATAGAGAAAACCATAATATACATAGTTTAATAATATAACTAAAACTTTTATAGCTTTCAGTGTAATAATGGATGAAAATTAAAAAGTAGAAATATATATACAGTATAGCATTATTAGTAATTCTTCTCTTTTAAAGGATAGTGCCATATCTGCTGAAAACTTCAGACAGAGGTTCCCGCAGCTTTCACACCTCCTGCCAGGATTAATATATAATTTATTCCTCAGTTCAAGCCCTTTTTACTGTATGTAATTTCTTCTCATTGGTCATAGGTGCAGTACCAAAGCAGACAAAGTACATGGATCCTGTATTACACAGTAGTTTATGCACTTGATAGTATTTGCAGGGGGTTTCAACCAGTGTTTCTGAACCAATGTCGGTTGGTTTGCCAGCATGTGCCCTCTAAAATCCTGCCATCCTAGGCCCGGGCCTTGGTGGCTTTTCCACAATAAACAAGGGAAAGTTGTGCTCACCACTAGTTTTTAAAAACATTAGGCGGGGGTGCAATGAGGGTGTGACCACAAAATACATATAGACAAATACAAGATTCCTCTGCACTCAACCCATTATCAATATATTTAAGACAGAGACATTTTGTGCATACTGCTACTGAAAAATGCCTTACCCTTTAAACAAAACAGGGATTGTTTGTCCATATATTGCAATATATTTAAGCTGGCCAACTACGTCAAAGTCATCCCATATCTGGCCAGTCCTATGCTCAATTTTCATTTGATTCATTAAGAATTCTATGAACCATAGAATTCTTAATGAATCAAATGAAAATTGAGCATAGGACTGGCCAGATATGGGATGACTTTGACGTAGTTGGCCAGCTTAAATATATTGCAATATATGGACAAACAATCCCTGTTTTGTTTAAAGGGTAAGGCATTTTTCAGTAGCAGTATGCACAAAATGTCTCTGTCTTAAATATATTGATAATGGGTTGAGTGCAGAGGAATCTTGTATTTGGCTTTTCCACAATCCCTGCACCTACCTCCCTCCTGCAGCAATCCCCAGCAGAGCGTCTGTGTCATCTTGTGGGAGCCTGCCTGTCTGCTGTAAGCTGTTGCCTAGGACCAAGCTGAGACCAACTGCACAGTGATCTCAGGGCTGCAAGAAGTTACACAGCAGCCTGGGAATGGCCAGCCAAGAGTGAAAACAGGAAAACCTGGCAGAGAAATGCCTGAAAGAGAGAGCCACGAGGTGGTGAGAGATCAGCAAGCCGCCGGTGGGCCCAGAGAACTGGATGGCCCCACAAAAAGCAATCATTCGGCTCAGGCTGGCACAGGGAAGCCAGATACTTTGCCTGGAGAGGAATCCAGACTGGAAAAACCAACACTTGCAGGGGACTCCCTCTGAGTATCCAAAGAGGCTGGAGTTGCACTGTGTGTCCTTAAGTGCTTGACTCGCCTGAAGTTCTGTGTAAAGTATCCAAAAAGGCTTTTGGTGTGATTATTACTATCAAAGTGACAATATCCTATAGGAGCTCTTGTAGATTTCAGAGACTGGTGTTTGGGACAGAGTTAACTGACTCTACACTTTTACTTAGAGAGATAGTTTGGGCATGTAAAGTTTGTTAGTAAGGCCCCCTATTGCCTCACTGCTTGTATTAGTTGGCCATTTATTTTCGATAAACAGCTATAACACTGGGTGGAGGCATTAGACTAGTAAGTACCAGGTTCCCAGTCTCTCCCAATACCACTGCTGAGTTTGTCAGGTTTGTCCTGTGCCATCAGGTAAGTGCCACAGGTGGCGTGTAACGCCGACATAAAAGATGTAGATAGGGTGACATTTGCAGACACTGCTGAGATTTGGCTGGGACCTGGTCACAGAAAGTGAAGCAAGATAGCATCATCTATTGAGAGACTTCAGAGTGTTCTAGAATGATGCAGGAGTTTGGGCCTGAACCTGAAAACTACTGTAGTAGGCCCTATAGTAAGCAGTAAAAGTGGAATCTATTTACATGATCCTAGATGTGGATACATATCTATTTATAAGCCTAGAGTGGTAGCTTCACAATGAGACACGGACAGTGTCCTATTGAACGTTTGTGGATAGTCCTGCCAAGATTAACGGAGAAACACATGTGCATGTGGTTTTTGAGGCAGAAGAGCACAGTTACTGGCAAATAGTCTTGCCAGATGTTCCAGAGGAGATGGAACTTAGTGACAGTGAGGATGAAGTGGGAGCTGATTTGGAGGATCCAAAACCCCTTTGCACTTAAACACCACATATACTGGTCACTGCCCAGTGACTAAAAAACTGTTTGAAGTGACACCTAAGACAAAGCTGCAATACACTTTGTCATGTGAGAGTTTGAATTCTGCAGAGAGGAACCCACTCCTGTCAGTGATGTCTTTGAAGCAGCCCAGCTTGTGGAAGTCAGTGAGAATTTAAGACAGCTGGCATACAATGACAGTTATAAGAGACTGAAAATATTTTCAAGTATGGAACCCACGCCCCTGGGTGAAGAGACTTTTGAGGTCCAGAGAGATTATACTTTGACTGTTGTTGAGAATTGGCTTGGGTCTGCCCTGCTTTGTGTCACAAGAACAGAGTTTGAGAAGGCCTGCATTAGACCTTATTAAGCTACAGAGAAAGGTATGCCCACAAGATGGTCCTGAGAAGTTAATAGAACTACTAGAAGAGACTGCTCGCAGAGAACCACCAAAGTGGTTCCTTTGTGGCCAGTTTGGCCATATATCCCCAGACTGTAATAAGCAGTGTGAAAAGGAGAGCTTGGAGAATTCAGAGACTGGTGTTTGGGACTGAGTTAACAGACTTTACACCTTTAGTTAGAGAGATAGTTCATGCCTGCACAGTTAGTTAGTAAGGCCTCCTATTTCCACTTTTTTAGGAGTGCTGCCTGTATTAGTTGGCCATTTATTTTAGGTGCATTCCTGGATCCCACTAGGTATAGGCACTGCGCTAGTAAGTACCCATTCTCTCTCAATATCACTGTAGAGTGGCTCAGGCTTGTCACTCAAACTCATGCAGTTGAGGAGCTTACCCCATTTATTGCTTCACCAAAAGTATCACGTTTCGGGTGGGGTACCATCCCTTCATCAGGATTGTGGTGGATCCATTACATACAGCTTAGGTTTGTCACGTGCCATCTGATAAGTGCCACACGTGGAGTGTAACACCAACAGAAGGGGTATTGAGAGGGTTACAGTTCTGTACTGTGTGCTGGGTATTCATGAATTTGTCAGGGCAGTGCAAGTTACCCAATTGCTTAGCTTCTGTCTTAAAAAAGAATTTGTTTTTGACAAATTACAAAACTATTCAGTAACTCAGTGTTTAATGATACTGTGTTAGGCTTCAGCAGTGAAAGCAACTTGTGCGCAGTTGTTCTGTTCAACAGGATAACAGATTAGCAGAGGCAATTTGAAGAATAAAACCTTAGGTAGAAAAAAAATCACACAACAGCAAATTGCTTTCCAAGAAATAAAATAAAGCAAAGCATAATTAGAAAACCCTTTGCAATTGCAGAGTGTCAAGGATCTATCAATAATTGATCTCTGGTCTCTGTGATGGTTTACTCCCACATTACCTCAGTGAGCCACTGGGAGCATCTATCTGTCATGCGGACTAGTTCCCATAACTGGTCTCTAACATTCCCTTCCACACAGTGCCTTCCTCCCAACTCGTTAATAACATCAAGCAACAAGTCACTGATCAAGCAATCAGGGGCCTTTATAAGCCTGCTCCCTGCAACTCCCAGTTGCTCGATCATTGTAGCCCACAAACCTGATCCAGCCTATTACGTTGTTGTTCTTGGTAGCCGTCTGCCTCTGACCATTGGCCTAGTAAAAGGACTTGTTTATTTGTTACTTTGTATTAATCTGCTACCTTGTCTTCTTCTTCTATAATAAACAATCTTTTATGCATGATAATGTCATCTGCTTATCATCAACCCCAATCCTGTATTATCCTCACTACACAGCACATAGGCTCCTAACTGACAGCCACACACCTGTGGCCAAACCTGACACGGAGCCCTTGTAATTTTAAAAGTAGCCATTCAATAAGTTCAATAAAATTGCTAAAATTATTGGTAAATGAGTATTTCCCTTAGGAGGACATTAGGAGGTAGGCAGAAGTCTAGAGGTTTCATATCAAATGTTAGATTAAATAGGGTCCCCAAGGAGAATAGCAATGTCTGCTTATACCCCATTTATAAGGCAACCACACTCTGAAAAAGCAATCAGTCTAGAATAATATGCAAGTTACACACTTATTGGTAATTGGTAGAGTGTTGGGGGCTCCTTACATTAGAGGACATTATAGTAAAATAGAGGAAGATTTTTTGGCTATAGAAAAGATCAAAGAACAAGAGGCTACCCCTTTAAAATTGAGGAATTGAACTTTCAGTTGAGGTAGTGTAGGGGGTTCTTCACAGTGAGCATTATTTTGTTCATGGTTTTGATCCAAGGATGGTTTTATGGTTGTTTTTACATTTATAACATTATACTGATCTGGAAGGGGAGGGAGGAATATTTGATCTCTTTTGCGGATAATCTGAATCTGAATGAGTTCAACTTTTTAGATCTTAAGATCTTTGTGGATAAGGGAAAACTCAACACAAGTGCAAGTGTTGCGAACCAGGAGCAAGAACTAAAAAGGATAATTTCCCCTTTTTCATTACATGATATACTACTGCCACCAATTCAGTTCAAAAAAATGTTAGCGTATTCTTACTGCCGCTCCTGTTCTTAATCGGATTCCACCATCGAAGGCAGATATTATTTTCTGGCCTCTAGTTTGAAATGGGAGGAACCATAGAAACCAATCATTGTTTCTGTGGGTAATCATAAATGCAGGTTTAAAGATTTTGTTATGTGTTCTACTAAGGGTGTCATATATATGGCAACATGTTTATCTCAGTACTAGAATATTGGTAAGAACAACAGGCCTTTAACAAAACATATTAACGGCATTGTAAACATTCCAAAGTTGAAAGAAAAACAAATGTTTTACTCATTTGCAGTGACACCTTTATAATCTACAATTGTGATCTGAGTTGATTGCACTTTCAGGGAATAGAATTGGGGCATATGTTATATGTCATATGTTCTATGTTAAAAAGAGATACATTTTTGAACATTTTGCAGTGGGAACAACATTGGATTTTTGAACGCAGTACACAGTTTCCTTATGGGTTTAATTTGGCCATAGAATTGGTAAATAAATAATTTATTCACTGATAAAGCAATTATTTTTTAGAATTGTTCATTTATATGTATTTATATGTATGTAAGATGTGTAATTAACTCTTTACAATAGGGAAAGAGATAATTACTCACCTTTAAGAACTAAATAGATTGTTATTTAAAGTGTTTATAACCCTTGAGCGTGAAACATATTGAGGCTGAAGGGGATTTTTAGATGTTGATGAGTCTTTCATTTAATTTGCTTTGATGTAAGTGCATTTGTAACTTTCAAATAAACACATTTTTTTATATTATCACACTTGGAGTGCTTCTCTCTTGCTGTGTTTAAATTGTGGAATGACCTGCAGAATGTGGATGTGATGGCAGATTGTATTAATGCCTTTAAGAGTGGTTTGAATGATTTATTGAAAAAGCTTTATATCAAAGGCTGTTGTGATCTACAGTTAGTTTTAGTATAGATATAGGTATGGGTAGTATAGTTCATATATGGGTACATTTAAAGGTGTTAAATTAGAAGGGCAATGGGACACCTATAACTTGCTGCATGGCTATTTGATATTACATTCAGCTGCATATCCACAGTTGCACAGAAAACAGAAATATAAACTGACCTGTTTTTATAGACCTGGTTTTATTTTTTTTTTACTTTAAAATATGAATATACATGAGGATTGTAATAATCACTCACCCTGTCGCCTGCCGCGCCTCTGACGGGGACGCCCACCGCACGATGCATCCTCCTTGCCTGCTGCTGTGCGAATGCCTTAGGGCGCGCGCGGCAAGCACTTCCTGGTTTTCTGTGCACAACGTCACCTGCACCATGACGTCATCACACAATGGCGCGGGTTTTAAAGGCATTTAAAGGGTCTTTCATGAAAAATCACTGCCCATTGTTTGGTTCTATTTGTTAGATTCCTGGGTGCTATTTGCCTGCCTGACCATTCTGATTGATCTACTTTACTCCTCTCTTAATAAGACCTGGCGGCATCCGAGGGCTCCTTCCGAGGTGAAAGGTGGCTGTTTAAGCTGGAGAAGGAAACTCTGGAGAAAGGGGTAACCTTATGGAAAATTTGCACTTTAGTAAATTTGCAGAGTAAAGATCACTCACCTGAGCAAAAATTCGCCTGGCGAAAGGGCACAAAACTTCTTTAGTGATGAACTCTTTCGCTATCGAATTGTCCTTTACGTCTGTAAATTGGCGATGTCCCTGCGGATTGTATTTCTGACAAATTTTCTCTAGCAACGGCCACTTCATACTTTTGTATATGCCTTAAGTAACTTTTCAATTGGCCTTATTTATTTTTTTTTTTTACTTGATTTTACTTCTTCTTTTCTTTTTTCTCTCTCCATATTTCAAATCTAAATAAATACAAACTACAAATATATTGTTGTTGCTACTTTTTATTACTCATGTTTCCATGTAGGCCCTCTGCTATTCATTTTCCTATCTCTAATTCAAATCAATGCATTGTTGCTAGGGTAATGGGGAGCTATGGGGTTTCCCAGGGGCTGGGGCCAGCATTGTGGGTGCAGCATGGCAGATACCGGAGGATACCACAAGGTGTTGCTGCTGCACCACTTTACTATAAAAGGGAGAGCCATGTGCTCAGACAGCCATTAGAGATTTCTGCTGTCTTACTGCTGGATGTTACTTCTTGGAGTAGAGAGTGAATTCAGTAGCCAAGATGTAAAGGCAGGAGGCCTCTGAGGCTGGGGTAGGTGACCCAATGCCTGGGAGCTCGATCAGGAGGGTCTGAAGCACTGGATTTTCCAAACTGAATGTGGAAATTGTTTGCGCTATAGACAGTGCTGGGAGCAACAGATTCATCAAAGCTGCATTTCTTGGATAAAGATTCTCATCGCTGTGGATGCCTGTTTCCGCTCTGTGTGAGCCTGCCAGCTCTGTGTGTGAGCCCTCGGGTGAGTCTGCTGGGGCGAGTAGAGGAAAGCGAAAGGATCCAGCGGGGTTTCTATTGTGTCACAGGCTGTTTGTGTGCCTGCCACGTGGGAGCCAGTACCTTGTCCATCGGGAAAGGTACTTGGGAAAGTAGCACTGCTCTTGTTGGGAAAAAGGACAGAGACTGTTTGTCACCAGAGGAGTAGTGCGGGACTTTGCCTGGTAGGGAATTACCAGGATAGGACTGGCACAGGGTCACCAGGGTAGTGGGTCATGCTTTCAAATGCGTATGTGTACTTACAGTTTATTTCCACTTTAATCTGCACTTCCTTGTATAAAGTTAATATTTTTATAAAGCAAGTGTGTTTATTAAATCTTTTCCTAATGGGGCCACCCGCAGGTGTATTTCTGGATCCTATTAGGTTTTCCCAGTACCCTTTCACCTAGCAAAGGGGACTCACTACATGTAATTGGTAAGAAATGGTATGATGTATAAACTTTGGCACAGGAGGGTGGCCAAAAGGGGCTACATTACCATAGACAGAAATAAGCCTGTTGACCTGCACATGTGACCTAAGCCACAGCCTGAGTGAGACAACTGAGCCACTCTTTACAATGATGCACAGTCATGTTTTGTATGTTGTGTCCATAACAACACAGATTGAAAATTCCTTACCACTAATGACTTATTGAATAAAAGTGACAATATAAAAATATATATACATACAAAAAGAAGGGGTGTACCTTTAATGGTGAACTTCTGTCTTTAAAGATTGGTATTGGCTTGGGCAATCTCTCTTCTTTAAAAGCCACAAGCAGAGGATAATTAAACCAATGCTTTGGCCTTCACAATCACTCCCCTATAAAAGAGAATAGTGGGGGGAGGATCAACCCCAATTGACCTATTCCCTGGTCATCCAAAGCAACAAAAACATAAAGGGAAGTGTCAGCCTATGACAAATATGATCAGATGTAAATATTTAGGATCATCATACATATATATTAATATATATAGCATATAGAAGGGAAAAGGCTGCACACTCCTATTATGTGTTGTTCACGAAATCCAGCTGTCTGCATGCCAGCCTGGACTAAACATTGCCAGGGAATTTCTTTGTAGCAGCTATATGAATGTTAAACAGGCAAATGCTTCATTCTAATGGATAAAATGCAAAAACATATTTTACAAGCACCTGGAGTATAAATATATTAATACGTATAATAAGTAGATTGCAATACAAAGATATATGTTGTGGTTAGAGTATTTCTGGGAGGCTTATACATTCTATAAATCAGAGCTGATAAAACAGCTAAATATAAGTGTGGAGAGTGAAAAATAAGTATTTATTCACTGTTAGGAGTAGTGAACGGCAACTTATTAAGGAGAAAATAATCCACTTCAGTCATTATTGACACCATATTTCAAGATACGATTTACAGTGAATTGAAATGACATTTTAAACAGTCCAAGACTGGATCATTATATCCCTAATAACATGGGGTTCATTGAAATCACTTCACTGTGCTACGGCAAATTGCTATGCTTCATGTATACTATGGCATGAACCTACAAGTATATGCAATGGCATGGGCATACAGGTATATGCAGTGGTATAAGCTTACAGGTAAATGTATCTGCATCGGTCTACAGGTATATGTAATGGCATGAGCCTACATGTAAATATAATTGCATGGGTCTACAGGTATATGTAATGGCATGAGCCTACAGGTATATGTAATGGCCTACAGGTATATTCTATATAATGGCATGAGCTTATATGTATATACAATGCCCTGAGCCTGCCAATATATATAATGGCATAAGTCTACAGGTGTATGTAATGGCATGAGCCTACAGGTATATGTAGGGTTGCCATTTCACCCGTTTTAAACTGAACACATATGGAATCCACAGCCTGCATGGCTAATTAGCAATTTATTTAGATGCATGATGCATGGCTGTATGTAAATCAGTTCAGTCTGCATCTAAATGAATTGCTAATTAGCCATGCAGGCTTTGCATTCCATATGTGTGTTCGTTTTTAAAGGGGCGAGGGTGCAACCCTAGGTACAGTACAGGTATATGCAGTGGCATAAGCCTACAGGTATATATAATCAAAATCCAACAAATACCAGCAGCACACTGAATAGGGTTGCAATAGTGTACAAAAAAAAGATTTATTAAGCCCACATACAAAAGGCAACGTTTCAAGCCTACCGGGCCCTTTATAACAGGTATATATACAATGGCATGAGCTTACGTGTTCTGAATATGCAATGGTCTGAGCCTACCAGTATATATATTGGTTTGAGTCTACAGCTATATGTAGTGGCATGAGCCTACAGGTATATATTATGGCATGGCCCCTTAGGCATTGGTGTGCAAGTTGAAAGTCAATGTGCTGTCCGTTCACTGTATCAGTGAAAATAAATCTGAATGACGAGGACAATCGGTATTATAGTCCATCAATTATTTTCACAGTTTTGACTAGTAGTAATTCATTAGCACAATCAAACTTGACCAAATCGTTTCTTAATTAGAACTTGTTTTTCTCCCTTTCTATGCACGCTGCTGATAATGCGGAGGAAATGTGATTTGAGATAATTGCTGGCACCTGCATATACATTGTAATAAGCTGCTGGCTGCCTTCAGAGCACAACATGTCAATTAAACATCCTTCCAACAATTTGCCAATAATTACCTGCCATTTTTGTGGTGCAGTTTATGTGCAATCACTTGAATGAACCGTTTCATGAGCTGACGTAATAGTGAGCAAGGAAAGATACCTTGTAAAATCTGTCTGAGCACCAAAGTGCTTCCCTGCTTTAATGTGTCAAGTAGAAATTCCCTTCTGGATTCATACAGATGCTTTTCTTATGCTTAGCACCATATGGTGGTGCTGTGAAATCAAAATGTTAACAGAGGATGACTGTGATTGTGACAGGCAGGAGAGGTGGAGTTAGAAGCCACACACCAGTCTTTATAAATAACGGTTTAAATCAAACAACTGCACCATGGGTGAACTAAAGAAAGTGAATGATCTGTGGATTAAATAGCAGCAGTCTGCATCTCCCTCTCCCAGCAGAAACTGCTCAGGCTCCTGTGCACAATGGAGAAGCGACAACTTCATGCTGCCAGACACAAGCACGCACCTACAACTAACACAACTGCCCTTCTTCAAGATGCCTAATCTACAGCAGGTAAAGAAACTACAACAGAAATCGATTATGTAGCAGATGCATGTTTAACCTTGGTAATAGTTAAATGATTGTATGAAATGGATAAACTGCTTTGTAGCAAGTTCATAAGAAGGGAACCATACAGGGGCAGCTTTTTGGACAAGCAGTTACTAAATAGCCAACAGATACTCTGAATAGATATATGGGATGCCCTGGTTAGAGGCACTTCTCGCCATACCCTTGCATGTTTATCTTACTGTATAAAAAACAATCTAGGAGATTAAATGCTTTAAGGGAAGCAAGCAAAGCACAGTAATTTAGAATTTTGATGGTGTATTAGACGTGCATTCCATTAAAGGACATTGCCCTATGTTTAGTGAGAGAAATAGTCAGTTTTAGTGCAAGAAATGTTAGTATCTCTCTTGCCTTGGCTCAGAAAAGCTTGTTGCATTACACAGGTAACTGCCTTCTAAATACTTAATATAAAATGATGATACAATAAACATCATGTGTGGACAATAAGTACTGTGAAAGCTTAATGCATCTGGACTGCAAAGAAAGCAATGCATACATCCATCATAACTTCTGATGCTGTATAAAATATTTATATATATACAAGCACACTTTTTCTGTTTATGATTCAGTAACTTAAAATAAGGGTATACATCTTGCCAAAATAAACACTGGATGCATCAAATCATACTTATCAGCTGCAGAAGCCGGCTTATCTGGAAATCACAGCTCTGGGAATGAAATACTCTGGTACAGTCACAGGAAGTCTATTTCTTAAAGAATATTCTATATATAGCAGGCTGTGGTGGAAACCTCATAAACTGTAGGCTGCAAATGAATTGGAATACTACTATGGTTACAAATAAAAAGTTGTTCAAGGAATTAATCTGTTTAGAAATTTTTTTTAAGGCTTTTAGCTTCTGCTTGACGCTGGATAGAGGCAAATGATGTTCTTTTCATTTCAGCAAGTAGCCAATTATACCCTAGTGGAAAACAAAAAAGCCAGTAATTAGCAGCTATTAATTAACAATTTTCTTTATATGATGGTATGGTTTTTGTTTAGCACTGCACAGAAGCTGTTTAATTTTCTAACCCTTAGCTAGTACTAGGTGTCTATGTGCAATATATTAAAGTTAGACTACAGTACCAGCTAAATCTAAAACTGTTGAGTGTTGAACTTGAGTTTTTGATAAAGTGATGGATTCATAATTGGACTGCTGATACCCAAAAACATACTCATGTCTCCATTCGACAACATGACATGAACTTGTCATGCAATAAATTCAGTTGCAGAATATTTTCTAAAATAGAATGTTATTGTCATTGCGAATTTTGGGCCTATGACTGAACACATTCTTCTGCAAACACTTTTTATGCCTGTGGCCACATTCTCTCAACCTTTGACCATTTTCCCTAAACATTTGCTGCTTTTAAGATATGCAGACTGTGATGTGAGCTAGAATATTAGCATCCCATCATAAGTTGCTTAATAAGGGGGTGAGGATATTAATCCCTTGTAATGGGTAGTGATGGGTAAATTTATTCGCCGTCAAAAACGGGCGCGGACCTCAAAAACAAGACGCCGGAGCCGTTTTGCGAATTCGCCCATCACTAGTAATGGGCTCAGTTGAGTAACAGGGGCTTCCACTAAAAGCCAAATACTGTATATTACAATATCTTTTAGAAAAAGCTAAGGATTCTTATGTCAGGAATCTGTGATTTGTGCAGAATCTCCTCCACTGTGCAGGATGTCTGTAGCAGTATTATGAATGCAATGCTGTAGAGCTTAAATGACAGACCATTCAGAGTTGATGACAAAAGATAAGGGACACCAGGCAGCAGGGAAGGAGGATCAAAGAAAATGTGAGCAAAAGGGAAGAAAAAAACAACAACTCTTTCAGAAATGAAAGAAGATGATAGAGAGTATTAAATTAAAGCAGAGATGCTGAAAAGAGATCACCCTCTGTGCAAGAAGCAGAAGAGCATATATCATTTCCATTTGATTCAGAGTTTTAGATTATTTGATGAATTTAACAAAACCTTGTAATGCACAATTTGTTAAACAAAAAATGATTATGTGAATTGCACAATAGCTGTCCCAATTTGTTTTAATCTTTAGTAACAGCCCCGTTTACGTAAAGTTTGCCTTATGCTAGAAATGTCAACTACCTTTTTAAAGCAATTTCACTATTGAGTAATGACCCATCTTGGGATGCTCTTGTTTCATTTGAATTTAGTTAACATACATTCAAGACTGTGTTAATATCTTAAATCTTATTGCTTTAAGTAAAAAATATGTATGGTTGTTATTTTTTTACATTACACAAGTTCTACTTTCAGCTACTACAAGCAAAACCAAAACAAATAAGCACTGGGAAGATATCTGTTTAACCAACCTCCACCCCTTCCCCTTACTGCAGCCTGTTAGACTGTGAGATAAGGAGCAGGTCATTGTACAGATGGCTTCTCAATGGACTGCTGATATCTTTTCATTGTTCTGATATGAACAGGAAGTAGAATGGAACTTTATTTTCACTTTAAGATTTTGCATTGTGTAGAGCAAAAAATAACACGTCTATATATATATATATATATATATATATATATATATATATATATATATATATATATATATATATTCTAGTTGAAGCAACATGTATGTTCAGAATTCTAATGCTAGAAAAATTGGTGATGCTGCCCCTTTAAATTGTACATTAGTTTAATACTTCCCACCTTCACTTCTCCACTGACTCCACTGAAAAAATACAGTATTTAAGAATAAATGCCCATCTTAAAAGATAACTGAACTAAAAGAATGTTGTATTTACATCAAAGTAGGCACATCCATGGGTATTTAGTATGTGCCAGTGTATAGATGCCTACACAAAAATTAAACTGAAACAATCCAGGGTTCATTTAGTTTTCAATTAATGTTGGGAAGGCATTGTGAAAAGTAAAAAACTGGTAATTTAATTACTTAAATCAAGGGAGACAGTGTATAAAGTACTGCAACAAGTCTTTGAGTGTGTTTAGCAGTGCTGTATTCATTGGGGGTGGGGCATTGACGCTGTGTTGTGCACCTCAAGTCTGATTTTTTTTTTTTTTTTTTATATATAATCTGCAGCCTGAATTGGGGAACATGTGCTGCCTAAAAGATCACTCTTGCACCTTGTACTTCCCTGGTCATGGTAATAAAACATTTGGATTCCCTTTATACTTTTTTTTAGCAAAGTGCAAAAAAAGGCTGCAGTTTACCAGTTTTGTATAATTCAACCTTTCATCCACCCTTCCATCATAATATGGGGGGCTCAAATATTGCATCTGCGGCTAAAAAGAGTGTGCCTGTTTTGTAAATGAGGCATGAAAGTTGCATCTGTGTGAATGTGGGTGTTCTAGAAATGCACTGTTTGCATACAATTCAGCTGGCCAACTTGAAATCCCTATAGGCTAAGCCTATAAATAGAACCCTGTTGCCACCTCTTCAAGGCAGGTGTAAGTTACATAGTTTCATGGATAAGCTGGGCTGAAAAAAGAGCAAATTCCATCAAGCTCATCCCTAATAATGTCCCCTTGCAAACATCTGCAACGGTGAAAGGCTAAGCTCATAGTTTAAATCTTCCATCCCCTTTACCAATTTAGTTTCACGTCTCTGCACTCTCTCCAGCTCATTATTATCCTTCTTAAGGACTGAAGACCAAAACTGCACTCAATACTCAAGGTAAGGCCTTAGCAGAGACCTATAAAGAGACTAAATTATGTTTTCATCACTTGAATTAATGCATTTTTGTATGCAGAATAGTACTTTATTTGCTTTAGTAGCCAGAGAAAGACACTGCTTAGAATTAGACCTTGTTATCTACAAAAATTCCCAGATCCGTCTCAAATAAGGAAACCCCCAACCAACTACCATTTAGTGTATAACTCACATTTATATAATTTCTACTGAAGTGCATAACTTTGCATTTATCGACATTGATCCTCATTTTTCAACTTGTTCTCTATCCAAGTACAAATATTATATTCCAGGCCAATATTCCCTCATTTAATCATTAACCTTCTGTGTGGCACTGTATCAGATGCTTTAGCATAGTAGATCACATCCACTGCCATGTCAGAGTTGAGGTTCTTGCTCACCTCCATATAAAAGGCAATTAAATTAATTTTGAAAGATCTGTTACACACAAAACCATGCTGGCACAAACTCATGGTATTGTGATTTGCAATGTAGTCAAGTATCTTATCCCTTCTTACCTCTTCCAAATGCTGTCCACTGATGTCAGTCTAACATGTCTAAAGTTTTCAGGCTGAGGATGCCTGGCAGTACGACATTAGCAATTCACCAGTCACTCTGCACCATACGAGGCCTTAATGATTCCTGAACTACATTATTATGTATGAATTTATATGTTTTAAGTAACATTTTGAAAACATTCCATTATCCTTCTGTGTTTAACCCTCTAAAAATCTTTTCCCAGTTCCCAATAAATTGCAGAGATACCCTTATACTACCACCATTTGCACAAAAAAATTATGGGGGAATGTAATAAGTTTCTTTAGTGCAAAAAATATTTACCAACACCTTTGTGAACTTTTGAGACAATGTTTGCTTCCTTTTTGACTGATTACAGACCCCAACAACTTCCACGCAATGTTTGAGAACAAATGGCTTTTGCAAACATGGGTAGCGTATGTAATAAATTGTCGCAATCACAAAGAATTTTTTGAAACAAAGTATTTAACAAAACTCCAGAGCAGATGACAACGCTAACCTTTGCTTAGCAATAATGTGCAATGTTATATCCACCAGAAAATGATTTTACATTGCAAGTATCACTAAACATTCTCAAAAATGCCATTTTAAATAATGATTGTGATTTTTAATTACATTTTCCCTTAGTGTTTTAGTTAATCCCTTGTAGAGTTGTTTCTGCAGCACAATTTCAAAGGAGAGCATGTTATGATCACTGTTCCCTTAGGGCTCTTACAGACGAGCGTTTGAAGCTGCTCTCAGCCGCAGGAGAGCGCAGGAGTAGACGCATTCAGTTTTTTTCAATGGGGCAAAAATGGGGAAAAAAGCAGCATGTTGCGTCTCAACCTGCGTTCGACGCCTACATGCGCCTGTGGAGTACAGCCCCATTGAAAAAAACTGAATGCGTCTACTCCTGCGCTCCCCTGCGGCTGAACGCATAAAAATGGAACGCAGGGGAGGGCAGCTTCAAACGCTAGTCTGTAAGAGCCCTAAGTGTTCACCCATGCAAATGCTAGAAATAATGAGTTGTCATTTAGCATATTTACAATTCTTCTTTTCTGACTTGGAAACCCCATTACTCCACTTTATGTTTGAATACTTTGTCACCTATTATAACAACCTGAAATAGTTGTAGCCTCTCCATTTGAAATAGTAGCTGCCCTTCATTATCCTCACTTAAATGGGGTGATGTGTAGCATACACCAGTGATACATTTCTTTGAATTCTTTAGCCCAGCTGAAATCTCTACCCAAGGGATTCCACACACCCCAGTGCTGTTCTTGGTGATTTCTTTAGTGCATGGCTTTAATTCTACATAATTTCTCTGTCCCTCCTAAAAAGGTGTAACCATTTAAATTGACAGCCTAGTCACATGTTACATCTCACCAGGTCTCGTGATACCAGTTATATCCTCATTTTCAGCACATGCAATAAACATACAGTTCTCTCAATTTACATAACAAGCTCAGTCATTTGCAGCATACAGCAGAGGTTACTACTTATACAGTTAATATACTACTTATATTGTATAGGACTCTCTCTTGCATCTTGCTATTACCAACTTTTGCAACCAGCAAATCCTCTTACATCACACACATAGATGATTGTTTATAAGTCCAAGCAAATTATGAAATAGCAATTTGAAAGGGCTCATATGGATGGGCACAGAATGCAGTTGACTGTTTAATGTTTTTTTCTGGACTGTTCTCCAAATTTCCACCAGACTGCTTTCTTAGCTCTGTGTTTCCAAATTGTATTGTGACAGACGACTCAAATGTATAGGATTTTAAAACTTCTTGAAATTTTTTTTGCTTAAAGGAACAGTAACACAAAAATATTAAAGTGTTTAAAAGGAATGACATTATAATTTACTGTTGCCCTGCACTGGTATAACTTGTGTGTTTACTTCAGAAATTCTACAGTAGTTTATGTAATAAAGCTTCTGTGTAGGCATGTGGACAGCCATTCAAAGCCAAAATAGGAGAAAAGCCACAGTATACACAGTAGATAACTAAGCTCTGCAGTATACAACCGGATTCTTCAGATCTGTTATCTTCTGTGAATCTTGTGTTTGGATGGTTGCCCACATGGCTGCACAGCAGCTTGTTTATATAAACTTGTGTTTTTGAAGCCAACACATCTGTTTTACCAGTGCAGGATAACTACATTATATTGTCATTCCTTTAAAACACTTTAATTTTTTTGGTGATACTGTAACTTTAATTCCATCTGTGTCATGGGGTATTCTGTAGTGGGCCATTGACATTGTACACTTTCATTAGGACAGCTTATTTATTGATTACCACTGAAGTCACTTTTAGCCTAACAGAGTTTTATGAACTTCTACCGTTACATGAGAGATTCACTCCGCTTCTCTGATTCTCTTGGATTGTCTGTTGGTGATTCCCTGCGTCTAGATGGCAAAATGTCCTCAAACTAAAGTTTTACAAAGATGAACGTCTCTTTATTTCTAAAGTAATATTCAGTGTATTTTTAAATAACAGATAAAGGGCTCTTCATACTGCCATGAAGTTATATGTGATATCAGTTTTGTAAAAGAAAAAAAAAAACAAATGGTTATGTTGCTGCTGCCATGCTTTGTTTTTTGGATAGGCAGCCTCTGGCAATCAGGCACAAGCTGTTCTAGAAAAAATACAGTTCCTTCTGTCCTCCTGCAGTTTTCAGTTAGAAGACTGCTGGGCTCACTTCTGGCTTACTTCTGGTGTAATTAGATTTACCCATTTTGTTTGGCACTTCCATCTGTTATAACACTGAACATCAGACTGGAGGTGCTCTTCTCTGAAACACGTTCCAGACAAGGTTAGTATTTTGGGGAGTGGTATGTTTGTCGCCCATCCCAGGGATCTATTATGGCTTCTATAAGCTGTGCCTATGTACATTACAGTTAAATCAGCATTAGAACACTAAGGGGCCCATTTACTTAGTTCGAGTGAAGGAATAGAATAAAAAAAACGTTGAATTTCGAATGTTTTTTTCGACCTTCGACTACGACTTCGAATCGAACGATTCGAACTAAAAATTGTTTGACTATTCGACCATTCGATAGTCGAAGTACTGTCTCTTTAAAAAAAACTTCGAACCCCTACTTCGCCACCTAAAACCTACAGAAGTCAATGTTAGCCTATGGGGAAGGTCCCCACTAACGAATTGGAACCCCCAGTCCATAACCCCTTCCTTGTCCTTTAAAAGTATACATTCAATTGAATAAGGTTTTCAACACTGCAAGGCAGATTGATCAAAAATCTAAATTTTAAAAAAAAAATGTTCATGGTGCGTCCCAAATGTGATAAATATTGCATTATGATTAATGTGCTTTTCCGATTTCTTGAATGTATTTTTTTTTTTTAGAATTTGCAGGGTTCCTATAAACTTTAATGGTGAAGCAACTTGAGAACTCCTAAATCGAGCAATAGAGCGTTCACCTTTCAAACGCCTGTGTTTGAGGGATCTTGGCAGGTTTGAGATCCAGAATCCTTCCAAAGAAAAAAATGGAAGTGCGAACAAGCAAGAAAAATTGTTAAATATCCAAGAAATCTCGATCTGTGGAAGAAAAACTTTTTTTCTTTTTTTCTATTAAAGATTTTAAGGTCACAATGAAATGTTTGCTAAATCTTGCAATTTATACTGATACTATATATATATATATATATATATATATATATATATATATATATATATATATATATATATATATATTATTCTTAGTGACAGTACTGATTGGTACATATTTCCATTCTATTGAATCATACTATACATCTGCACCTTTTTACAGCTCAGTAGTGTTTTACTCCCCCCCCCTGGTAGTTGCATGAAATTATGTTGGAATCTGTTTTCACATCCAAAGTGAAACTTACAGTACCTTTTATAAGTCTAACATTGTTAACATGTTTCACAAGCATCTGCACATATAATGGATTCAAGTCTTGTGGCTGGCAGCCCATGCTCATCACCCAATTCATCACTGCATGTAGGTTGTTACTATTTGAGCAAGGGAGCACTCTTATTTCATATTACAATGATCTATGTGAGGTATATGGTGCATAGAAGTAAATTATTGCTAATTTAAACAGAAGCAAATATATATATATATATATATATATATATATATATATATATATATATATATATATATATATATATATATTATTTCTCCTTTTAAATCTTGCAGTATGTCCACCCCCGCCGTCATTGTCTGCTTCTGATTTCTTGACACTGTGGATATTATTACACTATTCTTTGGTATCCTCCTCATGTAATGTCAGCTTGATCTGGTTGAAAGAGAGCAGCCCATTAATGTAAGGCACTTGCTTTACCACTAAAATAATTGAACAACTTGCATTTATGTTCACTCATAAATACGTTGCAATTTACTACCACAATTCCGCAGAACTATATGTTAAAATGTCAAAACAATTTCTTTTTGGTAATAGCAGATCTTTGTAAAGGACATGGAGTAACTTGGAATACATTGGCATAAATAGTTTTTGATTGATTGCATTTGTCATCTGAATTCCAAGACTGCTGCAGCTCCAGGTTGATTAGCCTATCAATCTATCACAGCTAGCACTCTCTATAACCCTAATGCCAATCTCCTCAGTAAATATACAGTATATAAGTTATTTAAATGTCCCCATAACTCTTAAGTATTAATGTATACTGTAACCTTTTTTGAAAAGTGGATTATCAGGGACTGTAGATCATAAAATAACTAAATAAGTAACTGTAGATAATTATTCTGCCTCAGTGCACTGATACATATCATTTTATCGATTCCCATAACTGCAGCATGTTTTCTATAGGTGTGTAGTAGTTTTGTAAATATAGACAGAACTCTTGGGTGTTATTAATGCTTCCTCCTTCCTTTATAATTAACAAGAAAAAAATCATAAATTGAGGTATTTCATATAATAGTTCTGATTTTTATTTTTCAGAATTATGGAAGTATGTCTTTAAAAATGTACCAATTCTTATCAATTGTTTATGTAGACATATGCCAATAGTAGTTATTACTGGTCTAGAGGACTATAAAGGAAAAGTATACCCCGCCCCAAACAGTATTAGTAGTATGTGCCATTGGGTAATCATAAATAGAAAATTGCCATTTTCAAAAACAAGGGCCTCCCCCTGGGATTGTATGATTCAAACAAACCATACATGTTAGGTCTCATGAGCCAATTAACAGTCAATTAGCCAATTGAAAGACAGTTCTGTCTTTTGTTTCCACGCTTCTTCCTGTTACCGTTAGAGTGGTAGTGGTTCATGTCAGGTGATCTCTGAGGCATCATTAATTCAGAAAGCACTTCTGGTAGTGTAATTTATATTTGCCAAAAAGCAAAATCCACTAAAACCATCGATGACTGTTTGCATCAACCATTATTTGATCATTGTAGCAGGCTGAATATACAGTTAACCACATGTTTGTGGCGCATACTGTATATTGATACCACACAAATGAATAAAAGGAACCATTGGATAGGAAATCAATTCTATTGGGGACAACCATATGTTGATTTTAGTTGGAATTAAAAGGTTTTAGAAAGGTTATTTTCCATAACGTGGTACAGTAAGCCAATTCAGGAAAATATAGTTGTTTTTCCATAGAGTATGATATTCTGTCTTATCATTAGAATGGATGAGCAAAAAAAAGCATATACCCACTTGCAATAAAAAATCTTTTTGTGTTTATTCCATGAAGTTCAGTTTGACACCATTTGACACCATATACAATGTTTTAGTGAGTTGTGTTAAACCCAATCCCTTCCTCAGGTGTTAATGACCTAAAAAGACCCCACAGTTATATACACCACACAAATTGGGGCTCATTTATCAACACTGGGCAATTTTGCCCATGGGCAGTTACCTATAGCAACCAATCATTGATTAGCTTTTTAAAGACGGCTGCAAGTAGAACAATGAATGCAGCAATCTGATTGGTTGCCACGGGTTACTGCCCATGGGCAAATTTGCCCATTATTGATAAATGACCCCCATTATGTCCTTTATTTTATTTTCTTTATCTGAAAGGAAACAACCATTAGTAATACTGTAAAAGTTTACTGAAAGCATATCAAGTTTACATTTTCATGTTACCCTTTACTAGCAGTGTGGAATTGTATTTGGAGAAAGGTTTGAATCTCGTCTAAGTTTTCACGTGATAAATCGTGAGAACTTATTCTCACTGAATTGAATCTGAGATATGTTTGAACTCGGAGAAGTGTCTATTGACATTAGTGTTAAATCTTGTTGCTCCTATGTTCATACGCAACCGTATTTACCTACAAGTTTGCCTACAGGGGCACTCAAGAGATCAGTAACATTCTTGGAGAGGCATTCAAAATTTTGTCCTAATGAATGGCATTATGAGCAACAATCAGCATGGCTTTATGAAGGATAGGTCATGTCAGACGAATTTGATTGCATTTTATGATGTGGTAAGTAAGATTCTGGATAGTGGGGGGGGGCAGTAGATGTGATCCATTTGGATTTTGCCAAAGCGTTTGATACTGTGCCCCACAAACGACTGCTTTCTAAACTAAGGTCTGTTGGGCTTAATGAAGTCGTTTGCACGTGGATAGGAAACTGGCTACAGGATCAGGTACAGAGGGTGGTTGTTAATGGGACATTCTCTATTTGGAGTAAGGTTCTTAGTGGGGTCCCCCAGGGCTCAGTATTGGGTCCACTTTTATTTAACTTGTTCATTAATGACTTAGGGGAGGGTGTTGTAAGTAATGTATCAGTGTTTGCAGATGACACAAAATTATCCAGCCCAATTAATTCCATCCAGGATGTGGCATCCTTGCAACATGATCTTGACAAACTGGCAATCTGGGCAGCTAAGTGGCAAATGAGATTCAATGTTGATAAATGTAAAGTCATGCACCTGGGATGTAAAAATATCCAAGCCACATTATTGTATTAGAGAGGGTACAGAGAAGGGCAACTAAGCTGGTAAAAGGTATTGAAAATCTTAGCTATGAGGAAAGACTGGCCAAATTGGAAATGTTCACGCTGGAGAAGAGGCGCTTAAGGGGAGATATGATGACTATGTATAAATGTATAAATATATAAGGGGATCATATAATAATCTCTCTAAAGCTTTATTTACCAGTAGGTCTTTCCAGCTGACACGAGGTCACCCATTCCGATTAGAAGAAAAGAGGTTCCGCCTAAATATTCGGAAGGGGTTTTTTACAGTGAGAGCTGTGAAGATGTGGAATTCTCTCCCTGAATCAGTTGTACAGGCTGATACATTAGATAGCTTTAAGAAGGGGTTGGATGGCTTTTTAGCAAGTAAGGGAATACAGGGTTATGGGAAATAGCTCATAGTCCAAGTTGATATAGGGACTAGTCCGATTGCCATTTTGGAGTCAGGAAGGAATTTTTCCCCCTCTAAGGCAAATTGGAGAGGCTTCAGATGGGTTTTTTGCCTTCCTCTGGATCAACTGGCAGATAGGTAGTTAATAAACAAAAAAAAAAGGTTGAACTCGATGGACATGTGTCTTTTTTCAACCTTACTTACTATGTTACTATGTTACTATGTTACTATGTAAAATAACCTGTTACTTCAGTATTAAAGCCTTGTGACGGGTGAGTAATGTCGGGACCTTTAATAATACAGTTACAGTTCTGACAAGACTATACTGCAGTGTCCCTAGAAAGCATTGTTTGTGGGTAGATGGAGCTCTTACGTCAGATGTATTACCCAGGTTGTTTTCCTTTCCTATATGCAAACAGGGGATATGCATCAAAATATTTAGCAGTTGGTTCACTATTCTGTAGTATTGGCCAATATTTCCATACAACTTTCTTGATATCCTTTGAATGGGTATCAAATGTACTTACAAATAGTACCCTCTTCTCCTTCTCCATCCTTTATTTTTTAATAACTCTTCTCTCTCTATTTCTTCCACTGCCTTTTGTGTTTTTTTAAAATTAAGGATACACTCTTTCGATGAACGTTTTTGTATTAACTTTTGACGTTTCTGATGGTATGATATTCTACGGTAAATTTGAAGTTCGAGGTATTCTATTCATGTATTCAGCAAATTGTAGCAATCTTTGTTCAGTACCCTTCCAAATAAAGGGTACCCAACTCAATTTTTTATTTGGAAGGGTACTGGACAAAGATTGCTACAATTTGCTGAATACATGCATAAAAGATAGAAAATCCCGGTTTCTTTTAGAAGTTAGAAAAAGTTAAAGGTAATGTTTTGTTTTACAGTATATTATTTTGATTATTGTGTTAGGATTTACCTACAGTAAAACTGTTGGATGTTTTTGGGGTATTCACACCTGAGGAAGGGATTGGGCTACACACCTTCCCAAAATGATGTATATGGTGTGAAATTGTGTCAAGCTGAACTTCATAGAATAAACACAATTTTTTTTTAATGCAAGTGGGTATATGCTTTTTTCACTGGTAGGAAGGTTCCAGTTAAATCCACTTGTGCCCCGTTTTTACCTTTTTTAATATGAATTATTATTAGAGAGGATCAGTGTTTGGGCAAGAAAAAAGAGCTGCTTATTTAACCATTATGTTTTGGTAAATAATCTTTGTGGTGCATGCTTCATTGATCAGTTTAATAGCCCACTAGAGTTGAAACATTTCCTGCATAAATGGTACAGGGGAGTAGCCATACTGGCATTTAGGGATACCTAGGGTATATGGGTAAAACCTATTTTGGCTACACTCACAGCACTGGAGACTAGTAACTGTTAACTCCCTATCAGGTTATTGTAAAGTACATATACAATATTACAGTGAGAGACCTATGGTAGGTGATCTGGTGGCTGGACACCCACCTTTAATAACACCCTCACACTTCAGAATTCAAAATGCAGTACTGTATTGGTTTAGGACAAGAAAACCTAGTAATAACGATATACAGTAAGCGCTAAAATCTGAATTAATCATGATAGACTGGGAAACTACTGATTAATTGTTTGACTAAAGTTAAAATGTAAAATCTACATGCTTTGTTCTGACACTTAGGGGATTACTTATTAAAACAAATTTTTCTTCACACAAAAAAATAAAAAATTTTGAGATAAAAAGAGAATTTTTCGAGATTTATTATGTCCTGAAGCTGCTAAAAGTCAAATTCAAAATTACTCCATCTAAAACCTGTCTAATTCATGTAAAACTCAATGGCAGCTGTCCCTTTAACCATCTGAAGATGTTTCTAACTGTCACAAATTTTTGGGGTGTTTGACGCTCAAAATCAATGAATTTGACATATTCAAATTTTTTTAAGTTTATAAACTCAAGAAAATTCAAGATATTCATAAAACTTTGTTTTTGTTTTTAGGTTTTTCTATCTGATTTTTCGGATTTAAATATCTGTTTCCTGGATAGGAGTTATGGCAATTTTTTGGGGGTAAAATATGAGGGTTTTTTTTTTTAGTAAATAACCCCCTTATTTTATTATCCTGAATCCCCTTGTAAATGGTAGGTAAGTGTGTAATTAGCTCTTTAAATTTTCATTGAACAATATAAAAACTACTGTATAGTGGCCCTTTAAGATAAAATATGAAGCTTACTTAGTTCAAAAACCAATCCATTTATATTTTGATAAGATATATTAAGCAGAAATTTAGCTAGGCTTTTATTGGCTGACAGACAATATTTAGACCTTGATGCAATACAAATATGTTGTTTTATAGATTCCATTGTTTCAGATTTTGTTTTGTTAGCAAAGGTAACTAATTCCAAAGAAATAGTTAAATTATACATTTATCCAAATAGTCTGGTTAATGGTGGGTAGTAAAGACTTTCACAGTATTTACAGAGTGACAACTGAATATAAAAATGTGTAATGCCACTCATATAATTCACCATCATAAGTATCTTTATTAACCTTGATGGGATAAGCTCCGTAAATAATCCATAACAGCATATCATTCTTATTAATCAATAAATAATTAATGAGAGCTGGTTATGTACAGATTGAATCAATATAATGAGAGCTGGTTATGTACAGATTGAATCAAAGCATCATATATTCAGAAGATAATGGAAATAGCAAAAAATATTTAAAGGCAGATAAAAAATACTTTATAAACTCAAGAAAACACCAAGGGGGTTGTTTATTAAAGGCCGATTTTTTTTCTGGCTGGACTTTTAAAGGGGAAAAACTAATTTTTTTCCTGGAAAAAAACTAATTTTTTTTTAAATGTATTAAACCCGGATAGTGATAAAAGTCAGAATAAACTCAGACCTGCCAAGTTCATGTACAAGTCAATCCTGATTAGGGATGTAGCGAACTGCCAATTTGGTGTTCGCGAACACCGGCAAAAAATGCGAACGTTCGCGAACAGTTCGCGAACTTCGAACACCCGCTAAAATCGTTCGATTCGAAAGTTCGAAGGATTTTTCATTCGAATCGAACGTTCGAAGGATTTTAATCGTTCGATCGAAGGATTTTCATTCGAATCGAACGTTCGAAGGATTTTAATCGTTCGAACGAATGGAAATCGTTCGAACGAATGGAAATCGTTCGAACGAATGGAAATCGTTCGAACGAATGGAAATCGTTCGATTTTAGCGGTCGAATGGTCGAACGATTTGTATTCGAATCGAACGCGAACTCAAAATGCGAACGTTCCCAAACGTTCGCGAACATTAGACGGATGCGAACGGTCGAAGTTCGCGCGAACAAGTTCGCCGGCGAACAGTTCGCTACATCCCTAATCCTGATCTGCCATTGGTTTTGTTCAATAATGTGAAGTTTTCATGGTTTTGGCCATTACATTCGAAAAATGTTTCGAGGGTCAAATCCAAAAAATTGCAGTTTTCAGCAACAAATCCCCAAAAAATTCACATGATTTTTGTGCGGTTTTATAGAGTCTTTTCCCGCACAAAATATTCTCGTGAAAATTTATTGATAAATAGGGGGAAAAGATCAGTGCAGATTTGGTCAGTGGTTTTCAGAAAATAGTGAAACATTTTAGGATTTTGATAAATACTGTAACATTCTGAGATAGACGGGTTATTTTTCTCTACTCTCTTATTAAACCCAAATCCAAATTGATGGTAGTCTTTCAATTAATAGAATAAAATACATTTGAAAACAAGGGCAAGGGCTGAAAGTGTATCATAATAAATAGATAACACTCCAGACCCAATAAATAACAGAGCACACCAATAAACAATAATGCCATTTACACATGACATGATAATTGTGACTGTTATAAAAACAGACACGATGTACAGACCACTATGTTGTGTCAGCAGAATTATAATACCAGTCTTTCTAGTCACTGCAAACTGTATCAATTTTTGACGTTGGGTACAATGTCTATATCATGTGTAATCTGGGGTTTCAATGAAATATTCACTGTCAGGAATGGATGGATGTAATATGCTGACAGCAAGGGTCAGATGTGTGAAGGCAGGTGAGTATATTTTTACTCTGGAGAATTTGTCAGTGTGTGTTTTAATTGCTTTCAATTCAAGGTTTTCACTGTATTCTTCAGTGATATAATAAAAGTTATAGTTTAGTTTTTGAATAGTCACCCAATTTTTCACAAATTAGGTAAGCATCTGGATATACATAGTCAATTGGTGTTGGTACTTACATTTTCGATATTCTTGCAAAAGGGGTGATGCTGCTATTGCATTACCCCTGTAAATCTTTAGGGCAAGGTGGTGTTTTTATGTTGCATTTAAAAAGGTTAATACTGGCGTAAATACACTCTGAGGGTTTTTTTTATCAAAATCCGAAAGTTTGCGCTATTTTCTGAAAACTACTCTGACCAAATCTCTAATCTGAAAGGCATAATTTCATTGTGATTATTGTAATTAAGTAATCTTGGATAAATATAGAATCCTTTTCTTTTTTTCCCAGTTTATATGAAGTCATATATGTTTTGTAAAGGTTTTCATATTGCTCTATTTGCTGGTTAGTTGAAATCATAGTTAGGGGAATCTGGCTACCAAAAGGATAGAAAAGTAGATTCATTCAAAGTGGATCCAGGAAGGTTATAGTCCTCTTCAAGATACTGTGGAGCATGTCTTGTAAGTGAAAGTAGTAGAACCTGCTTAGTATATTCCTGTACAGGGATTCTGTCCCAAGGAAACTTGTTTTTTCTAAAACACATCAGCAGGGGTGCTTCGCCAATGAGGCGAGTTGAGGCTGTCGCCTCAGGCGGCAGCGCCCCACTAGGTACCAGGGGCAGCAAAAATGCTGCTACTGGTAATTTAAGAGCGAATTTCTGGGGGAGGGGGGCAGCAGCAACTGCTGCTGCCTCAGGCGGTGGAGGGGCCAGGATCGCCCCTGCACATCAGTTAATAATGCTGCTCCAGAAGCTGAACAGAGGGAAAGTAACAGGATAACAATTCCCTGACACAGTGTCTTAGTGATACTTTGCTTTAAATTAATTGTAACTGTTGTGTAAAAAAATAATTCATCAATAATCGGAATCCATTCACAAAAAGTGCACTGTGCCTTAATTATAACTGAATTCATTAAAGAGTTAATCGCTAATAAATATAAAGTGTCCCAGTGCTTCATAGAATCTAATTCCCAATAGATACATTAACCAGTTAGTGTCTAATAAATATAAAGTGCTACAGTGCTTCACTTCTTACAATTAATTTCACCAAACAATTAATTAGGTAATACAGCAATTCATATGGTGCTAAAAAAGAGGGTTAAAACCACAATGATTATAAAGGCAGCATTTGATCTCATTGGATATTAGGATGAAAAGGAAAAATCAGAAGGTGGAGCTGTCCCAACATTTGAGATGCAAGCCGCACCATACAGTATGCGGAAGTTCATAAATAGTTGGCGTCTGAATGGCGAATCTATTCTATTGCCTTGAGAAAGCTTTTTTTAGCGAAATGCACGTTGGCCAGACTCTGGTTTTAAATCTTCAATTTGCTTTTTAACTCAACTGAAAAACCTTTTTATTTTCCTTACCCCAGTGCATTTATATTCTAATTTTAGCACTAAAGAGTGGAAACTGTTTGCCACTTGGTGGAGCTGCTTTTTTTTTTTTTTTTTTTTTGTGGAGCGATAATTGATTTTATTATTCTTCCTCTGCTTATCTATAACCTCTAAAAGTTGCTGGATTTGTGATCTTATCGCTAGCTAGCCTCAACTAAGATAGCATAAAAAACAGTTGTGACCACAGTCCAGTATACTTTGACTATCTTATCTTTGTGGTGTCCTAGAGACAACAAAAAATGAGATAGGGTTCTTGGGACAGCTCCGCCTTCTAATTTTTCCTTTTCATCCTAATTTCCAATGAGATCAAACGCTCCCTTTATAATCATTGTGGGTTAAACCCTCTTTTTTAGCACCATATGAATTGCTGTATTACCTAATTAATTATTTGGTGAAATTAATTGTAAGAAGTGAAGCACTGTAGCACTTTATATTTATTAGACTCTAACTGTTTAATGAATCTATTGGGTATTGGATTCTATGAAATGAAGCACTGAGACACTTTATATTTATTAGCGATTAACTCTTTAATTAATTCAGTTATAATTAAGGCACAGTGCACTTTCTTGTGAATGGATTGCGATTATTGATGAATTATTTTTTTACACAACAGTTACAATTAATTAAAAGCAAAGTATCACTAAGACACAATTGATAACTTATTGAGGAAATATATGGGGTATTCTTTTCTGTTTTTACAATAATTACTGTGATAAACTGACCCTTGTATAAATCCCGAGATCCAAAGATTCGCAAGGGTTTTTTCTCTTTAGTATATATACATATATAATATATACACTCTACTCTAGGAAGTCACTCTTATTTATTGCAGGTCTCATTCTTAAGTGCATTTTATACCCATTCCTATCATGTTCTGAAAATACTGATCCAAGCCATGCTAATTCCTGTGCATGCCTCTGTCCTGGCTTGTCTTGTTTTGAACCCTTTTACTCTTTTTCCTGTATTTTTGGTCCTTGATCCACATTTTTCCTAGCTCTGTCCTTTGCTCATGCCTGTCCAATTTGTACATGAAAGTCTGATTTGCTAGTTGTGTCTCTGCATTCTGGCTAAAATTTGGTAGCCCTTTTGCATATACAGGTCTACCTGGATGTTGTCATGTCCCTTATCTGTTATTTTCATTTTGTAACTATTAAATACTGTAGGCATTTTATTGTGCTTGAGGATGTTCATGGAACCTTACACAGTAAAAACACGCCAAACCATTAGAGGACGGCTAAGTTCAATGCCAAATTGAATGGTTGTGGGCCCAAGAGTTGATGTTTTTTGCATCCTCTTTGCTGTAACACAACTGACATTGGCTAGCAAGATGTAAGTATATTAAAAGGCCCATTTATCAAAGGTCGTCTTTCAAATTCATGTGAATTTTTTTAAATTCGAATATACTCACAATTTGACTTAGATATTTGAATATCTAATATTTGATCGAATAGTTCTGACCTGAATATTCGAAACATATTCGAATGGTACGAATCAAGTTTTTCTCCCGAAAAAAAACCTTGAATGTCAGAAAGGCTATTAACATCTCTAAATGGCTCAACAGACCTCTGCCATTGACTCGTACATCAATTCGGCATGTTTTAGGTAGTAAATATTCGAATTAGGACTGTTTCCATGGTCGAGGTGTGATAAATCTCACATTCAAATTTACATTCGAATAGGGGGATTAAAATTTGAATGTGTGAATATTGAAACTCATAAATTGATAAATCTGGCCCTAAATATTCTACTCATGCCAATATTAAGCACTGGTTTTTCAGGCTCATGTTTGAGCACTATGAGCACATTAAATACACTGTGACATGTCAGTAAGATCACTGTAGAAATGGACAGTTAACTTTAGTTTACTAGGGATCATTGTTTAAAGAGACAATTACAGTTTGTTTTGCTGTGTTCATGCCTGGGGTATCTCTAGGTAATGTTAAACTTCAAAAGCAGAACTCGGCATCACACATTATGTATCTTTATTTTAAATTGTTCATTCACACCAACAGAGAAGCTGTGGCTCTCTGATCAATATGTTAGGTTTTCCAATGAATTTTCAGCATAAAGAAGAAGGTTTCTGGCTCCTAAGTGTTTTTTTTAAAACTTGTTTTTTGAATTATGATTCAGATTAACCTACTGCTATTGAGATCATAGGAGCATTGTAGTAAAAATTATCTGCCTTATAATACAGCAGTGAAGGGGCTAATCTGAATCGTAATACATCAAGTTTTAGAAACCAGTGAGGACTGAGAAGCCAGCAACCCACTTCCTCATGTTTAAAAGCTACAAACTAGTGATGTCCGGGTCAGGATAGACTTTTTATCAAGGAAACAATAATTTACAAAAATAGTGGTAAACTGATAATGGGCTGATTTTTCTATCACATAGAATGGTCAGATTAAAGTAACATGAAGTTTAAGAGCCCTAACTTTACTGTCTGGGTAAGGCTTTTTCTTTAAATGTTACTAGAAATGTGTAAATGCCATCATAGTGATATTTTCTGAAGTTGTAAATATAGATTTACTGAAAAATTATAACAATTGTCGCAAACATTGTATCTCAGAATTTAGCAATAGCCACAATCAATAGTCAAAATCAAGATTTATAGATATAGACAAGCAGTTGCATGTATAAAGGATTATGTAATTTCACAATGTCTTGCCCAAATGGGAGTCTGGTTCAAAAAGCCTCACTGGTTGATCCTGTAAGAGGAAGAAATGTTATACAATGGTTTTTATAGTGAACTGGTAACACAGGTATACATACAAATAAGAAAGTTGTGTGAACAGTATGAGCATAAACATACAGGTACTAACTTAAAATCTGCATTTCCAATCCTATATACTTCTGGTAGAAATATGCCTAACATCACAGACACAAGTCTGCTGACAGATTACCCGGATATACTCGAGTATAAACCGACCAGAGTAGTATAAGCCGAGGTACCTAATTTTACCTGTGAAAACTGGGAAAATTTAATTGACTCGAGTATAAGCCTAGACACAACTAAAGCCCTGTCTCCCAGCAGTGCACATTCCGCCAAAGCGACCCCCCAGCGATCAAACTGACTTCTTTGCAAAGTTGGTGGTGACAGAGAATTGCCAAACGGATTACTGTGTGCATTGTCCCACTGTCCCACTACCATGTGCAGAGGGTGCTGTGTGATATTGCCATCACTGTTAATCTTTCATATAACCAACAGAGGGCGCTGTGTGATATTGCCATCACTGTTAATCCTTCATTTAACCAACAGAGGGCGCTGTGTGATATTGCAGTCACTGTTATTCTTTTATATAACCAACAGAGGGCGCTGTGTGATATTGCAGTCACTGTTAATCTTTCATATAATCAACAGAGGGCGCACTGTTATTCTTTCATATAACCAACAGAGGGCGCTGTGTGATATTGCCATCACTGTTATTCTTTCATATAACCAACAGAGGGTGCTGTGTGATATTGCAGTCACTGTTATTCTTTCATATATCCAACAGATGGCGCTGTGTGATATTGCAGTCACTGTTATTCTTTCATATAACCAACAGAGGGTGCACTGTTATTCTTTCATATAACCAACAGAGGGCGCTGTGTGATATTGCAGTCTCTCCCCAAGCGAACTGTTGGTATAGGAATGATTAAAAGTGACTGCAATCTCAGCTACTGCCCACTGACTCGAGTATAAGCTGAGGTAGAATTTTTCAGCACATTTTGGATGCTGAAAAACTCAGCTTATACTCGAGTATATACGGTAACCTTCATACCTCCCTAGGAATGTTTCAGTATACAGAACAGAGCCTCATTGAAATACTATTTTTAAGATGCCATACCCATTCTAATTTACCCACAGCACTACATCTTAATCAGCATAAAATAGAGAGTGCATTACTATGTCATTTGTCTCAAATAGCTAATTTTCTGACATAGGTGCAATTACCTATATCAACTGAACAGGTCTATGGGTCCCTTTGATTTGCAGTTGCAATTGTCAACTGCTCTTTTTTTTCAATTTAACACATATTAGTAAATGAGCTCTTGTGTGTTCCCAGAATTAAGAATTTGTTTTAATAAATAAAAAATTAAGGGAAATGAGATGAAAGGGAGACAGGAATGAAAGAAGGGGGATGTTTACACAGAGTTTATTAACACTATTTAAATTACAGTTTAACTCCACTAATTTTAGGAGACGTGTGAAAGCTATGTTACTACTTTAAGATAAAAAAGAGAACAGGTACTGCATATGTAGTTATGTAGTTCCAAGTTCAATTTATTTTTCCCAGGTTGAAAAAAATATTTTACAGTTACCTTAAAAATATGCCTTTTTTGTAGGTGATAGCAAAATAACACTTTGAAGGTTACAGACTGAGGGTTAGAGAGTCTTTAAAAGTTAATGATTTAAAAATCATGTACATTTTAAAGCATAACAGCTAGTACCATTTAATGATGGAAAAATTGCATCCAATGTAATCTTATAATGAGGAAAATGAATTCTATAATGTTTTAAGTCTTGGACAGAAGATACTGTTCTGTCAAACTTCCTCCATACCTTTAGTATTAGTAAATAATAGTCCTATTCCTTTTGATTTGAAGAGCAAATAAGAACAGGAGGTTGTAGACCCTAAAAATTCTGTATTATTGTACACTATTATATAAATTGTTTTTTTTTTTTGTTTTGTTTTTTACAGAATAAAAATATGTCCAACTGGAGTCTTGCAGAAGATCAGTCTACAGAAGAAGCCTTTCCATTCCATTAGTGATGAATTTATCACTGCAGCAATCTACTTTGGAACTTAACATAAGTAGATTGGCAGGCAATAACACACTGCCAACTGGAAAGTCCTCAGCATGTGAGCAAGTGGTAATAGCTGCAGAAGTTTTTCTCACACTTGGCATTGTAAGTCTCCTAGAGAACATTCTAGTCATCTTCGCGATTATAAAGAACAAGAATTTGCATTCACCGATGTACTTTTTTGTATGTAGCTTAGCAGTAGCTGACATGTTGGTTAGTGTTTCCAATGCATGGGAAACCATTACAATCAATCTGATAAACAACAGGCATCTAATTATGGAAGAGACCTTTGTACGTCATATTGACAATGTTTTTGATTCCATGATTTGTATATCTGTGGTGGCTTCCATGTGCAGCTTGCTCGCTATAGCAGTTGATAGATATGTCACCATATTTTATGCTCTACGTTACCATAATATTATGACTATGAGGAGAGCTGGAATCATCATTGCATGTATATGGACCTTCTGCACTGGGTGTGGGATCATCTTCATACTTTATTATGAATCAACATATGTTATAATATGTCTTATTACAATGTTTTTCACTATGCTTTTTCTCATGGTATCTTTATATATACACATGTTCTTGTTGGCCCGTACTCATGTTAAGAGAATAGCAGCCTTACCTGGTTACAATTCAGTCCATCAGAGAACAAGCATGAAGGGAGCCATTACCTTAACCATACTGCTTGGCATTTTTATTGTTTGCTGGGCTCCTTTCTTTCTCCACCTTATTTTGATGATTTCCTGTCCACAAAATCTTTACTGTGTGTGTTTTATGTCCCATTTCAATATGTACCTCATACTAATAATGTGCAATTCTGTAATTGATCCCATGATTTATGCATTTCGTAGTCAAGAAATGCGAAAAACTTTTAAAGAAATTATTTGCTGCTATAGCCTGCGAATGTTTTGTGATTTACCTACCAAATATTAATAATTCCTTGAAAAATGTCATATTAAATGTCCTTGAAAAGTCATATTATTGCTTAATCAACCATAAAGTGTTGCTTAATCAACCTGAATGTTTTTGCTTATTTATGAAAATATCCAAATATAAAAAACTCTAATAAAATCGTAAAAATATGAATACCTTAAATTTTTTAAGTTTATAGGCTTAGAAACTTGAAAATCTTGAAGTACCAAAAAAATGGCTTGAATTTTGCCTGGGACAATTCCCATTGACTAAATAAACTTGTCAGCTTTTAGATGCTGATTTTTTTACATTTGAGTTTTCGAGTAATATTTGCTTAATAAATACCAGGCACTGGAGTTTCTGAAACTATAATTCAAATTTGTGAGTTTTTCTGCAAAAAAAACTTGAATCGTGACAAAAATTCTAATTCAAACCTTGATAAATCATTCCCTAGATGTATTTAAGGAAAAAAGTTATGCAACATTTATATCAGCCATGTGAAAAAGTAATTCAAATTCTCCTTGCAGAACTGCTTTGATTCAGACACACTGGTAAGTTGTGTGGTTGAACTGCTTGTTTCAGCTCCTGCCATAGCATCTCTATTGGGCTAAAGGCAAGTCTGTGACTAGACCAATACAAAAATGTTAATCTCTTTGGCTCAGCAATTCAGACAAGACTTTTTTGTTTTGGATCTTTGTCTTGCTGCATAACACTCCAGTTTCAGCTTATGGGTCAGTTGACCAGATATTCTCCTTTTTCTGGTACAGTGCAGAATTAATGTTTTCTTCAATAATTGCAAATTGTTCGGGCTTTAAGGTAGTAAAGCATCCCCACACCTTCTCACTACCACCACCACATTGGAATAATGTTCATATTGTGGAATATTGTATCTGTCCTGCACAAGACATAATAGGACAAAGTGTTATCCAAAAAGCTTGGGATCATCCATGTGTTTTTGTAAACATGAGTGGTGCATTGATGTTGCTCTTCAATAGCAGTGGTTTACAACTTGCTAGTCTCCCATGAAAACTATATTTGCCCTCTCTCTTTCAAAATGACCTTGGCTGGGGCTAGGGAGGACTGCAGGTTTTTACCCAAAACTGGCAGATTCACTGTATGAAGTCTTCTCAATTCTTAGCTATTGATAAAGAGAAAATCCTACAAAAATTTTAGGCACCTGTATGTGACTCCTTATTCTATGGATATAGGTGAGTTTGGGGATTGGGAAGGCTTGCAAATTTCATCTGCTGACACTCTAGAACTGTCAATGTATTGTGTATCAGCTGATGAGGAAGTGCAAAGGAGTTGCAGCTTGAGTTTTTTCAGAATATCTGCCCAAATGATTGGAACAATAGAAATGTGACCATACCATGTTGGCCCTTTGTTCACTGTTCAACCCACATGTCAACTGGTCAGGTGATGTATAATGTTGGTCAATTTATGGTTGCAACAAGTCTTTGTGTAAATATTTACAAATTTATCAATAACATATTTTCTAGAATTCAGTGACACTTTGTGCTAATTATTTCAGTCTCACGGTCCAGTTCAGTAGAGAGGGTTATATTCAGCAGGACTAGCTGCAAAAAAGCCAGGCTGTGTTCACTGAGCTGAATCTAATTATCAATTTAATTTGGTCAATTATGTGTATGATTAAATGACAGTATTTTTCACATGGGTAATAACTTTGTTCCTTAATAAAGAACGAAAGCTACCTCCACAGTGTATTTTAAGCAGATTGGGCTTAATATGGCCAGAATGCTATACTTATATTCTAAAACACCTCAATCAGTTACAGTCATAGAACTTGTTGGTATCATTTAGAATAGTAGCCGCTGTTTTAATTTGCCAAATGTTGCTTGACTCATGATACTGTGCATGAGCAAGGTCATCCCTCCTGCCCAGTAGCCAATTGCCTGTTGTTCTCAGCAAGCAATATAACGAACACAGCAGACTGAAATTTGATGACATAGCCAAAGCGTAAAGGATAGAAACAAGGAGTGCAGAGATTGTTGCACTTGTGTTTTTACATATACATTTTACAAATGTGTAACATATATTTATAAAGAACAAATGTATTCCGCAGCACCATTCAATAAATAATATAACTTTAAATTATGGTATGTATTGCAGTCTGAGGGAATTTATACTTTATACTGACTGTGCTTCAAAACCCAATGAATTCAGTGTTTGTCCTATTGCTGTTATCTGTCTGTTGATGCTGTAAATTGTTTTAGGAAACAACCTCAGATTGTGGGCACATATGTGTATATGTTCTTTCTACATGTCGGCTTGTGTTGGTTCTTAAAGTGATACTGACACTAAAAAATGAATTTTAGCATATGAATGTACATTAAATGTTACCTATAGGTCATGTTGATCATTTTTTGCTGAGAGGTTTCTTTTTGTATATAATTGTTAGTTGAAGTTCCTAAGCCTGACTCTCTGACACTCTGACTTTGCCAACCTGACTGTCCCATCTCAGCCTGTTAGTTACAGTTTCTAATGCTAACGGACTCATGCTGCACAAATATGGCAGCCCCCTCATACAGGAACATGGGGGATCAGACAGGTAATGTCAAAGCATCATGCAAATACTTTATGGCAAAGTTAGAAGTAGCTTGCAAAGCCAATATTATAATAGATGTAAAAAAAAGTTTAATTTCAGGTGTCAGTATCTCTTTAAAGAACATGATAAAACAAATCTGATGGGAGGAGATTTGCAAACAACTTGTAAGAAGTCAAAAAAGGAGCCCAACTTAATACAATGTATTGTGTTTGAATTATAAAAAGGTAAAGGTACTAGATTGTCTTTAGTATGTAAACAGCACTTTTAGGGACAGATTTATCAAGGGTCGATTTTCGAAGTAATGGAAGTTTTTTTGAACTCCCATAACTTCAAATTTGAATTAAAAAAGACCAACTGAAATTCATTTAAAAAAAAATCTGTTTTTTTAGGGGGTGAATAGGCTGTATTTGATCGTTCGAATCGAAGTAAGATCGAATTCGATCAAATTCAATTTGAAGTGTTTTCAAAGTACACCAATTGACTCTAAATGGGCTCTAAGAGGTCCCCCATAGGCTAAAACAGCAATTCTGCAGGCAATAGTCGAAGTTTAAGTTTTAAAGAGACAGTACATGATATATTTCGATATTCAAATTTTCTAATTTATTTCAAATTTGAATCGAATTTGGACTATTCCCTTGTCAAAGTACACAAAAATAGCTTGAAATTCAATTTTTTTTTCTTTGAGTTTTCAATTAGACCCTTGATGAATCTGCCCCTTAGTTTACCATTTTTGCTTCTATGTACAGACAGAACAGAAGGTGATTTAACACAATCATAAACTGGGAAAAACCAATATATGAAACATACATTACAAATATTTTATATATTTTAGAGACTTCAATCCTAACCTATCCTCTTAAAAAAAGTAGTTGTCATTTTGTAACAGAGGTTTGAGTGAATTAATCCACTATTTTTGGGGAAAAAAACCAATAAGTTGTTGAAAGAAGTGTTAAAAAACAGTGCAAGTGCAAGCATGCAGGAATTAGGTAGTTGAATCAATATATAGGTATGCATCACCTATAAAATTGTATTCTCTTTATATTTTACTTTATGTACTTGCCATTTTCTTATAACTGTTATTTAAAAAGAATATAGAATTAATGAACAAAAGAAAGCTAAGATACAGGTATATTATAAGGCAGATATGCCCAGGGAGATATTAATGTCTTATATTTTTGTATAGGTCGTATTTTATATTTTGCTTTATTTATTTGTAGACATTAAATATAATTGAAATATCAATAATTTAATTTTAATTATAGTAGCTACATATAAATGTATGAGCCATGTTGATTTGTCTCATTTTTACAAAATCTAAGAATTTATTACCAAAGCCCCTAATTTTAATGCCTTTCATAAACAGAAGTTACTTCTGCCGTGCTCTGCAACAGTGATTTATCAGTTTGAACAATGAGCAATGTCTTGAGATATCACTCCACATATAGGAAATATTTTAAAAGTAATCATACAGTGTAATTATGCACTTATATGACTAGACAGACATAAATTATGTTTATATTGTTCATTGGCAAATATGAGCATGATGAATGTGTCTTGATTAAATACATTTTTATACATTTTGTCTGTCACTGTGAATTCCATTAAAGTCTTTTCTGAAAACTATTGTGCATTGATAATTCCTATTAAACAGTTAAAAAAAGTTTCCTCCCATGAGAGTAGCCCACTTGTTTTCTTACAGGTTATCTAAAGAGTGGAAACAGAAAATTCGAGCAAAAGACAAAACAGACTATACAATTTAAGGCGATGCGAAATGGGTTAAATTCACCCATCTCTACTGGGAAATTACATAAAAGATTTGCAAAAAACAGAAGACAAATGAAAACTGCTTATCATTGCAAACTGACCTAATGGTAAGGATGTGTGGAGAATTATTGGCCACTACTGGCTATTACTGCAAGATCGTGGGCTTCTCATGACACTCTACTTTCTTTTAAATGTGGGATAAATATTACTGGTAAATTTAGATATAATGGGCCTCAGTTAGAAAACAGTTTACACAAAGATACAAATAAAGATAACTGTTAACCACCTGCCAAGCAAAAATTGCATGTAATTGTATGACACCTGTTGACTAATTGTCTCTAGTTAAGCCTGTGTATTTTTGTTTACATTTATCTGAACAGCTAATGGGGGTCATTTATCAACACTGGGCAAGTTGCCCATTTGTAGTTACCTATGGCAGTCAAACAAAGTGTTGCATTCATTGTTCTACCTGCAGCTGCCTGAAATAACACAGACACTGATTAGTTGCTATGGGTTACTACACATGGGCAAATGAGTCCCAATATCTTGTGAGGTATGTTGTACTACGGTATCCCACAAATATAACATATAAGGACACCAGAGATAAACTTTACAAATAGAATATGGATAGTTATGGGCAAGAGACTTTATCAGTACAGACAAGTGTCATAGCATTAATTTAAGGGTTAACATTTAAACACAAAGCCATGAGGAGTGAGTGTGGCTTATATAAATGTATTTAAATAGTTTATGACATGTATATATGATGTCATTATGTAGTCTGTGGTCTTAGGAACTGAAACCGTGTGCTGATAAAACACTGATTATCTACTTGCAGCCCTGTGCTTGTGATACAGTCAGTGGATTTACAAGGTACCAAGAAGGAAGGTAATTCTGTTTTTTTGTGACTATTTACAGAACTGTCAACCCTCAAATTTTTTCAGGAGTTACCTGATTTTTGCCCTGTCTCCCATCATCCTACTGCATTCTCCTGAAATTCACGCATTCTCCCAATTCTTGCATTCAGGATGCGGGTAGAAATCAGCAGCTTCAGGAGAGCAAGTAATGCATGAGTGTGATGTCACTTCCTGGGGAGCATTTGGGTCTCCCGAACATTCTTTCAGCTTAGTTGACAGTTCTGAATTATTTACTCAACATTATTAAAACTCCAAGATGCAATGTATTTTAAAAAAAAATCATGTCAAATTGGATAAAAAAATGCTTTATGTATTTCTATTATAGTAAGGGTGTAGTTGCTTTTGCTCAAGACATGAGTGCCTGGGCTCTTTTATACTCTGGTGAGTTTTCAACCCTTACTATTATTGATTTATTTTTTTATATTGAGAGTATTCTGTTCTCACATTCAGAACATCAGAACTTGATTTTAACAAAGTAGCAGACATATCTTCTTTTTTATTTAGAGGCACATTTATCAAGGGTCGAACTTTGAATTCATGTGAGGGTTTTAAAACCTCCATAAATTCAAAATTCGACTAGTCAAATTTATTACAATTTTTCATACTCGACCATTTTAAACAACCAGAAAAATTCGAATCGATGCTATTTTTTTCTTCCAAAAAACTTGAATGTCAGGAAGGCTGTAAACATCTCCAAATTGATCCTAGCACCTCTCCTATTGACTTTAACAGTAATTTGGTAGGTTTTAGTTGGCGCATGGCCTAATTTGCATTCTTAAAGGGCTAGAGTATGATAAATCTCAAAAATCAAATTTTACTTTTTTTTAAAAAACCCAAAAAAAGTTTTGACCACAAAAAAAATCGAGAATTCTAATTTGAATTTTTAATTCAACCCTTGATAAATCTGCTCCTTAGTGTGTTATTTTCTCAAAATTATGACACTATTTTTCAATCACAGTGCATAGGTTATAATATTGTATGCATGGATGTTTTATATATAGCTCGATCAGGTGTAGGTAAAGGATCCTTTTTGTCAGGTTCCTCAAACAGAGCATAGGAGTCGCCACTTCTCCTTGTCTTCATAAATCCAAATCAACCACTCTGGAGAACCAATATCATCAAACAAGTGATCGTTTATTTGGTAGCATTACATGTTTCGGATCTATCTGATCCTTCTTCAGGTGCCAGTGTTCATAGTGTACATAACCCAATAGCCCAAAATTTAAACACAAGAAAAACACCAACAAGACTGTCAGTTCCACAATGTGGCCAGACATCATCAATTCCATTAACAATTTCAAATGCAGTACTGCCCTCCAGGGGCCTACTCCAGAAATACATGACACTTGAGGCAATTGTTACAATAGTATCTGTATAAACATTGTTGCAAATCTTTCCTACCTGTTACAATCAATCAGTATATTCAGTATATTCAATGTTGCAAATGTTCATTTCCTGAAATAAATAAAGAGCTTTACTACAAAAAGCATTTTAGACTGTGTGCATCATTTAAGCCGTATGGTTCAATTGTATTTAATATATCGATCCATTTTGCCTCACATTGTAATAACAGTTTTTTTCGGACACCACCTCTTATTGGTAATTTAACCTCTTCTAGTACAAGCCATCTTAGGCTCGCACTTGTATGTTTATGTTCAAAGAAATGTTTTCCCACAGGTGTATGGGGTTTTATTTCATTAGGGTTAAAGTTGGTAACTGATCTCTTATGTTCGTTGATCTGTATTCGCACCTTTCTAGAGGTTTGACCTATGTATATTTTCCCACAGGGGCATTTCAAACCCTATATTACATAGTCCGTATTACATGTACAGTAGTGATGGGCGAATTTGCGCCGTTTCGCTTTGCCGAAAAATTCGGTGTCTCGTTTTTGACGCCGGTGTCCGTTTTTTCTAAAAAAAAAAAATTTTGATGCCGGCGAATTTTTTCCGCGAATTTTCGTGGGCGTTTCGCGAATTTATTCACTGGCGGCGAATCGCGCAAATTCGCCGCAAATTTGCGCTTGGTGAATAAATTCGCCCATCACTAATGTACAGTATTGTTTAACTGGAATTTTATTGCCCTTTAGTGGGTGGGTTATAAAATCTCCTTTTATAATTGAGTTGCAGCAACCGCAATTTAAACATGGAAAAGCTCCCATTTTAGGTGTGCTTAAGAATCTAGTTTCATTTTGTCTTTTATATATATCAGATCTGACCAGCTTCCCTGCAAGGTTAGGGCCTCTTTTGTATGAGAATAATGGTAGTTCCCTACAATATTTCCCAAGTACTGTATCCTTCTGTAGTATGGACCAGTGGTGATTAATTCATTTCTGTATGGGCTTGCTATTCGGTCCGAATTTGGATACAAATGGTATTTGTTCAACTCTTTCTTTTTTTTTATTGTTTTATTCAACAGGATGTCTCTTTTAATCTGCAGCACCTCATCCCTTATTTTTACCAACACTTCTCTTTTGTACCCCCTTTCTACAAATTTTTCAAGAAGGCTAGATATTTCTGATCTGTAGAGGCAATTCGTCTAACCCTTAGAAATTGTCCTTTAGGGATGCCCTTTATAGTGCTTGGGGTGTGGTAGCTGTTGTTATGGAGCATGTTATTACGCTCAGTCGGTTTGTTATACAAATCCGTTTCAAGTATTTCCCCTTTCTTTATTACATTTACATCCAAAAAATGTACTATCTCACTACTGTATTCCATAGTAAATTTTATAGTTGGATATTGTGTATTGATGAATAACAGAACTTCATTCAACATTGTTTCACTAGAATCCCATAGTAGAAAGATGTCACCCACAAAGCGTAGGTAGCATTTTACATGGGTTTTGAAATCATTTTGTCCCAGTATTATATTCTGCTCAATGTAATGCATGAATATATTAGCATAACTCGGAGCTAGGTTACTTCCCATCGCTGTACCTTGTATTTGAATATAATATGTTTTATCAAACTGGAAGCAATTTTTCTTCAATACTATGGAAAGTAACTCTAGCAGAAAGTATATAAAGTTATGAGGTATTTTAGTGGCCAACAGTGCTTCTTCAATATAGTGTATACCTTCTATGTGTGGGATTGAGGTATATAGGGATTGTACATCTATGCTGCATAAAATCCAGTCTTTTCCCACTTTTGTGAATTCTTTTAATCTGCATAAGAATTCGATAGTATCCCTTAGACATTCGGGTATATTTGTTACAATTTCTTGCAGAAACGCATCAACAAATTGGGATAGTGGTTGTAATATGGAACCCATGCCCGATACAATCGGTCTACCTGGGGGATTTACCATGCTTTTGTGTATTTTTGGTAGTAAGTAAAAGACTGGTACACAGGGGTGTGGGGTTATAAGAAACTCTTTGTTATTTTTAGTAATAATGCCAGATTCAAATGTAATTACACCATCTATTTGTTTCTTTATTGACCACGTGGGATCTGAGTATAGCATTTCGTAATGGTCTGTATTGTTTAGTTGCCTCAAAGCCTCCTTAATGTAATCACATCTGTTTAAAATAACAATACCTCCCCCTTTATCTGCTTTTTTAACTATAATGTTAGCGTTGTTTTCCAAATTATGTAGAGCCTTTCGTTCAGCTACTGTTATGTTATTATACTTCTCATCAGTTTCAGGGTTCCAGATTTTCCCAACCTCATGTAAAATTACACCCTCAAATAGTGTTAAAGCATCATTGTTTACATCAGGTACAAAATCATCAGTTTTAATTAACTTTGTATTTCTGCAGTTATCAAAATGAATTTTGAACTTATGAACTTGAAAAAGTCTGTTTTCCATTCAAACAAATTAGTCTTGTATGTGGGTATAAATCCCAAACCTTTGTTAATCACATCCCTCTCTTTAGTAGTTATATTGTAGTCTGAGAGGTTTATGATTAAGCCATCCGCATTGGTATCATTGTTCAAAATATCGGTTACCTTTTGTGAAGGTACAGTCTGTCCTAGGGTCGGTAGAATTGTCGAGGAGCCTGCTTCCTCTGGGATTTCCGTTGTGTGTTGCACCGGGCCCTCCTACGGTGCAGCGATCGGTGGTGCGGTTCCTGTATTCTCCTCCCCCAGGATCTCTCCCCCAGTCCCCTGCCGTTCCCGACTGGAAAAAGGTAGCTGGCTTTGGGGGAACTCTTCCACGTCACTGTATAGCACCCCTTCTGAGTCGCTGCCTCCGGAGCTCCACTGCGATGGACCAATATGGCGCCGCTCTCCACGAGTCACGTGGTCTACGGCGTCCCGGTAGTCCAAACTCCTGTGTGCGTTGCTGCCTCGGGGACCCTTCTTTCCAGGCATAGACTCTCCCTGCGGCATAGTCACGGGTATCCCTTTCAAAGTTTTCGCCCTAGTAAGTCACTTTTATGTTTCTCAGTGAATGGATGTGTTCAAGCGATCGTTCAAATAAAGCTTTATCTGTATATAGCTCTTTTAACTTATCCGCTGCTGTTTCTTTCTGTATATAGAATGATCTCAGGCTGCATTACTGAATGGTCGGCACCATTGCATCTAAGCTGGCCTTATTCCAAATTCCTTCCCATTTTTCATGGAATTCTGTATCTGTTATGCAACTGGCGGTTGTTGTCCACCTCTTAAGCCTCTCGGGATACGTTTCACTTTCACATATTCAATGAGTGTGGAACTGTGTAAAGTTAACGTAACTTCTTTTCGTGACATGTTCAGTAGTTGGTTATTAAGCTCTGTGTTGCTCTGTGCCATCTGTAGATTCACTTCAGTGTCCATTTTAGTGATAATATCATCTATATCCTTATCTGTATAACAGAAGGTAGTGGCAGTGGTGGTTAGTCCAGCAATTGTGTCAAACGACATGTTGGATGGAGATGCCTTTACCTTGGCGAAATTTTCAAAATAGCTCGATCAGGTGTAGGTAAAGGATCCTTTTTGTCCTCACTGTGTCAGGTTCCTCAAACAGAGCATAGGAGCCGCCACTTCTCCTTGTCTTCATAAGTGTCTTCATAAATTGTAAGGAACTATACGGTTTGAAATGCCCCTGTGGGAAAATGTACGTAGGTCAAACCTCTAGAAAGGTGCGAATACGTATCAATGAATATAAGAGATGAGTTACCAACTTTAACCCTAATGAAATAAAAACCCATGCACCTGTGGGTAAACATTTCTTTGAACATAAACATACAAGTGCGAGCCTAAGATGGCTTGTACTAGAAGAGGTTAAATTACCAATAAGAGGTGGTGACCGAAAAAAACTGTTATTACAATGTGAGGCAAAATGGATCGATATATTAAATACACTTGAACCATGCGGCTTAAATGATGCACACAGTCTAAAATGCTTTTTGTAGTAAAGCTCTTTATTTATTGCAGGAAATGAACATTTGCAACATTGAATATACTGATTGATTGTAACAGGTAGGAAAGATTTGCAACAATGTTTATACAGATACTATTGTAACAATTGCCTCAAGTGTCATGTATTTCTGGAGTAGGCCCCTGGAGGGCAGTACTGCATTTGAAATTGTTAATGGTATTGATGATGTCTGGCCACATTGTGGAACTGACAGTCTTGTTGGTGTTTTTCTTGTGTTTAAATTTTGGGCTATTGGGTTATGTACACTATGAACACTGGCACCTGAAGAAGGATCAGATAGATCCGAAACATGTAATGCTACCAAATAAACGATCACTTGTTTGATGATATTGGTTCTCCAGAATGGTTTATTTGGATGTTTTATACATGTAGTTGTAAGAATATATAAAGCAAGATTGTTATTCAATTTCAACTTTTCTTGTAGTTTTTTCTATTGAGTTTTCATTAGATAAAATTGAATTTTAAAAAAAGGGGAATATGTGGGAGCACTCCAAGGCCAAATAAAAATGCAAAGGAAGTGCAGCTGATCTGGCCAGGATAGTTACAAACATACAAAAAGGAAAAAAATTGATCAAAGCACATTCCCTGGTCACCTGTTTCACATATGAATTTAATATTTAAGATAATGCATTTATTTTGCAAAACAGGGGTTTTTAGTTACAAAATTATGATCATAAAATTGATAAAACACCTTCAAGGTAAACCCCTTATGGTGGTCCTAAATGTTTAACTCTGGTCAAGTTTTTTCTGGGTTGGCATCTCCCTCCAGAACTACATGTCTCTGGGTCAGTTCCTCCAGACCAAGAAGTGCAGCTGATCTGGCCAGTATAGTTACAAACATAGAAAAAGGAAAAAATGCACATTCCTGTTTCACATATAAATTTAGTATCTAAACTAATGCATGTATTTTGCAAAACAGGGTTTTTTAGTTACAACATTATTATGATTAAATTAGCATGATTAAATTACTTTCACTGTAGCTATGATAACTAATTCTACACTAGGTTGCTTGGCTGGCCTTTTAAAATGTTAACAAATAATTTAAGTACTTTAAATAACAATTATATATATATTTTTCTGTATCAACTTGACATTGATGGCTATGACAAATTTTGTTCAGTGCTTTGCTACTCAGTCACATCTACAGCACTCTCTACTTTTATTGTTTACTTACAGTATATGTACTGTAAATAAATGACTGGTCTTATTTTCTCCAGAGAAAAAAAAACAATAAAATACACATGCATCAGGTTTATAAAATGAGACGAACAGCATAAACATATTTCTTTTTTTATTATTTAGTGGTCCTACATTTTTTGAAGCAAGATAAGCATTTTAAACTCAATATGGCAATGATCAGGCCCGGATTTGTGGCAGGGCCACAAAGGGCCGGGCCTAGGGTGGCAAAATTTCAGGTGCGGCACGCTGCCCAGCTGCATATAGAGTAGTATTGGGAGCTGAGGACACTCCTGCAGGAGCACCTGTTCGCTTGAGGGCGAAATATGTGAGCGCGTTCGCCGGCAGGCACTAGGACCCGGTGGCTGGCACATGCACTTGCAGGGGGTGGGGGAGCGCTAGGACCCAGGCGTCCTGAAATTCGGCCCTGGCAACAGTGTGACTCATTAGTACAAGCTTGGGAAGCCGGTGCCTGTAATTGCCGGCTGCTTGTCAGCTACTCACCACCAATACAAGGTATGTGGTAGGATCAGCAGGACACAGAATAAAGTGTACAGAGTAAATTTAGGGTGGCCGGCGCATGCGTTCGCATGGGGGTGGGCAGGCGCTAGGACCCAGACGGCCTAGGGGCGGCAAAAAGGGAAATCTGGCCCTGGCAATGATAGGTGTTTCCTAACAGGTTTTATTATTATTATAATTAACATGTATTTATAGAGCGCAAACGTATTTCGCAGCACTGTAAAGTAAATGTGTTTGTTCAGCTAAATCACATGAATTACATACGTAGAACATATGAAGTTACATACATCACAACCAATACAGGTACAAAAGGTGAGGAAGGCCCTGTACAAAATGATTTACAATCTAAATGGAAGGGAATAAGACACAAGGTATGGGAGTGCACAAGATCAGAATTAAGTGAGTGGTGTGGTACTATATGTGGTATAAGTGCGTTTTAAGAGATTTCTTGAAGCAGGAAGGTTGGGAGAAAGACTTACAGACTATGGGAAAGAATTCCAGAGGAGGGTTGCGGCCCTTTCAAAGTCTTGAATGCGAGCATGTGAGGTGGTAATGAGAGAAGAGTTGAGTAGCAGATAACTAGAGGAGCGTAGTAAGTGGTTGGGTGAATAAATGGAGATGAGTTTAGAGATGTAGGGAGGGGCAGAGTTATGAAGTGCTTTGAATGTCAGGGTCATTCATTTGAATTTTATATTCTGAAAGATAGCGGAAGCCAGTGCAGGGATTGGCAGGGTGGCATGTCAGAGGAGGAGCGGTTGTTGAGGTGTATAAGCCTGGCAGCATGGTTCATTATGGACTGGAGAGGGGACAGTCTCTGGTGGGGAAGGCCAATTAATATAGAGTTACAATAGTCTATATAGAGGTGATATGATGAGAGAGTGAATAAGAATTTTGGCGGCATCTTGGGTGATAAATGATCGTATTTTGTATATATTCCTTAGGTGGAAGTTACATGATTTAATAAGTGACTGGATATGAGTAGTGAAGGACAGGGCAGAATCTAGGATAACCCCAAGGCACCAGGCCTGGAAAGACAGGGTGATAGTGGAATTGTTAAAGGAAAACTATACCCCCCAAACAATGTAGGTCCCTATAAAAAGATATTGCATAAAACAGCTCATATGTAAAATCCTGCTTCATGTAAATAAACCATTTTCATAATAATATACTTTTCTAGCAGTATGTGCCATTGGGTAATCATAAATAGAAAATTGCCATTTTAAAAAATAAGGCCTGCCCCCTTGGATCATAGGATTCACTGTACTCACAAACATACCAACAAACCATACATGTTAGGTCACATGAGCCAATTAACAGACAGAGTTGTGTCTTTTGCTTCCACACTTCTTCCTGTTACAGTTAGAGTTGTAGTATCTCTGGTCAGGTGATCTCTGAGGCAGCACAGAGACCATCACGAAATGGTGGCTCAAGGCAAGAGATGTAAAAGGGCAATATTTACTTAAATATATATTCCAGTTTGGTAAGATTCTTTAATATGCCACTTAATATGATATGAACTATCTGTTGCTTAAGTGTTCATTTTGGGAGTATAGTTTTCCTTTAACTGTGATAGATACTTCCGAGATGTTACGGGTGTTAGTTGGATGAAAGAGAACCATTTCCATTTTAGATAGGTTTAATTTAAGGTAGCGTTGCGACATCCAAGTAGAGAAAGCAGACAGGCAGGAGGAGACCCGAGTTAGGAGTTCTGGGTTGAGATCAGGAGAGGAGAGATAGATCTGAGTATATCAGCATAGAGGTGGTATTTGAAGCCATATGAGTTGATTAATTTGCCAAGGAGGAATTGTAGAGGGAGAATAATATGGGACCCAGGACAGAGCCTTGAGGAACCGCAGCAGAAAGAGGTAGGGGAGAAGATGCTACTCCATTGTAGGAGATACTGAAGGAGCAATTAGTAAGGTAAGAAGAGAACCAGGATAGGGCCGTGTCACGAAGGCCAAGCAAATGGAGGGACTGGAGGAGGAGAGGGTGATCCAAACTGTCAAATGCAGCGGACAGATCAAGCAATATTAGTAGTGAGAAATGGTTGTTGGCTTTAGCTGTTAAAAGAGCATTAGTTAGTTGGGTTAGGGCAGTTTTAGTGGAGTGTTGTTGCCTAAAACCAGATTGCAGGGGGTCCAGCAGGTTATTGTCAGAGAGGAATGACGTTAGCCGGTTGTAGACTAGACGCTCAAGTTGTTTAGAGATGAAAGGTAGCAGAGAGATAGGTTGGAGGTTTTCAAGATTGGAGGGATCAAGAGAGGCTTTTTTCAGAATAGGGATGACAAGAGCATGCTTTAGTTGAGAAGGAAAGATTCCAGTTGAGAACAAGAGATTAAATATATGAGTTAAGGCTTTGATTAGACAATGATTGGTATTGTGGAGAAGTTTTGAAGGAATGGGATCAAGCAGGTAGGTAGTAAGGTAAGAAGAGGTCAAAGTTTTGAGACTTCCTCATCAGTCACAGGGGTGAAAGAGCACAGGAGAGACTGGGAAGTGTGGAGGGAGGGTGGTGTAAGTCTAGGGGGGTTGAGTAGTGTAATGTCACTTCTGATAGTGTCAATTTTGTTTTTGAAGTGCTCAGCAATATCTTGAGCAGAGATATAAGTGCACAGAAGGGGCGGAGAAAGGAAAAGAAGTGGAGAAAAGTTCCTAGATAAGCCAATAACAGAACCTACTCTAATTAGAAAGAAACTGACTACTCCACATCCTTTCTGAACCTCCAGATAAATTACTTTACTTTTATAACCTTTTTATACAGTACATGCACATCCTACAAGTACACTAGTATAATAAATCAAGTCTCATTGGTGTGATATATATATCTACAGTCTGGTCATTTCCCTATGGGACCAGACTGTAAATTATATCACTATAAACGGCGCGTTCTGGCGTCAGAACGCGCCGTTTATAGCTTAATGCGTCAGCAGTTTTCACTGCTGCACTCTCCCTACAGCTTTCCTCCTGCCTGTCTGCCTCACTTCCGCCTTCACGCTGCGTGCTCTCTCGCGCCTCCTATTAAGGTTGTGTTGCCTTTCCTACCTCTCTGTTCTCCATTTGTCTCCCACCCTCTGCTGCTTGCTCCCTTCACTGTCTCTCTTCCTCTTCTGTTCCCCCTCCATTACTGATCTTGCTTCGTCTGCCTCAGTCTTCCTCTTCAGCTCCTCCTCCCTCTGCCCCTCCCACACCCTGTCACCGTTTGCACCTGTTTCTTCAGCCCTCCAATCCAGGTAACTTCAATATTGCTCCGTCTGCCTCTCTCTACTGCTCCCCCTCCTTCGGTCACACTCCATCTGCCCCTCCCACACCCTGTTACTATTTGTCTCGATCTGTTTGCTGCTCCCACCCCCCCAGCTTCAAACTTTAGTCTCGCTGCGTCTGTCCCTGCCACTCACATACCTCTTGTGCCATCAATCTCCTCTCAGTTCTCACTCAGTTCATCTCTGGAGTTGCCCACCCACCTCCATTTTACACCCTTCGTGCCTTTTCCCTTCTGCCACATTTTATCTTAAAACCAAATGACTGCAACTGCAACCATGTGGTCAGAATGCCACAGAACTTAGGTTAAAGGAGAAGAATCACACAGGGAGACAATAAAAAAAAAATAAAAACACTGTAGATTATAATGGATAATGTACCCCCTACAGAAAATTATAAAGATATTAATAGTCACCTAGGAGTTATGTGACCTGTATAAAAGCATATGGTCACATAACTCCTTGGTAACATAATATCTTTATAAATTACAGTAGGGGGTACTATATATATATATATATATATATAGTCAAATACAAGAGTCCTCCGCAACCCATTATCAATATATTTAAGACAGCAACATTTTGTGGATTCTGCTACTAAAAAATGCCTTACCCTTTAAACAAAACAGGGATTGTTTGTCCATATATTGCAATATATTTAAGCTGGCCAACTACGTCAAAGTCATCCCATATCTGGCCGAAGCCTCTATCATTGTGCACCCGGTGATTAATACTTGAAGGGTGGTATTGGTGTGCGGTTAACCGAAATTCCTTGTCATCCCATATCTGGCCAGTCCTATGCTCAATTTTATCTGATTCATTAAGAATTCTATTGCTTCATTATCCGAAACGTCGGATTTAATAAACCTAATTTTTTATTTTCACCATATCAAAACGTTTGATTCTTCATGCAAATCCTGTGAGTGCCGGTACCAAGTGCAGTCCTTATATATATATATATATATATATATATATATATATATATATATATATATATATATATATATTTTACTGTTTACTTTAAATGTCAATAAAATAATGATGTAAAAAAACTAGTATAACAAATAAGTGTTTGTTTTAAATCTTCCCCAGATGGCCTCCAGGCTGAATAAGCAGGATAACTACAAATGTACCCTATACTATTGGCCTTAACTATGCCTATACACTACTCTGGAGTCCCTATTCTAGGCCCAATAATTTTGGGGTTAGTGTTTAGTTTTACCATTAGGTAAAAAGAGTTTCAAGACTAAATTGCAGGGTATGAGAGAGCAAGAGAGCTAAGAATTCTCTGAAAAAGGAAGAACCACAAAGGAACCAAGCTCAAATAAAGCAACCCAACAGCCAGGACTCCAGGCAAGGGTATTGATAGGCATGAAAGGCAGGTAGAGCCTCCGTAGCAGTATTAGACTGTAGCAGATTTATAAGAGAGGTGGGTGTAAGTTGGAGAAGGAAATATATTTTATTTAACATAGAGATTCCAAGAAGTACCAGCTAGGCTCTTATAAGGTTCTTTCTTAATGAATCATCAGTGAAAGGGAGATGCAGATGCTATTTTTGGTGTTGATAAACCTACAAAGGGTCAATAAGGAGCCTGATATCTAGTATATATTTCAATTCTTTTGTATCCATCTGTATCCTATTTACTTGCTGCTCTGTGCAAATTTGTCATTAAAAGGCCTCCCTTTCTTAATCACCAGCTTTATAATCTTTTACAAATTCTGTTACCTTTTTTCTTACCCTGAATGTTTCCAATGAGCTTCAGGTATCAAATTAGTAAATCCATCATATAGTGTTGAATGATTTTTTCAAGTCAACATATGTCATAGGAACAGGATTTATAATTGATATATGACCACAACCGCCAAGAGGGAGAAATAAAACAAGAGACGGAAGAAAAGTCAGCTGGACCCAAGTAAATAACCCAGAAAGTGAAAAAGAAACCTTTGGAATTGTGAGCAGATAAAGAGAAAATTTGAAAGATTGTCTTGTCTTTATATAAGTATGCCAGAAGCACTGAAAGAACCCATAGTTAATTTTTCATTCATGATTTTGGCAGCCTTCAATTAGTTAATTATAGAGAAAATGCTGGATATAAATTAATCAGAGTGCTTAACAGTAATGTACTACCCACAAATGACTATCATCCCATTAATTTATGTATGTTCAATGACTAGATGAACATAAAGTATTTGATGAATTGTTGCATAAAACATGGATTTCTTCTGTACCATAGAAGTTATTCCTGTATTTGATCTCCTACTGTTAGCACCCTACAGTACTTCACAGTTGTCTGCTCTCGCCTTACTTAGTGCTGCTAAAATGATGCCCCATTTATGTCTATCTATTCTGCTACTTCCTATACTGAGAACAACTTTCTTGGGGACTAGTCAGTAATGTGTTGAATGCACCTCTAAGGCAAATTCAGCTTTTCCATTCTTTTATTATATGTGGAATCAATCATGATTTCAGCCTGCACTACTTCTACAATTTCTTGTAGCTTGTGTGCACAAAACAGGTAGAATATACCTACAATATTTTATTAAGAGCAATAGTCCTATATTATACAGTATTATACAATGTATGCCAAAGATATCTGAAATATTGATGTGTAGAGAACCCTGAATGGCTTTGACCACTGTTTATGTCTCCTGTAGTATCCTTGATTCTAAAGAGCCTATCTATTATCTTCTTTGTGCATATTGGCCCTACAGCTCTGTTGGGAAGTGTATGGTAGCCCACATAGTGATATAGTAGATAACTTATATCAACTACAATATCATTTCTGAAACCAAAACACTACACTACAGGATAACATTACATTTAAGTACCATTATGTATAGTGCATGGTTACATTAATTCTGGTTGGATCTACTGGTATGTGCACAGACTATATTAAGTAGAGGCACTGAGCTATACTCATACCCTAGTCTAGTGGAGAAAACTCTGATACACTGCAAATTGGGGCATATTACAGCCCTAAAAAGCACGGTTAGGTTTTTATTCTGCTTGAGGTTTTGCAATAAAATGCCATGTATGATTGCACACTTACACAAGAGTCTAAAAAATGATGTAATTCAGCTAGACACCTAAACTACTTATTATTTGAACAGGGAAAGAAGAATGGATGCTTTTGCACTCAAAGCTTTTTTGCTTTCAGTAGAAATAGTTATTCTTACATTTATTCTAGTATTGTTTGTGCATCAAACTCCACTTACATACTACTTGACTATTTTAGGAAATAACTGCCTTACTGAAGTATGTTAAATATGTAATCAAATTGCCAAGACCTTTTTTGTTAATGATTTGCCATGTAAGAGTGTTAGAATAACAAAGAGCGTACAGCTTGTTCAGAGAAATCAGCTCTCATGCATATTCATTATGACTGCACAGAATGTTTCTAATATTAGAACATTTAGGAGTGTTGAATGGCTGGCATGTGTCTAATTCTAAGGAAATGTAAACCTCTGCAAAGAACTTCAAATACATTAAAGGGAAAATGTACCCTCCTATTTGACATGAGCCAATTCAGTTGGGCTTATGATAACAAAGTGCATACAGATGCCCAAATTCACTAAAGTGCGAAGTGGCTAACACTAGCGCAAATTTGCCAGCGTTACGTCATTTCGTTACTTCACCGATTTACTAACGGGCGCTGGTGTAAATTCGCTGGCGAAGTGGACCTACTCTAGCTCTACTTTGCACCCTTACGCCAGGCGAAGTTGCGCTATAGCGATGGGACATAACTACGCTAATTCCCTAACTTGCGCATTTTGCTGAACGTTACCTCTTGTGCCAGACTTGCCTTCGCCTGGTCTGAGGTGGCGAAGGCAAGTCTGGCGTCTTTTCCTTTTTTAAGGGTGATAGGCTGAAAAAGATCGAAATTTTTTTTGGGGGTACCCTCCTTCCCCCCTACATTTCCTAACATATGGCACCTAAACTATACAGTGGGCACATGTATAGGGCAAAATAACAACTCTATTATATTTTTTGAAGGTTTCCCAGGCTTGTGTAGTGTAATGTATTTGCTGCTACATATACCTCCATTCAACTTTAACTTGGCGCCGTATGCAAATTAGGCATCGCTAGCATAACTTCGCTTTGCGTGACTAATTAACGCTAGCGCAACTTCGCTGCCGTTCGCCTCCCTGAGCGCAACTTTGGATTTTAGTGAATTAGCGGCACCCCTGGCGAAGTGTGGAGAAGCCTGCGCTACCGCAACTTCGCAGGTTAGTGATTTTGCCCCAGAGTGTCTAACCTGTCAGAAATAAATTAATATAAATGTTGTTTTACACAAACACACCTGATTCCACTGTTTTAAAAAAAACAAGCAATTTCTTGGCCCTGATTTGAACAAATCAATGCCCCATATGCATTCATGCCCCCCACTTGTAAAAACCAATGCACTCTGGGAATGGAAGCACAGCTGTACCCCCCCCCCTCCCGTGCCTCTTCAAAGTTCGCATTCGAAGCTTTAGAAACATTATGCCTACCTACTTCACCCACCTCATTCTCCATCCCTTCTTTGTAAAACTAAAACTTTAGCCTGCCTCTTGTGTCTCGTTTGCTGCACTGGGACTAAAAGGGACAGGCAGGATGTGAGTGATTGATTGACAAATGAATCAACCATCAGGCAGAATGGGTGTCTTCAGAAGGAGGTGGGAGAAGCAGGCAGGCAGAATGCTTCTAAAGCTTTGCATCAGATTTGAACTTTGGGAGTGAGGGTGGGAGTGCAGCTGTGCTCAGAAAAGCTCTTCAGATCTTTGCTTTTTTTCTGTTGAAATCTAATTACTGATTGCTTGCTATGGGCAACATCACTGGTAATATTTTACTCCACTTTTTACACAGCATGATAAATAGGCCCCCTAGAATCTATCAATTTTCATTGGAACAAGGTGAAGGAGGGGAGAATGACTTATGGGGGGGCGGGTGAGGATCCATTTGAGTCCGGGGCAGGGAATTGCTTACTTCCAGCAGGTTATGCACTATGGCCAGCTGAATGGGCACATGTATATTTTCCCTTTAAGTGGCTTATGAAATAATTTTATGTATGTGTAGTTATAATAGCCTCAATGGCTTTAAATCCCTACAGGTTCGATACCCTTAGCAGTTGGGCAGAAGGGAATGTATCTAAGTCAGTTCATTTGCATATGGATGCTATTGGCTAGCAGGTAGGGTGACCACTTCCTGCCTCACTTTGATAAAGTGCTGGCTAAGTAGGGGCCCTTCCTCTTTGCCATCCACATTGGATGTCTGCTTTGGGACTGGGCCCAATTAAAGTCGGGGTACAGAGGCATTAGATAGAGGAAGGTATAGCTCCCATACCAAGTACACTCTAGGGCAGGAGTGCCCATACTACTTTTAGTGATTTTTCCGATTATGATCTACATCCATAAAATCATTGTTAGTATTCTGTTCCATGGAAAATATCACTTAAATATTGATTTATGAGTTCATTTATATTGCTATATTTAACAAACAACTATTTCTTATGAACAGTAACCTTAACATAATAAATATGTGAATGAAAAGCATGAAATAGGAGGGTGATTTAGACAAGCTGTTTGTTGACAGTGTCTTGAGATCTACTGATCACCAGCTAAAGGTCCACTGGTAGATCCCGATCTACCTTTTGGGCACCCCTAATCTAGGGCACATATTTATTATGCTGTATAAAACAAAATTTGAAGAAAAAAACGTGTAAAAAGCTGTGTAAAATCAATGGTGAATTTATCATTCATATCATTCATTATTTATTCTGAGTGGCATTTTAGGAGTGGCGGTTTTGGAGGTATCTCTCCAAGGCCATATTGCCTGTAGTATCCGGATGGAGAGGGAATCAGGATAGAGGATTTCCCTGAGATGACCCAGGGCATTACGGGGTGTGTCGCAGAGGTGAAGTAAGATTTCTGCCAAATCTATCCACAGGGGATTTTCAGCCTGTGTTACACTCTGCATGTGATGTTGCCTGTACCACTTGCCTCTGAGAAATGGCTGTGAGTAAATCCTATGGATGTTCAATAAACACTTTCTGTTTTGTTGTTTGCAAGAACCTCTGGCACCCGCTGTCTTTTGTTCTGTATAGCAGCAAGAAAGATGTAGTTGCTCAACACCCTCACCTTCCTCTTCTACTTTGCCCACTCTGGATGAGTCCAGTGTAACCCGTGTTCTACTGGTACTAGACTGGGAAGGCAGTTATTGAGCAGAATAGAGGTTACATATGTACTAATAACTTTTTGATTTTGGAGGTGTAGGGATGTGTAAAATAGCCACCCCTAGTATTTTGTGCAGGCAGTCCCTCAACATTATGGACACCTAACTGGGTAATAAAAAACAGTTGGGAGGGGTATTGTTTGCTCTTTCTGCTCTAAGATAGGCCCCTGCTGCTTCTCACAGTGACCAGCAGATGGCACTGTGCTGGGATTTAAAAGGCTCTGAAGCCATGCTTTCAGTGTCCATCTTGTGCTGGCTCTGACCTGAACAGGCAGGCAGAGCTCTGTGGAACCTAGACAGGTCAGGTCTAGTAAGAATAGGCTACTCACCATTATAGGTCACTCTAGGAGTGACAGATAGACAGGTTATTTTGCTGAGCAGCTCCAGGCTCCGACGAGGAGAGTCAGAGGGATTAAGATCCCGGGTACTAATAGCCCAGAAGTAGGGACTATGGGGCAAATTCACTAAGCGCCAAAGTGCCGAACGCTAGCATTAATTCGCTAGCGTTTGCCATTTTCGTTACTGCGCAAATTCACTAACGAACGCTGGCGTAGTTTCGCTAGTGTTACTTCGCACCCATACGACTGGCGAATTTTCGCTAGTGACGTAACTACGCAAAATTACTAACTTGCGCAGTGTACTGAACGCTACCTTTTATGCTAGACTTCCTTCTCCACCTCAGACCTGGCGAAGCGCAATAGAGTAGATAGGGATTGTTTCAAAAAAAGTCAAAATTTTTTCTAAGTCCCAAAAAACTCTGGCGTGTTTTCTACATTATGGGTAATAGGCTGAAAAAGATCGAAAAAATTTTTGGGGCTCCCCTCCTTCCCCCCTACATTTCCTGACTCATGGCAACTTACCTAGACAGTGGGCACATGTGTAGGGCAAAATAAAATTTTTATTTGCTGATTTGAAGGTTTTCTAGGCATTTGTAGTGCTGATACGTATTCCTCCATTGAAATTTGAATTTGGCGCCGTATGCAAATTAGCCTTTGCTAGCGTAACTTTGCTTTACATAGCGAATTAACGCAAGCGCAACTTCGCAACCTTACGCTACCCCTGAGCGCAACTTCGGATTTTAGTGAATTTGCGGAGCGCTGGCGAAACTACGCCTGGCGAAGTGCGGCGAAGCGCGGCGAAGTTGCGCCTGGCGAAACTACGAATGTTAGTGAATTTGCCCCTAAGTGTATAGGAACAGGGTAGATAGATTCCCCTCAGGTTCCACTTAGGGAAAAGGCTGAAAGCTGGGTGTACCTTTATTGCTGCTGAGCTTGTACTCTTGCCTGTGGGGACTAATACTGACCATATGGTGCTGTGAGTATTGCCTATTCAATATGATGCTAAAGCCTCTTGGGTCTATTGTATACTCCACTGAGGATTGTGTATGTTCAATAAACCCGTTCATGTTTAAGTTATAAGAACCACTGGCGCCCAATTATTATACCCTGACTCCAGTTACAGTTGCACTACACCCTGCCTCCACACCGTTGCGAGGGCTCACTCCCTAAGATTACAGGTCTCAGCCGGAGCACATTTAGTGGGAGTGGAGCTCAATAGTGGTGTAAATAACACACAATTTACTATAGCGCTACAGAGGTATGGGTGTTTTTTGCTTGTTTCAATGCATTGCAATGTACTTTAAAAGGAGGATAACACTGATAAATAATAATAAATAATAAAATTAATATATTGTTGCATATATGTTGAGTATAGGAAAGTGTTATCGAATGCTGAATCCATTCCTGTTAATGATAAATAGCAGCACATTTCAGCAGAGGCATATAATGAAGTAGTAATTGCCAAGCAGCTGGACATTTGCTATGAATTCCAATACTTTGCACATATTAATTGAAAAATGAATTTCTATAAATCTTGACTCTACAGAAGGACATTGAAACCAAGTATTCATATACATAATTTAATTAAAATCTGGCAACAATTTTTATTCAGAAATCTTTCCAATGACAATACAACAGGTCTTCTCTGAGGGGAGAAACAATGTAAAATAATAATCAACGAATGCTATTATTAGGTCCTATTTGGATATGCAAGAACAATGACCAACAGTAACCTATAATGGGCAGCAAGTGAACACTAGAGAGAGAGAGAGAGAGAGAGAGATAGATAGATAGATAGATAGATAGATAGATAGATAGATAGATAGATAGATAGATAGATAGATAGATAGATAGATAGATAGTGAGCTATTGTAGGTAGTGACAAATCACAGATACTTACTTAAACTGACTATTGTATGCTACTAATGTACTAATATTCCAGGGACCTCAGATTGCAAGCTTTATTCATGAATGGACTGATGTGAATGATGAACAGGGTTATAGAAGATAGCTCATAGTAAAATTTGGTCCAGGGACTGGTCTAATTGCCATTTTGGAGTCAGGAAGGAACTTTTTCCTCCTCTGAGGCAAATTGAGAGGCTTCAAATGTTTTTTTTGCCTTCCTCTGGATCAACTAGCAGTTTGGCAGGTTATGTATAGACTTAAGGTTGAACTTGATGGACTTGTGTCTTTTTTCAACCTAACTTACTATGTTACTATGTGATGTACTACTCTAGATTCATGGGGGTTGCTTGAAAAATATGATCATGAGTGTGGGCAAATAATTCATTACATAACATTTCTTTAAAAGAACAGCCATTTTGCTTTGATTCCACATGTTTAAGTAATGAAAAGAATGTCAGCATGTTAAACACTGCCAGCATAGACATGTCTGAAGTAAATTAGGGAGGAATTAATAGTAAGAACATAGATGGTTCATGTTATGTTGTAGCATTTACTGTGTCCACACATATAAGGTAAGCAAAGAAATTATTGTGCAGCAAAAGCCACAGACCAGGGCATTGAGAAGTTTTATGCACAATAAAAATATATATCTATCACGGAAAATCAATATGCTGAGATACAGCATTGATCCACTAGCACTTTAGAGCAGAGAGGATATTTATATATATTTCACATAGAAACTACCATATAGGGCAATAATAATTTGAAACATTTGAGTGCAATTGCCATGTTTTTCTCAGAACTCTAGAGTAATTACATAGTTTCATAGTTACGATGGGCAAAAAAAGACCATCAAGTTCAACCCCTCCAAATTTACCCCAGTAAATATATATACATACACTCTGTAACAATCACGTTATACGAACCTTGCACAGTGAGGGGTACACTCAGTTGCACAGATTAACCCTGTGGTCTCCAGTGTTCACCAACGCCCTTTTGGGGCCCCCGGGCTTTCTGCTGTGGAAAACCAACAAGGATGTGCGTGGCTAGAAACAAGTCCGTAAGCGAGGTACCGGCAAGGAATTCGAAGAGGCATAGTCAAACAGGCGAAGATTTCAAGGCAGGCGGCAGGAATTCATAGTCAAAAAGTCAGGCAGGAGTCAAAACCAGAGAATCAATACAAATAAACGCTTGAGCAGGAACAGTGAACTGAAGCCTAGCTTGGGCACTTAAAAAATGTGAATCCGGCTTTATTGGGAAGTTTGGCACCAAAAGCCTTTTGGCTCTGTTTGGTGACGTCATGACGCCAGCGCCAAGCGACAGTGTCGGGCGCCAGCAAGATTGATCAATGCAGAAGTGCGCGCCTGCGCACACGAAGAGAGGCGCGCCGGGAGATAAGTAAAGAATTAATTCTCCCAGCGCGCCTTACACACTCACACTGACCTATCCATACACTCACATACTTAAAAATAAATAAATAAATATATATATATAGTGAATAAAGTACCCCCTTTTGTAAAATATAAGGATATTATAAGTTACCGAGGAGTTTCATGGAATTATACAGGTCATGGAACTCAGAGGTAACTTCTAATATCCTCATATTTTGCAACTGGGGGTACTTTATTTATTATAATACACACATTTCAGGGAGTCATGTGACAGAAATGACATCAGAACTCACCGTTTATAACTGATGACATCAGAACTCACTGTTTTATAAGGATATACAGGATATTCATGGCTTTTGTGTATTATATATATATATATATATATATATATATATATATATATATATATATATATACATACCAATATCTGTACTAACTGTATATTTTAGTAGCCTTGGATATTATGTTTGTCCAAGAAATCATCCAAGCCACTCTTTATGGGTAAAAAGGTCCCCTGCTATTTGTCTATAATGTCCTCTAATGTACTTGTAAAGTGTAATCATGTCCCCTCGCAAGCGCCTTTTTTCCAGAGAAAACAACCCCAACCTTTAAGTCTTCCATCCCTCTAACCAGTTTAGTTGCACGTCTCTGCACTCTCTCCAGCTCATTTATATTGGCCTTACCAGGGAGCTCACTGTGAAGAACCATGGTGGTGCATATTACACTAGCAGAGAGTTTGTTTTTCTGCAGCAAGTAAGTCAAGAGAGCACTACTGCAAAAACATTATTATGCGACTAAGAACAGCGGAGGGGGACTATCTGTAATATTTGGTTGCCTTGTCCTTTAATGAATGGAGTTTTTACTTGCAATTACAGGTACTGTATGGAATCCATTACCCAGAAACCCATTATCCAGAAATCTCGGAATAACTGGAACGCTATTTTCCATGGACTTCATTTTAAACAAATAATTCTAATTTTTACATGAAAACCTTATTCTCTTTAATAGTAAAACAGTGCCTTGTACTTGATCACAACTAAGATATATTTAATTCTTTTTTGCAGGAAAAAATTCTATTGGGTTTATTTAATCGTTAAATGATTTTTAGCAGCTTTAAGGTATGGAGATCCAAATTACGAAAATATCCCTTATCCAGAAACATCCAGGTCCCAAGCATTATGGAAAACAGATCCGACACCTGTACTTGTAAATTAACCTTCATGTATCTTATTCATCACTTTTTGGTCCTTTTTCATATGTTGTCCCAAACACACTTGTCCATATATATGCAAATAAATGAGCAGAGCAGTGGAAGCAGCATCACAAAAAGTCATTAGCCCTTGCCACATGTATTGGCAATGAGCCGCTTGCTTATAGTTTACATATTGTATATTGTCACAATAGTTGTAATAAACCTAAATACTTATTTTGGCATGATAAAAAACAAATGATACAAGTATGTCCATGGCTGCTAGGAAATCAAAGTGGTGGAGCATTCACAACAATGTATTAAATGATAGTAAAGGAATAGTTCATTTAAAAGTCAACTATGAGCGTATCCAACTTTTCAATTTGTTTTTATTTTATATTCTTATAGTCTCTGTTGTCACTGACCCCAGCATCTATGGATGGATTATTATTAGTATTAATAAGTATTAGTGCTGCCTGGTTGCTAGAGTAACGTACACCTCAGGAACCAGTTAACTGTTGAAATTCAAGACTGTAATGCTACTGAACAAATAGCTAAATAATTAAAAAGGTTAAAAAAAAAAGCTGAAGAACAAGTGAAAATCATCTCAAAATATCACTATCTACATCATGCTAAAACCTAATTTAAAGGTGAATTATCCCTTTAATACATGCTATTATTGTGGGAAGATGTCCAAATTCTATAACCACCCTTCCAAGTAGGTAGGAAGTTGGCCTTGTGGGTGCCCCATGTTTGTTTTGTGTAGTTTTTTAGCTGTTACCTGAGCGTTAATCCTTCAGACAGTCCCAATGTACCCTTGGAACAGTGGCTTGCAAGCAACATATTGCTCACCAACCACTTGGAATTTGCTCCCAGTGGCCTCAAAGTAGGTGATTATTTTTTGAATTTCTGGCTTGGAGGGACGTTTTGGTTGTATAAAAACAGGTGTATTTTTAAACAGAGCCTCTTGTAGGTGTCAGTCCACAAGGTTGCTACCAAATTATCAGCCCTTATTTGGTACCCCCAGGAACTGTTTGCATGCCTGCGTTGCTTCCCAACTCTTTTTACATTCAAATGTGGCTCACGAGTAAAAAAGATTGGGGACCCCTGCCATGGAGAATCAAGAGGAGAAAACAGTAGAGACTGAAATGCATTCTGTGAGAGCTCTGAGAAAAAAGTCTTTCAATGGCATGGAAGAGTCTTGTCTAGGAAACCCTGGAACACTCAAATAGAGAATGTGGGGTTAATATAATAAAATTAATCAGCAGAAAGCATTTACTGGTCAGATCTGCTATGGCTACTTTGAATTGCTGTTAGTTACTATATATCATCTGTGACTCCCACAATTCTGTCCCAGATCTTGCCAAATGCAGCTTTGTATACTTATTCCTGATTTCATTTTGGAATTTCAGTATAATAGCCTTATCTTGCTTTGCTAAGGGGAGCTGACTGCTAGTCTCATATCAACTCACGTTAACTAGGTTATAATGCTTAAGCATTATAACCTAGTTAACGTGAGTTGGTATGAGACTATGCAACCATTTTTACATTAGGCAGTCATGCAATAAAGGGACAGGTACCAACAAACATTACACACAGAATATATGAGACATGTCCTAATAGAACTTACACCTTGCAGCAGATGTATCAAGGGTCGAATTTCGAGGGGTTAAATCCCTCAAAATTCGACTGGGGAATCGAATAGGAAATTTGGGCGAATTTACGCACTGGCGAATAGTCGAATGGGCGAATATTCGCCCGGGGAATAGTCGCACGAACGAAGGATTTTCATTCGATCGAATGCCTTTTTATTCTATTAAAAACGTAGAAAAAAAGCCTATGGGACTTTCCCATAGGCTTTTAAAGCAATTCGGTAGGTTTAATCTGGCGAAGTAGGCAGTCGAAGTATTTTTAAAAGAGACAGTACTTCCACTATCGAATGGGCGAATAGTTGCAGCGTTTTTTCGCTCGATCTATTAGAATCATTCTACTCAGGCGAATTTACGCCAATTTGATAGTCGAGGAGCACAGAAAACGACTCGAAATTCAAGTTTTTTTCCCTCCTTGTGTAAGTCACATCATTTCTTTTAAGTCAAAGTTGTTGCCTTCATGAACATTCCATTTCTCTTGCCCTGTACAGAAAGCACGAGATTTGCAGAAAAAAAACTTTTTTAATCAAGATATTGAATGTGTTAATGTGGAGGGAATGTGGGTTAAAAGGTTCCACACATCTGTTCCAAGCATAGAAATGACTGTTCTATATGCTATTTATTTGCTAGTAAGCTGTTGAATAAAACAGGCAGTAAAGGAGAAAAAACAGGATACATATGTTGTAGATTCACACACTAGATTGGAAAGAAAATCCCTGCTGTCAAGAACAACATTTACAGCATATCCCTGCTGCTTCTCAGTGCCTAGATTTTGTCCCACTTCAAGCTAATTAATTTCCACAGTTGGAAATGCCGTTGGAGCTGTCAGAGCTTATTGTGAATATGTGCTTATAAGGTGTTGCTTTAATATCCCTACTTACAGTTCAGATAGAAAAAAATAGTTGATTGAAAAGTCAGCTTTCAAAAATGTAGCGTTTCATTCTAACGCCTTCCTTTCTTCCTATCTTTATGATCTTACCCCCTTAGACCCTTGTCCTTTCAATACATCTTCCCCTTCCATTTGAAATATAATATTTCTCTTTATTCAACTCCTTTTAATTAATTTATTCTTTTTTTCTTTATAAAGGTGTGTATTGGGTAGCTGTTCAAAGCTGTTTGCCATGTATGGATGTTTATGTATGTATGCTTATATAAAAATGCCAGAACTAAAGAAGATTGCACTGCTGTCAGTATGGTGTCAATATGAGCTAGGCACTCTGTAGCACTGTGGAAGGGGACCCAAATAAAATCAACTTCATTTTACTGCTCACAAGGAGGAAAGGGTATCCAAGGTGAAGTATAACTCAAGCATATCCTTTAAGAATAAATCTTTTTTGGTTTTTAAAGAGAAACAATAGATTTATTGTACAACAAAGTGAAGTAAAGAGGTACAGGTTACTGTATCCTAATGCTTTTCATACCATCACACTTAAACTATGATTACGTGCCCTGTAGGTACTGTATGAAATGCACAAGGCTGCAGTAATGATCCTATAAATAACTGTAAAATGAATGTGCCATGGCCCTCAAATGTCTGGGGAAGTTAGGACTTTGACAGGCAATACTGTTTAAAAAAAGTAAAAGTCGCCAGCGTTTTTTAACTTTAATTTTGGCAGACATGATATGATGTAAGTGACGAAAGATTAAGAAAGATCTAGCTTCATTTTAGCAGTTTGCCTGGACCGATGTGGCAAAGTCAAGTCTGGCGAAAGAGGTAACGTTAAGGAAAATTCGCGCTTTTGTGAATTTGCGGAGCAAGACCATTCGCCTGAGTGAAAAGTCAACTGTCGATAGAGTGCGAATAAATGAAGCAAACGGTCTCTTTCCCTAGTGGATTGTCATCTGCGCCTGTTAGTGAATTGGCGATGTCCCTGCCAATGTGATTTCAGGCGATAGCCATTGCGCCCTTTAGTAAATCTGCCCCATATATATATATGCACATACATACACACATACTAAATGTAGCCCTGGCTATTACTGTATTTCTGGTGTCAGACAGCCTGGGCCAATCTATAGTACATACAAGATTATAGTACATAGATACTTTTTCATGATTAAAACAATGGCCAAAAAGTATGTTCATAAAGTATGTTCCATTCACTGAACTCATGTTGACCTTTAATTCAAACTGCTACATAGAACAGTCCTACAAATTTAAACATAACTTCTGATTTTGAAAGGAAATGAATAAAAAAGGTAATATTTCACAAAGTGTTTATTACATTTCGCTAAATGTTTTCAATGCAGTTTTCCAAGCACTACTGTCTTGGCTGCTCCTTCTTCAACAAATCTCTGCTCATCAACCGAAGAGTAAAATGTACAGTAAGTGCTGCAAACTTAAAAACTGTTGCAAAAGAATGAAGGTTTACTGTTCATCAATATATTCGCTTTTAATTTTACTGATGAAAGAGAGCTTAGCTGCTTGGACTTTCCCTGTAGCCTTCTGGGTTTAATTGCAAAAAACAAATATAACTTTTTATTATTATAGAAGGACTTAAAAAAGGACATTTTAATTTAGAATCTGTCTAAAATTACATGTTTAAAAAATATTACAGTTCAGATAATATAAAGAAGGAATTTAATGCAGTTATTTGAAGTGATGAACTGGTAGAGATTTTAATGGAGTACCTAAAACTTTTTCCAGTTATATTGCTTTCTTTATTTGCTGCGCTAATTTCATTTAAAACGTGAGAAAGCTTTCTTATAAAGTTGCATTGCAGAATACTTTTTTTTATCTTCAAAAAAGACTGGCCAAGGGGCTCTTTTTGCAGCAATGATAATGCAATTTGCAGGTAAAATGTAGTCCTTATAAAAATGCATAATGAAATTCTTAAATTCGTAATGAATCAGATGAAGTTACATAGTGAATTTGGGTTGAAAACGACTCTGCACCTGCCACTGTTTTTATAAATGTGCTTGTCATTTGTATTCTGTAGCTATCCTGATAATTATATGCAGATATATATATATAATATTGTCTCTCTCTCGATATTCGACTGCTGAATTAAAACCCTTCGACTTCGAATATCGAAGTCGAAGGATTTTGCGCAATTCGTTCGATCGAACGATTCGAAGGATTTTAATCCATCAATCGAAGTATTATCCTTCGATCATAAAATTGTTAGCAAACCTATGGGGACCTTCCCCATAGGCTAACATTGGCCTCGGTAGGTTTTAGGTGGCGAACTAGGGGGTCGAAGAAATTTTTAAAGAGACAGTACTTCGACTATCGAATAGTCAAACTATTTTTATTTCGAATCGTTCGATTCAAAGTCGAAGGTCGTAGTCGAAGGACGTAGTAGCCAATTCGATGGTCGAAGTAGTCAAAAAAATCATTTGAAATTCAAACTATTTTTCCTCTATTCCTTCACTGGAACTTAGTGAATGGGCCCCTTAAAGTGACAGGTACAATTCTATAAAAAGTGCAAATATACAATGAATGTGGTTCACATGCACTTATAAAAACAACATTTCTTAGATTCTTACCAAACATACCAAAGTCTTAACATGTTAAACTGATTGAAGGTTTAGCTCAACTTTAAATTACCTTTCAGAATCATGTAGACAGTGATATTCTGAGACAATGTACTACTGGTCTTGGTTTTTTTATATTGAGAGGAAATATGGGAAGAAGAACTCTAGGCAGTGAAGTTAAAATCTGCCAAGGAAATCATTCCACTGTTTATCTGAATTTGTGCTAATCATTTCTAAGCTTTTGGTCTTAGTCTGATAAGGTCACAGCATTATACTGAGAACGGTATCCAACAGCCACTTTACATCTGTCAAATAAACTACAGCAATTATGCTGAGCTGTGCGGAGAGGACCTATCTGCTTCAATATATTGTATATGTTGATGATGACCTAATAGTATATATTAACCATATGGGAGCATTTTCATTCCATAAGGGGACAGAAGAGAGACATTCATATACAGATTGGCAAGTTTTACTAAGATTAAAGCCTAGATGATGTTTTATAAATATAAAACAAATAGACGACAAGGCAGCTTAAATGTAGTTTGGGGTCTACATGGTGGAACTCAAGAATGGAGAAAACAGCTGCTAAAAAATCTATAATCTCATACTGCATTTCATGTGGCATAGCTGCTAAGCCAAATTGCTTGCAACAGATCATACGAGATATAATGAGCATGAAAGCTTTAATACAATATGGTATTGGACATCATAGAAGACACAGTTTTTAATGATTATCACAAGAATAAAAAAAATACATAATCATTATGGTCAGTGATTTTAGGTTGCTATAAGTTGAACAGATTGGCAACAGCAATCATCCAAACACTATATTATTAATATTCTCTGACAGTCAGAAGCCTTTATGAATGTATAATTATGGGTTTTTCTCTTATATCCACCTCTACAGGAAGAATAATTTATATTGCAACGAGAGTAAAGAAACATGCTAAAATAGATGCTATTCAAATGGCTCCTAACAGTGGAACACTGAATCACAGGCCTGATGATGTAATTAAAACGTGTTATTTTTAAAATGGAATTATGCAATTTCATGTTTTAATTGAAGTCACTAAAGGTGATATAATGTAGGAGAAATAATGTTTAGTATTCAGTTCTATATCTCACTGCTCTTCAAAGAGAGTTTTTCACAAAGAAATATGATCTCATTGAAAATTGCATAATATAATTCTAGATGGGTTCCTTTGAGAAGAGCAGTGTGCTTAATTAGTGATTCAGCTTTGCAAAAAAAAAAAAGTTTTATTATGACATGCTTGATACTGGGATTTAATTCATACGTGATTTGTTGCACCTGATGGATTGCTTCTGAAAATGACAGTACACTGAAAACAAAACTGTGTTTTATATGTAATATCACCCAAAACACTCCTGAACATTTAGTAAATCAATGTATAATCTGCCTTAGTTATAGGAAGTTGTTTGGTAGTTTTCATTTGCAAAAGAGTTAATACCAGTATAGAATCTATTATCTAGAATACCTGGGACCTGGAAATTTCTAAATAGGGCATCTGTAATTTGGGTCTCCATAAGTTTCCTAACTACTGAAAAAAAATGTAAACCTTACATATACCCAAAATGATTTTACCACCAATTTAGCTCTTTATTTTTATATATTTATATAATTTTTTTCATATATTTTATATGTTATATATTTATATAACTTTATTTTTTAAAAAACATGGATTCTTTTAAAAATGGATTCTCTAGGATATGGACTTCCTGTAATTTTATGGAACTTTATGAACAACAAGATTTGGGCTAGGAAAACACTTCTAGATGAGAAATTCGACCACATGTATTATACAAAGTGAACATATTTGAAGTTCCCAAGGCTGTTGGGATGTGGAGATGAAAGAAAAGACATTTACTTTTTGGTCTATAAAAGATTCAGTGACATAGCAGATTCAGTTATGTTATGACTAATGCAGAAGTGCTAGCCCCTGGGTATGGCTCTTTGTTTTGTCAAAATCGCTGTATTTTTAAATCTCCAGCAGCCGAAATACAGACCAAGCTCCTAACAGGCATAGGACAAGGCCCAATGAACTAGGGATGGATTAAGGGTGGCATTTAACTTTCATGTAGTGTGAAAGATCTTTTGATTGGTAATTGCAGAGATTGGCTATAGGAGCCCTCCAGAAGATAGGACCACACTAATATCTAGAAGATCCTTATAGGTAACATCATGGTTCATTTAATTGAATCTAGAGATACTTTTATAGAACAGGATACATGCAGTAAGATTTCAGAGAGGGAATGGCACTCCACCACAGAAAATACAACTCTAACATAGAATGTGCAGTGGTTCCTAAAATGGACAGACCCTCTAAACTGATCATAAATTGATGGCCTTATGAGAACTGGGAACCAAACCAGTGCAGGTTTTTACCAACACCTTTTAAAAATATTTTGCTTTCAGTGTATAACTAATATCTAGAATTAGGAATAATTATTATTCTGAATAATTCTACATCTACAAATAAGTAAGCTGTGGACCCCTGGTACTGTAAGTATGCAGGCAAATTTTGGTGTGGTATGTATTTGATGTGAACACTATTTGACTGAAGTTAGTAAAAATACATAATACATTAGAAGCTACATGGTCTGCCAGTAGTCTACCCACGTTGGTAAATAATATTTCTATATTTATTAATTATAGTAGCAGCTAGTATTTTTTATAGGAGAACTTTTTCTGCACACAACAGTGCATTCATTTTTTGGTGTTACTGTTCATTTAATATCCCCTTCTATCCCCATTCTCATTGATCCAAAATTGCCTCCTTTAATCTGTTGATTTACCATTCTTTTTACTACCCTTCACCTATACCTGCCCCCCTCTGAGCTTTTTCTCTCCCTCATCTATTCTTCTAAGTGCGAACGATTTTTAAAAGAGTCACACTGCAAGCATCCCAGCATTTGAGTGGGCAGAATTCTACAGTTGGTAGTTTCAGGGAATTCACACACTGTATTACTGTTGTTCTGGAACCATTATCTAGATTATTATAAATACTTTTCTTAGGTCATAACCTTCCATGTTCTTACTGTTAATACATTACTTTGATAATCCTTTTATTGGGTTGAAGAGACTAGGGATATGTACATAGAAAAGGTATAGACCAAGGTGTGCACTTACAGTCTTCTCAATTTTCTAATTTTGATAGAATTCCAGGTTGGGTTAATAGCACTACACCAATATTTAAATTGACAGAGTTGTCATAAAGACCAAAAGAAAAATTAAGAACATCCTTTAGTACAAAGCCAATGGTCCAGTTAGGACTCATTAAAATGGGATAACCTGGACCATGACTGGCATTCTTGGTAGGAAAGCAAGACATTTTTGGGAGGTGGGGTTACATGTTTTCTTTACCACTACTTTGTCCAAAGACCTTGGTTATCTCTAGTTATTCTCTACCTTGCGGCACTTGAGGGGTGGAAACCAACTGAACTCTAATGTTACAAATATATGTAGTTTGCAAACTTTATCAAAAAGATAATATATTGTACAATACATTTGGATTTTAGGATTTCCACTTCTAACCTTGTCTATTTGCTTATTGATCTGGCTGACCATCTCAGTGACATTCTGTTTTTATAGAAAATAGCCATGTTTGTTTATGCATCAACTATTTACATCAACTTGAAATTTCATGGCTGTTTTTTCATAGTTCCATGACAGTTTCACTACTTGTTATTTTTCTTTCATATTATAATGGAAAGAGAAGCTTTTAAGTCCTCCATATCACACAGCTTTACTTTGTTAAAAGTTCATGGTGACACTTAATAAAGAAACTGTAATCATAACAGTTAGGGATATTACCTGTTTGACAAGTTAATAACATAGTGCTAATTACTGAAGCAACTGCACTCTAATATCATTTAATACAAATTTAATCTAGATAGATAGAATATAGATAGATACTATGAAAAAAATTTTCTGCAAAGCCTGAGAAACTGTTAGAGTTTCAATGGTTTTTTTTGTTAAAACATATGACTGAAATATCTAGTATAAACATAAAATGTATTCGGGCAGTAGTCAAAAGAAATATATTTTATTTAACTTTGAACTTGAAAATCTACAGAAGAATTCTTCACAAATGTTAAATTTATTATAAATCACATACAAACTCAGACTATTCAGTAACTGTAACAAATATCCCCACTTCCAAAGCCTCTGCCATAATATATCTTTGTTTTAAATTGTAAATGCTGGTAACACTGTGGAGTGAACCTCTAACCTTGTGTGACTGTGGGTAGCCACCTCCTCTTATGTGCACAGCGTCTGGTTTGTTGTATGTGCACTTCTGGGTTTCTTAGGTGTGCCATTTCTCAAGTTATCATGCTTGCCGTGAAATTCAAATATTTAAAGGTTCTACGACCTACAGTAATTCTATTGCCCAACGCAGGTCTATTTTCTGATAGTTCCTGGGTGTCTTATTATCTGTTCTCTGACCCTTGCCTGTCCCTGACCTCTGCTATTTTGCTGCCTGTACTGACCATTCTCTTGGATCCTGACTTTGCACTGCATTACTGTTTAGTTTTGACCCTGGCCTTCGTCCACGACCACATCCTTGGTTTCTGTTTCCGTACTGTACTCTGATTGGTACTGACCTCGGCCTGTCCCTTGACTAAGCTTCCTGTTACTCATTCCTGCTGTCAGGTTACAGTTCCCTTGTCTGCCCAGAACTCTTGCCTTGGTTCTTTCACTCTAAGACCTGGTGGCATCTGAGTAGTGGAAGCTTCCTCCCAAAGAGAAAGGCAGTGGTTATAGGCAGAAGCGTGAGTCGCAACTGGAACCTTGGCATCTGTTCTAGGGGTTGGGACACCATATGTTACACCTTGCTATAGCGCCTGTCCATTTTTCAAATCTGAAATCCCTGAATTGTTCAGTTTGTAGAGGCATGTAATTAGGATGTTAGATATTTGATACACCCCTCTATTATCCATAGGTGCATTGTTAAATGTGCGACAATAATAACAAAGAAAAGATGGATGACAATTACGGGTGTTTATTGATCTGAAATCTAATGTAAAATCACTGCAGAGTATGAAATAATTCCCTGAACTGCAAGGTGCACAAATCAACATGCTTGATCTTTACATCAAACCCAAGACCTCCCTGACTGATTTAACAAGTGACAGTTTAGATCTGACAATCTCAGTGAGAGGCTGCTATTTTCTAAGCAGAACTAAAAATTCCTGAATATTTAGGAATCTACTGTATATTGGGATCATCATTTATGAAGGCAAAAAACAAAAGTGTAAAGGTATCTTCTCACTTGGAGAATTTGTTGTTATTTACTGCTAAGGGTCAAGAGATAAAGATGTGATTTTAAGAATTACTGAAAACAATTCAGACATTGTATTTTACTGTGCAGAAGAGGGTCTTTCCAAAAATAAAAACATTTTCAAACTCTTTAGAAAGAGCAAATTAGAATAGTTTTACAATTGTAGTTTTCACTTGGATTATTCTATTATTCTGCAAAATGCTGGATTATTCAACATATCTCGATTATCTACATGTTTGAATGTAATATGTGTGTAAGTTGCCTTAAATAATGATCATAATAAAACAGTACAACTTAGCTGCCAGATATTAACTTTATTTATAAGGGATAGGGAAGACATGTGAAAATGGTTGAAATTATGTTTGGCCAGGCATATTTTTAAATATATTAAAAATATAAATACATGAATGCAATACTACTAATGGAAATGTATGTGTGCATACAAACTAAGCAACATATGGTATAATTAAACTTTACATTATAAAGAGAATAACTAAGGATCTGCTTGTGTAGAACCCTAAGATGACACCTGAGAAATTCCTCTGTGAAGCAGATGGACCCCTGCCAGCAGCAATCTTCACCAAAGCCCTCTGGGGGTCCAAAAACAGTCTGCAGTGGTACCTAATCTCTATGGAGATCAACTAACTACAGATTAATTTAGAATAGATATAGCATTGGTTACATTGGACTCTAAAACCAGGGACAGGCCTTTCCTAAGTGGAAGGAATGAAAGAGAGATGTTGTGCCTTAAACAAAATAAAAGATGCCAGGAGGTTCTTGAACAAAAAAAAAAAGCAATTCTTCTAAAATGCCACAGGCTTTTTATACTGACAAATCCTTAGAAGCAGGGCAGATATAAGGTCAGTACAGTCAAGGCAGAGACATCACAATGTGGCACCATGTGGAAATAGCGTGGGGAGTTGAAAGTTTCACCTCTAGGATTTCAGTGCCTCATGTTTTATAGATCCCCTACAGCAGAAATGGATCAGGGAGAAAAACAAAAGCCTGAATTCAGTACTGCCGTCCCTTCACTTAGGCTAGCAGAGCCTAGAGGAGAGCTACTCCCTGCTATCTCTCCTGGTTGGAGCACAGGCTGTTCTTTCTAGCTAACTTTATCGGTCTCACTTTCCTGGAACGTGCTATAACATAAAGTATTACAAATAATTCCACTGCAGAGCAAGTTAAACTTCAGTGTGCCATTTATTTAGAGATGCATTAGCACTACATGTTTCAGACCTCTTGGGTCCTTCCTCTGGTGCAGCTGAAGAAACTAAATTAGAGTGGGCCTTTTAAGGCCTTCTACCCCCACACACCGTCATGTGACCATACAGAAAAATCCAAATGAATGAGGCCTGGAGCCTGAAGTGCTTTTTGTAAGCTTATCTGAAATATTCTTTACAGAGAAAAAATTCTTTGTTTCACAGATTCTCCGCCATCTGAGTTATCCTTTAAGGACAATATTTTGTGGACTGAACTTTACCAGATGGTACGGACTAACTTTATTATCATTAATGGAGATTGCTGAATACTGTATGTTACCAATGTGTCAGTTTTAAGATAGACCTACGGTAGTATCTATAATGTATATTATTACACCTGGCCACTAGTTAGAGCTGGTGTGCACAGGATTTTTTTGGATTTTTGTGTATGGTCACATGATGGTGTGTGGGGGAGGTAGAAGGCCTTAAAAAACCCACTCTAATTTAGTTTCTTCAACTGCCCCAGAGCAAGGACCCAAGAGGTCCGAATACATGTAGTGCTAATGCATCTCTAAATAAATGGCACACTGAAGTTTGACTTGCTCTACAGTGGAATTATTTGTAATACTTGGAATGCTTAGAGGACCTGGCGAACCCTACCACTGTAGGATTGTGCATTGGACACAGTTTTACAAAGGTGATATCTAATTTTCTTTTCTGATTGAACTCTATAACATAAAGTAGCCTGCATCTGACTAAAGCCTTGTTCATTGTGTCCCTCTAGAGTAACACACTTTACTGGGCCTTGTTGATCCCAGGCATGCAAAAGAATTCCCAAAATCACAGAAACAGTTGCGAAACAGCAAAAATTAAGGAGATGCATTGTAACAGTAACATTTTGTAATTTTTTTCTCTAACAGAAAAAAACTCATTTGTTTTATTATTTGTCAAGGAGCAGAGTTAAGCCAATTGACATGCTATACAGAATGTGAATTTAGAAGCATATTAGTCTGTACAGAAAGTCAGCTCTGCAACATTGATGATAAACAGAACTTAGAACAGCTCCCAAATCTGATTATTATTATTAGTACAAATTCACCAATATCTGTGATATAACACATTGATAGTTGATTCAGTTCATGCTGCATCTACACCAAATATATCAATGAATGTGGGAATATACAGTAGGTATTGGGGAATATACCTAAACAAAAATAAGCATTTGGAGGCTTGTAAATGGACTTATTTATTATTTAAATCCTCTACAGCATAATCGAATGCACACACAAATTCTAAATTTAAGCTTCTTGACTTCAAAGCCTATTTTCATACAGTGCTCTATGCGTTGAGGCATATCAGGATTAATGGCTAGGGATGTAGCGAACTGCCGATTTGGTGTTCGCGAACACCGGCAAAAAATGCGAACGTTCGCGAACAGTTCGCGAACTTCGAACACCCGCTAAAATCGTTCGATTCGAACGATCGAAGGATTTTAATCGTTCGATCGAAGGATTTTCATTCGAATCGAACGATCGAAGCCATTCGATCGAATGATTTTCATTCGATCGAATGCTTACAATCGTTCGAACGAATGGAAATCGTTCGATTTTTAGCGGTCGAAGGAATTCGAATGGTCGAATGGTCGAACGATCGAACGCGAACTCAAAATGCTAACGTTCCCAAACGTTCGCGAACATTCGGCGGACGCGAACGGTCGAAGTTCGCGCGAACTAGTTCGCGGGCGAACAGTTCGCTACATCCCTATTAATGGCATGTTTAGAAAAAGATTGCAGAGACCCCTCCACCTCCCTGACTTTGTGATCATACTAAATTATAAGCACTGCTGAAGCCGGGCTCATTCAAATCTACTGGAGTTGCAGTTCTGCACTTGTAATAGTGACAGGTCAGGTAGATGTGTGCAATACAGCAATAATATTATTATTTTGGAGGGATTAGATTTGTCTGTATCCCTGCTGTCTGCTAAGCTGTGCAAGCTTTAAAAAGGAATGTGGATATACACAATTTCGTTTATGAAGACTATGGAGTAATTTACAAACTTAGTCACAGTGTGCAAAGTGCCATTTTGGATGCAATTTTCCATATTTTTACCCAGAATGCAGCTGTTTTCCCCTCAATTCCAGCATAATTGTAACTTAGCGTGATTTTGTATCCAGTGGTTTTCAATGCATGGAACTTTGGTTGTACACTTTAACAACTTTAACATTCTTTATATGGAAGTCTGCTCTGGCTATTGATGCAGTCTGCAGTGAGCACCCTAGAATTACCACTGTATTCAGAGTGGCAGTAGCACCCATTTGTCATGATTCATGAGGCAGACTAAGGAGCCTTTATGGTGCTTGGTGCATATACATGCAAAGTACCATTAATGAATATACACTATAAACTATTGCATCCATTTTTGTAGTTCCGTTGCATTTTAAATACAAAGGTATAACTTAACAACGAGCAGTGATCTATTGTAAAAGGGGCATGACATGGTGGGACAACCCTGACCACAAGTGGTTAAAGTTTGACATAGTGGGATGGCTGGAGCTAGTGAGGGAATTTGAACCACACACACAGCTAGTAATGACATGCATTTTAGGACAGAGCAAAGCTAGTCCCACCTACCTAACATTATTTTTAGTTGTAAGCTGGGTTGTGTTAGTTGTCACAATTGTAACTGGGTTGTACTGGATTCAGGTCACGTTATACAAGTGGTAAGCATGGATTCAGTTGGGGTAGCTAGTGCAGTAATAGTTATTACTGCATATGGCGGTGGGTCCCAGGCAATAGAATCTATCTTTGTCTTGTAACCTGCAAGATCTTACATATATTAACCAACGTCTGTCTGTCCCTTTGTTTACTTTTCGTAAAAGGCATGCACAATGATTGTTGAACAATGATTATCTGACTGTACCATCCACTGACCAATTTCATTGTTTCACAACAAAAATATTTAAACTTGCCCAAACAATTGGTGGGACAATGTTGTCGAAATGATGCAATCATTTGCACCCCATCAATGTAACAATTTGTAGATGATTTTATAAGATTGTGATGAAATAATTACTTTCACGCAACAAAATCTGCCTGTGTATGTCCATCTTAATTCTGCTAAAAATCATTTAAACATGAAATAACTCCAAAAGGATTGTTTTGCCTCCAATAAGGACTAATTCTATCTTAGTTTGGATCAAGTACAAGGTACTGTTTTACTATTACAGAGTAAAAAAGAAATATGTTCTAAAACTTTAAATTATAAGATTAAAGTGGAGTCTATGGGAGACAACTTTCCTGTAAGTCAGAGCTTTCTGGATAACGGATCCTATTCCTTTACTTACCATTAGAATTTTAATATGTGTGGGTTCTGTTATTTATAGACCTCTCAGTGGGGACGGGTAAGGTATTTGTCCCTGCCTTTGTCATCCTCTTTAACAGGTATTATAATACTACATGCTTGCAAATTATTGACATGTCAAGAACAGTGAATAATTACTTAAAGGAAAACTATACCCCCAAACAATGTAGGTCTCTATAAAAAGATATTGCATAAAACAGCTCATATGTAAAATCCTGCTTCATGTAAATAAACCATTTTCATAATAATATACTTTTCTAGTAGTATGTGCCATTGGGTAATCATAAATAGAAAATTGCCATTTTAAAAAATAAGGGCCGCCCCCTGGGATCATAGGATTCACTGTACTCTCAAACATACCAACAAACCATACATGTTAGGTCACATGAGCCAATTAACAGACAGAGTTGTGTCTTTTGCTTCCACACTTCTTCCTGTTACAGTTAGTGTTGAAGTATTTCTGGTCAGGTGATCTCTGAGACAGCACACAGACCATCACAAAATGGTGGCTCAAGGCAAGAGATGTAAAAGGGCAATATTTACTTAAATATATATTCCAGTTTGGTAAGATTCTTTAATATGCCACTTAATATGATATGAACTATCTGTTGCTTAAGTGTTCATTTTGGGGGTATAGTTTTCCTTTAAAGGGTCTGCTTTCAGTATATCAAAGAAAGGGTAGTTTAAATGAAGCCTAGATTTAAAGGGAATAATATACCGCCTATTATAAAATATAGGGATTTACAAGTCACTGAGGTTCATTGGTTCATGGCTTTACATGGTCATGCCGTTCCTTGCTTCAGTAACTAGGGCTCATTTATAAACACTGGGCAAATTTGCACCTGGGCAGTAAGCCATAGCAACAAATCAGATGATTGCTTTCAGTGCTCAACCTGAAAAAGCTAATCACTAATTGGTTGATATGGATTACTTCCCTGGTGCAAATTTGCCCAGTGTTTATAAATGAGCCCTAGTTACTGAAGCAAGTAACGCCATGACCATGTAAAGCCATGAGGCCCAAGGCAGAGAGTTTTTAACTCTTATGTGACTTCTAAAATCCTTATATTTTACCGTAGGGGGTACATTAGCTTGAGCATCTTCTTTATGTAGCAAGCTAGAAATTATAATAGAAGGAGATGCAGTTTCAAACATGTATGCTTAGCAAGTAAAATCCAAAAAGAAATATCTCTTCTCTGAATTTGTTCCAACTTCTGCAAAACACAAGACTCACAATGTATTTGCCTTTCACATTTATTAAAAACAGTATTTCAAAAAAGATGTGAAATACGGTTTTGGACTTGCACCTTGGGACTGGGGTAAACTGTGAGTAAATCCTCTATAACTAATTTAAAATTTAGATTTGTTCACCTTGATTTACTAATCATTTTTTGAGTAGTACCGTATATATATTACCCTTATGAGGCACAAACCCTGGTATTATATACATTGTTTCACATTTATTAACCAAATGTATCAAATACATTTCAAACAGTGCAAAAAGGATTACATTTATGCTAAAAGCACAATAGTGTTTTGATTGCCATTAAAATCTCAGGAAAGAGTAATGGAATTCTCTGGAAACTGCTACTTTACTTGAATAGGGATGCCAGTGGCAGATACTGACTGGGTAAGTGAGAATTAATCAGAAAAGCCTACCTCCATGGTTCCTAGCAGAGTGTGTCTAGCAGCAGAAGAAACTGCAAAGGAAATGGAAATAGAGTTGCACAGGGATGAGAATTCTGGTCACTGCTTTTCTCCCTGAAGGATTCTGAAGAGTGAAATGAGCTGTATGCCAAGGGCTATGATTTAACAAATTCCTGATTTCCTAGTATGTCATTAAGTTTCACTGCAGTAATTTGCAACAATGCAACAATGTATGCAATGTATGCAAGATACAGTTTTTCTTCAAAATTGCTTTTTTGTTTAGATACATTTAAAAGGGGTTTATGGCATATATGTAATGTAAGCATTATTATTAATTTGTGCCCAACATATTCTTTGTGTTCCTGATAAAAACATTTAATTAGCCAAGTCTCTTTACTATACCTACCATTAGCTTTCTTATCACATCTGTAAGGGTGCATTGAAGGAAGGCTGCTTTCATCCATACAAAGACAGATATTATATTCATTGTATTTGAGGAATAAGTGGAGTTCCAACATGTATGTCATTTAACACTGAAGCTTTTTATTATCAACAATACCTCAGCAAATGCTACAGTCCCATACTTATAGATTGTCACAGTACATGGTGCTATGCTGGCTCACCCATCAGAATCTCTACAACTTGGTAACACATGGACACACAGACTCAGAGCCAAAGCAGTTGATAAGGGTCTTGAGATTATTCCTATCATTGTGGTTTGTTTAATGATGGGGTGCATGCCAGGCTACTGACTCAAAAAACTTCCTTGACAAGCCAAAGCAGCTCAGCTAACTGTCTCCCTCCTGCCTTACTTTAAAAGATATGTTTTTGCCAGGAACTCCCTAGTCTAGAACCAGGGGCATGCTGTTTACTGGCTACAGCTACAGCTACTGCTTGTTAAACCATTGGATGCTTTAAGACTGTAATCCAGCTGCAGGCAATAGCCCTTTTAAGGAACCATTTAATCCTGCCATCTTCAGTAACCTGTTTTGGATCATAAACTCTTTGCTGAGACCAAGCCACCTGAGTTCTTGTCCCATTGAGTAGTCTGAAGTCGGTTCCTGCCCTGCCCTTGTTCCCTCACATTTTGACTTCATGGTTTTGACCCTTGGCCTGTTATTTGGGTTCTGCTTGTCTGACGATCGCCCTCACCTTTTACCTGCTTTCTGAACTCTATTTTGCTTGCTTATTTTGCTTGCTGCCCTACCAGTAGGGTCCGAAACATTGCCTTATCTTGTATGTAAATGGACTAAATAAACAAGAAATTCACTTGCTTCACTTCAAATCAGTGTGCTGCTGGTTCATTTTTACATTGGATACAGGACCTGTTGGCTAGGAGAAGGTCATCAGATCAAGCACCTGACTAGACATTTTGTCAATTTTCAAATGGAAAAGTAGTACTTGTCCATAGTAGTAAGTCAGCTCAAATTAGAGCTCTAGAACTTGTGGCAATGTACGTTTTTTATCATAACACTCTCAGATGTATGTCGGGACTTACATGTTTTCAAATCCTGGTCTGCTTAATGAACTGCATTAACCTTTGCAGCCACTAGGGTTTTTTAGAATGGATGTGGGTCAACTATCCTGATGGTCATGGGTCGCTCTCTTCCTGCTGGTCTCTCCCTCCGCCCAACTCGTTTACATCAAGTGCTTTATAAGCCCATTGGAAGCAACTCCTGGTTGCTTGATCATTGAAGCCTCAGAGCCAGATCTAGTGTTATTCTGTTCTTGTGTTTCTTGTTACTGTATTTCTTGTTCCTGATTCCTGCCATTTTTGTTGAGTCCCCGTCTGGTTCCCTGTTCTTGCTCCATGCCTTTGTTCTTCTGCTCAGTACTTATTGCTTGTTGGATCTCCTGTTATTGACTTCAGCCTGTCTGTTGGACTCTCTTGCCAGCTGCCTGCCCAGACCTTCAGTGAGCTTTCAGACTCTCCTTGTTAGCCGCCTGCCCAGACCCTCTGCAAGTTATTGGACTGTCCTTGTCAGCCACCTGCCTTCAATCATTGGCCTGGTAAAGGACTTGTGTAATTCCTTGAGTCTGCATTTATTACTGCTGTATTCTTTCCTTAAATAAATCTTCATTCTTACAACATGCCAGCTGCCTTTTGAGTTTCAGTTTTATAAAACCCACATTACACAGCACATAAGCTCCTACCTGCTAGCCACTCACCTTTGGCTCAACCTGACAGCGCTCAATGATTCTCATCATTGTCCAATTCAGACATGCAATAAAGTGTCAGTGTTATATATAGCTTTATTTATTCACCACAGTTATGGGCAAGTCTGCTCAATGCTTAAATACTTATAATGAATAGCACTTCGCCACTTTAATTCAAAGGCAGGAACTTACGATACTAATGTGACTATAAATCTAAGTACTGGAAGATAACAGATCATTTATGAAGGATTTCATTGTATACTACAGAGCTTATATGTTATCTGCTGTGTATCATGTGCCTTTTCTCCCTTTTCAGCTTTGAAAGGCTGCCTCTGTTGCGGCGCAGCGCCTAGCGAGGTGCCGTGACTGAAGGTGTGAGAGTGAGGCTGCGCCTTAGCTGGCCACCCCGTGCATCGCCGCGGTGATGTCATCGCTGGGTGCCGCTCTTTATTAGTTGAGCGTGCGGGAGTGCAACTTCTTCCCCTATGCAACGTGCGTTAGGTAGGTAAGATCGGGGACAGCAGCATCCCACCCACCCACCCCTTTTTTCTTTAAGTAATGCTAAGAAGTTTTTTCTTTATGTTATTCTGTTAAAATGTGTTTGTTTACTAATCTGCAAAGAAATTGTCACAGCAAAAAAGTTTTGATCCTTGCCTTAGCACTTTATGGAAAAAGAATTGTTCTCACATGCCCATTGCTCTAGCAATGGCCGGCATTGGTGTTCTTTGTTTTGAGCTGGAAGTGATTATATAATAAAGGGTTAAGTCGGTTAAGAAATATGTGTTTATAAATATGCAAGGATCTTTTATATAAAACATGATTAATAAAGCTGTGACCGACCTTCATCCACAAGTTAGCCTCCGAGTCTGAATTGGGCAATTTAATTGAAAGGGGGGGGGGGTTGTTTGTTTTTTCCCTGCAGTCCCATGGCTACACAGCAGCTTATTTATATAAACTGTAGTAGAGTTTCTGAAGCAAGCACACAGGTTTTAACAGTGCAGCACAACAGTACATTATATTTTCATTACACTTTCATTTTTTGGTGTTACTTTTCCTTTAATCCTGAAATTCTACATGAGACCACATTACCACCACAACATTTTTTGCTTTCAAAGGCTCCTATTAAGGTTCTGCTTGACACTAAAATAAATTCCATGTGCTGAATTTTAGTATAAAACTCAAATACTTTTTGATCCTCTTTGATGGGCTTTCTATATTCTTTAAATCTGCATGTGCAGGAATAAATAAATTGGATTATGTGTGGTATCTATGCAATGCATTGCCTGCTCAGCTAACATATTTTTTTAAATCTCCAACATTGCAATATCTAATTTTTATTATTATTTTGTAAGTATCTCTTGTACAATATTTAATGTTTAATTCATAAAATCACAATGCTTCACACATCATTGCACAGCACACACAGAAATCTGCAGCTTGGTACCTGACATTTTTTTTTCTCGTTATATAGTAAATTAAATAACTCTCCAATTTTTGTTTTTGTCAACATAGATTTTTCTTTTTAATTAGAATTGAAAGGCATTGGGGCTCATTTATTAACGCAGCGCAGCGCTAAAAAGAGCGCAGTGGCCAGACATTTGCCCAGCGCATGCGAGTATTTAATAATGTAGCGCACGATACCTTAACAGTGCGATTTGTGCGCTAATGTAGACAGAAGACAGGTGCGACGTGTGAAACTGCGTATCAGCTGTCGCAGTGCTTATAATAAATTGTGCGCACAGGAAGATACCGCAAAGGTAAGGATTAGTTGTGCTCATGTATGAATGCGCTGCTTTAATTAGTTGCGTCACATATTGCGCATATTGCGTTCACTTAGACGCATCTGCATTTGTTTCTGTGCTAATATTTGTTTGGTTGCAAAGGTGTTTAGCCTACCTGATACCCTTAAAGGAACCTTGGTCAATATAAACATGTTGGGTGGAAGGCGTGGTTAATATGCACTTTACAAGGGTTGTTCATCTTGAATATACTAGCGCAGCTGGGCAGGAATGCGCATTTTGAAGAGCGTTACTATTACGCCACGAAGAGGCAGGCGTAAAAATTGTGGTGCTGTTGCCCGGGTGCAGTTTTGCACATATACAGACGCAAATCTGCGACGGCCGCAGTGCAAGCGCATTGTAGCCACGCCCACAGCCACGCCCCTAACAACCACGGCATCGTTTGCGACATAAATGCCCAATCTTTTGCGCAATGCGCATAAACAAAACCATCGCAAAAGCTCTGTGTTATGCGCAATATCACGCAAATATATTAGCGATCACGCTTGTGATGGCGCAGACAACCTTTTGCGTCCACTTATGCGCTGCGCTGCTTTAATAAATGAGCCCCATTGTCTTTTACAGAGATAAAGTCATACCAGACATGATCTTATTTATTTTATTTTCATTTGTCAGGCTGTCTAGCTATCAAAAGTCAATTAATACAGGGTCACAGTGTGCTAAGTCTCTGCATGACTGTGCCTCTGTAAAGGCAAACTGTAATAACTAGTGATGGGCGAATTTGCGCCGTTTTGCTTCGGCGAAAAATTCGCGAAACGGCGCCGGCGTCTCGTTTTTGACGCCGGCGTCCGTTTTTTCGAAAAAAAATTTTTTGTTGCCAGCGAATTTTTGCCTCGAATTTTTGCCGCGAATTTATTCGCTGGTGGCGAAACGCGCAAATTCACCGCGAATTTGCGCCTGGCGAATAAATTCGCCCATCACTAGTAATAACTACAGGATAGCTTGTGGATGTTTAATAAATCTGTTCACATATGTGTAGGGGTCTATAGGAATACTTTCCCCTATGTTCTAGAAATCCCCTATAGGTTGGAAATTTTCAAGTGGTCAGCTAAGAGTTGGGCCTAAATTGTAGATGGGAGGAGGAGCAAGTCCTTTTTACCCTGTGAAGGTCAGGCCAGGAGGTGTCAGGGCAATCACAACCAATCAGTTTTGTTTAACAACAACTGAGCAATAATTGCTGCCTGCTGATGGGTTATTAGACCTGCATTACGCTTGGCACCTTTAACTTCATTACCCCAAAAATACCTTTATAAAACAAAACAAAGACAAATTGTGAAACGGATTTATTGACCATACCTAACAGTCTAGTCAAGATTTTGTCCAAATAAAATTCCTTTAAAATTGGGCAGGCAAGGAGCGAAAGTTATGAGCATATGTTCCATGAAATGCTTATAGGAAGTAGGGATGCACTGAATCCACTATTTTGGATTTGGCCAAACCCCCGAATCCTTCACAAAAGATTCGGCCAAATACCGAACTGAATCCGAACCCTAATTTGCATATGCAAACTAGGGGTGGGAAGAGGAAAACTTTTTTTACTTCCTTGTTTTGTGCCAAAAAGTCATGCGATTTCCCTCCCCACCCCTAATTTGCATATGCAAATTAGGATTCGGATTCGGTTCGGCCGGACAGAAGGATTCGGGCGAATCCAAATCCTGCTAAAAAAGGCCGAATCCTGGCCGAATCCCTAACCGAATCCTGGATTCCGTGCATCCCTAATAGGAAGGGCCCTACTAGAATGAAAATTCCATTCTATTTGACTTGACAGTATTCTCACATACAGAACACTAATATATACATATTTACAGTATATATTTATATATAAAAAAATGTTTTTTTTTGTTTCATGGGATTTTTTTTAGATGAAAAAATGGGCTCAATTAGCCAAAATGGGTTTTTCATGATCTTCAACAACAATTAGTAATGATAATTCCACAGTCTCTCATCTAATGGTGAAAAGTAAAAATCAGTTAAGGAGAACATAATAGCCAAAACACTACTTCCTGCTTTTCAGCTCTCTAACTCTGAGCTAGTCAGCGACTTGGAGGGGGACCACATGGGACATAACTGTTCAGTGAGTTTGCAATTGATCCTCAGCATGCTGGTTAGATTCAAAAGCAAACAGTTATGACCCATGTGGCCCCCCCTCAAGCCGCTGATTGGTTACTGCCTGGACACCAAGGTAACCAATCAGTGGAAACCAAGTGAGATGAAAAGCAGGAAGTTCTGTTCTGTTAGACATCCAGTCACTCCAGCTTTTATACATTACATTTTTGGCTAACTAACTATATTAGAAAACATTTTTTATTTTGCACAGCCTATCCATTTACCCAGTTTTTATTTTTATACTGAACAATTCCTTTAAGAATCTGTAATTTATTCCCTCCTTATCTGAATGGGGGTTTACCATCAGGGGCAATTCTCATGTTAAAGCCGCCTGAGGCTGCGTTCGCGATGCAGCCCCCCTTGCCACCCACACCCACACTTACCTAAACATAGCCGGCGGGGGTCCAGGGGGGTGCATCGCTAAATAGAACTTTATATAACTTCAAGAAAGACAAAAATGCAATACAGATCAACAGTTGAACCTTTGTTACATTGCTGAAGTGGCACATAAACTGGGAACTGAGGACCTACAGTATGTCAGTTTTGACTAACATAATTCTAAAGTAAACATTGTCTCTTTAAGGTTACGGCCAGACAGGGGCAAAATCATCCTACTGAAATCCACAGGCCAAAAATGGATTGGGGATTCAGCAGGCTGATTTTGGCCCCATCTGGCGCTAGCCTAAGCCACAGTTGGTAATTCTTTGGAAATTTAAGGGGCACATGTCTGCAACAAATGGGAGGGTTTTTTTTCAATATTTGTATTTGTTTTGCTCACATAAATGACTCTATTCCACTTTTCTTATGTATTGCTTGTTGGCCTCAGCTCTCCTATTGTTAGGTCCTCCACTTCACTTAACCTTTTTATTATGGGATATTTGAAGTAAAGTCTCTCCGCTAACCTCTGTGACATCTAATTTATTCTGGGATTACACTGTTCTCCATTATATACAATACCGTTACGATGTGGAAAGTGTAACAGCTACAACCTTTTTTTAGTGCTCTTAGCTGGAAACTCGTATAATGCAATAAGATATTATCATTTTGTGTACCTTCATTTTGTATAGTTACATCTAAAAAAAAGATACCATACACCACTAAGAATTTAAAAATTGGCATAACTAAATTTAGACAAAATCATTTTAATTAATCTACCGTTCCATCAGAGAACATAATATGAGTATTGGATCTGTTAAGCAGAATACTCGGCACTGTACTCGGTAAATATAATTTAACACTTTATTTAATAACCCCAATAGATATAGTTGTTCCTTATCTGTATATACTGTATATACCAGAAGAGCTAAGCCAATTTGTAACAACTTGCAACCTTAATGGCAAAACTCAAATCACTGGGGCTTATAAATTTATTAGGGATGCCTCAAAGTTTTTGATTGGTTATGTTATACCTGTGATAAATTGACTCGTGCATTTCAAAGGCACAAACCTAGCCCATACTGTAGATGTAAAGATTTGATTTAACATTCTCTTTAAATTTCTCGTTTTAATATTGCCTTTGGGGTTCATCGGAGGGGTTGAATGTTGATGGACGTTGATCTTTTTTCAACCCATCTTAAGACTATGTAACATGTAATAAGTTATGCTTGTTTAGCAAATATAGTTCTTATAAGTTATGCTTCATTGTACACAGACTGCATTCGCATTTACTGCAATGCTTTTAAAGTTTACCAGATACGAGAACAAGAACGTGTGCTGATATTTCATAATTCTCCAATGGAACCATGAAATGCTAATTTAAACAAATTATGTAGGAACACTAAACTGAGCACTACACTGAATTGTAATTAAAAACCATGCATCTCTTTCTATGCAACTGCAATTGATTACTTGATGCAAATGTGACATTTGTGCAATAGTGATGACACTGCAAACCTTGTTTAGAATTAAAGAAATGTCAGTAGAAAACATAGGAGTGTGTCCAGTAGCTTGGAAAGCAATTAGCCTCCATCTAATGATGCAAATATGCTGAGGCAAATTCAGACAGTCAAGCTTTATATCTGTAATGTGATTCTCCAAAGGTAGCAATGTTTCAATATCAACTCATATTTATGGATATTAGCAATCTCATATAAAGCTGAGCTGAAAAAATGTCAATCCTTGGTTGTAGGTATTTGCTTTTATTGCTTTTTTATCGCTGGTGTCAGGGCCACCCCAGCAATGAGCCATAGGGGCTGTGATAACAGTCCCGCAATTCAATTGCTGAAACACACACATATAAACAAATACCTTTTTTTCCACTATTTTTACCTGCAATTTTGCTGCTTGATTATTGGATGAGGTATTTTGAATACTACTTAAGGAGGCAACAAACATCAGTCTCATCATCATCAAACATCAGTGGTTTTAGAGGTTTTTGTAACCACAACTAAACTCTATGGGGCATATTTACTAAAGGGCGAAGTGACCGTTTGATGATTCGCCAGCATGACATCATTTCGTTACTTTACCAATTTACTAACGGGCGCAGGCGTCACTTCGCTAGCGAAGGAGATAGACGCTAGTGTTGCTTCGCACTCTAACGGCAGGCAAATTTTTGCTCTGGCAATAGACGTAACTCCGCAAATTCACTAAGCGGATTTTACTGAATGTTTCCTATTTCGCCAGACTTGCCTTCGCCAGCTCAGACCAGCGAAATGCAATGGAGTGCATAGGACTTCCTCAATTTTTAGTGGAAACATTTTCTAAGTCCCAAAAAAACTCTGGCGTCTTTGCCTTTTTTCAGAGTGATAGCCTGCAAAAGTGCTTACATTTTTTTTTACCCCAACATATGGAACACAAACTATACACTGGGCTCATGTGTAGGGCATTATAACAACTATATTTTCTTTATTAAGTTTCCCTGGACTTGTGTAATGTAATGTATTTGCTGCAACATATATGTCCATTAAACTTTATAATTGCTAGCAGTATGCACATTTGCCTGAGCAAAGACCTCTTACGAAGTTGCGCTAGGCATAATTGAATGCTAGTGCATCTTCGCTTTAATTGATGATGCAATGCTAGCGAAAATTCGCAAGCATTCGGCACCCTGGACACATTTTAGTAAATTAGCGTTGTCTAAGCACATTTTTGCCTAGCAACGTATAGCGATGGGTGCAAAGCCATCGCTGGCGAATTCTCGTAGGTTAGTAAATTTCCCCCAAATTCTCTAAAACCAGGGATGTCATGAAATGTATCCGAAAAATATCCAAATTTAAAAAGCATGGACGAAATAAAGTGCTTAACAACCCAAAACAATACTGACACCTATAAAAAGTTTTTTAACCAATTACTACTGAAAAAAACAGAAAAATTCATAGTCTGAAATGATTAAAAACAGTCCAATAAGATCAGCGCAGTTCCCAATGACTTCTATAGGACCTGAACAACTTTTGCTTGGCAAATTTTTGTACAAGAGGTTTTTACACGTAATAAATCTCAAATTCATAGAGCTTTTAAGAAATACAGAAAAAAGACAAACATTTTTCAAAATCTGTGAAAAAAAATAGAAATACGATTGTTAGTAAATCAGCCCCATACTGTCGGATTAATTTTGTGGATTTGCTAAAATATTTTAATTTGGAAAATTGTATTCCATGTTTAGTTATTGTTTGCTACTTGTTTTATCACTATAGTTTTGCAGTTTGGGACAGGTATAGCATCCGTAACCTGTTATCCAGTAAGTTTAGAATTACAGAAAGGCCATCGCCCATAGACTCCTTTTTATCAAAATGTTTACTAATATTTTTCACTGTAATAATAAAGCAGTACCTTGCATATGATTCATAATAAGATATAATTAATCCTTATTGGAAGCAGAACCAGCCTATTGAGTTTATTTAATGTTTACATGATTTTCTAGTAGCCTTAAGGTATGAAGATCCAAATTATGGAAATATCCATTATCTGGAAAGCCCCAGGGCCCGTGCATTCTAGATAACAGAAAGTAGAAAGCCATATTTACCTGTTCTGGATTTATCAGAATTCTTATTAACAAAATGATCTTTATACTTTTAGGTGGTCTCACAACACATACAATGCAGGCAGGGGACTTTGTGTGCAGTAGCTAAATTGCCAGCCAAAAATAATTATATACACTATTTTCAATATTGGTATCTCTACATGCCACATACTTTGGTAAATCTATGCCTATTGGGCATCAAACTGGCATGCTCATTAAGAATATACAGTAAATAAGGAATTGTGGAAGACAAATTGTGGCAAATTCAGATATTGTTATGGTATTTTTAGAAATCACTAAATGTAATAATGCTTTGCAGTTTGTCGGTTTGAAGCAGAAATAAATATTTACCTATTTTGTATTCTGTGGAAAAGTCTACTTTATAAAAAATGTATGATTTTTCAAGGCTAGATATACTTTTGGGGTTATTATGGGGGTATATGTGTAATACCACCTAATGCATAGTTGAAGGGGGGGGGGATTGCTAAAAGAAGTATAAGACTGTGATACATTTGAGGCTGTGATTCCTATTCCTAGGGATTTCATATTAATTACATGGTCTTTATTTGTACTTTATTTGTGTAGTTACTTTATTTGTAGTTCTGATATAATTGTATGTTACCGTTTAGTCATTATTCTGTATATTAAAGTTACAGTTATCAGTGTTGTACTACAGCCTCAATTTGTGGGTGGTGACAGCAAGTGTTTGGTATGTGATTGTGCTCCAGTTTTGGGGTCAGTATGCTCCCATGCCACCATGGGATGGAATCAGCAGCTACCAAAGCTCTGTCTACTAAAGCCAACTGTAAGCTGCTCTCATAATTTTAAACATACTACAAAATTATATGAAGTAACTGTATGCATTGCCTTTAGCATTAGTTTGTGGTGTGATTCGTGTAAAAGGCACAATGATGACAAATGATTGTTATAACTGCATGCTTCTAACAGTTTCACTAGTTCACTGATGCAGGAAAGATGGATTGCTGGTGTTTTAGTTCATATATATTTGCTTATCCATCCAAATATATTACAGAACCATATGATAAAGGGGACAGGCATAGCCTCCCTCCTGTGAGGAGTACCTACCGCTGTCATTCTGTATTTAGTTATTCCAGAAGCTCACTTAGAAGTGCTGTAAACCTAAAGGTCATCTTGTTACTTTTTGTTGTGAGCAATTACAAGTATAGATCTTTTCAGTGTTATTTGAGCATCATCTACTCTGCTTCCTTTGCTTTCCTGTGTAATGTGTTGTTTAACCAGTCATCTGTAACAAGGGAACAGAGTATTGGAAACTTGGAAACTGATCTTAAATATATGACATGCCAATAACAAAGGGAGAACAAAGGCTGATGAGCCTCACTGATTGAATCATATATGATGTGGTGAGACTGATTGATTGCTGATTGATATAAACACTATATACAGGCACATCATCGTCCATCAAGTATTAACCAATCAAAAACACTTCAGTCTTCATACGCAGCTTGAGTTCAAAAGGAAAAAATAAAAAATGAGTAAAATTCTTACTTGTGGATTTCTTTTGGACTCAAAAGGCCGAAAAAAGATTTGAATTACTGTATTTCTGGGACTTAAAAAGAAAAGTCATTATATCTACAGTATATTAATTCGACATGAGGTCTACACTGTACAACGTTCGCTTGAAATGTAATGATTTAATTTGCCTTTGCACCGTCCTTGCCATACTGAACCAAAATGTTCTGAGCTCATAATTCACCTAACAATGAAATAAGTGAGTGGTCAGTTGGAATCGGCATGTGTGGATCTTAAATAAAGAACTAGAGAATAACAGTCTCCACTATATATATATATATATATATATATATATATATATATATATATATATATATATATAAATATGAAATGAAAAGAAGAAGCAGCACTCGTATATTGCAAAAAGATATATTAGAAAGTCAGTGCATCACTTAGCAACGTTTCGGACAACCTGTGTGTCCTTTGTCAAGCCAGAAAAAATCTCAACATATCACAGGTATCACATTAGGCAACAAACAGGAAATGACCTCAAAGTTTGCATCCATGTCAGTATAGAGCATCATCACCTATGAATAGAGATGGCGCGAACTGTTCGCCGGCGAACTTGTTCGCGCGAACATCGGGTGTTCGCGCTCACCGGAAGTTCGCGAACGTCGCGCGACGTTCGCCATTTTGGGTTCGCCATTGTTGGCGCTTTTTTTTGCCCTCTCACCCCAGACCAGCAGGTACATGGCAGCCAATCAGGAAGCTCTCCCCTGGACCACTCCCCTTCCCTATAAAAACCGAAGCCCTGCAGCGTTTTTTCACTCTGCCTGTGTGTGCTGAAGAGATAGTGTAGGGAGAGAGCTGCTGCCTGTTAGTGATTTCAGGGACAGTTGAAAGTTTGCTGGCTAGTAATCGTTTTGATACTGCTCTGTTATTGGAGGGACAGAAGTCTGCAGGGGTTTGAGGGACATTTAAGCTTAGGTAGCTTTGCTGGCTAGTAATCTTCCTTCTACTGCAGTGCTCTGTATGTAGCTGCAGTGGGCAGCTGTCCTGCTTCTGATCTCATCTGCTGACTGCTGCAATAACAGTAGTCCTTGTAAGGACTGCTTTTATTTATTTTTTTGTTGTTTTACTACTACTACTACTACTACTATAAGAGCCCAGTGCTATTAGTCTAGCAGTGTTGGGGAGTGGGACTGGTGTGCTAATCTGCTGCTCCTAGTAGTTCAGCAGCACCAACTTTAATTTTTTTTTTTTAATATTCATTTTTTTTTTATTTTACTTTTTTTTATTTTACTACCGCTGTAGTAGTGTATAAGTTGACCTTTTAGGCATTATTTGCCCTGTAGGCATTTTTTGCCCAGTGTGTTATTCAACCAACTGCCATCTAGCTGTGTGACCTTGTTCACATTCTGTCTAAATATCCATAATATTACCGTCTCCAGAAAAAACACCGGAGTGACTTTTTTCAAGCAGCCATAATATATTTTACGTAATCCGTATCCATCGCTGTAGTAGTGTATAAATTGACCTTGTAGGCATTGTTTGCCCAGTTTTTTTGGCCGCAGCCACTGAAGCACAGAGGCCAGAAAAAATATGCCATATAAATGCTGAAAATAGTCATTTTTTGCCATACGTTGACTCAACGTATATGGCAAAAAATTACTATTTTCAGCATTTATATGGCATATTTTTTCTGGCAACTGTGCTTCAGTGGCTGCGACCAAAAAAACTGGGCAAACAATGCCTACAAGGTCAACGTATGGCAAAAAATGACTATTTTCAGCATTTATATGGCATATTTTTTCTGGCAACTGTGCTTCAGTGGCTGCAACCAAAAAAACTGGGCAAACAATGTCTACAAGGTCAACGTATGGCGAAAAATTACTATTTTCAGCATTTATATGGCATATTTTTTCTGGCAACTGTGCTTCAGTGGCTGCGTCCAAAAAAACTGGGCAAACAATGCCTACAAGGTCAACGTATGGCAGTTGTTTAAAGAGAACAGTAGATTACTAGCCAGCAAAGCTACCTAAGCTAAAATGTCCCTCAAATCCCTGCAGACTTCTGTCCCTCCAATACAGAGCAGTATCAAGCAGATTACTAGCCAGCAAACTTACTATCATCTGTCCCTGAAATCACTAACAGCTCTCCCCCTACACTATCTCTTCCAAGCACACACAGGCAGATTTTTCAGATACATTTTTGCCCTTGATCCCCCTCTGGCATGCCACTGTCCAGGTCGTTGCACCCTTTAAACAACTTTAAAATCATTTTTCTGGCCAGAAATGTCTTTTTTAGATGTTAAAGTTCGCCTTCCCATTGAAGTCTATGGGGTTCGCGAACCGTTCGCGAACCGCTCGCATTTTTGCGCAAGTTCGCGAATATGTTCGCGAACTTTTTTTCCGACGTTCGCTACATCCCTACCTATGAACAAAAACAGGTCATAATCACGATTTAAACCCAGAGGTTGTAAAGATTTGAGCATATTAATCCACCACACCTTTCTTCTCTTTAATTTTAATTCCCTGTCTCCCCCTCTTCTCATGGGAGGCACCACTTCTAACACCATAAATTTAAGATGATCAGCAGTGTGACCCACATCCACAAAATGTTTCGATACAGGTAATGTAGTATTGCCTTAGTTAATACTAGAACGATGTTGCGATATACGTGATTTGACCATCTGGGTGGTCTCACCTACATAGATGAGACCACACGGACATGTCAGCACGTATATTGCAAATTTAGATATACGTGTATAGTGACCCCATAGCTGTATGTGTTGCCCTGTCTGGGGGTAAACAAACTCCATACCTTTAAGTAGAAAAGGACACTGTACACAACTCAAACAGGGAAACATACCTTTAGATAAAATGTGTGTAGTTATCACTATTGATGGGTGAATAAATTCACCAGGTGCAAATTCGCTGCGAATTTCCACGTTTCACTGAAAAAATGTCGGCGTCAAAAACCATCAACATTATTCAGATCCCATTGACTTTAACACCAGCATCAAAATTGACACGAGCGCCAGAATAGACGCGGGCATCAAAATTCGGATTCATCAAATTGTCCGCTTTTTTTTTCACTGGAAATTCACAAATTTTTCAGCGGAACGGGACAAATTCGCCCATCACTAGTGATCAAACCATAAATATTGCTGCATCCTTATTATTAACCTTAAAACCACCAGAGTGGCAAGTGTTAAAAGATTTCAAAGATTAAATTTTTTTGGGGGGGGTTACATGTCCTTTAAAGATGAAAATTCCAACCACCGAAGTTTTATTACCCAAATTATCCACCCTTAGAATATATTTTTAAACACATATATTTACAGAAATGCAGAAAACTGACATTCTTTGTTCATTCCATTGGGGTATAAAATGTTCAACTTGTAAATCCATCTTAAGTGATACTGACACTAAAAATGTTCTTTCAAAATATTAATCTACATTAAGGGGCAGATTTATCAAAGGTCGAATTTAGAAGTGAAATATACTTCGAAATTCAACCATCGAGTGGCTATACTTTGACTTCGAATTTTTTTACTTCGAAAATTCTCTCTAATTCACTTCGACCCTTGATAAATCTGCCCCTAAAAGTTACCTATAGGTTATGTTGATCGTTTTTTGCTGATAGTTCTGCTTTTGTAAGTAATTATTACTTGAAGTTTCTAAACCTGACTGTCCCATCTCAGCCTGTCAGTTAGAGTTTCTAATGACAATGTTATGATGGATATGAAAAAAAAAGGTTATTTTCTGGTGTCAGTATCTCTTTAGTAGTTCTTTTTGCAGGAGTTTTTGCAGCTGCCTGTGCCTGCCAGCACTTCATAACGGGTAGTGAGCAGGAGTAATAGCACTTCCCACAGCCAAAGTGCATCTAGACTGAGGACAGACTTTATTCCCCAGAATTCCCTTCCTGGCTGAAATCTTCAGCTAAAGTAGAATGTAAAACCAAGCTTTATATAAGCCACAAAAACAAAATATTAAATCATATATACACCACTGAAAGAGAAAATGCATTGTTCACAGGGTCACTTTATGGTGTTTGTACAAATATTTGCAGAAAAACCAACAATGTATTCTTCTGTCATGCAAACTGTAAAATAACAAGTAAAATAACAAGTAATTGATTTGTTCAAGTTTTTGCAAGGCTGTAGCTGTTAAATCAGCAGATATATTGTATCTGCCACGATAATGATCCTTGAGTTGTTAGTCCCTGAGTTCAGCTGTTTCATCCTTGTGGCTGACCAGTGCTTGAGTGGAAAGCTGGACTCTGTGGGAGTCTGCTAAAAGGTGAAAGGGTGACGGCTGGAAGATAAAGGTTGGGCTGTGAGTATGGAAACAAAACTCTGTATTCCCTGAGATGGAAGACTTTATATTAAGTAGTAACCACAATAGCAGAAATTCATATCCTTTTTTTTTTTTTTTTGTGCTGTTTTCTGATTAAATGATCTCGTACTGGCAAGATTTTGTGCTACATTGCTGCAGTTGCTGGTTTTGCTTTTTCTTGCATTTGATGCAAACTGTATGACTTTTCATTACCCCCTTACATGAAGAATGCAAGATCAGTTTTCCTCAAAGTACTGGCAAGAACAGAATGATTTCCTTTTCCACCACTCCCAAAAATCACTACAGGTTTAATGTCATAAAGATCCTAGGGATTAATTGGCAAAAAGCAATCACCTTCGATTCGAAGGATTTAATAGTTCAATCGAACGATTTTTCCTTCGATCATTCGATCGAAGTAAATGCGGTAAATCCTTCGACTTCGAAGTCGAAGGATTTTACTTCGATAGTCGAATATCGAGGGTTAATTAACCCTCGATATTCTACCCTTAGTAAATGTGCCCCTTAGTGTACAGTATAACATGTGATACATTGTGGGTCACCTTGGGCTACTAGATACATTAGGTTAGCCGCTGTGTTCACACATACATGTGCCACTTCATCAGTAAAATGGATTTGGGGCCACTATTGACTTTTAGATATACTTAGAGTACAATATATTATTTCTAATGCAATTAATCATTACTTTGCAAAGAAGGATACCATATACCAACTTTACCCTTCAACTGACATATTGCTTTGGGAAAAATATTATTAAAGAGAGAAACTCTTTGCAGCACTACTACTGTAGAGATTAAAATTGAATTGCTGGAAGAAATTAAGTGAAAAGGAAAAATGTATTGTCAATGGAGAAGAGAGCATTGTTGAAACACTAATGATTTATTGTCAATGTCTTTTAAGGGAGGTATTTTGTTTCAGAATGATTCTCTCCATTCTACATTTGACCTCATCAAACTGACTCACTGGCTAGACATAATATTAATGCAAAAAGGATATTTAGAAAATTGTTATGAGGCACAAGTTATGTAATACATACAAAAATAGGACTATTACAATATTCTAAAGGCCAGAACAACTTTAAAGACCTTGAAAAGATCAAAATGCAAGTTCCTCTGCTTAGTGAAATATTCAAAGCAGCAGCGCCACATTGTGACAAACGAATCCTAACTAAGCAGTTTAACAAAGTCAGACAGATTGTCTCCTGTAGAGAAGTGATTGCCAAAACATCTCTGTTTGGTTTTTCTAGTCCTCCATTATTTTTTATATTCTTCATTTAGGTAGAATATATTTGTGACAGATTTCGAATAATAGGGGTAATGTAATAAGAAGCAACAAGTTAGAACCAGGTCTAGTGACCTACAGTAACATCAGCAGATACCTGCTTATTGGTTGCTATGGGTTTATAGACCCAAAGCATGCACACTAAGCACCTTTTATTACATTTCTTACTTTATATTATAACACTTTATATATGCAATACAGTTTTCTTGTAACTGGAATCACGCTTGTGCCATACCTTGGCGGGAGGTTGGGAATGAGTCCGGTGATGAGTTGCTTGTCAGCAGTAGGGAGACCTAAAGGTGCAGCATTTTTAAATCTGGCCGTGGAGAAAAACTTTGTAATGTTAATCTTTGTAAATACATGCATCTACATAGATTACTTATGTGACAGGGGACCAGGGAATTTGCATTGATCAATCTCTCTTCTAAAATAAAATAATTAAGACTAATTGATAAAAAATAAATTGTAAAGAGTTTTCATATAGCATTTTATGGTGTTGTTGATTTATAATTGTAGCACCGTATTAAACTCAATGGTACCTTTTACATCCACAGGACTCTTGAGATTCCATATCATGCTGAATTTTAGTTGTATACTTGGTTTGCAAGTTGTTTTTGTAGAAAAAACAGATATTTAACTATAATATAAAAAGAGGTTTTTCATGAAAACATAAAGAGAAAACGAAAACAAATATGCATATTCACAGAGATTATACAAGTATCACGACATTGAGAAAAGACAGAGATCTGGCGATTACTTGTTTAGATGACTCTACATATTCTCTGCAGTGAATTTTATAAACCCACGCCCAATATGAAAATGCAAATAGATCAGAGTTGAAGGTGCAACAAAAAATCATCAAAAATCAGAAAAAATTAGGTTGCTTATAATAAATTTATAAAGGTTTCTGCCACACTTGAGTAGAAACATCTTTGTATACTGTTGCATTCAATGATGTTTGAAGTCCAAGTCCAAACTCTAAGGGGCCCATTTACTAAGGGTCGAAGTGAATTTTCAAAGTAATTTTTGGGTACTTCGACCATCGAATAGGCATTCAATTTGAATTGAAAATACTTCAAAAATTCGACCATTCGAAAATTGAAGTACTGTCTCTTTAAAAAACTTTGATACTTCGCCACCTTAAACCTGCTGAATTGCTGTTTAGCCTATGGGGGAGCTCCTATAACCTTTCTTTCTGTTTGGCTAAGTTTTGAGTAGTCATAGGGGCCCATTTACTTAGTTTGAGTGAAGGAATAGAATAAAAAAAACTTCGAATTTCGAATGTTTTTTTTGCTACTTCGACCATCGAATTGGCTACTTCGACCTTTGACTACAACACGAACAATTCGAACTAAAAATCGTTCGACTATTCGCTAGTCTAAGTACTGTCTCTTTAAAAAAAACTTCGACCCCCTAGTTCGCCACCTAAAACCTACCGAAGTCAATGTTAGCCTATGGGGAAGGTCCCCATAGGCTTTGGAACAATTTTTAGGTCGAAGAAAAATCGTTCGATCAATGGATTAAAATCGTTTGAATCGAATGATTCGAAGGATTTAATCGTTCGATCAACCGATTTTTCAAACTATTTGCGGTAAATCCTTCGACTTCGATATTTGAAGTCGAAGGATTTCAATTCGGCAGTCGAATATCGAGGGTCAATTAACCCTCGATATTTGACCATAAGTAAATTTGCCTTTAAGTATTTTTTTGTAAAATTTTAATCGATTGATTATAATTATAGTGTTCTTTTAGCTAAAAAGCTAACTTGCATGTGGAATTTACTAAAAAAAGAGAAATGATTTCTGATCTGAATAAAAATTAAGGATCAAAATGAATAAAGGCTAAATATATTCATTTAGAAGAGAGAAAACATTTCTTACCTTTAAACCATAAATAAATCTGTGTGGTTCGTTTGGAAGCAGACAACTTTTGGCAAGAAAAAGTCACAAACTAACTGCTAGCTGCACAAATGGATAACCTTGACTAAAATGTTACCTTAGATTAATGCTTGACAGCAACAATGTGCTCTGTGTATTCTGGTTTTTTTTTCCCCAAAACATGGATTATATCATGTTTAAAGAAATTTGGATAATGTATCTCAGTTAGGGCTATATTTATTAAATTTAAAAGTACAAATTGTAGTCAGATTTGTGGCAATGAAGATCTACTATTTGTACAAAGGAAGTGTAATGTCTACTTGTATAAAAGGGCTAACAATAAGCATGACTGTGAAAGTTAAGAGAGAAAAAAAATCTCTTGCTCGCATTGAAAATGTTATGTAGGTAACAGATAAAATAGCACCCTTTTGTTCAGGCAGTCCCCTAAATTTTAGACAGATAAGTTGGTCTTTAACATAGCTGGGCAATAGTCTCCCCTCCCTGAGTTAAAGTATGCTCCAGGCAGTTCAGGAACTGGCCAGAGGGTGCCACAGTTCTAAAATATATAAACTAAAGCAAACGTGACCTGGGTCTTTTCTTTCTGGATTTCCCTGAGTAAGCAGTTTGGACAAGATTGGAGACTAGGTAAAAATAAGCCTAGTTAATGTTAGGGTATAATCTGTTATAAATCACACTAGGGGGCAGATTTACTAACCAGCCAAAATTCGAAAGTGTCCACTTCACACCCATCGCAAAACTTCACCAGACGAAAATTCGCTCAGCTAATTTACTAAAATGTGGAGTTTCTGGCAAATTTCTACTTAGCGCAAATTCGCTAGGGGTCTATACATACGGCCAGCTTTAATGGACATCTATATGTTATATGTTGCAGCAAATACATTACATTTCCACTGTTAATTACACATATCAAGGGAACCTTAATAAAGAAAATAAAGTTGTTATAATGCCCTACACATGAGCCCACTGTATAGTTAATGTTCTATATATTAGAAAATCTATGGGGGTGTAACGTTTAGTATCCCACAACCCAGAGTAAACCCCAATGTCCCGGGCTCGGCTCACGCTTCAGCCTATAACCGCCGCCTTTCACGTCGGGTGGGACCCTCCGCTACTCGGATGCCGCCAGGACTTAATAGTGAGGAGACTGAGGGAAGAACTCTGGGCGAGCAAGGGAACTTAACGTAAAGGTTATCAAAGTCCAGGAACGGGCCGGGTCGAAACCAATCGGGAATGCAGTACAAAATCGGAAAGCAGGAGAGTAATCGAGGACACAGGCCAGGTCAGCAACAAACAGGGTCGAAGTACAGAACGGAATCCAAAGAGTAGTCAGGGACGAGCCAAAGGGTCAGGGCAGGCGGAAATCAAACAGGAATTAAGGATAGCCAAAGGTCACAACAAGAATCACAGGAAAATCGCACCCAGGAGCAATATACAGAACCTACGTTGGGCAAGGCACAAAAGGACTGATGGCCATTTAAACATTTGAATTTGGCGCCATTGGACGCTGGCGATTCAGCGCCAGCGCCTGCGCAAATACGCAGCGCACCTGTCCCTTTAATTCTAGCGCATGCGCGCCGCGCGCTCCATAGGAGCCGGCGCCTGGGGCCTAGCCGCATCGGCGGCGGAGATGAGAGACGGGCGTCCCCGTCGAGGGGGCGGCAGGCGTCCCTGCCGTCCCCTGGGTAAGTCCCTTACAGGGGGAAACCGGTTACACAAAAAAATTTTTTTTAGGACTTTTGCAGGATATCACTCTGAAAAAAGGAAAAGACGCCTGCATTTTTTGAACTTTAATGCTTTTTCCACTCATAACATCTTGTAAGTAACAGACGATTGAGGAAGATCTATGCACTCCATTGCACTTCGTCTGGTCTGAGCTGGCGAAGGCAAGTCTGGCAAAGAGGTCACATTCAGTAAAATCTACATTTTAGTGTATTTGCGGAGTAACGTCCATTCGCCAGAGCGAGAAGTCGCCTGGCGATAGAGTGTGAATGACCACTAGCATCTATCTCTTTCACTAGCAAATTGGTGCCTGTGCCCGTTAGTATATTGGCGATGTCCCTGCGGCGGTAACACTAGCAAATTGAGGCTAGCCTTTACCACTTCGCCCTTTAGTACATCTGCCCCTAAGTGTGATCGATAGATAGGAGTAGGGTAGCTAGTGAGCAGCCTGAAGCTCCACCGAGAAGATTTAGTAAGGATTAGAGTCCTGGGCATATTACCCCAGAGTAGGAATGAAGTATATAGACATAGGGACTACTGTAGCTCACCTAGGTTTCATCTGAGGGGAATCCTGAAAGCTGGGGGTGACACATTTGAGTTAAAATAATTCTCTGTTTAATGACTGAGCCCTGATTCATGGAGCACTGATTGCTGAATCTATACTTGTGATTATATGCTGAGCAAGTGCATCCTATTTCTTGTGCTGTTTCTCTCAAAGACTCCTATTTGAATCCAGTAAATAAAGACTTTATTGTTACGTTCAATAACCACTGGCACCTGTTTATTGAATTATACCAGAATAGTATCATTCAACAACAACCTGCCTCCAACATAAGAGTGGGCCCATACCTGCAGATTAATATACTAAAATTAGGACTTCCATTTTTCCAAAACTCAAAATATTAAAGATTTAAAGGGGTGTCCACCTTCCAAACATTTTTTTCAGTTCAGTTGTTGTCAGAGTGTTCACCATAAACAAATACTTTTTTCAAGTGCTTTTCATCTTTTATTTTTTATTGATTGCCCAAAATATAAGTTTATTGTTCCTGTCTCTAGTGTTTCAGTCTTGGAGCTCAGTGATCCAGGAGAATTCTGAACTGTTACAATTTGCTACATTTAGGGGGTTATTTATTAAGCTCTGAATTTTTCTTGTTGGACTTTTAAAGGGGAAAATACATTTATTTAGGAGGAAAAAAAAAGTTTTTCAGGATTTATTAAAATCTGATAGTGTTAAAATTCAGAATAAAAAAGTACTCCAACTCAGCACTGCTGAGAACATGTAAAAATCAGATGTCCCGGTAACAAGTGGAAGTGTTGTGCCTGGTTTCCAAAATAATCATAGATTTCGGGTGATTTTACAAAAAAATAGCTAAATCAGAAAAAATAGGATCTTGGATCTTTGTTACTATTATATTGTGACATTTTCTGCACAAGAACATTTCATGATAAATGGGGGGGGTTTGGTTGGAGTCGTTTTCAGAAAATAGTGAGAACCTTTCGGATTTGATACAGTATTCAGCAGCATCTGTGGAATATTGGCAAATTAGTAATCTGCATGTCGAGAAAAACTCAACCTGCACCTGACCCTAATCCGCACTCCGCACCCACCCAACACATGCCGGCCCGCATCTGGTTTTCCCCCTCCATTTATAGACTGCACCTACCTGCCCCACTAATGTCTTTACAAAAGGGGCAGCCATGTGTCTATAAAACCGGAACTCAGAAGTTGGCAGTGTTAGGTTGCTAGGCAGGGAGAGCAGGCGGAAGAGCTGAACCGGAACCCGCCTGTGATCCACAAGAGGTGTGCCGAGATCACCCGAAACCGCCGGTATCGGGCCAGTCCGCACATCACTATACTGTAGCTGCCAAAATAACTATAGTGTAAATTCTAACAGCTGCCTTTAATGAATCTCAGGGATTCAGCTCACCAGGGCTAAAGATAACAAATGTATCAAATAAAGGTATCAAGTTAAAGAGTCAGCGACTCCCCCTCCCAGAGCTGCTTTAGAAGGTGAAAAATGAAAATTTGCACTTCTATATTATAAAAAAGGTCACAAATATAAAGTAAGTGGAAAAAGTCTTTATTTCTGGTGAATAATCTGAAAACAAGTGTTTGAAGGTGAACAACCCCTTTAAGTGTAAAAACTCCTAATGGAGTATTTTTCATCAATTCAGACTTTTAGAGGCTTTTGAATTTTTTTTGCTAGTAGTTGTCTGAAAAACTCAAATTTTTCGAGGTTTTCCATTAGTACTTTTTATAATTGGAATTTTTAATAACTTTCATGACATTTGTGGTTTTAGAGAAGTAGAAGATTATTTATTTAAAGGTCGGATTTTAGTGGTTTTAGAGATTTTTGAAACCATGACTAAACTCCTAGGGGGTCATTTATTAAGTTTGCGCAGTACATATTTATTCCAAAATGGTTCTATTGAATGCTATAATATTGCACTGCTTTGCCCATCTTTCTGGTTTTTGTGAAAATCGCATTGCAAACAAGTTTTTGCAAATGGCTCGCAAATGAGATGGGTGTTAGAGTGAGTGCGGCCACTGTGCGAGGCTGTTGTGGGTGAATATAGTGTTGACAGTAATTTAAATTTTCAATATTGTCTCCGCCACCAAAGTCGTGGTGTCTAAAACCATGATTGTTATTGAATAAATGATCTGTATATAAGAAGTACAAACAAAAAAAAGGTCCGAGTGATGCACTAAAAAAATTGAATACCTCTAAAACGTCTAGTTTTTTAGACAATTCCTAGTGAAAAAAAATCCGAAAACCCTAACCCGAAAAGTCCTAATTGATTTAAAGAGGTTTGATAAGATAAGCGCAGCTCCCATTGACTTCTATAGGGCATCGACAAGTTTTACTTGGAAGGTTTTTGTTGTTTTTTTACATGGGAAGGCACGTTTATCAATATTTAAATTTCTAATTCATGTTTTTTTAAACTCACATGAATTTGATTTTGCTCGAAATTCAAATATTTGATTAATTATTCGAATCTAATCGAACTTGATCAAACTTGATTTGAGTTTTTTAACCGAGAAAAACTCGAATGTCAGGAAGGCTGCAAACATCTCCAAATTGCTCACTGGACCTGTCCCATTGACTTATACAGCAGTTCGGCAGGTTTTAGGTGGTGAATAGTCAAATTTGAATTCTTGAAGGGCCAGAGTATGTCTCAATCTCAATCTCGAAAAACTTGAATGGAGTTTGGATGATTCCCTAGTCAAATTTGACAGATTTAACCATACAAAAATATTGAAAATTGAAATGTAAGGTATTCAGCTTTTAGAAGCTGTTGTATATGATTTCTAAATAATTGTGTGATAATTCAAACATTTAGTCAACTATCAGTCACAGTAATTAATCTATCATTAATTGAAGGTGACAAGTAATCTTGACCTTTACACAGCAGCTAATTCATTAAAACATGAAGCTTTTACATGACTTTTGGACTATTGTACAGAACGTTGATAAACACATAGGGGCCCATTCATTAAGTCTGAGTGAAGGAATAGAAGAAAAAAAACTTTGAATTTCGAAGTGTTTTTTTGGCTACTTCGACCATCGAATGGGCTACTTCTTTCAGTAAGAAGTTTTATTACATTCACTGCAAAGAGGTCGCTAAACAGTTTCCGGGTTCACAAAAGCTATATCAAATTCGCACAAAGGCAAATTTGTTCGCACTGAGGCATAACTTTTCTCATTGCGAATATTTTTTCCAGTACCGACTTTTATTACATTCCCCCATTAATGATTTATGGTATCACGTACATGATATATTCAGTGGCATACGTCTGAAGGGATTAAGCATAACCATTGCTGATTTACAATTAAATGTGAAAAAATGGCACATTCATCCCACCTGTATTCTCTTTCCACAGCCTGTAGATAGGTCATAAATACTTCATGCAACATGTAACAAATGTTCATGCGAAATGCCTCTTCTCCATGCCTCAGCTCTGTCATCAGCTCTGTGTTTCCTTCAACACTGGATAAAATATGACTGGGCCTTTGTTAAATGTTAATAGTGGCACTTTCCTATAGCTGACAGAAATGGTGTCCCTATTATTAGATAGACCTCAGAAGCTTTGGTCTTTTTAGTTATTTTATATATAGCCTTTTAACCCTAACAACCCATCAATTTCTGCAGCTTTAGATACATAAAACTTGTGTTTCCCAGTAGCACTGAATCTTTTATTAACACTTGGAGCAATGCAATCCTCCAATAGGGTTGAGTATAAATATCAACTAAAAATACTCTAGCCCAGTGTAAACAACAGATTGAGTACTTATGATTAGTATATTGGTTTGTTGGCAATAACAGAAAATCTGTGACTGCGAGGGGAATTAGGTGGCTTAGGTAGCCATCTGAAAAAATTAAAATATTGCTCTGGTTCCAAGGATGTAATAGCAATATTTAACTCTACGGAGCACAAGGAAGTGAAAATTCATCAAAAAATTTGCATATTTTGACATATGACACATCCAGAGCTGGTGAATTTAAGACACAGAATTTAAACTAAATAAGATATGCACACTTGGAAAGAGATGGATTTTGCTGGAAGATTAAGATGCATGTGACCTATAAGCAATAGCAAGAAAAAAAAAGAATTGAGGAAGCAGTAGGCCATTGAGCCCTTATCCCAAAGTCCTAAGTGCTTTTAAACCCTGCTGGATTACTTTAAAATCTGGGAGTAGTAGAGAAAGTCAGAGGTAAACTAGAAGTTAAAGAAAAGAGAGGAATGGTCCTTAAAGAAGGAGAGGACAAAACAAAAAAAAAAAAATCACACGTGATCTAGTTTAGTTGCAAGCAATAAGAATTACCCGGTACAATATAATTCTAGGTCTAGAACTGTCTAGACAAGCTAATTACTTACAAAGTAACAACAATGCAAGGAATCTACTAAAAATATCCAACAATTGTCAGATATATACAGCATTAAAAATGAATGGAAAGATAAAAAACACCTTATTCAGTCCAGCAGCAAAGTACAAAAAAATGCAATAAAAGTTTAAAATATATTAATGCTGATTTTGCTAAAGGCTCAAAACAACTTCATCACTTCCACCACTGCATTCTGTTATTTTGAAAGCAATCAGCAGAAGTGACACCATCCAGAACATTTGCAGCTGATTCACTTTGAAGTGCAAGATTCAGTGGTTTCAGGACAAACCCCCCTTCCCCACATTTACTCTAATGCTGGAATTTTGGGATAAAGCACTTCATTGTGGGAGAAAAAAATGTTGCACTTGAGGTTTCAAATGATCCCTGCAGTCAAATACCAGATGCAAGTACTTTTCGGATGAGAACTAAGCCCCGTAGTGCTCATTAAAAAAGCATTTGGGTCCGTCTCTACTATTGTGCCCCTAAAAGGAAATGTAAACCTTCCACCAAAAAATGTAATATGTAAACAGCTTCTTAAAATCTTAAGTACATGCCATTTTGGTTGTTAAAAAGGTTAATAGTAAGGCATCCGCTTAATCATTTAGGATTCCTTCCCCTCTTCTATCCCACTTGGCCCCTTCCCTTGGAAATTTTCTTTGGCTGTTGGCTACTAAGCATGCGCAGTTCCAAGCCAAGGCAGGGAACCTTAGTTCAGATTACAAAACACGCCTACTCCAGTCCAGGCATTGTTGGCTCCCCCTGGAAACAGTTCTCGCTATCTGTTTTTTTTTTTACTGATGTTGTGGTGCAAAACTTGATAATGTTTCTAGAGATTTATGTTTATTGCTATGCAGCACAGGGGACATTAGAGGGCCAGATATTATCTTATGCATTAGCAATAAGGCAGACAATGTGGAGCAGAGCTGGCAACTTTTCATTTTGTTTGTTATAGGGCAATAAGCTTTGTTCTTATAGGTTCAGCAATGTGACTGAGAGTATTGTTTAATAGAATTTATATTTTATCAGTTTTGTGAAACTGAGTTTTTATTGTGTTGATAGAATGAATCCTGTGCTATACAATTTTGATTTCAATTTTGTCATTAAAATCTATCTTGGCATGCACTACTTAATTACACCATTATATATTCTGTCCAAGTTTTCTAAATAATTATTTCTGTAAGTAACTATACACATAACTGTGTTTGTTACATGGATGTTATGGATTTGTAAGACAGATTGCTAAGATTTACAGAATAGAGTTGGTAATATAATAATATCCTTTTGTGCACAAACCATATTTTGTTCTCATTCTTTAATAGTAATAGGACTTTTGTATATTTTTTATATGTGTACAGTATATGATCAAATACGTGTGCACCATGAGAGACTTTCATTCTGTATACGAGGGATATTTTTGTTTACAGAATGTATTTGGAACAAATGGTACCCACCACCTCTCCTGAGCTCAGCTAAAGCATTACATTGCTCAATCCATTCAGGCAGGGCTGCCATCAGAAATTGCGGGGCCCGTACAACAAAATTTTCTAGGTCCCCTGGGGTCAACCAACGTTTTTTAAAAAAAAATATTGGTGCCCAAAGCCCCCCTCCCACACGTTAAAAGAACATTGGTGGCCAGGGCCCCCTATACATTAAAAAAACATTGGTTCCAGGACCCCCTGCAAGTTTAAAAAAATGTCTTTTTGGTCATGGGCGTCTTAGTTCTATTCCGTAGTAGCTTCTTCTTTCTTGTTTGTCACGTTTTTTCTTCATTCTTCTCGGCTGTCACCCTGATGGCAGCATTACATGCATTTCATCAATAAGTTTGTACAAGTACGTTTTCCTAATCAAATTAACTTTACAGCACATAACTGCAGTTTGCATATGTAAATGTAACCTTCTGTCCGGCTGAACTGAATCTGAATCCTAATTTGCATATGAGGGAAATCGCGTTACTTTTTGTCACAAAACAAGTAAGTAAAAAGTGTTTTCCCCTTCCCACCCCTAATTTGCATGTGCAAATTAGGATTCAAATTTGGTTCGGTATTTGGCCGAATCTTTTGCGAAGGATTCGGGGGTTCAGCCGAATCCAAAATAGTGGTTTCGATGCATCCCTACATCTAATAAACATAGGGCAGATTTAGGCCAGAAAATGCACAATTGAGTAGGGTGGTAGTGGGCTGCATTTTCCTCTTTCACTGATCATTCATTTAATACTGCTGTGGACATACTTGAACTGGGCCGCCGGGCCAAGTCCGAATTTTATGCAACCTGTCATGGCATGGCATGGCTCTCCCAAATTTGATACAGAACAAGCAGTTAACCCCCCCCCCCTCGTCCTTGCAAAAAATTAGGGCTTTACACTGGTCCCTGGGGCAAAAAAGGTTGGGGACCGCTAGATTAAAGCATACCGTTTTTCCCCACGGCAGACATTTTAGATACCATGTGCTCTGCCTATTACAAATGTTTGGTAATATGCTTCACACTACTAAACTATAAAAAGTTGCTATAGCTGGAGGTAAACAAGTCACCAGGGCCGGATTTACCCTCCTTGCCCCCCTAGGCCCAGCTACTGTGCCCCCCCCCCCGCACGCATTTTCTGGATGTGAATCTTTTTCCAATCAGGACATTTATGCAAAAGTGGATCAGATGGATCAACTAGCAGTTAGGCTTGTTTGAGATATATCTATATATATTCTCTATATATAGACACCTTTTTATACATAGATGCAGAGAGAGATGTGTCCCTTGTTTTGATAAGTTTGTCAATTGTGCTACAGTGGGCAGCCGCAGCATCAGTTAAATATTTATTATAAAATAAAAAAGTCAAATCTTGGCAGCATCATAATCTTTGTAGTTCCTATTTCTCAGCAGACATTATCCCTTATAATACATGAGTGATACTACGAGTTCCCTGTATAACTCAGCCTGCAGCCTTGTGCCTTTATATGGTCACAGAACAACCCCCTTAGTGACTCCTAATATCCTTATCATTTACAGTAGGGGGTACATTATCTCTTATAATACATGAGTGATACTCCGAGTTCCCTGTATAACTTAGCCTGCAGCCTTGTGCCTTTATATGGTTACTGGACCCCTCAGTGACTTCTAATATCCTTATCATTTACAGTAGGGGGTACATTATCCCTTATAATACATGATGATACTCCAAGTTCCCTGTATAACTCAGCCTGCAGCCTTGTGCCTTTATATGGTCACAGAACAACCCCGTCAGTAACTTCTAATATCCTTATCATTTACAGTAGGGGGTACATTATCCCTTATAATACATAAGTGATACTCAGAGTTCCTTGTATAACTCAGCCTGCAGCCTTGTGCCTTTATATGGCCATAGAACCCCCTCAGTGACTTCTAATATCCTTATCATTTACAGTAGGGGGTACATTATCCCTTATAATACAAGAACTGAAATGGTTTTCATTTTGTAGGAAGCAGGAAAGGGACATAAAAAAATCTGTAACAGGTTTAGAAGTTAGAACACTTGTGATTCTGCACCTCCAGCAAATCTGCAAGTTGACTATGACATATTTCTCTACATGGCCGATATACAGTAGATCTGAAGGGGAAATATTAAATGTACATACCAGGAACAGATCACCTTGCTGGGACACACGCAGCACAGCAGAGGCAGCAGCAGCACGAGCACAGAGAGGAGTGGGAGGGGGCGGAGCCACAGAGGGAGATAGGCTGGAGGAGCGGTCCTAAAGCCAACCTGATCTATCAGGAGCAGCCGCCCCTAACATCTTGCCGCCCTAGGCCCGGGCCTAGGGGGCCTTTCCCTAAATCCGGGCCTGCAAGTCACTTCGGCAAAGAAATAACCCTTTTAAACAACTGTATAACTTTTGATGTGATTAGAGCAGTGACAGACATCTTACCGATTCTGAGAGCACTAAGGAGGGACCTGATCAACATACAAGGGGGGGGGGGTAGGGAAAGTCCATTAAGGATTATAGCCTGGCAAATATTTTGCTCAGTGTGTGGTAGTGATATGCGGGTTGGGTTTTTCCTAACCAGCACCTGCTCGATATCCACCCTCCCTCCACCCGTGCCTGCCCTAGCCCGATTTCTGGGTTCTTTTATAAACCTGCGACGACCCAGCACATGGTTATAAAACCGGAACCCAGAAGTCGTCAGTGTAAGGTGGCGGCTGGGGAGAGCACAAAGAAGAGCTGGACCCACCCGCCACCTGCAAATGGGGGTGCGAGGTTGACTCGAACCCGCGGGTCCCGGGGGTATCGGGCCGGCCCGAACATCACTAGTGTGTGGCTATGATTTTTACACAGAAGTTAGCTGGTCTGTCAGAAACTATTTATTACTTGATTAGAACCTAATAAACAGTAAAACATCCAACCGTGTCTATTGCACTCCTGGACAATATATTGGTACAATCCAAATGATTCTTCATTTCAGGAGTTTAAACTCTTGCAGATCAGAAATATCTGGTGAATCTTCATGTATTTACATTAACAGACTACATACTCACTTTCCTAAAGCGCTTTCTTGCTTTGGCAGCAGCCTAACCGAGACCAGGAATGTAAATGTACACACTGAGGAATAATGTAAAACCTTAATTTACATTTAAAAAAAAAAAAATACATTTTAAAAAGTTATAGTATAGTACTACGTAGATGTCCACACATTTTGGAGTGCACTAATTATTAAGGCATCATTTTAAAGAAGGAAAATATTCTAATGTAATTAATAACTAGATTTTATAATTATTTTATAAAAGGAAAACCTTTTCATTGCTCAATTTTTTTCCATTACATGTTTGGAAATGTAATAATAATTGTTACTGTAGATATTAAAGAATAACATAAGACAAAACCAGTTGGGATCTGTAAGTTTAAACAGAGGATTAATGACTGTACTGAAATAGCTCAGTATAAGATTACATTCAAGAATACAAATTTCATTTTAATAACTAACCCCGGTTCCTGTAAAATGTGCTGAACCTGTTGGTGTATTGCTATGCTTGCAGAATCAAGGCACATATGTTTATGAAGATTAATGAAAATGATTCCTCTTCTTTTGCTCAGCAGGGAAACATTGCACAAAATTACCCCTGAGCTGTAGTGTCCCAAGTTGTGATGAATTTGTAGCTTGCAAAGATAAGTTTTATTGATCAGCAGTAAATGCCTGAGGCCTAGATCTTAAAATTAGTGATGCACAAATCTGTTGATTCCAAAAATGTGCAAAACACATCGAAGTTAATAGGCATAAAAAAGTTTTACGAACACAACAATTTTTTCTCATTCCAAAGGCGTTGAGTGCGAGTTTTATGTCTAAATGAATTAAAGTTATGGTGACTTTTTTGTCTCTCCAACAATTTTGTCTTGGCAGCTTTTCTGTCGAGGCAGATTTTTGCTGCAGTTTTGCAAAAAAAGTCACAGATAGCGAACTGGTGAATCCATGCTGGCGAAAAAATTTGCTTGTCACTGCTTACAACCTTTTCTAACCTAGACATTCCCAGAAACCTGGAAAAGAGTGCAACCAGTAACATTATACAGTATACAATGACTTGTTACTTGGTTTGTTTATTGGCTTTTCTACATGTTAATGAGCAGAGGCTGGTGCATTTACTGTATGGCTGGTGTCTTCATCCTGCAGATTACTTTTCTATGCTGTCATCTTTTTCAACTTCACCTTGTAGCATTTGACTTGAATTATCTATTGCTAAATCTTCTGTCAGTCCACATCTGTACATTGGACTCATTTAGTATTATGCCAAAAATGTATAGAAGAAAAATTTAAAAAAGGGTTTTAATTAAAGTTTGGCAACTAGAAGAAGCTTTCACCTCCTATTTTATATGTGTGGGGATGTGAAAATTTAGACACCCTTACACATTACTGATAGGCACATCCCTAGTAATATGGACACCTAAGTGGGTCCTTATGGGGACTTATGTAACCCCTGTAGTTCTCACAGTGTACACCAGAGGGCACTGTGTCAAAGTATAAAGGTCTTGGGAACCATGAGGTCTGAGTCCATTACTTTAGCCCAACCAAGCAGGCTGTAAGGGAATGGGTATATGTCGACCCTAGGCGCATTGGCCCTAGTAATTAGATAGCATACTCTTTTATAGATCATTCTAGGAGTGATAGAGAGGTTATATAGTTGAGCAGCTCAAGGCTCTGACGAGGATATTAGAGGGATTAAGATCCCAGGGTATTACTGACCCAGAGTAGGGACTAAAGTGTTGAGACTAGGGATGGTAGGAATTCCCCTAGACTGCCACTGAAAGAGATCCTGAAAACTGGGCAATACCCCTCACAAGCTGCCATACTCTCTGCTGTATATTCCCTGGCCTGCAGGGATTCAGCCTATACTGGTACTGTATGGTACCTTTATGTTGTCTGATTGTTCTAAGCTCCATTGTGGATATGTGCTATGTTAAATAAAGACAGTTCATTGTTTAAGTGTTAAAGAACTACTGACGCCCATCATTTGTGCTATTGCACCTGGTTACAGTTGCACTAAACGCTGCCTCCACCCCGCTGAGAGGGCTTACCCCTGAGAGAAAGGGCTTCATATGTGGTATTACCCCACACTGATAGTAGCTTAAACTGACCAAAGTAAAGTCAGTTTACTATAGCGCTACATATGAAAAAGGTTACATTCCATACAGAGGCCAGTTAATGAATATGTTACCCTAGGGCAGTGATCCCCAACCAGTAGCTCGTGAGCAACATTTTGCTCTCCAACCCCTTGGATGTTGCTTCCAGTGGCCTCAAAGCAGGAGCTTATTTTCAATTTCCAGGCTTAGAGGCAAGTTTTGGTTGTATAAAAACCAGGTGTACTGCCAAACAGAGTTTCCTGTAGGTTGACAATTCACATATGGGCTACCAAATGGCCAATCACAGCACCTATTTGGCACCCCAAGAACATTTTCCATGCTTGTGTTGCTCCCCAACTCCTTTTACTTCTGAATGTTGCTCACGGGTTCAAAAGGTTGGGGACCCCTGCCCTAGGGCTATAGCCTAGAGGCTCAGAGTGATCAGGGACCCATCTAGCTTTTTTTCAATTATTATTTTTCTTTTCTTCAAAAAAATCTATTTTTATTTGCGCTACTGTGCCTGGGTCTGGTCTTGGCGGGTATAAGGTACTTGCTGGAAGAAGATTAGGCATGTGACAAGGTAAGGCATGTAAGTGTGTGCGGAGTGTGCCTGAGCCCAAGACAGTTTGGGTTCGGAGCGTATCAGTGATGTTGAGAGCTTGGGAGCACATACGTGTCTTGCCTTGCATGGCTGCCTAATCTCCTCCCAGCAGGTACCTACTGTGCACATGACTGGACCAAGGCCAAGCAGCACAGATAAAAATAAAATAATAATTGAAAAAAAGCTAGATCATTGGTCCCTTGTTTCTCCAGAAAAAATGACGCCCATAGACTTGTATGGAGACGTGCGTCAAAAAAAAAAGACGCGCAACAAAATAATTTCGCCGCGTGACAAATTTTTTTTGACGCCCATAGACTTTAATGGGCGTCTGCAACATTTCGCCGGCGGCGAATTTTTGGCGAAACGAAACGGGACAAATTCGCCCATCCCTGTTGACAGCATGTGATGGGTATTGCCCGGTTTTCAGGATATCTTCCAGTGGCAGACTAGGGGAACTCCTGACATCCCTATCTCAACACTTGGTTCCTTACTCTGGGTCAGTAATACCCTGGAATCTTAATCCCTCTAATCTCCTCGGTGGAGCCTTGAGCTGCTCAACTAAATAACCTCTCTATCACTCCTAGAGCGAACTATAAAACGAGTATAGCTGTCTAATTACAAGGGCCAAGGCGCCTAGGGTCAGCACTACCCATTTCCTTCCAGCCTGCTTGGTTGGGCTAAAGCAATGGACCCAGAGCACATGGTTCCTAAACCTCTTATACTCTGGCACAGTGCCATCTGGTGTACACTGTGTGAACTGCAGGGGTTACATAAGCACAAGGTCCCCATAAGGACCCACTGAAGTGTCCATATTACTAGGGATGTGCCTGTCTGTAAAGTGTAAGGGTGTCTAAGATTTTCACATCCCTACACCTGATTAATTGTTGTATATTTCTAAACTTTTGGAGTGGGAGTAACCTAGAAGTGGGACTTGTGGAAAGTTTAGCCTAGGGGCCTTACATCTCATTAATCTGCCACTGATTTCATAGTCCTGTAATGAGCCACAAGGGACATTTGATTCATGTTTAACTAAACACAGTGTATTCCACAGAGCTTATTTTTTATAAGCTGAGTAAACATATGCCTGCACAGAAGTTTATTTATATTAACTTTAGTAGTGTTTCTGAAGTAAGCATGGCATTGTTTTTACCAGTATAAATAGTGATGATAAACAGCACACAGTAAATGCATATTAAACACAATTATTTATTACTTATTTTTTGGTGTTACTGGTTCTTTGAGTTTAAACATCTAAGTTGTTCGTTTAAAGGGGTTGTTCACCTTTAAATTAACTGTTAGTATGATGTAGAGAGGGAAATTCTGAGACAATTTACAATTGGTTTTCATTTTTTATCATTTGTGGTTTTTGAGTTATTTAGCTTTTTATTCAGCAGGTCTCCGGTTTGCAATTTCAGCAATTTTGTTTGCTATGGTCCAAATTAGCCTAGCAACCATACATTGATTTGAATATGAGACTGGAATATGAATAGGAGAGGCCTGAATGTAAATATGAGTAATAAAACGTGGCAATAACAACAAATGTGTAGCTTTACAGAGCATTTGTTTTTTAGATGGGGTGACCCCCATTTGAAAGCTTAGAAAGAGTCAGAAGAAAAATGCAAATAATTCAGCAACTATCAAAAATAAACACTGAAATATAAACGAAAAGTTGCTTAGTATTGGCCATTCTATAACATATTAAAAGTTAAAGCCCTTCAAGGGAATGCTTTGTGTACAGCATAAGACATACCTTGTGTTATCATTTCTAAAAATCATGGTTCCCACACTGTGGGTCTGCCCTGGGTTTGATGGGGGAGGGCGGCAAAACATTATTTTTAAGGCCAAATAAGTTGCTCCCATAGATATCTAAGGAAGCCCAGTCTGAACTTTTTAGTGCAAAAAAAAAAACCTTTGTGACTTTTGGTAACACATACGCTTTGCTTTGTTCTTCCAAAGTCAACCAAACTTGCTCCAGGAGGAAACTATAGGCAGCTTTGGGGTGTTTTATCATCAGCAGTTTCGGTTATAGCTGGCTGAGAAGCATTTTGGGGAGATTTGTCACCCGAAGTCGTACATTTTTAGAGCGGGCAACATATCGCCCCATCGCCACTTTGTTGAGTCGTAGATGTAAAATCATGAAAGAGTTTTTGGAAGACAGTGTTTCAAAAGCTTTCAACTCAATAAATTGGGTAAGGCTCATAAAAGCTACTAAATCCAAATAATACAATGTACTAAAAGAATTACTGTAGACTATAGGTAGTTTTGTGCAATTTTTTTGCCATATTGTGAATTTTTCCGCTGTTTCTCGAATTTTTTGTGACAGATTCGCCCATCACTACTCACCAGATTTGAGATGGGGGTACTTTTTTATTCTGAATTTTAAAAAAAAATGTGTTTTCCTCAGAAAGTAATCGAATTTAAACATAATAGGGGTTATTTACTAATGTTCTAACTACAGAATTATCTGATCAGCTGTGTACTTGTAGTCAAAATGTTCTTCTTCATAGAAACTTCCAGTAAGGTAAATACCTAACAACATATTGCAACAACATTCAAAAGCTTGCATGCTTATTCCCTACAACTAAATTTTGCAGTTAATGCCGTACAGTAATTAGTAAATTCTTGCATTGCAGACTTGTTTACTTTTCAATTCATAGTGCTGTTTTTAGCATATATTTTGATAAACCCACCACTATAGGCATTTAGAAAGCTGTACTTAACAAACCATTATTATTTCTTTTCTTGTTTTCTATTATAAAAAATGTTGATAAACATTGTAGGTGGAAAAATTATTAGTCTGTTTTTTCAAATGAATGTAATGCAAATTATATTGTTAAAACATATGCCTAAAAGCTCATTAACTTGAATTGTGCCAGTTAATGGATGTAATCTTTTTTCTTTGTTTTTATTTCATAAGCTAATGGCTAAGCTCATCTAAAGTTTTTTCTTCTATTTTGTCTGTTTAAGAAACGTAATTGCCATTTGCTAGGTAAAGAACTGGTTTATTCTACTGTACAAAGTACGGCTTTCCCAATTAATTTGCTTATTATAAAATGATCTCTAATTGTAGTCTTGTCTATTGTTAATAGTGGAATTTCAAGGCTATTTCATGCTAATCTTTGCCTATAGGTTTAATGAAACAAAAATACCATTGAAATGCGAAATAAAATTATTGCTGCTTGTATGCCCAACTTTATTATCACGTTCCAGTCTGCTGTGTCCCCATTTACAGAGCTCTCTTATATCATAATATTCCATAACACATACCCCTCTTTTGGGGGATCAAGTAATCCCAGGTAACAGTGCAATGTTTTACACATTTTTCAGTTAACAAAATTTGCTGTCCACAATGCTGTAGCTGTGATCCTAAGCCAACAACACAATTTACAACTCAAATTACAAAAAATTGACTGGAGAGAGAGTCGATGGAAAGGGTGGAGCATATCCAAAAAAAAAAATACAGAAAGTATAAAATATTAGAAAAATCATATATTATATTTGTAATTAAAAAAGTTATGCATTTTTGTTTCTACATTACTGTCACAATGCTTTGATTGAAGGAGGTGTGAGTATCTTGAATGTTCACAATGGTATCCTATCCTATATAATAAAGTTGAAGTGTCTCTACGTCCAGTCCCTGTGTCCGTGGGATTGCGCTACTGCGCATGTGCCCCACGGACCGTCTATGGCGAATGTTTGACTACATATGTTCTAGCGCCTGTTAATTTAACGGGCTTAATGTCTAGTAAGTGATATAAATATATAAGGGATAATATGTCCCTTCCAGTTTAATGTAACAATGGTATAAATCACTAAAGACTAGGCTAGATCCACTCAAACATTTCAATAAGTTCACTGCTTCCAATAAGCTATTTGCAATTGGTTTAGAGCAGGGGGTTTCAGACTTTCTAATCTCAAGCCTCCCTTTGAAGTACAGCCCCTAATGCACAGAACAAGCGTACAGATATACAGTATTAAAATATAGCACCACAGCTTATTTCTTGATACTGACACCACCACTGCAAATGGCTTATCAGTTTCAGAACAATAACTCTTCAAATTCTGTTGATAGATAAAGCCCCTTGGTCAGAATATATATTACATTTATTTTTTTTCCCTAAAATGCAAAGCATTAAAATACACCCCTATAGGCAGCAATTATCTGCAAATTTCTTTGCTGAACAGAGACATCAAGATATACATGAAGTCACTTATCTACAACTGTGACTTCCAAACAATTTTTCAAACAATATTTATCTGTCATCTAAAATATAATTGGTTTCAGAAGGCAAGGCTTCAGTTAATGCTTTATCTGCTCCCCTGTGTGCATCATGAGAGAGCATTTGCAATAAAAAAAAAACTAGTTGCTGTTTATCCAACGAGTCTTTAAAAAATACATTACAATATAAAAATCCAAAATGGACTCACACACTAGCCTCTTGGATTACAAAAACAAATAAAAATATTAATTCTCCCATTTCAAACTAACAACTTGAACCCACCAAGAATGTCTGCTTCCTTCCTGGTTATTATTATTTTTTACATATATAGAGCCCAATACCCAATCCACAATGAAAGTTAAATTAAATAAATTAAATATTCATATTTGCAGATTATATAACCATCCTGACTGCATTTTAAGACCCCTTAATCAACGTACTAGATAAGATTTGAAAAGTGCTCTTATAAAATAAATTTCCATATAAATTACCACTTTTCATTGACCATGAGTCTCTACAAGAGCTTCAGTTTTCCCTTTCATTGGAAAACAATCAAAATAACATACCCCGGCACAGGAAACATTTCCCCTCTCATTGTAAATTACTGATAGTAAACTCATGGGAAAATGAATCTTATGAGTTAGGTGTAATGAATACATTTAAAATGTTAGTTTTCCCAAGACTGTTACATATTATTGATTCATATAAATTCTGAACAGATAAAACGACATACTTTTTTCATAAAAGTTTACGTTTACTGTGGTTATTTACTAAAATCTCTCCCTATTCTATTAAAACCACTTTGACCAAACTCCCATCCACATTTTTACTGTATTTATCAATACATTTATTTAAAAAAATCTGTTGTGGAAAAAAACTTGATAAAATCGTGAAAAAATCTTAATCATACACATTTCTTTGGATTTTACACACAAAAACTTTTTAGATTATCTCCTGAAAACCAAAAATTAACTGTTGTGTGAAATCCACCACAAATCATAATATCTTCCAATTGTAAACGGGACATCTGCCATTGACTTCTACATGACCTAAGTAGGTTTGAGATGGAGTACTTTTTTATTCAGACTTTTAGCAGCCTTTAATAAATCACAGAAAATTCAAGTTTTTTTTTCTCCTCCAAAAAAATGGTGTTGTCCCCTTTAAAACTCCAACCAGAAAAAATTAGACTTTAATAAATTAACCCCTACATGCTGCAACATTAATTGCCCTGGAAAAAGGTGTGATAAAGATCTGTTTCAATGGGGTATAGGTATGGAATCCCTTATCTGGAAACCCGTTATCAGCAAAACTCATAATTACTGGAAGATCATCTCCCATAGACTCAGTTTCTCTGTAATAATAAAACAATGCCTTGTAATCCCATCTAAGATATTATTGGATGCACACCAATACCATTGGGTGCAATTAATGTTGAAATGATTTTTTTTAGTAGATTTAAGGTATGGAAATCCAAATTACAGAAAGACCCCTAATACAATCCTATATCTGTACATGTTTGGAGTAGCTCCTGCACATTTTATTGCAACAACTTGGTAGTGGTGCTGAAGCCTCCTAGATAACTGGCATGGTATCAAAACCAAGCAGCAAATGAAGTACTGTATGTATTTAAAATGGTGCTCTATCTATTTATTAGACCACAGAGTATGAACAAAATAAAATAAGGTTTTGGGTGAACAAGCCTACCTTCATAATGGAGGCTTGTCCACCAAAACTTATTTTTTCTTTTAGCTACAAAATTCTTTTTCTATCTGTGCATTTAGAATGCTTTGCTGGTAAGTAATGATTTTATATTTCATGGTGCTTTTATTCTGTGTAAGTATTCAGTCCATTCAGTATTAATTATATCCATGTGTAATGTTTGGACTGAGAGTAAGGTGTATAATCTTTGGTTACTTCTTATGAATAAACAAATCGTTAACTTGATGACATGCACATTTACCCTTAAAGGAGATGGAAAGGTTAAAACTAAGTAAGCTTTATCAGAAAGGTCTATATAAATACACCAGTAAACCCTCAAAGTAATGCTGCTCAGAGTACTCTGTCAAAATAAACATAGCATTTCTGTCCTATTGTGTACACATGGGCTTCTGTATCAGACTTCCTGTTTTCAGCATAAACCTCCAGGGCTTGGGCTTGAGCATGTTCAGTTTATTCCTCTCTTCCCCTCCCTGCTGTAATCTGAGCCCAGAGCTATAAGTGAGTAGGGACAGGCAAGAAGTGACATCATACCAAGCTAATGGCAGCTTCTATCCTAAACAAACAGAGAGGGCTCCTAGAGCTTTTCACTCAGGTATGGTAATACATTCTACAGAATAAATATAGCATTCTAGCTTGCTCTATTGCAGCTAATCTGTTTGCAAAAAAAAAAGGCCTCCGTAGCAACAACTGTATGTCATTTACTTCCCAGTGCTAACATCCTGTTATTTTAACATATCAGAAAGCTGAGTATGATGAAGATAGACCTAGCAAATGAAATTGGAAGGCAAAACTAGGGATGTAGCGAACTGCCGATTTGGTGTTCGCGAACGCCGTTCGCGAACACCGGCAAAAAATGCGAACGTTCGCGAACAGTTTGCGAACTACGAACACCCGCTAAAATCGTTCGATTCGAACGATCGAAGGATTTTAATCGTTCGATCGAAGGATTTTCATTCGAATCGAACGATCGAAGCCATTCGATCGAATGCTTTTCATTCGATCGAATGCTTACAATCGTTCGAACGAATGGAAATCGTTCGATTTTTAGCGGTCGAAGGAATTCGAATGGTCGAATGGTCGAACGATCGAACGCAAACTCAAAATGCGAACGTTCCCAAACGTTCGCGAACATTCGGCGGGCGCGAACGGTCGAAGTTCGCGCGAACTAGTTCGCGCGCGAACAGTTCGCTACATCCCTAGGCAAAACACAGGTATTATGAATGTGACAATCCTGTTCCAGTGTTCATGTTCCAGAGGTGGTGTACATACCTGTTTCCACTGTTGGTCTCCTGGAAAATCTGCTGGTGCTCCTTGCTGTGATGAAAAATAAAAATCTTCACTTACACATGTACTTTTTCATTTGCAGCTTGGTCATCTCAGATATGTTGTTCAGTCTTGAAAAATCCTTGAGACCATGATAATCATTCTAGCCAACATTGGTTATCTGGATAAAAACGGGCCTTTAGAAAAAAAAGATGGATGATGTTATGGACTGGATCTTTGTTCTTTCTTTACTTGGGTCAATCTTTAGCATATCTGCAATCGCAGCTGACAGATACATTACTGTTTTTCCTGCCCTGCTTTACCATAATATTATGACTGTTAAGTCAGTCATACTAGCAATAATCTAGATATTTTGTGGCGGAATAGTTATAATTATGCTTTTTCATGAAACTGTGACAATAATATGTCTCACTGTTATGTTTCTTTTATTATTAGCTTTGATTGTTTGTCTTTACATGCACATGTTTCTTCTAGCTCGATCACATGCCATTTACCTGGACAATGGACAGGCTAACATAAATGAAACTATTACTCTAACCATTTTACTTGGACTATTTATTTGCTGGCGGTCTTCATTTGTTCTTCATCTTCTTTAATATGTATTGCACCGATATTATCCATACTGTGCCTGTTACTTGTCCATTTTAAATGTGAATGGTACACTTATATTGTTAAGTTCTGTTATCGACCCTTTCGTTTGTGCTTTTTGCACTCCTGAGCTACGCAATACCTTCAGAAAAATGTTATGTTGTTGGATGACAAGGTAAATAAGAATATAATGAAAAAATGTTAAACATGGTTAAACTGTTTTAAATTTAAACATGCATTAGGTTTGGTACTGTTATGAAGATTGTACTGTACATCCTTTATAAGCAACTCCTCTGCTTCTGCAGGAAAAAAATACTATATATATAAAGTTATTGATCAGTCATACATTGTAATTTATGAATAGACTTAGAGTTTAGATTCCATTGAATCAATATTTTCATTTTGATGACAAATAACGTACAAAAACTATATAGGAAAAGCTGTGTAAATATAACATAATTATGTAGTTATCCACTTCATATGTGGAACTTGAATGCATATTTTGTGAAGTGATTAAACCAAGTTGGAAGCAGGTGCATTGGAGATGTAAATAGGCTGGAAAGACTGATTGCATTTGAAACAAATATTGCATAGTTATCAGGCAATCAAGAAGCCTTCTAGGGCTCTAAACAATAACTATTATTATTATGAGTGTCCTCTTCTCATTATGTACAGTACAATATCACAACTATAGCATAGGGATATACTGATTTTTTTTTTAATTCATACTTAAAGAGTAATAAACATTATAACAACTTTCCTATTGTAAAAGCTTACCATGGCTGACTTTAATTTGTAGCAATGTGGTGATTGTTTACCCAATGAAAACAAAATGCAAGAATTACCAACAATTACCAAACATCAACAATATAATGAATGTCCCATTGTAAAAGCTGACATTAATTTTTTTACAACAAAATGTTAGAATTATCTTTATTCTTCATGATTATAGTGGTTTGTTGCTTAAAAGCATTTGCAGAAATTCCTGAAATATAATGTATTTTTTTAACACAGACATACCTGATGCAGATCGAAAAGAAACCAGGAAAGTTTATCGACTCATACAAGCAATTTTCCTACCCCACTGTGTCATCCAACCCTCCACTTCCTTGGCATGGAATTCCAGATAACAGATCCCATACTTGTATCATACCTATACATGCTTTTACGGTGCACTGTATCATTCTATACACAGTGAAACCTCAATTTTGCATACCCTGATTTGATGTTTTCACACATTGTGCACCATTTTTGTGGTTCCAATAATCTACAGTATAATGCATAATGCATTTCCCTGATTTTAAATTTTCTCAGATTCTCCATAATTTTTTCTGGTCCCCTGAAAAATGTATCCTTGTACGATTGATGGTGAGGCATTAAACCCATCAATGAATTACTGTTAACAACCTATCTTGGTATGCAATTTTATAGAATAAATAACTTTACATGAATACTATCAGTGGTGTAACTACATGGTAGCGCATTGTAAAACAATTTAAAGAGTTTTTTTTATAGGAATGCTGTCAGTGATGTCAGTAGGAGAGTGGCTGGGAAGGTGGGATATCTATACAACTACAGAAAACAGACGGTTGGTAGGGATGTAGCGAACGGCGGAAAAAATGTTCGCGAACATGTTCTCTGCACTGAACAGCCAGAAAAAAAACAGTTTCTAACTTAATTAGCTTTTGGCAGAGAGCTCAGAACAGCTAACAGGTGCAAATAAGATACTTTGTAACAATTTTGACTCTGGTTGGTGCTGGTAGTGGTGAACTACTAGGAGGAGCAGCACACCAGTCCCTCTTTTCTCTGAATTGAACAGCCAGAAAAAAAACAGTTTCTAACTTAATTAGCTTTTGGCAGAGAGCTCAGAACAGCTAACAGGTGCAAATAAGATACTTTGTAACAATTTTGACTCTGGTTGGTGCTGGTAGTGGTGAACTACTAGGAGGAGCAGCACACCAGTCCCACTCCCCAACACAGCTAGACTAATAGCACTGGGCTCTTACAGTAGCAAAGTAAAAAAAACAAAAAAGAAAATAAAAGCAGTCCTTACAAGGACTATTGGGTTACAGGCAGCAGTCAGCAGATGAGAGATCAGAAGCAGTGCCCACAGCAGCTACATACAGAGCACTGCAGTAGAAGGTAGATTACTAGCCAGCAAAGCTACCTAACCTAAAATGTCCCTCAAATCCCTGCAGAGTTCTGTCCCTACAATACAGAGCAGTATCAAGTAGATTACTAGCCAGCAAAGTTACTATCAACTGTCCCTCAAATCACTAAACAGCTCTCTCCCTACACTAGCTCTTCCAAGCACACACAGGCAGAATGAAAAAACGCTGCAGGGCTTCAGTTTATATATGGAAGGGGAGTGGTCCAGGGGGTGTGGGGGTGGTCCAGGAGGGAGAGCTTCCTGATTGGCTGCCATGTATCTGCTGGTCTGGGGTGAGAGGGCAAAAATAAGCGCCAGCTAAGGCGAACCCAAATTGGCGAACGTCGCGCGACGTTCGCGAACATTCGGCGGACGCGAACAGACGATGTTCGCTCGAATTAGTTCGCGGGCGAACAGTCCGCGACATCCCTAACGGTTGGCTTTCCCCGGGTCCCCTCTTGACAGCTGGGTCTCTTCCTCTATAGTTACCCCAGTGAAGCCAGTAACTTCTAGTCTCAATACATATTCAATTGTCGCTTTATATCAAGCTAGTAAAAAAGAGATGAACTTGTATCTAAAAAAAAAAAAAGAGATGAACTTGTATCTATTTGTAAATCTTGATTTATTCTATTGAATGTAACGTCTAAAGTTTAAACATATTTGACTTCACCTTTTTTGTACAGAATTGAAATTCAATTGCTTACAATAAGGGGCAGCTTTATCAAGGGTCGAATTTCGAAGTAATGGGAATTTTTGTTTGAACTCCCATAACTTCAAAATTCAAATAAAAAAAGACCAATCAAAATTTATTAAAAAAATCTAAGTTTTTAACTTCGGTTGTATACGAATCATTTGAACTGAAATTTTAGCGCATTCAATCGAATTTGAATCAAATTATTTGCCCCAAAAAACTTTGATTTGTCAAAGTCCACCAAATGACTCCAATAGGAGATCCCTCATAGGCTAAAACAGCAATTCGGCAGGTTTTAGATGGCGAATGGTCAAATCAATTTATTTTCAAAATCGAATCAAATTTTGGCCAATTCGATAGTTGAAGTACACAAAAATAGCCCGGAATTCAAATGTTTACTTCGACCCTTGAAAAATCTGTATTAGTGTAACGGGATAGAAGTGGTGTCAATGAGATGCCCACCTTACCATTGCTGCTGAACACTAGAGCATTGTAACATTGTAACTATCTTTCCTAGCTGAGCAAACAGTAGAAGTGTCTATTTTTTTCTATAAACTGATTAGATTTTTTCTATAAACTGATTAGAGTTTTAACATTTTGAATGAAAGAAGAGTTTCGTCTTAATATTGTTCTAGATTCATTCCCGACCCATTCTCATTTACATTTCTTTTATGTAAATGAAACAGAATATTCTCCAATTACAGCTAGATTGTTTGATAATTAATAATGAATTATTTTATAGTAAACCTTTTTACATGTATCATGGAAACATGTCCAAAGGCAATAACCAAAAATATGTTTCTTTAAAATCTAAGTGCATTCATGTTTTTCTCTTTGGTCTTGGATTCCTGCTGATTTCCCAGATGTACTTCTAGTTCAGGTTTTGCTGTTGGGTATCATTTTAATATTTATCCCATCCATTATGAATGAATTGCCTCATTTATAGCACTGTTATACAAATATACTGTTTATACATACAGTTGTATAGAGTTTACTCTATATTGCAAATGTTCTGGCAAACATTTTCTTCTGTAATTACACATTAACAAAATATTTACTGTGCTTGTGTCTTTCATCCTTTAACAAAGACCAGTTATAAATGTATTCTGGTGTGGGATCTATTGGGATTGGGTATTGGAGTTTTTTCCATAATTTGGATCTCTATACCTGAAAAAAAATCTTTTAAAATTAAATTATTAAAATATTAAAAACACACAACCATATCACAATACACTTTACTTGAAGGCTCTTAATTGTTTTCATTTAAAAAACTGTTCCCTTCCTGCTATTGCAGAGGCCATGAAAGTCCAACTAGTTAAGGCTCCATACTCCAAATGTAATGTGTAAATTTGATCACAGCTGGGTGTGATCTATATGAAACTGCCTCTTACCCCCCATAAAGTGTGCTCAGGTGCAAGCAATAAAATGACTTCTTTAAAACTGGTGACCTGTTAATACCACTTGGGGATTGGTTGTTATTTGAATTGGAGCAAACCTTTAACCTTTTTTCGCAAGAAATCTCAAGATAAAAAAGAAAAACACCCATTGACTTAATACATTTGCATTTACATCCAAGACAAAAAAGTTACTGCAAAGAAAACCCCATTGACTTTAATGCATTTGGAGTGAGGAAGAAAAAGTTCTGTAAGAAAAAAATGTCCCTTGTAAACAATGTGCTGCCTATTGGCTTCAATATATTTTGCAAATTTTTCAGCAGTTTTGCTACTTTTTCAGCAAAGCGAAACAGGACAGATTCGCTCATCACTAATCAGATACAAAGTCCTGCAACCTAGCAGGAACATAACCTTAAATGCAGATCTTTTACACTTATTTAAACATTTTTGTTTAGCTTGCTTGCTACATGTGTTCAGTTTATGTCCTGAAAATTGTAATTTCGGTTTTGGTAAACATTTGAATAGGCCGTCTTGCCTTTGTCTCTAATAAATCTTTTGAATGCTTTTGTCATTTTTTGGAAAATTGAAACTCAAATCAGTCTCAAATTACTTTAAAGGAACAGTTTAATGTAAAAATAAAACTGTGTAAATAGATAGGCAATGTTAAATAAATGTAGCTACAAATGTAATCTGTAATGGCTGGAGTGAGCGGATGTCTAACATAACAGCCAGAACACAACTTTCTGCTTTGCAGCTCTCTAACTCTTGGTCAGCGACTGGCAAGGGGGTCACATGGGACATAATTGTTTAGATAGTTTGCTTCTGATTCTCATCTTGCAGATCAGATTAAAATCAACCTACCTGAAAAGTTATGGCCCTTCTTTGTCGCTGATTGGTTACTGTAACAGGTTAGAGAGCTTCAAAGCAGGAAGTTAGGTTCTGCTTATTATGTTCAACCTCATTTCACTCCAGTCTTTATAGATTAAATTTTTGGCTAATTAATTTTATTGAAATGTTTTTAATCTGCACTCTACCCAGTTTTATTTTTGCAACAAACAGTTCCCTTAAATCAGGCATGTCCAAAGTCCAGCCGCGGGCCAATTGCAGCCCGTTTTCAAATTTACACCGGCCCGCAGCCTCCGTCGTGAAATTAATAATAATGCGAGCCGCCAGCACAGTGTGATCAGGAATCGCATAGCCATAGCAGTAATATTTGGGCACATTAGTGAAATGATCTGCCATTTGGTTTATACTGCTGCCTGTGTGCTGAAGGTGTTAACAATAGACACGTACTGGCACGTAGTGACGCCATACTTCTTTAGTTTACTGTACTTGCACATCAGTATTTCTATTGACACCTTCAGCCCTAAAGAAGTATGTGAGAGCGGCACATCACTTTGTGCCAGTGGCAGATCATTTCACTAATGTGCCTAAATATTACTGCTACGGCTACGCTATTCCTTGTTTAAATGAGTTAAATGATGTTAATGTTTCAAAAAATGCCAGGCTGAATGGTCAGCCCCCACACATTTTCACCTCACCAAATCTGGCCCTCATTGCAAAAAGTTTGGACACCTCTGATGTAGAGGGTGATGGTTAAAGTTAGGCAGCAACTATTGACTGTTGGCCAGTTTGTGCCAGCCTGTTGCAAGAATTGAATGTTGTATTTTCCTTCAGCTGAAGGTCTGGCCCAACATATTCTGCAGAGCAGTACAATATAGGGGTTTATACATTTATAAAGAACATACAGAACTACATACACAATGACCAATAACTGAGAGCCCAAAAGAGCTTACAATTTTAGTAAGTCAATCCTACAGGATGTGGAGGGATGGCAATGGAAATATGGCTTATTCACAATTGCATCTGCAAGTGTGGTCACGCTAACACTGGACACAATCATGACACATATTGACACAATTCATAAAATCTACTTACCCATACCAATACTCCCACCCAGGCTGCTCTGAGATGAATTGCATGCAAATGCACCAATTGATTTAGAGAAACTCTGTAGCTTCAGCTGCCCTGGATGTTGAGGTCATTCCAGGGTTCCCACTGCAGGATGTGTCCATATGCTTAACAGACATGAGTTGCACCCACTGCAAATGCTACAAAAAAAAGTAAATAACTGATTATTAGCATTGTAGAAAAAGTAAAAAGTTTTACAGTTTACTATAGCTCTGATTTGTTTACTTCCATATACAGTTAAAACTTAAACTTATAGACAGGTTTATTCAAAATTGAGATAGCTCAACCAAATTGTGTTGGGTGCAAGTTGCAGCATAGGTTTTCAAGGCGCAGATTGTGTCTTCTGACTTTGAGGTAAAATGTTATTAGTATATTGTTCTTTTGGCACAAGTCTGCTGGGCCAAGTCGACTGGGCGTCCTAGGCAACCCAGCCGACTACCTCGCCCCCCGTCGTGCCTGCACAGAAGAAGGAAGCGTGAGTGCGCATGCGCAGAAGAGCGGCCATGCCGCGCCATTACGCAAGCGCGAGACATTGCAAGAGACGGTGAAGCGAGAGTGCGCATGTGCCAAAGAGCGCACACTCAAGAGAACGGATGCCGCAAGTTCTGCACAAAATGGTCCGAACTAGTGGAAGGCGTAAAGAGGTACACGCCCGGCGCCCCTCTGCCTTTGCGCCCTAGGCAAGTGCCTCTTCTGCCTACCCCTAGTTCCGGCCCTGCTTATTGACTCAACTTGCTGTAGGAACTCCAACATCAGTTGGTTCACTTGCACATGATTCAGCTGACAGGATGGAGGCAAAGATACTTAGCATAGCTGTACACAAGGGTATGTAGCATGCATGGATGCAAGTACCTTTAATGAATGGCATCAATAAGTGCAATATTTGCTTTTGAATTTAGTGGAGTATTCATAAATAGCCCTTAACAATGTAGATGTGATGGTTGGCAGTATAAGTGAATCTCTGCAACGTATGCAGGCTTTTTTACATGGACTGAAAATTTAATGTTTTTAAAATGCTGCTTAACAAATGTACATCTCAGTGGAATTCCCTTGTAAGCAAGAAAAGACTTTGCAAATCAAAACCATTATAATCTGTTAGAGGGTTTAGCATTAAGGTTGGTAAGAAAAAATGTGCATTTAAGGCATTCAAGCTAGCTGGGTCAGCTGAAACGTTTATTAGGTACAAGGAAGCCAATGGAGCATGAAAAAAAGCAATCAGGGAAACTTAAATTGAGAATAAAATGGGCATTATTTGCATTGTATTCAATATAGCCTTTATAAACAGAGAGATGAAGTTTGTTGATAAGAAATTAAACATAAAATTGAGTCATAAAACATTGAGCCACAATACTATCAGGGTCAGAACTAGGGGTAGGTAATGGAGACATGTGTCTAGGGTGCAATGCTTGGGGCTGACAGAGTTCCGTGGATGTACGCCTGTTCATGCCTGTTTGCGCCCCTGCGTGCATATTCTGTCACACCAGAGGAAAGGTGGGCCGCAACGCTCCCGGGTTGCCTGGGGTCCCTGGCCCTGAATACTATCTACCTATTAGGCATGAAAATATGTATTTACAGTACCCATACCCCTGTCAATGTCACCTCTATAATGGCTCCGGATCCCACACTGAGTTTTAAGGTCTCCATAGTTACATAGTTAGTAAGTTGGGCGGAAAAAAAGATAATAACCACCAAGTTCAAACCCTCCATATGAATCCCAGTGCACATACCTCCCAACATTTTGGAAATTAAAAGAGGGTCAAAAAGGTTGCCGCGCATAGCATGGTGAATTTTTTTGACCACCCCCATTTTTGTGGTCACATCCCTTAATTACCATGTTCATTTTACAAATTTGGCAGGTTATGAAAGTTTGAACATATTTCTGTGTTTTTTTTTTCCAGTTATTACAGTTTTGCTGATAAAGGTGAATTGCCCTTTAAAGGGGACCTGTCACCCTAAAAAAATAATTTCAAATTCTTTTCTATCATGTTAGTTCAGCAAAATAAACTTTACCTACACTGTATTTATTATTACATTTTTGTTTCCTTCTGTCTTGGAATTATACAATCACAGCAAGCAGGCAGCTGCCATTTTGTGGACATGGTTATTAAGGGAAATTGTGTATCACCCCAAAATCTTGTGTATGAACCAGAATGGGGGACCTAATGTCCATTTGCAGTGCCGTACACAATTATAGAGCCTGAGGAGGGAAGGGGGGAATGTGAGGAGAGCAGTGACATCTAAGAAGTGCTGAATGGAAAGTGAAAGTAATTGACTGCCCCTCCTCTATGCCACGGGCATAGAGGCGGGGCAGGTAATATTTGATTGACAGTTCAGACATTTAAACACCTTTATAACAGGTATGGATGTTCTAATGAAAAAAAATGTTGGGGTTTCATATTTAATTTGCAAAGGACTTTCATTTTGCAGCTTTTTATGTGTAGGTGACAGGTCCACTTTAAGCTGTGTGTCAAACTTTTCCCAAGGGACCTGTTGTCTTATCTTGTTACAATTACTTATTTGCTTATCTCAAAATTGTTACAAAAGTATCTTATCTGCTGCTGTTGCTATTCTGGGCTCTCAGGTTTTCAGTGCAGAGAAAACTGGACTTTTCAGTACAAAAGAGGGACTGCAGGTTGAGCTGTTTAAAGAGGGACTGTCCCCCGAAAAATGGGACATTGTATCAGTTGAATTATTCAAAAATTCACAGTCATAGCAAGAAGTGAAGAAAGTGACACAGGGTATGGGGAATCCTGTATGACAGTGACTGAGCTGAACCCTACATAGAGCCGTACTTTTTTGGACTCTATTCATTGGGAACGCCTGCCATATATAAATCCTTTAACTCATTAATGCCCTAATCTATATATATTAGGGCATTAATGCAATATAATATATATATTTCAACCTTGTGTAAAATTAATTTGGGCATTTTATAGATTATTGGAAGTGGACAGTGCAGGGCCAAGCTGGCTTGGCCCCTAGGCAACCTGGCCTACCGATGAGCCGGATAGGCGCATACACACCAGCACAAATAGGCGTGCAGCACGCTCACAGTCTGCAGCAGGGCAAAAAGGAAAGAGGGGACCAGACTAAGGGAAGGAGGCAGAGAAGGTGTTTGGCACCCCCAGCTTTGCTCCCTAGGCATGTGCCTACTCTGCCTACCCTTGTTCCAGCCCTAGAAGTGGACTTACGATTGCATGGGAACCAACTCGTGCTTTCTGCCAACAATTTAGTTAGAGGCTATCAGCCCTTTATCAATGCAGTCATGGTCATAGTAATACATTTGGCACATGACATGAATACATTCTGGCTAAAGAATAGTGAAAAATCACATGGCAAAACCTTTGGTCAATTTTAGTTTCAATGTGTAGTTGCCTTTTAATATGAATTTTACCTCTTTGTAAGGCACAAGATCAACAGGTTGCTTCTGAAAATCCTGCATTTCAGATCCTTTCTTTCTCATTATTGCTTTCTCATTATTTATCACATGGGTAAAATATTCTGATTATTGAGGCTGAAAAGCTTAGAAGCTTTCACCCCTAGTTGAATGTCATTGAGCTTTTCTTTGATGGTGCACTTACAGTACATGAAGCCTCTGTATTTGTTGGCTCCTTATTTATTATAAATAATCACAAAGAAGTGCAAGATGTGTCAGAAACCTATTTATAAATCAATTCTTCCATCACTAATGCAGTAACGTACTGTAGATGCTTTTACCGTGTTCCATGTCAGCTCTTGAGTATTACTGTGTAGCTCTTTAGTAGGTAATTGAATGTACTAGGACAATGCTTTAATACTATAATATTTTTGTGATTTTGTTTCTATTGACTATACTGTGTTTCTATTTACCGACACATAGGGGCCCATTTTAAGGGTCGAAGTGAATTTTCAAATTCAAAAACTTCTAATTTCAAAGTAATTTTGGGTATTTCGACCATCAGATAGGCCAAAATTCGATTTGAATTGAAAAAACGTCGACTTCGAAAATCGAAGTACAGTCTCTTTAAAAAACTTCGACTTCGACACTTTGCCACCTTAAACCTGCTGAATTGCTATGTTAGCCTACGGGGACCTCCTAAAAGTTTTTAGAAGTCGAAGTTTTTTTAAAAAAAAAAACTTTCAAATTGAACGATTTAATCGATTGATCAAACGATTTTTACTTAGATCAAAAAAGGCCGTTTTTGATCGAAAAAAATACTTTGACTATCGAAGTGTCAAATTAGATGGTCAAATCTCGACATTTTTTAACTTCGAAATTCGATCCTTAGTAAATGTGCCCCTAATAGTCTAGCATCTCGGAGTAAGTACTAGTATAGTAGGATAACATATAGCACATGCAGGGTAATGTAATAAAATTCATATGTTTGCACATATCTAGTAACCCAATAAGATGTTTGTTATTAGATAATTAACATGTATTACATTACCATCATAAGGGGTTATGTAATAAAAGACACAAAGTTTGCCTAGGAGCAGTAACCCATAGCAACCAAACAGCAGATAACCTTTACTGGTCAATTGTTTGAAAGAATACATCTTTTTGGTTGCTATGGGATACTGCTCCTGGGCAAAGTTAATGCCTTTTATTACATATACTGTAGTCTATTAAACATTGTACAGTCTGTTTTTGTATAACAAAACACAACAAAAGAAAGTCAGCACATGGCATTTTGAAAGGCATATTTATCAAACGGTGAACTTTCACTCATTGATAAACAGTCTTTTAAAAATCTAATAGAAATGAATGGAGAGTGGCGGAATTTCAGTCTATGGCGATCTCTAACGTCACTCTTTGATAAATATACCCCATTGTATCACACGACTTCTAGAAGTAGATCATGTTTTTAAATATTACTAGTGATGAGTGAATCTCTCCCATTTTGCTGTGCCTGAAAAATATGCAACACTACAGAAATTTTTTTTTCTTGGCTGGCACCTTTTTTTCAAACCCCAAATTATAATCAATGAAAATCAATTATACAATATCACTCTTCACATCATACTAAAAATACTAAAACAACCCCTTTAACAGCAGATAATCGGTATTGCTAATTTCCTTGTTCTCTGCAATTATATGACAGTTACCTGTTCCTGATGTTAAAGTATGTACCTAAACACACCTTTGCCCAAAAAGAGCAAAATAAATAGGCATTTTGACATTTTGGCATCTTTATTAAAATTAAATAAGAAAGATGAATGTATTCCATTAAAAAAAATTCTACCGTTGATATCCTCCCGGATCTCCCGGGCCAGATCTGGGTGCCTCTGCATAAAGGAGAACTAAAGCTTAACTAAAGAAGTAGCTAGAAATGTTGTACATTATATTTTGGCTTTCTGTTCCAGCCCAAGTCAACCACAGCCCTTTAGCAGTAAAGATCAATGTCTCTGAAGATTCCTCAGTAGTTTCCCATCTTCTTTTCTGCTGATTCACTGCACATGCTCTGTGCTTCTGTCACTTACTGAGCTTAGGGACTGACTCAAAATATACAGTACACATAGACTATATATGTCACAATACAGATAATTACTACATGGCAGCACAAAAACCAGTGCAACTAGCATGATAATTTAATAATCAGCCTTGTAGCATCAGCTAATATTACAGGATAACCTCCTGTTTTGCTTGATAATTTGAGACAACCCCTAAACTTAGCTTCCTTGCCGTAGGTCTCTGTGCTCAAAACCGGGCACAGAGAGCTGTGTTCACACCATAAATAAAGTGCTGCATTTCTCCACAATTGAGCCCTGTACTCACTGTTTGCCCTATGGCAGAGGCAAGTAAAGGGCTACCTTGCACCAGGCCCCAGGCAAACTACTTTTAACATTAGTACTAGTGATCACATTTTTGCACCCCTTAATGCTCTTGTACTTGATCCAGGTCCCAGTAAATGAAAACAAAGATCTAATAAACTGGTCTAAGAATATTAGGTGCATAAGGGGTCATTTTGCATATAAATACATTTTCTTTGATTATGGGTCTGTTTCTAGACACCTAAATGACTTCACTACTTGTATTAAAATTGTGCCTTGAATTTATTTTGGAACAAAGTCTGATTGGAAGATCCTTGAACTCTCAGTTAATTATTTGTCAAAAATTTCATTTTCTGAATAACGCTGCAAAAATATTCAGCTACAGAAACTAGTTAGTGCTAATAGTCCCAGAAACAAATTTGTTTACATATTCCACAACAGCAATTATTTAGAATGGGCCTTGAAGTGACATTTCTCCTGTCACATTAAAGCACTTCATAGTCTTGTGACACAAAGAGCGTTACATGACTTTTTGTTTTTTATTTTGTAAGTAAACACATCTAAAACGTCAACTCACTTGAAGTGCTGTTGTGGAATTTGCCAGGATATAGAGTGATTACATAAAAAGAAGATCTTTTTTGATCATGCCCTGCTCATCAGTGCTTGTGCTGCTTCTTGAATTTGACTGCACTAAATCCCTAGGCAACCCGGCCACCCACCATGGCCAAACCCCCTCCCCTGTGTGCCCGACCGGTGCTTCAGAGAGAGAATAGATAGAGGGGTCAGCAACGGAGAGGAGGTAGGGGACAGTGACGGAGGGGAGAGCGAAGGAGGGGAATCAACGGAGGAGAGGGTGGGGTGAGCGATGGAGGGGAGGGGAGGGAGGGGACAGTGAAAGATGGGAGGGGAGAGCGATGGAAGGCTGGGTGACAGAGGGAAGGAAGGGGAGTAAGACTGAGAGGTGTAGAATAGAGGTAGGCAGAAGAAAATTTTACTGGTAGCTGCCCGGCGCCCGGGGCCCTGAGGGCGTGCGGGTCCTTGTCCACCGGTAGTTCTGCCACTGCCTGGCAAATTGGTCTTTTTAGTTGATGGTCAATTCGTACGATCGTTCCGAGAAAATCGTGGTCTCACGATGAGGATCGGATCTCAACATCTATGGCCAGCTTAAAGCATAGTGGGCAAAAAGAGATGACGAGGTTCAATATGACTAAATGGCATGCAGCACATAATAACAAGTTTGTGGTATCTTTTTCCAAATCAATACTTCAAAGGGCGTTAGAAATTATAGTAGATAACAAACTCAGTGGCAAATACTTGAGGTAAAGGATAGTAGAATCTTAGCATGTATAAAAAGGCCATATAAATGAAGGGCTGCAAGCATAATTCTGCCCATTGTTGAGACTGTATATTAAATATAGGATGCAGTTTGTGGGCACAATTACAAAAAAGGCAAACTGTAAAACATTCAGATAATGGTAAACCCAAAACAGAAAATTAACAATTTGGGGTTGGTTTGCACATAAAATAAGCCTAAGAAAATGCTTTGCCAAATCCACCATAATGCACATTAAAATCAGCCCAAAGTATATCTCTACCAGTTTAGCCAACTCTACCTTCATCTATAACCCACTACAAACTATACTCCTGAAAGCTGTCTTGTGTTGTCGGTCTTCATATGTTCCCAAATCACTACACTTACTATTTAGCAAACACTAGCAGCTGTCTAGCACCAACCAATCATTTACCCTCTTCTATATAAACTCTGCAGTAGTGTTATGCATACACATAAAGAAAAACAATACAATTGTCCTCTATGGAGAAAGAAGGTGCAAAAAGTCAGTTTTAAAACATTGCTCCTTTTTTATGCAAGACAGAACTTTATTTGCTTTAGTAGCCACAGAATGACACTGCCCATTAGATAACTTGTTATCCACAAAAAAACCCTAGATACTTCTCAGTTAAGGAAACTTCTAACACACTGCCATTTAGTGTATAACTTGCATTTATATTATTTCTGCCAAAGTGCATTTATCAACATTGAACCTCAATTCTAGTTTGCTGCCCAGTTTTCCAATGTAGTAAATCACTCTGCATAGTGGCAGCTTCCAGCATGGAACCTATAGATTTTGTATCATCAGCCAAAATAGAAACAATACTTTCAATGCCCACTTGAATGTTGGTATTCCATTGGAGTAAAAAAACAGTTGCCCCCTGTAATAAAATTCAATTTCTAGACAGTGACTCACAGAAAATGGAATTTGGATTGCCAGGAGACAAGCTTAAAAAACTTGAGGAGCTGGTTTAGCTTGGCTTGCCATGTAAGAAAATCAAAGTGGGGCAGCTGCAATCCTTAGTTGGTTGCTTAAACTTTGCATCCAAGTAATTACAGTAGGAATAGGTTTTTAATAGAAGGTTAGCAGCTTTAACTTCAGGAGTTAATAACCCCAAATGGCATTTGAGAAAAGAGTTGAAAGAGGACGTGGAATGAGTTTTTGTACAATGGAAAATCTATATGGGATATGGATTGGAGAGACAATGATTAATCTATTTACGGATGCTGCAGCCTCTTGTGGTTATGGTGCTTTTCTATTAGGAATACTATTTGTTAAAAAAATTTGTATTTGTAGAATTATTCCCTATAATAGAAGCTATAGAATTATGGGGTGACAAGCTAGTAAACAAAAGAATTATCGTAAACTGCTATAACCAGTATATGTGATTGTTAATCTAACTACTAGCTCCCCACCAGTGTGGAAACGGTTAAGGTATTTCATATTGAAACGCCATAAACTGAATATTTAGTTCAAGGCCAAGCCAAATATTTAGTTCAAGTTCAAGGCCAAACAAAACTACGTATGCTCTCTCCCGACTACAGATAGAGCTATTTAGACCCTATGAATTCTCCCTGTCCTCAGCACATCTGGGATATCATATGGATGGAGTGATGGAATTTTGTGACTCAGTTTCAAAACATGGGAAACTTATTGTGTTGCATGGAGAGAATGGGAGCAATTTCAGTCCAATGGATAGGGTTGCAGGGGAGGAATTTGTTTTGGAGTAATTTAGAGCTGAACAAACTGTAGCCACTATTAAGATAAAGCTTATGGGTATTGCATTCTTTTTCTAAATTAATAGATAGGAGGACATCACAAAAGTCCATTTGATTAGGCAAATTTTAAAAGGTATGGTTAAAAAGTAGCAAGCAGTGGACCAAAGGAAACCCATAATGTTAGATTTACTTGGAAAACGACTTCACTACTTACAGTTAATTTGTTTTGATTAGTGTGAGGTGAAGCTTTTCCAGTGCCTCTTTTCCATTACATATTTTGGAGCTTTAAGGATCAACAAGTTTATTGTCTCCAACAAGTCTTCAGATAACAGGATTCATAGGAATGCTATTTCCATTTCAAACATAGACTAAAAATTATACTTAAAAAATCTAAGACTGACCAACTGGGCAGAAAACTGGGGGAAAATCACAGACTACAAATTTTCATCCACCAAAAGTGTCTCCCCGTTATAAGATTCCAGTTTAACAGGGTTTTTTTTACAAAATGTCTCAGTTTTTTATGAATCTAAAATGATTATTATCGCTCCCATACATTTCTAATCAGAGCGGCAACAGAAGTGTCTCTGCTGGATTAAGTGAGGAACGTATAAAGAAGCTGAGCTGATAGCAATCTCACTGTTTCCTCTCAAATGTTAGGCCTTCTTTCATCAACCCATTTCCTAATTAATGTTTGTTTACACAGATCCTGAATTGAAGACTGTCTGGATTATAGAAGACTCGTATCTTATGGGCTGAGTAAAAAGACAGTTAAAAACCTTATTTTAGATTTCAATAAGGATGCAGTCAAGATAATTTGGAAAGAAGTATGAGGCATGGTATGGGTTACGGTGATGGAAGTTATACTGTAGCTCAAATGCATTGGGAATGGGATCTTTCAAATATAGTTCTGTTGCATGTTACTGGGAATGACATTGGGAAAAGTAGTTCAATAGATATCATTAGAATGATCAGTAGAGATTTACAGTATATTACTTACATGTCCGGAAATCGTGTTATCCAGGTGGATCCCAAGTGGTCTCCAGGTGGATACGGACAGTCAATTCGGGCATGACGTTCTTGTAAAGGTGCACAAAAAAAGTGAATTTTTCAATTGCTAAATTTACAAAATCTGTAAATATGTTGAGCAATTGACATGTGGATCTTGAGGGAGGAGGTGTAGGCCTGCACCATGTCGATGGGGTACATTTATTAAAAATTGGCTTTTACACATTTGACATTGCTCTGCAAACAGCAGTTGAAAAAGCCTTACTGAGATGGGAGGTGGCCAAGCCCCAGTAAAAATTGTATTTCCCATTCTTTTAGGAATGAAACTGGGGAGATATGGAGCTGAAAGTGAGGCATGGGGCTGTGACTGTTGAGAAATGCTGATAATGTGAGAAGATGGTGTGTGCAATTTCTGCAAATGAGAACAGTAAACGCTGGTTTCAGCACTTTTCAGTCACATAAAGGGCACAGTTGTGATTAAATTGAGGAGTGAGGAGCAATTCATTGAAGACATTAAAGTTTAATTAAGAAAAGTTTAGATGTGCTTGTAAGCAGTGAACTCTGTGTGCAGGTGATAAGAGACAGTGTAAACTTCAATGTGTATTTTACAGTATGCTGCACCATAGCTAATATTATTTCTTTCCTCCTTTAGATCAGCCATTTTAAATAGATTCAGTGAAGGGTTGGTACATAACTGTCAACTTCCATGATTTTGTTGGGAGTTATGCATTTTTGTCCCCCTGCCTCCAGTCACCACACCTAATTCCTCCAGTTTTACAGGTTCCCTGGCTATTTCCCTGAATGTGTGCACAGTAAGCATCCAATGATTTCAGTGTGTGTGCATGTTCAGATGGCATTTAGTGCAGTGATGTCACTTTGGCACCTCCTAGCACTTGAATCCAGGCTTATAGAAAATGATGATACTCTTTTTGAGTCACAGTAAATTATTATTTGTCCATTATGTTCAGGCATTTGCTGAAATATTTCCCACCTGACACATAGGGGGTTATTTAATACCCGAAATTCCCCGAAATCCCCGAAATCCAAAAAATTCTTGATTTTTTTTATAAAATCGGACTTTTAAAAAAATCAATAATTTTTCGGCATTTATTAAACACCGAGGGCTAAAAAGCCAGAATATAAAAACACGTAATCTCAAACCTGTCGAGGTTGCATAAAAGTCAAAGGGAACCGTCCCATTGATTTTTGGTTGTGTCGGGGGTTTCGGGCAATTTTGCAATGTTTTCGGAGATTTCGGGGGGAAATTCACGAAAATCAAAGCTTTTCGTGCAAAGCAAATTTTTGGGAAAATGTAATAATAAATAAGCGTTAAAAACTCGAGCGTGTTAGATCGGAGTTTGTAGCAGCTGATATTGAGATCAATTTGGACCTTGATAAATAACCCCCATAGAATAAAATGATAGAAAAAAAATCTGAAGCTGCCTTCAAATATTCCTACAGAATTGAGCTTAGTTAGTCTACTGTATGTGTTGTGATATTACTCTGTATAGGCTATGAGAAAACTCGAGCTGCCCTTGTTCCATTTCTGGCCCCACTCAACAATATTAATGTAAAACTTATCCCACAGTAAAAAAAATGTATCTAGTTGTTCACAAACCTGATTCTGCACTCTTACGAGAAGCAGTTTGCAAAGTGCAAAAAATAGATGCAATGCAATTTTGTTAATTAACCCTCGATATTCGACTAGGATTTAGCGCAGATAGTTCGATCGAACGATTATTCCTTCGATCGAACGATTAAATCCAACAATCGAAGGAATATCCTTCGTTAAAAAAAAGTTAGCCAAGCCTATGGGGACCTTCCCCATAGGCTAACATTAACTTTGGTAGCTTTTAGATGCTGAACTAGGGGGTCAAAGTTTTTTTTTAAAGAGACAGTACTATCGAATGGTCGAATAGTCGAACGATTTTTACTTCGAATCCTTCTATTCGAAGTCGTAGTCGTTGTCGAAGGTCAAAGTAGCCCATTCGATGGTCAAAGTAGCCAAAAAATTTTTTAAAGTTTTTTACCTTCGAATCCTTCACTCGAAGTTAGTGAATCGGCCCCGTAATGTGATTTGCTGGTGCATGATTTATATCAGCTAAAAGATCTTTACTATAGGTAACAGCGCTGTAAATCAGTAAAATAAATAAAAGCATCTTTTATTTTTACATCTTTCTAAATAAAGAATACTAGTCTGCTATCTTCCTGTTATGTCCAATAACAAAACTGTAACTGTTTTGCTAAACTGATCAATGTTGCCCTCTTGTGGAAGTTTTATATACAACAGTACAAAAACTTTTTGACTTTGAAATGCATTTCTTAGCATAATCCCAGCAATTTAACTAGTGATCATTTCTATGCTATTGATTTCTTGAAGTTACAGTTTGTGCTTTACAAGAACTCTCACTGCCTTTATTCCTCACCAGCCCCAGGTTGCAAGGTGTATATGATTTTTCTGAAATAGGAGCTGGGTTATATCAATGTACAATATCATAACGTAATGTAGAGTCTTGCATAGGGACAGGTACCCGCGGAATACCCACAAAGTGGTTGGGTTTTGGGCAAAAAGTCCCCGACCTGGCAGTGCAGTAGTCCGCGGGTAACCGACTGGATACCTGACAAAGGACTGGGTTTGATTCCACCCTTACCTGTGGTTCTAACAGTTTTTTTCCTTTTTTTGTGAAGATGCAGAGGCGGAGTGATGTCACCAGTCCAATGTGACGTCACTTCTGATTTTGCGTGTCCCCCGGTCAGAAGGTTAGTTGGCCTATTGAGAGTCAGGGAGCGGATTAGAGGGAGAAAATAGTGATTTGCTGGTCATGGGTTGGGTACGGGGAAAATAGACTGGTGCAGGACTCTATCGTAATGTGCTTACCCCAAGAAACCATATATTTTTGGAAAGTGCACAACTACCAATAGTGGCGTAACTACATATTACAGGGCCCCACAGCAAATTACTTTTCAGGCCCCCAAAATGTTTAGAGGTTGACCTGTATTACCAATATTTATTGAAATTGCTTATGAATTAGGGCCTCATGGGGCCCCGTCTTCACGGACGGGAGCAGGAGTGCTCCGTCGCTCTCCTTACATTGGGTTGCACTGAATCCATGATTCTGTTTGGGATTCAGCCAGAATTTGGTACTTGCAATTTTGCACACTGTGAAAGTATGTGGTACCTAGAGACCCCCAAAATTTAAATATTGGACAGTGTCATGGTATTCACTTCAGATCCTGAAAAAACAACACATTTACCAAATGAAAAATATGCATTTCACCTCCGTCTCCAACTTCTGAACTGCATAGCTTTACTAAATAAAGAAGTTTTGACAGAATTTCTGAAAATCACCTCAAAGTTAGTGTTTTACACTTTATATTTGATGTGTCAATTTGTAACTATGAATGCCAGTGGTCTACTAAACAGTCTGATGCCAGTTTACCAAAGCATGTGGCATATAGGGGCCCACAATGAAAATAGCAAATAAGAATTTTATTGGCTAGGACTTTAGTTTCTGCAAACAAAGCACACTGCCTTTATCTGATGTGCAACAGGACCTCCTTGCTGAAAAAACATTTGCATTCTGACACATGCAAAATGGGTAAATATTCTAAACTTCCAAAAGCTTTCCTAAATTATGCTATTTATGAAATCTCTGACCAACAACAATTTACAGCACCATATTTCCCACCTACAGTTGTGTTCAGAATAATAGCATTCCGACATCACTAACCTGATCAATTTTTTTTTTTGGTAGAAATTATATTTCTACATGGCAAATAATTTACTAGTAGGTGTAGTAGAGTAATAGAAAACCAACAGACCCAGCAGTCATGACATGTATGCTGCTGATTCTGTGAAATTGAATTTCATTAATTCAGGCTTGTTCAAAATAATAGCAGAGTTCAAAATCATAATAGCTTGTTCCAAATAATAGCAGGGTAGTTTTTAATTAGTGAGGTCATTCATTCTGTGAAAAAACAGGTGTCTATTATTTAAGGAAGGAAGGCAGCACATGTTGTGCATGCTGGTGATAGTGTATTTCTCTCTGAAATTCTGAGCAAAATGGGTTGTTCCAGACATTGTTCAGCATACTTTGATTTAAAAAGTTTTTTAAAAGGGAAAACACATCAAAAGTGCAGAAAAATGATAGGCTGCTCAGCTAAAATGATCTCAAATGCTTTAAAATGGCAACCTAAACCTCAAAGACATGGAAGAAAATGGAAAACTACCATTCAAATGGATAGAAGAATAGCCAAAATGGCAAATACCCAGCTCCAGGAAGCTCAAAGAAGGTCTAAAGTTACCTGTGAGTGCTGTTACAATTAAAAGATGCCTATGTAAAGCCAAGCTATCGGCAAGAAAAGTCCAATTGTTGAAAAAAAGAAATGTGCTGAAGAGATAACAATTTGCCAAAGAACACATTGCCTTGTGCAACATTTTGTGGACTGATAAAAGCAAGATTGTTCTTTTTGGGTCTAGAGGCCGCAGACACTTTATCAGATGACCCCATTACACTGAATTTAAGCTGTGAAGACATGTGGGGATGTTTCTCATACTATGGTGTTGGGCCTATTTATCACATACCAGGGATCATGGATCAGTTTCAATACATCAAAATAATTGAAGAGGTCATGTTGCCTTATGCTGAAGAGGAAATGCACTTGAAATGGGTGTTTCAACATTACAACGACCCCAAACACACCAGAAATCGAGCAACATCTTGGTTCCAGACCATGATTGACGTTATGGTGTGACCAGCCCAATCCCCAGACCTTATTCCAATAGCAAACTTGTGGGGGTAACACCAAAAATGCTGCTTCTGAGGCAAAACCAAGAAATGCCGAAGAATTGTGGAATGTAACAGGTGTCAGAAGTTGCTCAACTGCATGCAACAGAGATGTGCAGCAGTTCTCAGAATATACGTTTATACAGTGAATGTTTGAGTTTGTAAAGAAGAATGCAGGAACTGCTATTTTTGGAACAGCCTAATATTCCCCTTTCTCAACTTTCTGTACACACACAACTTTGATACATTTTTCTTTATGTTTTTATTTGGAATAGAATGTGCAGGGTTCCCAATGCATTTGCGTGTATGGAAATAAAATCTATTATAACGATTGGCTTTATTCACTTTTTAAAACACACTGCTATTATTCTGATAATATATACAGTATCTATATAAACTGTTTATATATCAAACACAGGTATGGTTGTCCAGCCAATATCCTTAAAATAAAACTATATCCCAAGAATGAATACTTAAGTAGCAGATATATTACATCATATTAAGTGGCCTATTAAAGAATCTTACCAAAATATTGCCTTTTTTACATCTTTTACCTTGAGCCATCATTTTGGGATATTGTCTGTGCTCCCTCCGATATCATCTGACCAGAAATACTGTAGCTGTGACTGTAACATGCAGTAGAGTGGGAGAAAAAATAGTTTGGAGTTATCATTTTCCCTTGAGAATGAATAAACCGACAGCAGACAGACCAGACTGAGTAACAAACTGCTGGTTGAAGAGATGCAAAGTTCATACTGTATATTGCACAAGTCATTATTTGGGTTTGGAGGTCAAACAATATTGCATAGGTCAGCATTTGGGGTTAGAGGTCTGTTTAGAACTTGACTTTAAAGAAAGGCTAAACTTTGGGTTATTAATTGCAACTGGGATCCGAAGTGTCAGGAATTTGGATAATTTCTATGTTATTGGGAACATATACAGCAGCAGATGGTTTTCCTTGGGGGGCCAAAGATATGGAGCTATAGGGCACACCACTGCAAAATATTTGTCATGCCCACTTTTTTGTGACATGCCCACATTTCAGTACACACCTATTAAAAACCGACCAATAGTGATGGGTGAATCTGACCAGTTTCGCATAGTGAAACATTTGTGCAACGGCGTAAATTCTCCAAAATGCATCGAAGTCTAATTTTCGTTTTTTTTGTCTCGCTACAATATTTTTCACCCATTGGAGTCTATGGCCATTTTTGAGGCAAAACGAGTCGAAAAATTTCACTCATCACTACCACCAATGCTGAAACAAGTAACGTAGTAAGTTAGGTTGAAAAAAGACAAACGTCCATCAAGTTCAAACTTTTAACTCTATTTTAACCTGCCTAACTGCTAGTTGATCCAGAGGAAGGCAAAAAACCCCATCTGATGCTTATCCAATTTGCCTCAGAGGGGAAAAAATTCCTTCCTGACTCCAAAATGGCAATTGGACCAGCCCCTGGGTCAACTTGTACTACGATCTATCTCCCATAACCCTGTATTCCCTCACTTGCTAAAAAGCCTTTCCAACTTCTATCAAATGTATCAGCCTGTACGACTGATTCAGAGAAAGAATTCCACATATTCACAGCTCTCACTGTAAAAAACCCCTTCTGAATATTTAATGCAACAGATCAATGGAAGGCTGGTATTACAGCACTGTCACATCAACTACAACATCCCAAAGTACTGATTGCTTTGACATATAAACTGTCAGTAACCTGTGGATCAACTACCAATAACTAAAAATAGGTTTTAGTTACTTTGTTTTTATGACAGACAGGCCTTTGTTTTTTTAGATTTTGCTAGAAGGGCTGACAATCATGTTTGTATGCTGTATGGTGGAGTGCACACATATATGGTGTGTAGGAAGTACTGCATAAGCATATGATATATCCATTTGTGTTAGGACAAATTTTTGTCACATAGTTTGTTCTGGTAGCATTTATTGCCAGGCAGACAGCGGTGCACTTTAATTTTCAAGCACATTGTACAGTGATAGATTCTAGCACCAAGCACCAAGAACATTAAACAGTGAAACACAGTGGATACTGACACCCCTAGCATTTTATATACAGTAGGTATGCACACCATTAATTAATTACATACAGATAGAGGGAGTGGGCACTAACACTCAAGCACATTATACAATAAGAGATAGTTGGTACCAATACCCCAAGCACATTCCACAGTAAGATTCAACCAGGGCTCCTTTATTGGGATGTTGAGTAACAACATCCCAATAAAGGAGCCCAATCACATTATATATAATGCAAGGCAGTTGTGTTTACTAGCACACTAGTGAATCATATACAGTGATGTTTGGTGGGTACTGAAACATCAAGCAGATTACATTTACTGAAAAACTATGGCATCTTTTCTCATTATATGTAGAGAGACAATGAGGATTCGGTAGCCTGTGTGTTCCTTGCTTCCAATCCCAAGATGCATGCTAAACTAATGTCACTACACTCTTCTGCCTCCTGTTGGTTAGCTGCTTTGTTACATTATAAAACCAATGCACCACTGCTGCACCACAACCACAACTCAATTGAACTCTTGTAGGTTGAATTGGAATGCCAACTGCAAGCCAGGCCTGATCTCCAAGCACAGTAATGCTCTTGTGGCTGAATGGAAGCCAATCCAAAGTGTTCCAAAATCTAGAATCCAGAACAGTGAAGGTTGTTTTATCTGCAAAGGGAAGAACAACATCATATAAATAACGTTTGTTTGGGAATGAGATGTTGGACAGACTTGGCCATATAGTGATCAGTTTTTATAATACCTGTGCACACAGTTGATACTTCAAGGTACATGTGGGCCCAGGATCTAATTGATGGAGTTTAGCAGCTGTTTATAATTCATTTAATTATTATAATTAATAATTAAATGAATTATTTTATTTAATTAAGAAAATGTAATTATATGCAACTCCCCAAGATACAGCAATTATACTGGAAATCTGGGAATAATCATGTCAACACGGCAATTTGATTCTGTAAATTGCACTTTCCACACTACACTGTGTTCATAAATGCCCTTTTTATGTTTAAAGTCAAAATTCCTTTATACTCAGTATCTGTGTTGTACTGTACCAAATGCTTTAGCGGATTCTAAGTTAATCAAATTCCCAATGCCTAGATTTATGTAGAAGGGAACTAGAATACCTTATTATGTAATCCTTCCATACAAATAAGGGCATAACTTACTGCATGCAGAGTACAGTTTACATTTATAATTGTGGAAGGCAGTTTCAATATCTGTTTCTTTGACTAAGAAAACAGATTTACATATACAGGGCTACTAGGGCCACTGTGCTGTTCTCTGGTTGTCTACAGATCATGGCACAGTTAATGCAAAACATTTTCATCCTATTTAATTTTCTTTCAAAACTTCTAAAATAAGGAGTCTGGAGTAATGTATGGTAGAAACCTCTTCTTCTTTTAAAATTCATCATGGTAACTATCTTAAATATACATGTAGCAGCATCTGAATGTAAAACAGGTAATATATTCTAGCTCTCAATGATAATTATAATCACTATGTAAATATGTACATTAAAATCACTTGCTTCAGTGAAATTTCTCCTGCTTTACTTTCAAGTATTTATTCGCTCCATTACATACATATCTACTCAAATAAAATCATAAATATATTTCAGTCCCTATAGTTTTAGAAGAAACCCACATGATGGCAGCATTGCCAAGTGAATGTCATGAAAAAACGGCCAACTGCAATTGCGAGAACCCAGGTTTCAAAAGCAAATGCTTTTTTTTTGCTGTTTATGACATTTAAGTATAGTATAGGATCTGTTAAGCACAATGCTTTGGGTTTCCAGAAAAGGGATATTTCCATTTAAAGGATTTTTTAGTCTGCTAAAAATCATTTAAACGTTAAATAAACCCAATAGGACTGTTTTGTCACCAATATGGATTAAAACATAGTAGTTATCATCAAGTACAAGGTACTGTTTTATTATTACAGAAAAAAAGGAAATTAATTGTAAAAATTAGAATAATTTGCTGAAATAACTATTATATTTTTATTCTATACTATTATATTATTTCAGTTCACTGCTATATTTTTTAATACCCCTTTATTCACCTCTAACCCGAGTCCAACTGACATGTTGAACTCTAAAGCCCAGGCTGACCTGGATTTATATGTTAAATTAAGCTGGAAGCACAATCCTCCTATAGGTCAGAGTAGTGCTTTACATCTGTACTACATTAGTACTAGATATATTGCACGTCCCAAACCCAGTGTATCCCATTAGGCTGTCCATTGACTGGAGAGAGTACAGCATGGGGGTGTACTGGGCTCTAAATTGTATGCACGGGGGGGGGGGGGGGCGGCAAAAGCCTTGTAATTTACCATGGGCAGCAAAAAAAAAATCACTCCTGGTAACTTTAGGAGCAGACATTCAGTTTTTTTAAACAGAATTTCATCTCAGCACTAGTGATGTGCCCCCCCCTACACCTGCGCCAGGTGCGAGGGGGAGCGGCATCAGAAAGGCCGCATCATGGAGGCCACGAGCCCTGAAACCCTCCTATTGGTGTCAGTGATACCAGGCTGGTGGGTGGGATTTAACAATCATAAAATAACATGGTGTGACATAATTCCTTTGATTTATAAGAATATGCTTTTAACAGAGTGATATATGCGTGTACTGTTGTATGTATGGATTTTATTTATATATTTCATAATTATCTTTGAATGAAGATGTGATTGTTGCCATAAAAAGTACCATGAAATAAATGCAAAGTGCAAAGCTCTGATAGAGCGAGACACCAGTGATGTATAAAAATGTATATTTCCAGTGTATATATGCAATACTCAAAAACAGTAAACTAGACCTGCCATGGAAGAAATACATTACAGAGTCTTTAATGTAAAGCTTACACATCCTTATTGAAAACAAATGAAGATTGGGATGGTGAAAGTGCAGCTATGTATGTAACAGGGGATGTAAGAGCCTGGTAATTCTTTTGTATATTGTCACCAGTACCCACTGACCTGACCAACATTGCTCAAGACATTGGCTGAATAAAACAACATGTACCTGTATTTGGCAGTCGGTAATCAGAGGATAAAAGACAAGTAGCTTGGTTTACCTGCTCCTGTGGGAATTCTAACAAAACATTGGTAGTTACTGACATATTTTAGGATATTATAGCAATGATCCAACTAAAAATATGTCAATGAAACAGAAGAGAAGAAGTTAGAAATTGAAGAGTGTATACTGAATTTGTGCACATGAAGACATCAAGCATATGGTTAGGGACTGGTGCTGAACACAGGGGAAGGTTTACATTTGTCTTGCCTGTTGCCAGTCGCGTACCCCTGTTACTCCGGTAAAAAAATAAGACACATCCTATCCAGATTGCAAATGCCATAATAAACTCGTTAATGAGTTTCTGTTACTTTTTTGTATCACTGTTACTGCTGTTGTAACCTTGAAAGAACTTAGGTTGTAAAGTTTTCATAGAAGTGGAGCTGTCTGGGAATCGTGCCGTAGCCAGTAGCCACAGATCTTCATCTCTTGTAGCACCCATGACCGGAGCTCCTTATACTCATGTTTTCCCTATAAGTGTGAAGGCTACACTGGATTTCATTCATTCTTAATGGCAAGCCCCTTTTGAAAGTGTAGGAAGTCCTCCGCATACCTGTTATTTCAAAAACTGCACTGGTGGTGCTGGCTGTCAGCTAGTTCCCTGAGCATCTGAGAATACATGGAGCCACACACACAAACTATGCAGTTGGGGAGCTTAACCCATTTATTGTTTCACCCAAAGCAATAAATGGGGAAGCTCCCCAACTGCATAATTTGATTGTGTGTGGCTCCCTGTATTCTCAGACGCCTCATTTGAATGGCATGCAATTTCTTATCTGGAATGGCAAATGCATTCTTTATTATTAAAATGTTTTATTGACTTAGGATGATTGGTACATGCATAGAATAGAAAGTCAAAGAGACCTTTGTTGGAAACACAAGGTAACTCACAGACATCACCATCCTACACTATGGGGGTTATTTACTAAGCTTCCGAATACCCGAAATCCGAAAAATTTGTGATTTTTTTTTTTTTTATAAAATCGGACTTTTAAAACAATCACGAATTTTTCAAAATTTATTAAACCCCGAGGGCTAAAATGCCCGAATATAAAACCACGGCATCTCAAATCTGTCGAGGTTGCATAAAAGGCAATGGGAACAGTCCCATTGATTTTTGGTTATGTCGGGGGTTTCAGGCAATTTCAAAAGTTTTCAAAAGAAATTTCAAAAGTTTTCGGAGCTTCCGGGTGAAAACTCTGAAAAATTCGGAGATTTCGAGGGAAATTCACGAAAAAAAATCTTGAAAATCTGAGCTTTTCCCACAAAGCAAATTTTCTGGAAAATGTAATAATAAATAAGCGTTAAAAACCCGAGCGGGTTAGATTGGAGTAAAAGAGTCAAGAAGAAAAAGAGTTGTGATTATTGCCCAAAATACCCACATTTTGATGGTAATAAAAATTACAAAAAAATAATAACCTGGATTTCTCTTAACTTGGTTACTTGACATTAATTTGGTTGCAATATGTGTTTACTGTATGCGCTGTTTTAATAAAATAATGTTGACGAACCTATCTAATAATAATATTTTAATGGGATACATGTCCTATTTTAATGACCTTTGGTAGACTGAACTGGTAGTTTAAAAAATCAGATGTTTATGGCAACTAACAACTTCCTTATGTTATTGATAAACGGAGTTTGACATATATTTAATTCAAGCGAAGGAGAAATTAGATTACATTGAAGTCCTTTCAAGTCACTGGAGATTTTACCCAGCATGTCTACAAATGTGCATATTAATGAGAACTTCTGAGTTTATAAGACTGCTTAACTGGCATACCCTTATTCCCTATAGAAGCAGACATTCCCATGAAATGTGTAGGATATGCTGATCTTTTATCTTTCTCTCTTTCTGCTGTTTGATCCTAAGAAAAGTTCATTTCTCTCGCTGAGCTGGCAAGATGCGCTCTTACTGCTTGTTAGCCCTACTAAAATGAAGGGCTTAAACCTTCATTTGTACATTTGCTTATGGGATTAACACAGATAGTAGATGTTGTTATGATGACTATTGCCCCTATAAAAACTAACAGGGGCAAACTATGATTCATGATTACAAGATGCATATAGATTTGTTTATATTGCAGTGACATAAACCACAATTTTGAAATTTTGCATGATGGCAAAGGGCCTTTCAGGGACTGATGAAGTAGATTTATAAAGCAAGACACGCACAAGGTGTTATTCTTTCTATCTGCTGAGAATTCATTGTAAGTTTTGTTGGTTTATTACCGGAGCAGGCCAGTAGATGGCAGTGGTCCGTAAGGAATTTATAACAATGTATGCCAATGTGTCTAGCCACATGGGGGAATGGACACACTTGTTTGTATCTGGTTCATTTTAAAAGGGACTTGGGCTTTGTACACTTCGTTAATGAGCACCTGAAGAAGGATCACCCAGATTCGAAACATGTTGTGTATTTAAATAAAGTAACTTTTTAACTACGGAAAATTGGTTCTCCAGAATGCTATCTACTATTTATGAATATTTGGAAGGCCTGGCTGTGCTTTACTCTGAAGGTGAACCCACTGAACGATTCAGGATCAATTCAACCACAAAGTGTGTTATACTTTCTATTTATCGCTGCAGCACACTATTCACAGCTGCCATAGATGCTACTGTACCTAACAATACTTCCGCTCCCTAAATATGTCTCCTGCCACCTACTGCACTACTGATAGATCCATTAGCCATGACACTGTATAGTTATCAGGCATGTCAACTTAGACGTCATGGATAGGATTTTCTGGTAATTTCAATCAGCAATAAGCTCAATATGTTGGTGATATTTTAAGCATAGGCTTATACCAATTAGTACCACCAACTGGCAGGACCCAGATGTCAATGTGTAGCCAAACCACAGACAGGTTGGTATACTGCAGTCCTTGATATTATTGCTTCTTCAGGTTACATAAATCCATTGGGGCTAATGGTTCCACAAGAGTCCAAAGGGCCTTAATGGAAGGAGTATTCGTCTCTGGGCATCCCTTCCTTTGTGAAAGATATTTCCTCTCCCTTAAGAGGTTTTTAAATATACATGTTCTTCAAAGCTCATTGAGCCAGTGGCTTCCCGGTTCTCTGTCTCGCAAGAACACAGAAACACACAGGAACATACACCCTAACTTATCCATTGTCTTTCCACACTCCTCCCCTCAGAAAGAGGATACTATTACATCCCTTTGTCAAATAAACTTTCTGAGCTGTATATGTGAAGAAGTAGATGAGGTTTGACAGGAAATGTTCACAGTAGAGGCAGTTTATTTTTATTTTATTGCAGGCACATAACATAAAGTGATGCACATAGAAAAGATTGGTGGGAACCGGCCACTGAAATAGGGGTGAAAGGATCAAAACCTAGTTAACTATTACTTTATATATTTGTAAGATAAAAACCTTATCCTGCCATTGCCATAATATGGAAGTTTAAAAATGGGTTTTTTCTTAACGTTCTTCTTACCAACAATCAGATTTTGCACAGTAATAATAAAGCTAGACAGATTGAACACAGATAAAATAACTGTGTTTCTTCCATGAAATCTTCCAGGGGGTGCCAAAGGAAAAAGCTTCAAAATCACAGATATTATATTTTTTGGACTGAATGACCTTTTCTCCAACTGGATGATCTCCGTTTACTATGAAATTAAGGGTAGGGACACACTGGGGGCGATTTGGGGAGATTTAGTCGCCTGGCGACTAATCGCCGCGACTTTCCACAACCAATCTTCCCCGAATGCCTCCCCTCACTCTGCGCCTGGATAAAATGAAAAGTCGCCGGCGCTAATCACACACGGCGATTCGTTTTCCGAAATCGCCCGAAGTTGCCTCACGAGGAAACTTCGGGCGACTTCGGAAAACGAATCGCCGCGTGTGATTAGCACAGGCGATTTTTCATTTTAGCCAGGCGCAGAGCGAGGGGAGGCATTCGGGGAAGATTGGTCGTGAAAAGTCGCGGCGATTAGTCGCCAGGTGACTAAATCTCCCCAAATCGCCCAGTGTGTCCCTACCCTAAAGAAAATCTACGAAAGACATCTAGACTGGCTCAGACCCAGTATGAGTATGTTAGAAACCTGTTTTGAACACGGCCTCAGTCACTATTAAGGCAACTTAATCCAGGACAATCACTATTCATTTACTCACAGTCTTTGGAAAATGTTTCCTTTGCTCTCCCTAGTTGCATGAGTATAACCTCCACTTTCTGGTTTTATTTCCTGGAAATAGGATTCATTCCCAGTAATTTCAACTCCTGTACTAACTTTTTCAGCCTGAGTGAACACCTTCCTTCTGGAATTTCTCTAGTCATTGTGCACATTAGATAGACCAGCAACATGTACAAGCAGCTCATAGGATAATCCTTAGAAGCTGCTATGCAATACAAATTACATTAGCTGAACTGCCTGACTATTTCACTTTTGGTATGTTGCATGATGGATATATTGCAAAATAGCATTCAAAACATGTCATGGTAGACAGTGCTGTTTGTCTAAGGAAAATTAGTAGCCACACTGTTTCTAAATTAAACAACAAACATTTTTAAATAATCAATTGTTTTTCTGATGAATTAAAAAAAACAAAAAATACTTTCAGTTTTGTTTAAAATCATAGGAAAAATGCTATTTTGGGGATCTGGTGTATACTGTAAATAATGAATAAACAGAAATCTAAACATATTATGGTGTTCCCTGTATTATGGATACTGTCAAACTCTTCAAACTTTAGAGAATGTTAGAGGCACATTTTTTACCTGAAATGAGAATGAGAAAGCTGGTGTCAGATTTTTTCTTTAATGGAGTCTTCAGCCTGTTCCCTAGTGCCCCAGAATTTAAAATGCATACTGAAGAATATCAGAATAAAATTGTAGAAATAAAATAAGAAGCTACTATCATTTGTTTCATTAAAATTGCATACAGTATACATATCTGAACAAGGGGAATGTTCTTTTAATAAAACGGTATACATCAGAATAAGACCTTGATGAGGAATACAGCAAAATAAGCAAATATGATTGCAATAGCTAGCAGCCATAGCAATACCTCATTACCATGGATATTCAATCACATGCCTATTGCCCACAAGAAAAAAATAACTATGACTTTTTGTTGATGCATAAAGCTGGTTGCACAAGAAATGCCACCAAATGTAGCTTGTTAGTGAGATGACCACAGATAGTTAAATGTAGATGAGGCTCTGGAATTTTTTAGTTCATAATGAACATGGAACTGCACACAGGGCATACAAGGTGATGATCCAGTGGAGGTAAATGTTATATTTATAATTAATATATCCCATTACAAGGTATAACAAAATATAAATAGAACATTTAGAATATGTCATATTATAGCTTTTAATTTGATTTATTACAGTCTACAAATCTTTCCATTTCCACCATACATGAGGTGCCACTGTGATCTGTGCCTCATCTATGAATTCCATTTAAATGGAAACATGGAAACACTTTCATTTTAACAAAGAAAGGTAACGTGCCAAATGCACAATTTATGGTGGCTTCCTTTATACTAATTGTATAGTATTACATTGCCACAAATTATTGTTTATGTGGTGTTTAAAATATAGGATCACCGCGAGTTTGCCCTTATCCTATTCTTTTTATGAGCTCAAGTTTCCCCTTTCTGTCTAAATTCGTCTAAAGCTGCCAACCAATCTATAAGAGACGCAGCTTTATAAGAACACTAAATATCTCAGAAGGTCCATGCATGTTGCAGAGAAAGAATTTCTCTCTATGCACTACACTCTCCCCCTCTATGCCTATCCTTCATTCTTTCTCCCATTTGTCTTCTCTATCTGCGTATATGTTAATCTACCCTACATGTACATAATTGTCCTTAAAGCTGCCTGTTTATTTTTTGCAGTCTCTCCTCTAACTGCAAAGAACCCTTTTGTCCTCTATACAGTGATGTGATAATAAACACTTGGGGGCCGATTCATTAAGCGTCGAATATCGAGGGTTAATTAACCCTCGATATTCGACTAGGAATTAAAATCCTTCGACTTCGAATATCGAAGTCGAAGGATTTAGCGCAGGTAGTTCGATCGAACGATCGAAGGATAATTCCTTCGATCGAAGGATAAAATCCTTCGATTCGAACGATTCGAAGGATTTTAATCCAACGATCAAAGGAATATCCTTCGATCAAAAAAAGTTAGCCAAGCCTATGGAGACCTTCCCCATAGGCTAACATTGACTTCGGTAGCTTTTAGATGTCGAACTAGGGGGTCAAAGTTTTTTTTAAAGAGACAGTACTTTGACTATCGAATGGTCGAATAGTCGAACGATTTTTTGTTCGAATCCTTCGATTCGAAGTCGTAGTCGAAGGTCGAAGTAGTCCATTCGATGGTCGAAGTAGCCCAAAAAAAACTTTGAAATTCGAAGTTTTTTACCTTCGAATCCTTCACTCGAAGTTAGTGAATCGGCCCCTTGGTGATTTAAAATACGGAGTGCTGGTCCCTCTTGAAAAATTCTGTGTATATTTTGAACAAGCACCCACTACAAGGAAGCTTCGGCAAGAGTACGGGTACTTTCTGAACAAATATTGTAACAGAATGGCTCAGAGAAAACCTGGGAAAGTCCTGGACCCAGTTTATGTTTGTCCCAGTTTTCAGTCAGAATGGTTCCAGGCCATGTAGCTGTCCAGGTTTTCTTGCACTCAGGTGGGCTAATTAAAACAGCTTTCCCAGTGTGGGACTGGGTGTGTGTGAGGAGCTGGGAAACAGAATGAGTGTTTCCATATTGAGCTGTATCTAGTTGAAATATCACCAAGTGACTTGAGAATAACCCTCCTAAGAGACTGTGGAGTGAGTCCAACAGAGGACTTTGGGACTAAATACTGCTAATGCTGTAAGTGCTGGACATTTTTGTTTCTGTATACACCAACGTGGGTGTTTAAGCAGGACTGCTATTCCTTTGTTGAAGCAAGGGTGCTGAGCCTGTTTATTTTTGTTTATAATAAATGGCCTTTGACACACATTTGTGTGCTAAAACAGTGCTGTGCTACTGATCCCTGCTAACCTGAATCTCACAATCTCGAACCAAACTTTGATCCATGTATAATGCTTTAAAATTTTTGATAATAAACTCGTCATTTTTTAAAGTTCTGGTGTGCACTGCTCACTTCCAAGATGTGTATATATACAAGGCCAAACAATCGGATCAGAAGGGAGGCAATACGGGGGGGTCGGATCGCGGGACAGCATCAACGAACAGATGCGGCCATGATCTGACGGGATTTTTTACCCTACCCGATCGATATCTGGCTGACTTTCGTCCAGATATCAATCCAAACCACACACGGCCGGGGCCAGTAAGCTGCCGACTCGGTCTGTCGGCAGCTTTTATTGGCCCATGTATGGGGGCCTTAAGTTTCATAGTTGTTTAAGAGTTAGTTAATGTTCCCTAATGTCAGTTATGTGCATTCACCTGAATTAGTCACTTATTCAAATAAGATTTAGGACGGGAAATGGAGATAGAACGTATTTAAGATATAAAATCCACAAAAGTATGTGAAGACAAAAGTCATTTGAAGGAACAAGGACACAAGGAGAGGAAGTAGGAAGGTGAAAGTGTTTCATTTGCTTCCAAAAGTACAAGCACACTAAAAAGAGCTATTATATTCAAAAGATAAGTACAAGAGAAGCATTCATCAAAAACGCCTCTAAATGGAATTTGGAGCAGTGTCACATAGCTGAGCTTCAATCTAGGTCATATCTGTTGCAAAGACTTGTACTGATCAGAAAGAATACGTATGATCACAGAGATAGTTACACTGTTCTTTTACTTCTGTTTGGAAAACGCTCCCTGCATGTGTAATTATGATTTAATTGATTGGCTTATAATGAGATTCAATCTTTAGTGAGTTTTAATGCAATATTAGCCTATTTACATGTTGCTGAAACTGCACTATTCAGTGCTTTGTGGGTAGCACTAATGAAATTTGGCTCAGCAGTTTATAAGATATATCCATTTAATTTAAATTTTGAGGAATTAGTATTGACAAACCTGTTTTTTAAAGGAACAGTTCAGTGTAAAAACTGGATAAATAGATAGGCTGTGCAAAATAAAAAAATGTTTCTAATATAGTTAGTTAGCCAAAAATGTAATCTATAAAAGCCGGAGTGAGCGGATGTCTAACAGAACAGGACAGAATACATCTTCCTGCTTCTCAGCTCTCTAACTCTGAGTTAGTCAGCGACTTGAAGGGGGGCCACATGGGACATAACTGTTCAGTGAGTTTACAATTGATCCTTAGCATGCAGCTCAGATTCAAAAGCAACAGTTATGACCCATGTGCCCCCCTTCAAGTCTCTGCCTGGTAACCAATCAGTGGAATCCAAGAGAGCTGTAAAGCAGGAAGTAGTATTCTGGCTATTATGTTAGACATCCAGTGACTCCAGCCTTTATACATTACATGATTGGCTAACTATTCCTTTAAAATCTGTATATGGTTATAAATAAGAAATTTATTTGTTAACAGTGAATAGGGATGTAGCGAACTGTTCGCCCGCGAACTAGTTCACGCGAACTTCGACCGTCCGCGTCCGCCGAATGTTCGCGAACGTTTGGGAACGTTCGCATTTTGAGTTCGCGTTCGATGGTTCGACCATTCGACCATTCGAATTCCTTCGACCGCTAAAAATCGAACGATTTCCATTCGTTCGAACGATTGTAAGCATTCGATCGAATGAAAAGCATTCGATCGAATGGCTTCGATCGTTCGATTCGAATGAAAATCCTTCAAACGAACGATTAAAATCCTTCGATCGTTCGAATCGAACGATTTTAGCGGGTGTTCGAAGTTCGCGAACTGTTCGCGAACGTTCGCATTTTTTGCCGGTGTTCGCGAACACCAAATCGGCAGTTCGCTACATCCCTAACAGTGAAGAAATTGTGCAATAAATTATAAAACATTCAGTATTAAGGAAAGGAAATGCTCATGTTCTTTTTAAGGGGGGATTAAAAACAAATATACCCCCGTGTATAACCAGAACATTATATGTCTCCTACAATGCACTGAGCTACAGTAAACAGTTAAACAGCTAGAGAAGTGTGAAGAAGACATTTGTATTGTAGCCAAAGTTAATAATAGAGACATTGCTGAAAAGCTAAACAATCTTGGTATAAATAAAAACTAATAAAGACACCGTACATTTGATCTTACTGTTACTCCGTGAAATGTTTTTTTTCTAGGCAAATGTTAATAATCCCTCATTCTAATTGTGACAGTGATAGCCGGTGATTTTGGATAACTGCAGCCAGTGCAATAAGCAATGACACCATCACCAGTCATAGCTGCAAATGCCCTGTAATTAGAGCTTAGCATTGCCTGCTGAGTTTATGCCTCCAGTAATGTGCCTCCTACTGTGAGCCCCATGTAGCATTTCTTTTAAGTATATTAGGTATTATAAATGAGCCAGATATAGGATAACCAAATCCTGATGTAGAAGCTGTATACATAAAATATCTTTAAAGAAAACTGATTTTCTTATCAATTAGATCTTAAAAATAAAATGGAAAAAACTGTAATTAGCTTCATAATTATATATATAATTGGCTGCTATGATTCTCTATGATTCTGGATGCATTTTAATGTTACAGTTACAAACTACCCCTACCTATAACTAAAAAAAAGCTAATTTACTGAAAAGAAGCAATAGTCTCTGTTATTATACTTTTACATTTTATTGTAATGCCAATTGACGCAATCAGATGAGTTTTTGAGTACATACAGTAACTAATCAAGATGGATCATGAAAACTATTTACAACCCTTTTAAAAACATTTTCAATATTCTTCAATTTTGGCACCAGGACCTGGACTTCTTTAGGAGAGCAACTGAGAAAACCTGATCACTGGATATCCAGGAAAAGGTAATGTCATACACTTTTATGCAAAATGAAAAGTTTAGTTTTTATGGACTTGTGGATATGAATTTCAGTGGATGAAGATGATGATGTGGATGATGATCCACATTAAAAACCTACAATGGTTTCCATTATCCGGAAACTCCTTATCCAGAAAGCTCTGAATTATGGAAAGACCATCTCCCATAGACTCCATTTTATCCAAATAATTTTCTCTGTAATAATAAAACAGTAGCGTGTACTTGATCCAAACTAAGATATAATCAAGCCTGCAAGTGAAAATAGCTCATTTGGGTTTATTTAATGTTGACATGATTTTCTAGTAGACGTCCAAATTACTGAAAGATCCATTATCCAGAAAACTAAAGGTCCCAAGCATTCTGGATAACAGGTCCCATATCTGTACTTTACTTCTATACTGTAAATGCTATGCTATACTTTGTTTTACACTATCCAATCATATTAGGCATCTTTTCAAGTTAAAGTGTTACTTCTATTTTTAGGAGAGAATTTATATTTTATTCTGGTAGAAAAATATACATTTGCTTATTGAACTTTTGGATTACCAGATTCTGCAAACAGTTATTACAGTTCAGTACAATGTTGCTTACAGCCCATCTTGAGTAAATCCATGTAGTTTTTTTTTTACAGTGATGTAAAGATAGATATGTTGTTATTCTTTAAGCTAAATTACTATGTCAAAAATTATGTAAATAACTATGTTAAGAGTATACAAACCTTTTACAGTTATCAAGAGGCCATATTAATAAAAAGTCATTCACAGTAAAGGGCAGCAACAGTTTCCCTCCTGATTTGCATTTGCTTGAAACAGATGTTTCTCCCCCTTTAATCATCTCATTTTTAAAAACAAACATACTGTAGTATTAAATCGCTTGGGTATTTCAGAATAGCTTATTACTATTATATTATTATTATTTATATATTCACATTTCAGAGAAGAACCCTGATTAAATCATTGCTAAGACATATCACCAGAGTAAAAGTGAATTTTAAATATACAGTAATATATTTTTAAAAATCTTAGTTTAGGGATATCATTTTAAGAGCTTCTCTGCTACTCCCTCTAGCACCTATGAGTCACAGCTGATTCACTGATCCCATGAGATGGAAAACTTCACACACTGACTCCTTTCTATTTAACCCATTCCTAGTCTGAGATCTAATGTCAGCTCTTTTCTCTTTGGGGAGGTAACTCATGGGATCTCAAGAATCTGTACAAAACTACACCTTGTTCTATATGCTGTGATCTTGCACAAAGATGAACAGAAGTCTACTGTATATTAGTAGTGATGGGCGAATTTATTCGCCAGGCGCGAATTCGCGGCGAATTAGCGAAATTCGCGGCGAATTAGCGAAATTCGCCGCCAGCGAATACATTGGTGAAATGCCCGCAAAAATTAGCCGACAAAAATTCGGAGTCAAAATTTTTTTCGCCGGCATCAAAAAAACGGACGCTGGCGTCAAAACGGGCGCCGTTTTGCGAATTTTTCGCAAATTCGCCCATCACTATATATTAGTGGCTTTGTAATATATGAATAATAATTTGGAAACACACTAAGGGGCAAATTTACTTATGGTCAAACATCGAGGGTTAATTAACTCTCGATATTCGACTGTCAAAGTTAAATCCTTCGACATCGAAGTCGAAGGATTTACCGCAATTTGTTTGATCGAACGATTGAGCGAAAAATCGTTCGATGGAACGATTAAATCCTTCGAATCATTCGATTCGAAATGATATTCGACTGTCAAAGTTAAATCCTTCGACATCGAAGTCGAAGGATTTACCGCAATTTGCTTGATCGAACGATTGAGCGAAAAATCGTTCGATGGAACGATTAAATCCTTCGAATCATTCGATTCGAAATTTTAATCCATCGATCTAACAATTTTTCTTCGACCCAAAAAAGACAGCAAAGCCTATGGGGACCTTCCCCATAGGCTAACATTGACTTCGGTAGGTTTTAGGTGGCGAACTAGGGGGTTGAAGGGACAGTACTTCGACTATCGAATAGTCGAATAATTTTTAGTTCGAATAGTTCGATTCGAAGTCGTAGTCAAAGGTCGAAGTAGCCAAAAAAACATTCGACATTCGAAGTTTTTTTTATTCTATCCCTTCACTCGAACTAAGTAAATGGGCCCCTTAGACAGAAAATGTAGCTACAGAATCTGTAAATGCACATAGTATACAGGAGTCCTAAAAGAAAATAATCTAATGCACACTATTCTTGAATTTCCACCTCTTTTATTTCTACAAGACCTAAATGAAACCAAAGGGACACAGTAACCCCTGAATTGTCCTTCTAAATGCAACCAGAGAATATAATCCATAAGGGAAGTGTATCCTTTGAAAAATTAAACCACAGTGTAGTGAATAATTAATTTCTATGGGCAGTGGAATTTCTACACCTAATAAGACTACAGTGAGTTGGCATGGAAGATCTAGAAGGACTTAAGATGTGGACTTTATACAGTACCTCAGCAGTTAAGACAAACAAGATATAATTCAGTGTATACCTTGCATATAATATGATGTACCATTTGGAATTGAGAGAGCCCAGATGAAAACACAGAGAAAGCAGGTTATCGTAATTATTATGATGGGATGGACCACACAACAAGTCATTTTAAAAATAACATCATACCTTATCCTTCTGGAAATGTGGACACAATTACCTTAGATAAAGCAAACTGTTCTAGCATGATTTGACAAACAGTACGCACAGTGATGGGATAACAATCTAATTGCAGCCACATCCTGGGACATAGTGAGACAAATGTCTAGAAAAAGTTTGTTCTATCAGTATAATGGCACAACCCTGTGATGGCTACTAAGTAAACTTCTCTGTCTTCTGACAAAAGCTTTATTTCTACTCTTCCTTACAAACACATCTGTGAAAGAAGCAATTGATTTTGGTATAAATTAATAAATGAGCGTAATCGTTACCTGGAGCTTGCACATAAACTACAGTTTTATTTAAAACATGGTTAAACTTTAATTAGAAATGAATATTTAATTTTAAGTACAAATATACCTTGAGCTAGAATAAAGCGAGTCATTTCAATAATATTTAGATTTGGTATTGAAAGAAAAATGCAAAACTCAGGAAACTTTTCAATAGCAGCAAACCCCTAAGAGAACAAAAGAAAAACTGAGCTTGCGTGACTAAAAATAATGAAAGAAATACATCACAGACAAAGTAAAAGAGATTTCTCAATAGAAAAGACTGCAGGATGTCTCTAGTTATGCCCAACATATGCAATACTGTTAGCAAAATCCTATCCTATGTACTGTATATAAGGTCACTTTGTGAAGCCAGCTTACTCTGCTACATACAGTATCTGCATAGAAAGAAACTCCCTTTGATAATTATATTTTCTTATCCTAATTAACTGTGCTTGTTACTCCTTAAAGGGATTCTGTCATTATTTGTATGGTGTATTTTATGAGCCAGCACCTCATAATGGAACTGCTTTTAGATAAGCTATTGTTTCTCCTACTCAGTGTAACTGGAGGAGTTGTGGTGGGTCTTGGATGTTTTACTGTTTTTTTCTCTTAAAGTTTGTGTTTATTTCGTTTCAATAGGGAGGGGAAGCAAAGGGTTGGGGAAAAGAGGTTTTTAACAAAAAAGACAAAAATAAGCACATACATACAGTAAAACTTACATGATGGTGACTGCTGTGCAATACAGTAATATAAGTTCTAATTGGTTGTTACATATCAGATAATTGGCATAGATAGTCACACAGTGTAGGCTAATACATTACCTAGTTCCAACCAGGGGGACCATATTCTCTCAAATGTTGTGGGGCACCCTCTTGCTTCATATGTTAGTTTTATATTTACTAAGGCCTTTTCTATCAGTGACAGTCAATGTTGCGTTGTGGGGGGCCATCCACTTCATGACCAGGGCTTTTTTAGCATAGAATAAAGTGTTTTAATAAGAATTCTAGTTTTAACCAGAGGATGTATGCCTTCAACTATTCCCAGCAAGCAGATCTCTGGCGTGCAGGCCCCAGGGAATGCCAGGTGTTGTTGCAGAAGGCCTACCACTTCTGTCCAGTACTGGGAGATTTTGGGCACTCCCACACCATATAGCAAAATGTAGGGATGTTTTACTATTAAGTGCTATTCTCATATAAACCACTAGGTGGGGCATATAAACATTTTAAAGGAACAGTAACACAAAAAATTTAAGTCTTTTAAAGGAATTACAATATAATGTAATGTTGCCTGCACTGATAAAACTGATGTGTTTGCAACAGAAACACTATTATAGTTTATATAAACAAACTGCTGTGTAGCCATGGGGGCAGCCATTCAAGCACAGGATACACAGTAGATAACAGATACGTTCTGAAAAATTCCATTATATAATATAGAGCTTCTGCTGTGTATCCTGTGCCTTTTCTCCTTTTTCAGCTTTGATTGGCTGCCCCCATGGCTACACAGCAGCTTGTGTATATAAACTATAGTAGTGTTGCTGAAATATACACACCCGTTTTACCAGTGCAGAGCAACAGGAAATTATATTTTTGTTACTTTAAACACTTTGTTGTTTGTTGTTACTTTGTTGTTTGTTGTTACTGTTATTTTAAGCAATGCAGATACAAAACAATGTCAGAGAGCTGTTATCTGTTATCTGTTGTTCTGTTTATAGGCTGCTGGGAGAAAAGGGTAATATCCATTCAGCACAGCAGAGAAGAGTGACTGAAGTTTATCAGACCACAGGTCACATGGCCAAGGGCACTTGGGAAAGTAAGAGAGATAATAATCTGTTTGGTTTTTTTTGAAAAACAACTTCAGTGCAGGATTCTGCTGGAGCAGCACTATTCACTGATGTATTTTAAAGAAAAAAACAAATTTTTTCCTATGACAGAATACTTGTCCAAACTGCTGGATTCTCCATCTGTATAGCTGCAAATAGGGGAAAACATGACTTATTAGCATTTAGAATTATTCTTGGAATAGTGCCTACCTCATACCCATCTATGTCAATATTTTACCTTCAGTTGTTCCTTCCTTGGTCAATCAGTCTGTTTATATGACTAGCAGCACAGAGCTCATTTCCCCTACTCTACAGGTGTAAATTGTGTGACAATAACATACAACTAACTGTCATTATATTAGCAGAAAGAAGAACACATGTTTACCCAGGACAGGTTTAAAACAACTGCCAGGGTACTAAGGGAGAAGGGGGCACAGACTCTTTAAATTGGTTACTACATTTATGGAACTGATTAAAATAATGCAGCACTTTGTTTTCCAATAGGCTGATTTTAGAACCTTGTAGACATAAGGATTGCCATCACTATGTTGAGGTGATTTGGGATAAAGCAAGTGATCAGTGGCAGGATACACTCTTATTATCTTGGTCTAATTGAAATTTAAGAATTGCATTTGCTGTACAATCCTTGTATGACATACAAATGAAAAAGCGGTTAATACTGCAAAATGTGTTCGGCTATATATAGTTGTGTACTGCTTTGGAAACTCTGGAGGTAATACTTTTGTTTTCACTCGATTAAACTTTAGCAAAACATTTCTAAATCATTAATACAGGGCTTGAAGGAGAATTTTCAAATGCTTCTCCTAAAACATTGGCAGTTCAAATATGAAGGGATCCCTCAATCCTAATATAAATTATCTGAGCATGGCACAAATTCTTCTATTTTTCAGCAAGGAAAACCCTGGCACAAACACTCCATAACATCAATAGAAAAGATGGTAGAAGAACCAATATGTATTGCTTATAGTGTGGGAAGCAAAATCTACCAGAAAAGTAACCTGTACTGTATTTTTACAGGGCTTTTATGGGGTTAAATATTTAACTACTGTAAGTAAGCTTAAAGGGGATCTCCCCCCCCCCAAAAAAAGTATTTTTTAGTACTGCACTCAGGGGCACTGCTGCCATGATGTGAATTGAGAGCAGCCCACAGGTCATCAGGGGTGGCAAAAAGCTGCTACTGATAACTTAAAGAGCAGAAATTCTGATTTTTAAATCAGAATTTTGGCTCTTCTAGTACAGAGAGTACACCTGAAAGGCCTCCTCGAGTGGCAAAAAGCCCAGAATCGCCCCTGACTGCACTAATAGCATTTACATTAAAAATCCATTTAAATCCATTGATTTATAAATGTGGATTTTGTTTAAAGGGTAAACAAAAAATGGATGTCAAAGAACCAAAAGCCATTATAGAACCTTTTCGGCGTGGACTCTACAAATCAGCAGGCATTGGTGAAGTTAAAAAAGCATTTTATTTTCCAAACAGTCGAAACGCGTTAGGAAGAGGACTGTAAAATGCTTTTTTAACTTCACTGATGCCTGCTGATTCGTAGAGTGCACACCAAAAAGGTTCTATATTGGCTGTGAAAGTCTCCCCAAGCTGCGGGTTCGGGGCGTTGCACCCGGGCCAGAAAAGTGAGTGACCTGTCTACCATTGAATGCATATTGAAATTTGTGATTTAAGCGAAAGGTCCGGGGCATGTGCACCCAGGCCCACCCAAGACAAGGGTGAGCGTTGTAGGGAATTAATCTACCTACATTTAAACTGTTGAATATGGATGTAGGATTCGAGCGCACCAGAGTGTAGAATATATCTAAAGAACCAAAAGCAAATAAATGTATTTGCAAAACATATTTCATGATTTGCCAGATTTTGAATAAACAAAAATAATCTTTAAAATATAAGAATCCCATTCCTCTACTTTTAAAAGAGTAACGTCATACCTTTAGAGTAATAAAAAAATATATTACAGAATTTAGACATCTCACATTTTTCTCCAAACGTTAGGTGGCAAATATTGTTTGCATTCTGTGCATGGATTGTATAAATTATTTTCTAATTGCACTGACTGAGACGCTCAGCTGTAATTTCTGAGCTGGCATGCCTCTGGGCCACACAAGCACAAACGTCTACCTGAAAGATTAAATATCAGTAAGATTTTGACTGATGCACAGCCAAAGGTGATGCACATGCCTGGAAGTGTGACACCTTTAGAAACAGCAAGCTGAAATGTCAGAGGGCCAAGCAACTTCATTATCATTTTAATATTTATCTAATAAAAGTGACTTTTATTAGTAATGCATCAGTAATGCATCTGTCTGATGAATACATTTCTCACAGTTTCCTATACCTTGTAAGCGCTGTCCCAGATAAAGTCAACCATACTAGGGGTTAGAGGTGATTGCAGCAGGGATATCACAAGTGTAGATACCACTTGTGTGTCAGGCGCAATCTTCCACCTGCCTCCTGTTTCAAATTGAGCGCTGTTGGGACTATTGATGCAGGGGAACCATGGAGCTACCATCAAAGAACCACATGGTAGATGTTGAGTTACCACAGTGGCACAGCACAGATAAGAATCAGCCACAAATGTCAGTCTCACAACCAAAGCTGGAAATAACATATACTTGAGTTAGGTACTACTTACTGTATGTACTAAATAATGTAATAACCCATCAACCAGCAACTGTGGGGTTTGAATAAAAAATTACCAATATCACATTTCCTAAGTGTGTATGATGATTTTGGAATACAAAAAGTACCCTACAGAACTCTTTAGCAAGGACAAAAATCTATATTTAAAATGCGTAGTGAAAGGAAAAAGGAGGCCCCTACATAAGTTCCTTTTTTTCAAACATATAGGGGCACATTTACTTAGCTCGAGTGAATGAATAGAATAAAAAATACTATTCGACCATTTGATAGTCGAAGTACTGTCTCTTTAAAAAAAACTTTGACCACCTACTTCGCCACCTAAAACCTACCGAGCATCAATGTTAGCCTATGGGGAAGGTCCCCATAGGCTTTCTAGCCAATTTGGGATCAAGGAAAATCGTTCGATCGATGGATTAAAATCCTTCGAATCGTTCGATTCGAAGGATTTAATCGTTCGATCAAATGATTATTCATTTGATCGTTCGGTCAAACGAATACCGCTAAATCCTTTGACTTCGATATTCGAATATCGAGGATTAATTAACCCTTGATATTCAACCCTAAGTAAATGTGACCCATAATATACAATCCAATTGAGAATTAGGAAGTAATTGTCATATAAAAGAGATATGCAAATTTAAAGGAGAAGGAAAGGCTACAATTAGGTAAGCTTTATCAGAAAGGTCTATATAAATACACCAGTAAACCCTCAAAGTAATGCTGCTATGAGTCATCTGTCAAAAGAAGCACAGCCTTTCTTTCCTTTTATTGTGTACACTTGGGCTTCTGTATCAGACTTCCTGTTTTCAGCATAAACCTCCAGGGCAGGGCTTGAGCATGCTCAGTTTGCTCCTCTCTCCCTCCCTCCTCCCATCCTTGCTGTAATCTGAGCTCAGAGCTGTAAGTGAGCAGGGAGAGACTCAGGCAGGAAGTGATGTCACAACAAGCTTATATGACAGCTTCTATCCTAAACAAACAGAGACAGTGTCTAGAGCTGTTTACTCAGGTATGGTAAAGCATTCTGCAGAATAAATACAGCGTTCTAGCTCGCACTATTGTGGCTCATCTGTTGGCAATAAACCGTCTAGGAGCTTTCCTTCTCCTTTAAGGGATATGTTAATATTGGCTGATCCATGAATAAATATTGTTGACTTTTATCTCCCAGACTCCCTTTATAGGGAAATGCACTCCTCCCACACTTCCACCACCTTCAAGACTTTATATTCTGACCTAACCAATACATTAAATACCTGGCAGACCCACTTATATACTTCACCTTTCTTTCCTATGACCAGCTATCCAGGAAATGTCACACAAACAAACCACACTTCTACTCATGCATGCATTCAAGCCCAATTTTCTACCAGTTAGATCTACTACATAGTCTAGGCCAATGCTGCCCAACTGGTGCCCTACCATCTTGTGTGGCCCTCCATTAAAATTGACTGCTGTGACTGCTAATTTTTGTGCAAACTTTAAAATTTAGCAAAACTGAGATTAACTAGCACCTGCATGACACATCAGATTCAGGCAGTAAAAGTTCTGCATTGTTCACACCTATAATGACCCTGTATCCTTCACACCTGTAAGTGCCTGCACTGTTCACCCTTGTATTGTCCTCCTGTACACATCTCAAGCAAGCTGTAGGAGCAGAACTGGCATTGTATCACTGTACATTGTACAGTACATACTGTTCATCTTAGAGTGGTCATGATCAGTTACTTGCATGGTCCTGATAGGTTTCCCTGTCTTCTGCTCTTCCTGTGTGTGGCATATTCTGCTTGCCCTACACTGCCTGTGTGTACCATGCTCTGCCTGTGTCTGCCCTACTCTGACAGTATCTGTGCAATACTCTGCTTGCCCTACTCTGCCTGTGTGTGCCTTACTCTGCCTGTGTCTGCATCATATTCTGCATCATACTCTGCCTGCCCTACTCTGCCTCTGTGTCCCATATTCTTCCTGCCCTACTCTGCTTGTGTCTGTGCCATACTCTGCCTGTGTATGCTCTGCCTGCTCTACTCTGTCTGCAGGAGGTGAACTTGGTGGGGGTTTGCCCTGGGAGTTTGTTAAAATTTGGAAATGTTTGTTAGGGGATCCCAAGTTGTTAATTAAGTGTTGGAGATTGTTGTGCTATCCACAAGGGAAGAATAGGCATAAGCATTTAAGAGTATCTCTTAATATGGCTTAATAAATTTAATAATTTAGTTTTTTCACATATGAGATACAGTATATTCCTGCAGTGAGCAACCATTTGGGATTTAGGTGTGTCCAACACCATTAATGTGGCTATTGTAATAACATGGGTGTGGTTTATAGTAGTGTAGTTTAAAAAATGTGAGTGGTCAACACTGGTTTCCATAATTTGTTTATTTTAGAAAACATAAACTATTTTCAATTTATCGTATTTTGAAAATGTTGCTTATGTCCATGAGATGAATCTTATTGTACATTTTCAAAATGTCCACCTTACTGCTTTCTGATAACATAAAAAAAAAGGTTTACAAAATCATTATAGTAACATGTTCTTTAGAAAACAGGGTAAAAAAAGAATGCATTTCAGTATTTTAGAGTATTTTAGAGCTCAGGATACTTTAGCATTAATTTATTTAGACCAAGGCCTTGTTATAGGATTAATTATATAGTGAGAAGCAAATCTGACAAAACTCAAAACTAATAAACTACAAACCAATGCAATAGCACCTTTGTTAATAATTCCCAGCCTATAATAAGTATGGGCCATGATTGGATAAAGAACTGTATAGAATGGCATCAAAGCATATAAATTATTGAATGCAATTCTGATCATGCCAGGTGGTATGAATATAAAAGCCATCATTGCACACATACTGTACATGTAATCTGTGTATGTGTATGCACAAAACTAAATGACCATTGGCCTTTTTAATAAAAGTAATTTTTCATTTTTTACACATGGGCATCCACAATATAGATTTTTTGCCCACAGTGCATTGTATTCATAATATTCAGATGTAATATGCGCTAATAATAAGCCTCATTACCGCAGAAAATGAAAGATGGCATGGGCTATTAAAATCAGTCTGCATTTCTTAAAAATAAGATTGATATTGCCATATTTGTAAGGACTGTGAAAATGAATCATTAGAAATAAGCAAATACAGACATTTGAATACAGGGCACATGTCATAGCAGTAAAAGTGTAAGGACGGTAACCATTTTTTGGATACACACTTCCCCCACATAGGACACGAACTCCAAGCGAGCAGATAACCATCAACCGTCTTCACCATAACCACATGCATCCAACATTACACAGGAACATACATTCAAACTTCCCCACTACCCTCCTTGTTGGGGCATTAGGCAGCCCATGCTCACTATACTATCTCAGAAACCTAGTGCTGCTATACTCCCTCTTACCTACTTTCAGCCTGCTTCCATTTTTTTTTCAGATCTCTTTTCTTCCAGTCTTCCATTCTCTGCTGTTTCCTCCAGACTAAGGCCATAAAACCAGGAGTTGGTCACCTTCTTATACCTCTAGACTCACCATCTCCCTCTAGTAATGGGGGAGTATATTGCATCCACACATCATCACCCACTGTACCCCTTTACAAAAAGGGCTTCTGCAAAACAGCATAGAGTTCTTTGAACAACTGTTTTGGAAGTGTAATTGAGGTTGCTGGCAGCAGAAAAATTATTGCATTTTGGTGATGAAGTTCATAAATAGAATGCCAACATATAATTAAACCAGAAAGTAAGCAATAACACAAGAATTGTTATATTCTCTAGCTATTCTAATTATTGCTCTTCAGCATTGAGAAATAAAAAACACCCAATCCCTGGGTTCCAACAATCCTGACATTGTTCTTAGGAATCCTCAATGCACTGTACTGTAATGTTATCATTTTCATAATGCTTCACAATTTTGCAATATGCTCCATTACGACATAAAAAAAACTAACATTTATACAAATAGGAGACATGTCCTTCATATAATTAATATCGGAGAACAGTATCAACTAATAATAAAATACAAATTGTCACTGCATAGAGATCGTAATAATATAAATGGGGTCAACCAAATAGTGATTTTTTCATAAATTATTTTTAAAAATAAACACACATAACCAAACCCATTCATAGCCATTGCTTTGGTAATTAAAACTACATTTAGTATGTGTTATGATACTGTAGGGGGCAGATTTATCAAGGGTCAAATTTCAAAGTCAAAAAACATCTAAATTCGACCTTCGAATAGGTGTAGTACGATAGTCGAAGTCAAAGGTTTTTTCCGCTAAATTGAAATTGAACTTAGCCAACGGCTCATATAGGTTATAGGAGGTTCCCCCATAGGCTAAACAGCAATTCGGCAGGTTTAAAGGAATTGTTCAGTGTAAAAATAAAAACTGGGTAAAGAGATAGGCTGTGCAAAATAAAAAATGTTTCTAATATAGTTAGTTAGCCAAAAATGTAATATATAAAGACTGGAGTGACTGGATGTATAACATGTCAGTCTGAACACTACTTCCTGCTTTTCAGCTCTCTTGGTTTACACTGACTGGTTACCCTGGTTACCAGGCAGTGACCAATCAGAGACTTGAGGGGGGGCCACATGGGTCATATCTGTTGCTTTTGAATCTGAGCTGAATGCTGAGGATCAATTGCAAACTCACTGAACAGAAATGTACCATGTGGCCCCCCTTCAAGTCGCTGACTAACTCAGAGTTATAGAGCTGAAAAGCAGGAAGTTGGATTCTGGCTGTTTTATTAGACATCTGTTCACTCCAGCCTTTAAATATTACATTTTTGGCTAACTAACTATATTAGAAACATTTTTTATTTTGCACAGCCTATCTATTTACCCAGTTTTTATTTTCACACTGAACTATTCCTTTAAGATGGCGAAGTGTCGAAGTCGAAGTTTTTTAAAGAGACGGTACTTCAATTTTCGAATGGTCGAATTTGTGAAGTATTTTCAATTCAAATCGAATTTTGGCTATTCGATGGTCGAAGTATCCAAAAATTACTTTGAAATTCGAAGTTTTTGAATTCGAAAATTCACTTCGACCCTTAGTAAATGGGCCCCTAGATGTAATATGATAAAAGTTTGTTACCAGTCTAGTAACCCATAGAAATGAATCGGCAGGTAGCAGGACAGTAGGTCAGCTGTAGGACTCTCCTAGCTTTCCGCATATGCCTCTTCCTGTAATAGCACACTGAATACACCTGGCCGGCTCACTCTCCGGACCTAGCCTTTCTTCTTTTGCCCTGACTGGCGGGAGTCCCACTGGGAACACTATGCCCACTAACTCCTAGTTGGGGCCATGCTATTTACCTTGCTCTCTTACACTTCCTAGAGTGTACTATTACACCACTAGGCCTCACACTACCTAGGCTTAGTACCCTCTTGGTTCCCATGATGCATCTCTAATCTCACTTCATGAAACCTTCCCTTATATAACCTACTATTCTCCACCCACTGGGGCCTTTCCCTTACAACTGTTATCTTCTAGCTCCCCCTAGTGGCCAACCTATATACGTATTAACCAATACTTTACATTTATATCAAACCATTAACATTTTACCCTATTACAAATGGCCATGGGGTCATTAAGCGGATTGAAAGGAACTAATTTTTAATTTCCTGTAATTCTGTTGGAGAGATACTATACCATATATAAATATACTGTATATGAGCTAAATTCACTTTTTTGACGTAACCAGTCCAATATGTATAAGGCAAATCTGTAACATTTTATGAGATAGTAACCCATAGTAAACACTCAGTGGAAATAATCCTAATTAATTATTGGTTACTCAGCTCTGATTTTTGTGAATTCCCCCTTTATCAGCTTATACTCATCCTTAATGGTTAAATAAAAATTAGTTCAGATACATGATTCAGAACTGTAGCGTGTGCAGTTAAAGTATTTATGAATAGCCCATATAGCATTAGTAATTAGTGATGTTAATGTTTAAGGTAATAAACTTCTGGGTGTAGGAATGAATGCCTATAAAATCCTATGATACATGGCTAGGACATAGATCAGATGTGTAACCAGTGCAATGATCAGCATGTATTAGAGTTGTCAGAAATCAATCCTGCAACATGTGAGAGTGCTCAATAGTTGAGCTAAAGTAAGAAATATATCCTGTTTGATAAAACAATTAATATAAGACCAAAATCAAGTACCAAAGTATCTTCCTGTTAGTGGGTTCATGTCCTATTGAGCCCCAGCCTAGGGCAATGCCCATCAGCCCATCTTTATTTCTAACATGGGCTTATATAAAAACCAGTACCATTTGACACTACATCTAATAAGAGAGGGTCAGGAGTGTCAGGTTCTCTGGAGGGTCTCCTAAGCCTCTTGGTATGTAGTAGCTGTAAGTCAAAAACAACTGCACTTTCCCCCTCGTTGTAAGGATTAACATTTCTAGTCTGATTTACCAGCGAATAGAAGCAGTAAAGGATATACTATATAATGAACACTCCAGTAGCACTCTGAAAAGGTGAAATCAAGTTTGTTTTCATACCACCAACAATGCGATGTTTTGGGCTATTCCAGCCTTTTATCGAGCCCGAAATGTTGCCTTGTTGGTGGCACAGATAAAAACTTGATTTCACCTTTCTAAGAGTGCTGCTGGAGTGTTTATTATACAGTATATCCTACCCTGTGCAGAGAAGATTGCAGCTTTGCACTCACCTATAAGTGCAGCACTGTGATTATTTTTATCATAGAAACAGTAAAGGAGCTACTTTGAAGCTGATATGACAAAACCCACAGTAACTGTCATTTTACACTGATTCTTCTTCACTTTGAATAATTAATTTTTACTATTACTGAGCAAAATACACTCATAAAGCATTTAACTGTCACATTTGAACCAAGCTCAGACAATCAGACACTGAAACAGGTGAGATGGTGAGGGTCTATGGGGTAATATTTAACACAAGTAAAATTGCATTTCACTCCAAAAAACCTAAACAGTTAATAGTAAAGCGACAATTCATAAAGTGCTATCATTAACTGCAAAGGACTAGCACCTTATTTAACCCTCTATGCTTTTTTCTTCATCTGACAGTTTGGGGATTTAGCTTGTTTTTCATTTTTTATTAAATATGTAATCCTTTCACTTGCCTGCCTTGCTCTCTTCTATCAATCCTGTACCACAGATAAAATATGATTTGTAATTTTTTTTATGAGGCACTTTGTCTTGGCTTGATAACACACAAAGACCCTCTTGTGCCACTAACTGAAATGAGTACTATATCTCTGGGAATAAAGAAGCAACTGATCCGGAATGAGATGTTTCTTCCAGTAGGAGAGATATGGATAGCTTTCATATTTGAAATTAGGGGTCAGGCCATTCACTGTATAATTTCAAAGTGGAATATGCATACTAATAAGAATTATACAATGGATGTTGTATTTTATGAGAGCACATTCATGAAGGACATGGTCAACCTCTGTCCCCATTTGGTATGAAACCCTGTGATGACCTTCAAAATAGCAGTGATAAGAATATGAATATATAGTTGTGTATAGCTCACTCTTCATTAGTAGCAGTAACACACAGCACTGCAAATGTAGAGATAAACAGATTTAATTTCCTTTAACATATCATCTAGTTAAGAAATGGTATGGTACAACTACCAAAGAAAGTTAAAAAAAATCTAAAAAGTAAGACAGATAGGGGCAGATTTATCAAGGGTTGAATTTCGAAGTAAAAAAATACTTCGAAATTCGACCATCTAATTAAAATACTTCGAATATCGAAGTTAAAGGATTTTTCATCGAATTTGGCCATCGAACGATCAAAGTTCGATCGATTTTAGCGCACGATCAAACGATTTTACTTCGATGTGGCTAACATAGCACTTCGGCAGGTTTAATGTTTTTTTAAAGAGATAGTACTTCTATTAGTAGTAGTAGAAGTAAATTTGAAGTCGTAGTATCCTATTCAATGGTCGAAGTATCCAAAAAATCACTTCCTTAATTCCCTCTAATTCACTTCGACCCTTGATAAATCTGCCCCATAATGTGCTGCCTGATGTAAAACAATTTCATTTTGAATGAACTATCTGCAGTATGTCAGCTCTATGATTCTGTGCTGACATTAGAGGGAGCTTTGAGACTTACAAATCACAATGAAATCTTATGCTACATTTGAGCTTTTGTACACCTGGTTATGTACACTCAGAACATTATACAACAGTCACTGAAAGCAATTTTTTATTTGTGTAGGTACTGAATGTCCATTACCTATACTGTCATTTCTTAAATCGGTTAGTTCTAAAATGCATGTCCTTTTAAATCATACTGGGAATAGGTGTTCCATTTCAAAACATTGTGCAGTGCTTCTGATATGAATTCAGGACACAGCAAAGCAGCTAAATATATGTATTATTGCTAATGTATTTAATAGGAATAGAGAGATCTTACATTAAGGTGTACAAATTCAGATATCACACATTTCTAAAGAAAACTGAAAAACTATTTGTATTAAAACAATTGTGGCATTTGAAATTACAGGTATGGGACCTGTTATACAGAATGCTCAGGACCTGGGGTTTCCCAGATAAAAGATCTTTCCATAATTTGGATCTTAATACTTTTAGGGGCAGATTTATCAAGGGTCAAATTGAAAATTTGAATTCAACATTTGGATTTTCAAGTTTTTTGATGGTCAAAACTATCAAATTCAACTATAGAGTTATTCAAACTCAATTCGAGTTTTTAAAAAAAAAATGTCATTTGATTTTCGAGATTTATCATAGTCAGGCCCTTAAAGAACTGAAATTCGACTATTCTCCACCTAAAACCTGCCAAATTGCTGTTTAAGTCAATGAGAGAATTCCAGGGATCAATTTGGAGTTGTTTGCATCTTGTTTGAATCAAATTCGATTAGAGTATTCGGGTCTATTCTATTCACCCGAGTTTAAAAAAATTTGATTTTTATAATCAATTTCGTTTGGTCGAATTCCGAGTTCATGGGAGTTTTAAAAAATTCGACCCTTGATAAATGTGCCTACTAGAAAATCATATAAACATTAAATTAGCCCAATATACTGGTTTTGTCTCCAGTAAGGAATAATTACATCTTAGTTTGGATCAAGTACAAGGTACTGTTTAATTATTACAGAGAAAAATACATTTATAAAAATTTGTATTTTTTTTTTAAAAAAATGGGAGATTGCCATTCCATAATTTAGAGCTTTCTGGATAAGGGTTTCTGGATAACGGATCCCATACCTGTAGTAAATTCAGGCCCCATATTCTGGGGATGGCATATTAGAAATGTTTAAGCTGCTATTATTATAATAATATATATAGGTCCTGAACAACCCTGCACAGTGGGTTTCAGATGTGGCAGTGTGTGCATGGTTCAGGTGGATGGGGTTTTATATAAATGTATGGAATCTGATATCCAAAACCCACTATCCAGAAAGCTCCAAATGATGGGAAGGCCATCTGCCATAGTCTCAATTTTTTTTAAATTTAATTTCAAATAATTAATTTTTTTAATAATAAAACAGTACCATGAACTTGATCCCAACCAAGATATTATTAATCCTTATTAGAGGCAAAACAATCCAGTTGGGTTTACTTAATGGTTCCATTTTTTTTAAGTAGACTTAGGGTTTGGAGATCCAAGTTAAGGAAAGATCCCATATTCGGAAAATCCCAGGTCCCAAGTAGTGTATGCTGGAAAACAGGTGCACAATTGCCCATTCTGACGATTCTTAAAAAGCTTCGGTAAAGGAAAATATATTTGTAATGGGAAAAGATATGCCTTTGTGCGAACAAATTTGCCTTTGCGCGAATAGCTTTTGCAAACCCAGAAACTGTTTAGTGACCAAATCTGACAGGGGAAGAGGGTTTGCAAATCTTATAGTCTGTGCCAGTTCGCAGTGAATGTTATAAAACCTGTTACTGAAAAATTTGTTATGTTTGCTCCAAAAGATTCTGACACCTTCAAGCACTTCTTAAAATTGGGCAATGCACAATAAAAATTTGCAATGTAATAACAGTTTAAGGAAGAGTATTACATTGCGAAATGCAAATTTTTATTCTTATTTGTGCAAATTGTTTAGCTCTTTGCGACTTCCATGGCTGAGGTTTGGTCTCCTTAATCCTTCAACACCAACAATCATTGCACCTAAAAAAATAGAACTGTTGATAGAAATCTAGTTATATAATAGTGCAACATGTTAAAATAACAAAGCTCATATACTGTATAAACCCTTTACTCTATATACAATATCTACACCTGCTACATTAAGTGCATTGAGTTCTGTAATACAGTATATAGAAAATACTTGTACAATACTGAAATATTGAACGTGAACTTGAAAATCTTAAAACCAAAGCACTTAAGGGCAGTACTACAATAATAATACCAGCAGTTACAAAGCAATAAACAAGACTTTGTGAGATATTTCTCATCAGAATTTCATGTGCTATTACCTACGCATTTTCCTCTTGTATTTATTTCTTTATTACTATTTGGTGGAAATGTTACAGTTCAAGAAATACTGCCACATCAAAGATTTTTCTCAGAATATATTGCTTTGTGCTTTTGTATAACCATGTAATTATATTTGTTCTCCTTTGAAAATCCTGATTATATCAGTCCAATTTATCAGAACTGTTTTAGACTTGAGAAAAGAAGAGCATTTCTCCGATACCTTGTCTATGTCCAATCAAAACATATTTCAAAGCTGATAATAAGTTACCTGCTTTCTGAATTATTATCATATTTTAGTTGGGCTCATCTGCCTAACTTGCATAGTACCAAAGTCTAAATATTACAATTAAAGGACATTATAGACAAATGGCAGGGGACCTTTTTACCCATAAAGTGATCACTGTACCAGAGGCCACCCCTTTAGACTAGAAGAAAAGAACTTTCATTTGAAGCAACGTAGGTGGTTCTTCACAGTCAGGACAGTGAGGTTGTGGAATGCACTGCCGGGTGATGTTGTGATGGCTGATTCAGTTAATGCCTTTAAGAATGGCTTGGATGATTTTTTGGACAGACATAATATCAAAGGCTATTGTGATACTAAGCTCTTTAGTTAGTATAGGTATGGGTATATAGAATTTAATTAAAAGTAGGGAGGGGTGTGTGTATGGATGCTGGGTTTTCATTTGGAGGGGTTGAACTTGATGGACTTTGTCTTTTTTCAACCCAATTTAACTATGTAACTATTTAACTATGTAACAATGAAATACACTTACAAACTGTACCAGTATCTTTTCATACTAATTCATCAAGTCAGGCACATTAGAGAAAGTGCTGGTGAGTGCTAGACCTTATATAAAGGCTGATGTATCATCAATGAAGTTATAAATTAGTTGATCACCATTTATTGAAAGAATGGCTTGGAGCCATAAGCCCAGGGGCAATGTTATAGTAGATCTGAATGTCATGTATGTATGTTAAGAATCCTAGAAGCTTAGTTTATCTTGGGATTTGTAGTAGAAAGGCCATTAAATTATAAAAAAGGGGGAGATGAATATTTCTGGATCCTGAGTAATTAATAAACACCCACTGCCTGTTATGCAGTTATAGTTTGTAATAGTTGAGCTGGGAATTCTATTCTGCATGATTTTTAATCCATGTTTTGTCATCTGCACTTTGGCATCAAAATGTTCAAAAAAACCTTTTGATTGGTGTCAGACAGAATTGTTTCCTGTAAAACATGTCAATTGTGTAACTGCTACAAAATGCAAGAGAAAGCAATTGCTGGCTATTTCATGTTTGAAATGTTTAACTGTCAGTGATTTATTATTTCTGAGCAATAGGGCTCAGTAGCAAACCCAATAGTGGCCATTTGTATGCACTTTGCCTGCTGAATTTTACTGTGTGCAAATAGGTACAGGCTATTGTGCTCCATTTTTTCATCCAGCACTCCAGTGAAAATTTAAGGTCCCTGGCACAAGGCCTGCTATCTTGGGGGAGAGTGGGACTGTATGTGCCAAAGCGAATAGTCCAAAGTTGAGCAAATTGCAAAACCTCTGTTTAAACATATGCAATTTACATCCAACTACCGAAAAAAAGGCTGTTACTTTCCTAGAAACTTATGTAACTTTTTTGCGTGAGGGAGACAGACTGGAGTGTATGATTTAAACTTAGGGCAAACTTCACTGACTCCCAAAGAACTGACTTATTAGCTATTTAATATTTGTATGAACTTGTAACGGTCGGCATCCAACACCAGAACAAATGCCAAGCACCCTGGTCTCGGCTCATGCTTCACCTGTAGTGTGACCGCCTTTGGCTTCGGGAGGAGCCCTCAGCTACTTGGATGCCACCAGGACTTAAATGAGAGGTGCAAGGCTAGAGGGTCTGGATAGGCAGAGGGGCACAACTTTAATAAAGTCTTTTGGGCAGAAGGTCAAGGTACAAGGCATTAGGCAATAGAGTAGTCAGATCAGGCCGGAACGGGGCAGGCAGAGAATAATCATAGTCAGGCAGGCAAGGGTCAAAAAAGACAATCAGAGGGCAGATGTACGTTTTTGGAGTGGTGTAGCAAAGCAGAGTACCTGTCAGGACTTACCAGTATAATCCAGACGTAGAAGAGGCTGGAGCAGAAGTTAATGAACCCACAAGCGCCTCACACAACCGCTACCCACCTGGAGTGGAACAGGGAGCAGGGTTGTGGAGAGTAGCCAGTGAGACGTTCAGCGAAGTACAAGGGATTAGGCAAAGACGTAGTCAGGAGATCTGAGGTCAAAAGGCAGGCAGCAATATTCGTAATCGGTAAACAGGCAAGAAGGTCGAGACAGGCGGCAGTAATCAAAGTCTGGGTTCAGGCAAGGGTCGATAATCGGGAATCCAAAGTTCAGAATCGCTAGGGTTTCAGTCAAATAACCTAATAACCAGGCAATGCATGTTAATCTGGTTTGGGTTTAAATACAGGAGTTTTGGCGCCAAACTGGCGTCATTGCGCTGACGTCGCGGAGCTGACGCCAGCACGTCCGTCACAGGCGTTTCCGCCTACGTCCTTGCGCCCGCGACCGTCGCCGGCGCCTCCTCGACCGTCGCCGGCGTCCCGCGTCAGACGCCGACGCGCATTAGCGCGTCCGCGCCTGCGCCGGACAGGACGCAAGCATGCGTTCTCACATTGCCCCCCATCAAGGAGCGGCCTCAGGACGCGACCACCAGAAGGCTTACCAGGGTGAGTTCTATGGAATTCCTCCAGCAACTCAGGAGCGTGGATATTCGACGTTGGTTCCCAGGAATTTTCTTCCGGACCGTAGCCCTTCCATCTCACCAGGTACTGGAGCCGCTTGCCTCTTAGTCTGGAATCCAGGATCTCCTCAACCTCAAATTCTTCCTGTCCGTTGACCACCACAGGTAGCGGAGGAGGAGTCGAACGCCCAGGGAATCGGAATGTTGAGGCTGGTTTTAGAAGAGCAGCATGAAACACTGGATGGATGTGCCAGGAAGCTGGAAGTTTGAGTTGAAAGGCCACAGAATTGACTTGGCGAATAATAGGCAAGGGACCCAGGAAACGCTGACCCAACTTCCTACTGGGACAAGAAAGCTTAAGGTTAACAGTTGATAACCAAACACGGTCACCCACCTTGAACTCTGGGTCCCCTCTCCGTCTCCGATCGGCATACATCTTGAAATTTTGTTGGGCCTGCTTCATGTTTTCCTGGATCTTTTGAAAATTATTGGATAAGAAGGTTAATCGGTCTTTAACAGCAGGAACTAAAATGTCAGAAACAATGGCAGAGGGAAAAGTTACTGGATGAAAACCATAGTTTGCGAAGAAGGGAGACTGATTGATTGAAGAATGATGGGAATTATTATAGGCGAACTCAGCTAAGGGAAGAAGATTCACCCAGTCATCTTGGAGGTATGAAGAATAACATCTCAGATATTGCTCGAGAGTCTGATTAGTTCGTTCGGTCTGACCATTGGACTGGGGATGAAAGGCAGAGGAAAGGGACACCGAAATCTTGAGTGCTCCACACAACGATTTCCAAAACTGAGAAGTGAATTGTGGTCCTCGATCCGACACCACCTCATCCGGAAGACCATGGAGCCTTACCACTTCCTTAATGAAGGTATCAGCAGTCTCAGAAGCAGAAGGAAGTCTGGGTAACGACTTGAAATGAGCCATTTTTGTTAAACGGTCCACAAAAACGACAATCGTGGAACAATCACAAGACAACGGCAAATCAGAAATGAAATCCAAAGAAACCGAACCCCATGGACGAGAAGGCACCGGCAGAGGTTGTAGAAGACCAATAGGCCGAGAATGAGAGTCCTTGGACCTAGAGCAGACTTCACAAGACGAAACAAATTGAAAACAGTCCTTAGCCAACCCAGGCCACCAAAATAGTCTCTTAGCCAGGATAATAGTTTTCTTGATACCTGGATGACCTGCCAATTTTGAATCATGAACATTCTTGAGGACCTCTAAGCGCATAGGTTCAGGAACAAAAATTTTATCTTGATGAAGAAGAAGACCCTCCTTGGAAACTAACGATGGTTCAGAGAGATTTGAGGAAGCGTCTTTAATTCCATCAACCAGGGTAGACTGTAGCAGGAGAAAATTATTAGAGTTTAAAATTGTTTCAGGAACCAAGGACGGCTCGTCTTCAGAAGAAAACATACGGGACAAAGCATCTGCTTTAACATTCTTAGACCCAGGTCGATATGTAAGATGAAAATTGAATCTCATGAAGAATAAAGCCCACCTTGCTTGTCTGGGTCTCAACCTCTTGGCCAAACGTAAGTACTCTAGATTCCTATGATCCGTAAAGATGAGGATTGGATGTTTAGATCCTTCAAGGAGATACCTCCACTCTTCAAGTGCTAACTTGATGGCAAGTAGTTCACGATCGGCAACATCATAGTTACATTCGCTCTTGGCCAGTTTACGAGAAAAAAAAGCAACAGGATGCAGATCCTCCTGAAACCCAGCTCTTTGTGATAACACAGCACCCACCGCAAGCTCTGAAGCGTCAACTTCCAGGATGAAAGGAAGGGAAACGTCAGGATGATGAAGAATTGGGCCTGAAGTGAAGAGTGCCTTCAATTTCTCAAAGGCCGCCTGAGCTTGTGGTGACCAACAAAACTTTTGATTGTTACGAGTCAACTCAGTAATTGGAAGAATAACCTGGGAAAAATTCTTTATAAATTTCCTATAAAAATTTGCAAAACCAATAAAACGTTGGACAGATTTCTTGGAAGAAGGAATTGGCCAATCAAGAATTGCGGAGATTTTCCTGGAGTCCATCTGAATTCCCTGCGGAGAAAGGAGAAAACCTAAAAAGTCCACAGATGTTTGTTCAAAGACACATTTCTCAATCTTGGCATAAAGCTGATGAATACGTAGACGAGCCAGCACCTTCTTTAAATATGATCTGTGTTCCTCCAAGGAATTAGAAAAAACAAGGATATCATCCAAATATATGATAACGAATATGTCTAGGAAGTCTCTGAAAACATCATTGACAAAATGTTGAAACGTTGCAGGAGCGTTGCAAAGACCAAAGGGCATGACCAGGTATTCAAAATGCCCATAACGTGTACGAAAAGCCGTCTTCCACTCATCACCTTCTCTTATTCTGACGAGATTGTATGCGCCACGGAGATCCAGTTTAGAAAAGATTTTAGCCTCCGCCAAACGTTGAAAAAGTTCAGGAATAAGAGGAAGTGGATAACGATTCTTAACAGTAATCTTGTTCAGATCCCGGTAATCAATACACTGCCTTAAGGAATGATCTTTTTTTTCAACAAAGAAGATCCCAGCCCCTGCTGGAGAAGAAGATTGTCGAATAAAGCCTTTGGCTAAATTTTCATCTAAGTAAGAACGAAGTTCCGATAGTTCAGACTCGGACAATGGATAAACTCGTCCAAAAGGAATCTGGGCCCCTGGAAGAAGGTTAATAGGACAATCATAAATACGATGAGGAGGCAACTTATCTGCCCCTTTCTTATTGAAAACGTCCGTGAATTCCCAGTACGCTTGAGGAAGAAGATTATGAATTTCGGAAGCAGGAGACAAAGAACAGACTCTATTGAAAGAGAAAATGCATTGAGAAGAACAAAAATTTGAGAGAAAGTTCACTTCACCGTTAGTCCAGTTGATGGACGGGTTGTGTTTCTGCAACCAGGGTAAACCCAGAATAACGGGAAATAGAGGCGAAGAAACTACATCAAAGTTCATGACTTCAGCATGCCCTTTATTTAACACAACAAAAAGTGAGACGGTCTCTTGCACCACAGGGCCCGAGGTAATCAGGGAACCATCTGCCACACGGAGGGCTATGGGATTCTTTTTGGACTGGAGTGGGATCTGGAACTGCAGCGCCACTTTATTGTCCAGGAAACACCCGCTGGCCCCAGAATCAAGGATTGCTTGGAGCTCTACCCGCTTGTCTCCCCACTGCAACGACAAAGAGACAGTCAGGAGAGGCACGGGAACATGACAACTGGAAAAGTCTCTTTTGAAAATCCTCTTACCCGTTGGACGAATCGGACAACCCCAAAGCAAGTGACCTGCTTGTCCACAATAAAGGCAGAGGTTGAGTCTGCGACGTCTGATCCGTTCCTCTGGAGTTAACGCAGATCTAATGGCTCCAATCTGCATCGGCTCTGGGGCTGCACTGAAGACGGGTGGCGGAACAGCTGGAGGAAAAGTGGAAGGCATTCGGATAGGAGGTGGAGCGGTTGGTAACATCCAAGACTGCGGTGGAAGACCTGCTTTCTCTGCCTCTTCTTCCTCTCTGCGCTCCCTGAGCCTCCGATCGAGTTGGATGGCCAGACAAATAAGGTCTTCCAGACTGTCGGGAATGCCAGTACGGGCCAATTCATTTTTTAGTTCAGACGAAAGGCCGAAGCGATACTGGTTCTTAAGGGCAGCCGGATTCCACTCCGTGTCATCTGCCCATTGCCGGAATTCCAGGGTGTAGTCTTCTGCTGGGCGGCTACCTTGCTTCAAGGCACGCAGGGCGGCTTCAGCAGTAGTGGCTCTGTGCGGATCGTCAAAAAGAATTGACATGGCATCAAAGAAAGAGTCTACTGTGGCCAATGCAGGACTGTGGCGATCCATAAGACGAAAAGCCCACGTCTGTGGTTCTCCCGTCAGGAAAGAGATAATCACCCCTACCCGGGTCTGCTCAGAGGGATAGGTATGAGGCTTGAGTGTAAACAGTAGCTTACAACTGCTCCTAAAATTCCGGAACAACTTTCGGTCACCCGCAAACTTCTCCGGAAAGGCCACCTTAGGTTCCGAAATCTCAGAAGTTATCACCTGGACTTCCGCTGGAACCGGAGGAGTTGCTGCGGCCGTGGAAGGGAGAACAACCGGTGGTTGGGTCCTAATGTGCTCCTGTAACTGAGCATAGCCACTTTGCAGCTCCCGGACGGCTTGCGTAAGAGAAGATAACTGTTGCGTCAGGACTGCAAACGGGGACGCCCCTTCAGCTGGATCCATCTTTGGCCTGGTTATACTGTCAGGACTTACCAGTATAATCCAGACGTAGAAGAGGCTGGAGCAGAAGTTAATGAACCCACAAGCGCCTCACACAACCGCTACCCACCTGGAGTGGAACAGGGAGCAGGGTTGTGGAGAGTAGCCAGTGAGACGTTCAGCGAAGTACAAGGGATTAGGCAAAGACGTAGTCAGGAGATCCGAGGTCAAAAGGCAGGCAGCAATATTCGTAATCGGTAAACAGGCAAGAAGGTCGAGACAGGCGGCAGTAATCAAAGTCCGGGTTCAGGCAAGGGTCGATAATCGGGAATCCAAAGTTCAGAATCGCTAGGGTTTCAGTCAAATAACCTAATAACCAGGCAATGCATGTTAATCTGGTTTGGGTTTAAATACAGGAGTTTTGGCGCCAAACTGGCGTCATTGCGCTGACGTCGCGGAGCTGACGCCAGCACGTCCGTCACAGGCGTTTCCGCCTACGTCCTTGCGCCCGCGACCGTCGCCGGCGCCTCCGCGTCCGCGACCGTCGCCGGCGTCCCGCGTCAGACCCCGACGCGCATTAGCGCGTCCGCGCCTGCGCCGGACAGGACGCAAGCATGCGTTCTCACAGTACCTGGGGAAAATCCAACCAAGCACATATACTCCTTACAAATTTATTAAAAAAATTAATTTTTTACACTTTTTTATTAGGTACAGAGGGTTAAGCAGCATCAAAGTCAGTAATCAGGCAAGGGGTCAGGATACAGAATGTAGAATCATCAAAAGCCAGGCAGGGGTCAAAACAGGTAATCAGAATCAGGTTCAAACAGAATAGCAACAGCTAACAGCACCAGGAAACAAATCCTATCACGGGCAGTTTGCACCAGACTGAATTCCCCTTCTATACCCTGGTGTTTTCGCGCCATTGTGTCCTTTTGCGTGTCGGCATCATCACGCTAGTGTGTCCGCATCAATAAAGGAAACGACACGTGCGCGTGCCCTAAGTAACAGCAATGGCAGAGGAAGAGGAAGCACGTGGAGGGTGTCCCCGCCGCACCACTGGACCACCAGGGTGAGTTGTTACAGAACTACTTTTTATAGCATAACATTACCTACATGAACTTTTACATCAGTAGAATGACAAATTCCACAGCATGATCATTGGGATGCTAAATTTGTGCAACATATGCAAAATATTACATTATTTTTGTAGAAGCATACATTACCTCCATATCAACTGGCAGGCAGTATGACAGGGGCAGGGGCAGTATGACAGGGGCAGGTACTGTAGATGGGTAGAGTTTAAAATTTGGGTAAACACCACAAACTCCTAATGAACCTAATCACCATTAGGAAATTAACTATTAATTATAATTATTAACTATTTTTATGAACTGCTTATTATTGTCATCTATTTACTGAATGATATTTACCTACATGACATTTTCAGCAGTGAAATTACTATTCAATATGCTCCTAAACTTTGGGAACCAGTACCACTGGTACCACTGGGTCCACAGTAGCTCTTGAGCCCTTCAGAAGCTGCAGTTCCCATCCTTTTTGTACTATGAATGAATTTTTATGGGGGCCTTTAATTTATGATGGCAGCCTTGACTAGCACATTCACACAACTTATAGTAATTTTCATAAGGAGTCAATAAATCTGGATGTACGTTTTTGGAGTGGTGTAGCAAAGCAGAGTACCTGGGGGAAATCCAACCAAGCACATATACTCCTTACAAATTGACTTAAAATTAAATTTTTTACACTTTTTTATCAGGTACATAGATGCTTACCACTTGGTGGCAACAGTCCAGAAACTATAAGATGCTACACACTGGTTTCTCTTGTAAGTCTAGGAGGCAGTTCTATAGCTCCAGGCAATAAACACAATTCCACTAAAGATCTATGTCTGACTGCTGTACACATGGCACACCCACTGAAAATGTATGATATTTACATTTCAAACATACCTCGGGTACTGTGAAAACTTGCTTTCGGGTGAAGTGCTTCTGATGTGTACGGCTATATACATAGGAAGACAGAGAGAAAAAGGTATTTTATATAATAAACTATGGTACAATGGTTTCATTTTATATACACCAATTTTATAAGATCAAGAACTGTGGTAATATCGAATTTTTCTAGGCATATAATAGGTTGCAGTTTTTATGTTATATCATTTAACGCCTTTAAAAATATATGTAAAAGAGGAATTATGGAGGACGGTTGATTAGTTTTTCTGTGGGTCTTAAAATGGACTTCCTGAGTGGTGAGATATGCTGTTCTTGAGCTGTTAATTTTGATATTCATTTATATACATTATATTATAGCTGTATCCGTACAGTACTTAGCTTTTTAAATGCTTAGATTATGTAAGTTTTAATTATTTTACTGTAGAAATATTTCATTCTACTAAGCTGTTTGTGGGAAATGTAAGTATGCATTGAATTTTATTAGGTGATTCAACTTTTAACTGTTGGAAAAGAAATGGTTTATAGTGTAGTGCATATGATTTTAAAGCAAAATATTTCATAAAGGTTTGCAAGGCTTTGATGTTACATTCATAATGCATTCAAGAGCCTACTGAAATCTTCCATTGACTAGTAGCAGTAACCCTCCTGAAGCAGAACCTGGAAAGATGCTTAGGCCTGATGCAAGTGAATGGGTTGTGAAGTAACACTGTGTAAGGGCAATGGCACACGGGATGATTCCATAGCTTCTAAAAATTTGAATTCGAAAATATTCCAGCTAAAACCTGACACAATCATGTAAAAGTCAGGGGCAGATGGTCCCTTTAATAATCGGAACATGTTTTTTACCTTCAGGATTCTTGATAGTTTTTGACTGTTTGCAGTGGTTTTCGTTCGATAATCCGATAAATTCAAGATTTTCGAGTGACAAGTCAAAAAAGTTGGACGATCCCAGTGGCAATTTTGACGATTTTTATCTCAACTTTTTTCTGGCACCTATTTTTTCAAAACTCATTCGTTTAGGGAGTTTAGGAGTTTAGTCAAATTTTTTTTAAATATACTGAGAAAAAGTCAAGTTTTAATTTATAGACCTAAGTGTTTTCCAGCTGTGGGCAAGTAATAAAATACTTTGAATTGCCCCCAGATTATTTTTCACTTATGTGAAATCCCTGCACCTACAGTATAGGTCAGGCATGTCCAAAGTCAGGCCCGGAGGCCAAATGCGGCAAGTTTTCAAATTTACACCGGCCCTCAGCCTCCATCATGAAATTAATAATATTGTGGCTTGCCAGCACAGTGTGATCAGGAATCGCATAGGCTTAGCAGGCACATTAGTGAAATGATCTGCCACTTGGTCTATACTGCTGCCGGTGTGCTGAAGGAGTTAGCAATAGACAAGTACTGACACATAGTGACATGCCACTCTCACATACCTCTTTAGGGCTGAAGGTGCACCAGAAGTACCGACATGCCAGTACAATAAACTAAAGAAGTATGTGAGAGCGTTACGTCACTACGTGCCAGTACATGTCTATTGCTAACACCTTCAGCACACAGGCAGCAGTATAAACCAAATGGCAGATCATTTCACTAATGTGCCCAAATATTACTGCTACGGCTATGTGATTCCTTGTTTAAATGAGTTAAATGATGTTAATGGTTCAAAGAATGCCAGGCTGAATGGTCAGCCCCCACATATTTTCACCTCACCAAATCTGGCCCTCATTGCAAAAAGTTTGGACACCCTTGGTATAGATGCATGGACTTCCGCAGTAAATTTTCTTGGGGGGCAAACTCATCAATCGAGAACAACCTTTTTTAGACTACCTCGCCAGAATGCATGGCTCTATTTATATTTTGGTCATGCAGCAAGAGGGCAGTTGGTGGTAGAAGGTATCTAGCTATCTAGTAGGGCAGTTAGTGATTGGGTCATAACTTGAAGTAACAGTAACAATTGGGCTCCCCAATGTAAGGTTACAAAAGTGAAATCTAGGGACACACCCTAAATGCATTATGCTATGGATGGTACAATATTTTTAATTTGCCCATTCCCCCCTTTTTTGGGGGGCTGTGGTAATGTTTTTCACATTCAGGTTGCGGTCAGAATCATTTAGTCAACTCACTGGCATGCAATCTAATTTATTAGGGTAGAATTCCTTTCTGGTATTTTTACATCTTGGTTCCTTTTTTGCCACCAGCCATAATCTTTTGTTATGCCATTTGCACAGATATTTTGCCTGTACCAGTAACTGTATGCTTATTTTTGTGCCAGGGCCAATACTAGGGGCAAGCAGCACAGGTAAACACCTCAGGTGCAACTGGGGTAGGGGTACAAAGGCCTTAGCAGTGTTGGACTGGGGCATGGGGCCCACTAGTGCTCAAACACCAAGGGCCCTCCTTGCAACCAACAGCACTTTCCTTCCAATGTCCACCCCCCACACACATGCGCACATCGCATTATGTCAGTGACATCTCACATCACACGCCATTTATCATCACCCTGGGATGCCCAATTGGGGAAGCAAGCCTAGACTGGCAAGGCCATGATGACCGGGCCCCAATGCAGTTTTCTCCAGTGTCCCACCAGTCCAGTCCAACCCTTAGCCTTAGACACATTCCTCTGCTGCCACCTCTAACTCCGGCCCTGTGAGTATTGGGAACTTAACAGATGAGCATGTATGGGTTTGCTAGTAGAGAGTAAACAGTTCAAGTGGGGTGTGTGATCTTGTTGGTGAGTGGATAAAGTAAGCAAATCCTTTACCCTTGAGTAACTGTACCTTCTGGGCTGGCTCTGTTCTGTGCTCCTAAAATTTGGGTATGTCCCTATGCATTTATTGCATATAGTATCCTCAATTTTTTCACTTATTCTTTTTGTACCTGCAACTCTTTACCTGTAAAATGAGTTAGCTCCACAGTATCATATGCTTTTATCATTTTTATCTATGTCTGAGCCTCTCACTGTTAATTCTCTGCATCTATTAAGGGGGTTCACAAAAATCTAAATGTGATTTAGTTATTGGAAAGATCAATTTGTACCTGTGTTTCCATAAAGAACATACCTGTGTTACTATAAAGAAAAAATCATACCCAGGAACAAACATTTATCCCAGCTCTTCTTTTAAATGTGAAATTTGCATGATCTAAAATTTATCTGAGTTGGCCTGTGCCTCTCATGCCACAGGATGACAGTAACATGTCATATAATATACAGGGACACGTTTTATCATTATATGGTATAATCCAGCAATAAGATGTAATTCATTAATTTAATTAGTAGATTTGCCTAATAACATTTGCGATGCAAGCTGTGTACAGCACTTAATGATCTTTACTGTTAGGTAATTATAATAACTGGGCTGCTGGTTTGATATGTGTAACATGTTGATTATGGATTTTTAATATCCAGCATCTGGCACATGTAGACCTAAGGAATTAATTTTAAAAAGACATAAATACAGGTATGGGGTCTATTTTTTGGAAACCTATTATCCAGAAAGAAAGGTATTAATCATTTCAGATAGAGTTAAGCAAGCAATTCTATTTTGTTTATGGATTTGCTTTTTTTGTCTGTACAGTGTACTTTAATTAGCATAAATCTATACTGATAGCAAAATCATCCCAGTTTTTTTTATAGTAGCTTTAAGGTATGATATTCAAATGACAGCAAACACTGTATCTGGAAATCCCAGGTCTCAAGTGTTCTGGAGAACAGATACACATAGGTATTTATGTAAAAAATGAACTTTTCTCCCTGTATGTTCCACAAACTTGCTAGTAAATATTTAAAATCTACACACTCAATTAGTTTCAATTCAACTCAGGTCTGGATTAGATAGAAAAGGATCTAATGTACATTTAGTAGGGTAATCTGAATTTTTCAGCAAATCCCCTAAACTGGGAATCCCATACTGTATGTGCTATTAGACAATAGTGTATGTGCTCATACACCTGTACACTAGAAATGATTGGCGGTGATCACCAAACCATGACCCATAGAGGGTTCTCAAGATAAGACCTAGATAAGATAAGAATCCAAAAAAGTGGATTCAGTGCATCCCTGATAGATGGATAGATGATAGATAGATAGAACACCATTTACTGAAGTATTAATTTTTTATTTGCCAGGCATCGTTATGTGGAGAATTTCCACATTTCGCCACCCATATATGTTTTTGTGAAACTGTGGTGAAAATTTGCCATGGAAAATTAGCCGCGGTACAAAAAATGACTTTAATGCATTTGGACAAAAGAGTTGTGCGTATAAAAATTGTTGCTCCCATTGACTTTAATGAGTTTTGCAAATTTTTCGGCATTTTGCAAATTATTCTGGAGTTGTGCAATTTTTTTGGCGAAGCGAAATGGGACAGATTTGACCATAATGTGCTAAATAAATCTTTTGCAGTAAAAGCTGATGAATTTGTCTGCTCCATCCTATTTCCATTTTGCAAATTATATTGGTCGGACTGGTGTGGCCTAATCAGGAGAGAGAGCAGCAACAGATGGTGGAATTTCGTTAGAACAAACCTGCCTTGTTCACAGATTTGCCCATAACTAATGACGAATTTACCGTCTTTACTCCATATTTATTTTTCTCTCTACTTCATAAGCATAACCCACCATCTGGACTGTCTAGCACAAGAGTGCACATGTATTTTGATGACAGTCGTATATGTTGAGATAAATGCACAATTACAAAATTAATTTGTCTATAGAGAATTTACAGATGCTTACACTGCCATATATTGAGACTCGGTGTTGGTATCTCCTCCCATATAGGAATTAAACCACTAGAAATTATTATCATGCATCAGAAATGCACAGTTATTTTGGCAATAGGAAAACAGACCATGGCAGCAATATATCATCACCAGCATATGTCTGTCTTGGTAACAGATGTTAAGGGGCCCATTTACTTAGTTCGAGTGAAGGAATAGAATAAAAAATACTTCGAATTTCAAATGTTTTTTTTGGCTACTTCGACCATCGAATTGGCTACTTCGACCTTCGACTACGACTTCAACTTCGAATCGAACGATTAGAACTAAAAATCTAAGTACTGTCTCTTTAAAAAATACTTCGACTCCCTACTTCAGCAAGTAAAACCTACCAAGGCCAATGTTAGCCTATGGGAAGGTCCCCATAGGCTTCCTAACAATTTTCTGATCGAAGGAAAATCCTTCGATCGATGTACTAAAATCCTTCGAATCATTCGATTAGCAGAATTTAATGGTTCGATCGAAGGATTTAATGGTTCGATCGAAGGATTTAATGGTTCAATCGAACGATTTTTCCTTCGATCGTACGATCGTAGGAAATGCGTTAAATCCTTCGACTTTGATATTCGAAGTCAAAGGATTTCAATTCGGCAGTCGAATATCGAGGGTTAATTAACCCTCGATATTCAACCATAACTAAATTTGCCCCTAACTGTTGCGCTAATAGGCATTCACTTTTATTAAATGTTTTTAGTTTCGATTAGATCTTATTAAATCTGAGACTCAACCTGTGCAGGGCACTAGAATCCCCTGAAACCAGTGGCTTAACTAGATGTTGCTGGGCCCCACAGCAAATTCATTTTAGGGCCCCCAACATATCCAGTGTTTGTCCTGTTTTACCAATATATGTTCAAATTGCTCATCAATGAGAGCCTCATGGGGCCCCCTGTTCCTCCTGGGCCCCCCTGCAGCCGCAGGGTCTGCTTCCTCTGTAGTTACGCCCCTGCCTGTAACAATACAGAACAGGATAATATTGAAGAACATGTATAATTAGCTTATACAATGTATTGAATCAAACCCACACTTATGTTTTGTGGTTTCGTTTACCTTTCAGATATTTGAAAAATAAATTAATTCTTACCAAATGGTTCTCTGGGAGTGAAAATTGTCTTTATGCTTTATTTGCTCTTTTACCTTAAAAAATTACAGTTGATTGTACAAAATGTTGTTTTCAGTCAATTGGAATATTTACTTGTTAATATACTGTAAACTGCTTTTTATATGGGAATCAGGTATTGTACTTAAGGTGTAGGATTCCTTTAGCCTATGTTTAGGTGACTAATGTCCAATTGGAATGCTAAGTGAATTGCTTCTTATACCCTTGCAAATGCTCAAGCAGAAAATAAATTGCGAATTACATTCAAGGGCAACAGAAGTGGAATGATCACAATCTGATTGTTATTCCCTTTTTTTGGAGTCAAAAATAAAGTTTAATTGATTTATTTGCCCAAACACAACCAAAACAAAAGTCATACCAATTTCATATGAGCAATGGTTTATATTTTTGTTATAGTAGCTGAAAAATGCCTGCAATTAACAAGTTAATTATAACTGAAATGTGTCTGAGTGAGACAAGGAAATAACATAAATTACATCAAGAAAAAAAAGAGACATTTCTTTGAGTATATGCCACACTGCTTATCTTTCCAAGCGAATTAACTTTGCAGCATCCACGAGGTCTATTCAGGAAACTCAAGTGACGTACATGTGAAACTGTGCAATTTATAAAGGCATTGTGAAGTAGTATGAGCTGCAGAGGCTTGTTCATTTTCATTTCAAATGGAATAATGCTAATTGACAGTTTTCTATAGAAACACATTTAGAAATTAGATGCATACAGTATATACATTATAAAAAGTATATAAATTACAGTATATAATCAAATGTACTATAGTCATGCATATTAACTATTAAGGAAGGTATTTATTTTGATGTTAATAAAATATTTCCCTAAGGTATAGAACTAAATATCTGTTGACAGTAGAAATCTGACAAGTAGCACATAATTGTGGGAAAAATACTGATAAACCTTTTGCAAGTCAGTTGATTAAAAGACTTAGTGGGAGTCTGATTTCTGTTACTGATAATGTAACTATTAGTAGTGGGGCTCAGTACTAATACTGGGGCCTGCACCCCCCTCCGTCCTCCGAGGGGGTGCGAATCAAGGTGTAATTGCACCCTCCCCACCTCAGTAGTTCCAGACCCAGATAATAAAAAAGGATAAGAATATACTTCAATTGCAATTACACTGACAACAACTTTAACATCTTTGAAAACCTTTCATGAAAAGTTGCCTTCTTTAATTATGGAAGACCACCCACAATAATTTACATTTTTTTTAAATCTTTACATTTTATCACTTCATTTTATGTTCTACATCAATATGTTCTGCGTAGAGTATTTTAGTTTAAAATGAGTATGCTGGGGATTTTCAATTATGGATTTGAATACCTCTGGCTATGTCTTAGGACTCATGCACTATATATAAAAAAAACTTTTTTTGTGCAGCTTTTCAAAAAGAACACAAGGTCTATCCTCCACAAGTATCTTAACAAGACTAGCTGTAAATTTGAAATGTTTCACAGTGGCATACAGATATGGGACCCCTTATCCAGAAACCCATTATTTAAAAAAATTCAGAATTATGGAAATGCCATTTTAAGTAAATAATTCTAATAGTACCTTATACTTGATTGTAACTAAGCAGCATTAATCCATATTGGTGGCTGAATAATATTATTGGGTTTATTTAATGTTGTGCAATTTATTGACCTTAAGTTGGAAAACATTTAACTGACTTGAAGGACAACAAGCAGATTTAAGACCACCCTTTTGGAACTGTCTGAGCTTGGAGAGAGGAATACTTTTGAGAAAAACATCTTCATAAGATCTTGCAGAAGCAGTGTCCAATGAGTCAGTTACATCTCTTACCAGAGCTCATTATGAAACTGGACCTCACTTATATTTTATTTATTTCTTTCATAGCTTTTAGAATCCTTCAGAAACGTGGCCTTCTACCATTGCTTAATCTACAGCATTCAGTTCAGTTCCACATCAGTACAGGTGTTGGTTTCCTTTAACTGTTCCTTTACACCAGATTCCATCTTATTTTTTATAAGCAAAAACCAATCAGTAAAAATCGTATTTTGAATATAAACTATGTAAATTTATGATAATTGATAGGGACAATAACTAGTTGCTCTTTAAAGATACAATACTCTTGAAGATTAGTGTAAAGATAAATTAGGGGGAGTTTTGTGGTAAAACGTTATTTAATTTCCAGATAATCTTGAAATAATGGTGGCATAGTTGATAACAGCAATGGTTTCATACAGAAGATGCCACATGGATTCATGTGTTGAATGTATCATGGCTTGTGATAAACCAGAGAAACAGTGTTATCTAAAGTCATGTCACCTTGTTTGACGCTTTTACCCTCTCCAAGAGCAAACAATGCCACCACTGTTCACACGAGGCCTCCCTAATCAGATGGGATGACATGACATAATTTTCTGTGTTAAATGGGATGTGTTAAATGAAATAAGTTATTCTTTGTTAAACACACAAACCAAAGAGGCTTCATCTCTATATGTGTACATTTGTTATGAGCTAAGGGGGTCCCTGAGCAAATGTTGGTAAGCGACCTCATTTGAAAATGTTTAAAATATCACTGACCCGTGCTTTGAAATTATGATTACTCTACTTTTAATGAAATAATAAAATGTATGCATATGTTTTATTTAACTGCATAAATAATGATTTACTTGATTGCAAATTATCTCTGCTTTGATTTTGATTTGTTCCTTATATGTCTGTGGCATGGAGGCATTAAACTCTTATTCTCAAGTTCCCTTACAAGTGTTTCTCCTCCTATAAGTACCAACCATATGTGTATGCAGCTGTAATAGATATCACTGTTTGCACTCAGCTCCTTCCTTTTCTCTACCCTGAAGTGCTGTCATCTTATGGCATGTGGGAGGTTACCGCTGTACAAGTATGTGCACTTAAATATAACTGAGCTCATTATTCTAGAGATTTCACAACTTACAGGCTCTATTTGGTCTATATACAAACATATAAGGGCTCAAGTACTTACTTGTTCCCTAACTTGCATATCAAGAGGTACAGGTATGAGATCCGTTATCCAGAAACCTGTTATCCAGAAAGCGTTTTTGGTGCCGGCGTCCGTTTTTTTGGAAAAATTTTTTTTGACGGCGGCGAATTTCTGCCGCAAATTTTCGCGGGCGTTTCGCTAATTTATTCGCGGGTGGCGAATCGCGCAAATTCGCCGCAAATTCGTGCCTGGCGAATAAATTCGCCCATCACTATTGTTTTGTGCCAAATAACAAAAACTATAAGCTGCATGTGCCATAGAGCTGAGATGTCGCGAACTGTTCGCCGGCGAACTTGTTCGCGCGAACATCGGGTGTTCGCGCTCGCCGGAAGTTCGCGAACGTCGCGCGACGTTCGCCATTTTGGGTTCGCCATTGTTGGCGCTTTTTTTTGCCCTCTCACCCCAGACCAGCAGGTACATGGCAGCCAATCAGGAAGCTCTCCCGTGGACCACTCCCCTTCCCTATAAAAACCGAAGCCCTGCAGCGTTTTTTCACTCTGCCTGTGTGTGCTGAAGAGATAGTGTAGGGAGAGAGCTGCTGCCTGTTAGTGATTTCAGGGACAGTTGAAAGTTTGCTGGCTAGTAATCGTTTTGATACTGCTCTGTTATTGGAGGGACAGAAGTCTACAGGGGTTTGAGGGACATTTTGCTTAGGTAGCTTTGCTGGCTAGTAATCTACCTTCTACTGCAGTGCTCTGTATGTAGCTGCAGTGGGCAGCTGTCCTGCTTCTGATCTCATCTGCTGACTGCTGCAATAACAGTAGTCCTTGTAAGGACTGCTTTTATTTATTTTTTTGTTGTTTTACTACTACTACTACTACTACTACTATAAGAGCCCAGTGCTATTAGTCTAGCAGTGTTGGGGAGTGGGACTGGTGTGCTAATCTGCTGCTCCTAGTAGTTCAGCAGCACCAACTTTAATTTTTTTTTTTTAATATTCATTTTTTTTTTATTTTACTTTTTTTTATTTTACTACCGCTGTAGTAGTGTATAAGTTGACCTTTTAGGCATTATTTGCCCTGTAGGCATTATTTGCACACTGTTTTCTTCAACCCGCCATCGAGCTGTGTGACCTTGTTCACATTCTGTCTAAATATCCATAATATTACCGTCTCCAGAAAAAACACCGGAGTCACTTTTTTCAAGCAGCCATAATATATTTTACGTAATCCGTATCCACCGCTGTAGTAGTGTATACGTTGGCCTTGTAGGCATTATTTGCACACTGTTTTCTTCAACCCGCCATCGAGCTGTGTGACCTTGTTCCCATTCTGTCTAAATATCCATAATATTACCGTCTCCAGAAAAAACACCTGAGTCACTTTTTTCAAGCAGCATTCATATATTTTACGTAATCCGTATCCACCGCTGTAGTAGTGTATACGTTGACCTTGTAGGCATTATTTGCACACTGTTTTCTTCAACCCGCCATCGAGCTGTGTGACCTTGTTCCCATTCTGTCTAAATATCCATAATATTACCGTCTCCAGAAAAAACACCGGAGTCACTTTTTTCAAGCAGCATTCATATATTTTACGTAATCCGTATCCACCGCTGTAGTAGTGTATACGTTGGCCTTGTAGGCATTATTTGCACACTGTTTTCTTCAACCCGCCATCGAGCTGTGTGACCTTGTTCCCATTCTGTCTAAATATCCATAATATTACCGTCTCCAGAAAAAACACCGGAGTCACTTTTTTCAAGCAGCATTCATATATTTTACGTAATCCGTATCCACCGCTGTAGTAGTGTATACGTTGGCCTTGTAGGCATTATTTGCACACTGTTTTCTTCAACCCGCCATCGAGCTGTGTGACCTTGTTCCCATTCTGTCTAAATATCCATAATATTACCGTCTCCAGAAAAAACACCGGAGTCACTTTTTTCAAGCAACCATAATATATTTTACGTAATCCGTATCCACCGCTGTAGTAGTGTATACGTTGGCCTTGTAGGCATTATTTGCACACTGTTTTCTTCAACCCGCCATCGAGCTGTGTGACCTTGTTCCCATTCTGTCTAAATATCCATAATATTACCGTCTCCAGAAAAAACACCGGAGTCACTTTTTTCAAGCAGCCATAATATATTTTACGTAATCCGTATCCACCGCTGTAGTAGTGTATACGTTGGCCTTGTAGGCATTATTTGCACACTGTTTTCTTCAACCCGCCATCGAGCTGTGTGACCTTGTTCACATTTTGTCTAAATATTGATAATATTATCGTCTCTAGAAAAACCACTTGAGTTACTTTTTTTCAAGCAGCATTCATATATTTTACGTAATCCGTATCCACCGCTGTAGTAGTGTATACGTTGACCTTGTAGGCATTATTTGCACACTGTTTTCTTCAACCCGCCATCGAGCTGTGTGACCTTGTTCACATTTTGTCTAAATATTGATAATATTATCGTCTCTAGAAAAACCACTTGAGTTACTTTTTTTCAAGCAGCATTCATATATTTTACGTAATCCGTATCCACCGCTGTAGTAGTGTATACGTTGACCTTGTAGGCATTATTTGCACACTGTTTTCTTCAACCCGCCATCGAGCTGTGTGACCTTGTTCACATTTTGTCTAAATATTGATAATATTATCGTCTCTAGAAAAACCACTTGAGTTACTTTTTTTCAAGCAGCATTCATATATTTTACGTAATCCGTATCCACCGCTGTAGTAGTGTATACGTTGACCTTGTAGGCATTATTTGCACACTGTTTTCTTCAACCCGCCATCGAGCTGTGTGACCTTGTTCCCATTCTGTCTAAATATCCATAATATTACCGTCTCCAGAAAAAACACCTGAGTCACTTTTTTCAAGCAGCATTCATATATTTTACGTAATCCGTATCCACCGCTGTAGTAGTGTATACGTTGGCCTTGTAGGCATTATTTGCACACTGTTTTCTTCAACCCGCCATCGAGCTGTGTGACCTTGTTCCCATTCTGTCTAAATATCCATAATATTACCGTCTCCAGAAAAAACACCGGAGTCACTTTTTTCAAGCAGCATTCATATATTTTACGTAATCCGTATCCACCGCTGTAGTAGTGTATACGTTGGCCTTGTAGGCATTATTTGCACACTGTTTTCTTCAACCCGCCATCGAGCTGTGTGACCTTGTTCCCATTCTGTCTAAATATCCATAATATTACCGTCTCCAGAAAAAACACCTGAGTCACTTTTTTCAAGCAGCATTCATATATTTTACGTAATCCGTATCCACCGCTGTAGTAGTGTATACGTTGGCCTTGTAGGCATTATTTGCACACTGTTTTCTTCAACCCGCCATCGAGCTGTGTGACCTTGTTCCCATTCTGTCTAAATATCCATAATATTACCGTCTCCAGAAAAAACACCGGAGTCACTTTTTTCAAGCAGCCATAATATATTTTACGTAATCCGTATCCACCGCTGTAGTAGTGTATACGTTGGCCTTGTAGGCATTATTTGCACACTGTTTTCTTCAACCCGCCATCGAGCTGTGTGACCTTGTTCCCATTCTGTCTAAATATCCATAATATTACCGTCTCCAGAAAAAACACCGGAGTCACTTTTTTCAAGCAGCCATAATATATTTTACGTAATCCGTATCCACCGCTGTAGTAGTGTATACGTTGGCCTTGTAGGCATTATTTGCACACTGTTTTCTTCAACCCGCCATCGAGCTGTGTGACCTTGTTCACATTTTGTCTAAATATTGATAATATTATCGTCTCTAGAAAAACCACTTGAGTTACTTTTTTTCAAGCAGCATTCATATATTTTACGTAATCCGTATCCACCGCTGTAGTAGTGTATACGTTGACCTTGTAGGCATTATTTGCACACTGTTTTCTTCAACCCGCCATCGAGCTGTGTGACCTTGTTCACATTTTGTCTAAATATTGATAATATTATCGTCTCTAGAAAAACCACTTGAGTTACTTTTTTTCAAGCAGCATTCATATATTTTACGTAATCCGTATCCACCGCTGTAGTAGTGTATACGTTGACCTTGTAGGCATTATTTGCACACTGTTTTCTTCAACCCGCCATCGAGCTGTGTGACCTTGTTCACATTTTGTCTAAATATTGATAATATTATCGTCTCTAGAAAAACCACTTGAGTTACTTTTTTTCAAGCAGCATTCATATATTTTACGTAATCCGTATCCACCGCTGTAGTAGTGTATACGTTGACCTTGTAGGCATTATTTGCACACTGTTTTCTTCAACCCGCCATCGAGCTGTGTGACCTTGTTCACATTTTGTCTAAATATTGATAATATTATCGTCTCTAGAAAAACCACTTGAGTTACTTTTTTTCAAGCAGCATTCATATATTTTACGTAATCCGTATCCACCGCTGTAGTAGTGTATACGTTGACTTTGTAGGCATTATTTGCACACTGTTTTCTTCAACCCGCCATCGAGCTGTGTGACCTTGTTCACATTTTGTCTAAATATTGATAATATTATCGTCTCTAGAAAAACCACTTGAGTTACTTTTTTTCAAGCAGCATTCATATATTTTACGTAATCCGTATCCACCGCTGTAGTAGTGTATACGTTGACCTTGTAGGCATTATTTGCACACTGTTTTCTTCAACCCGCCATCGAGCTGTGTGACCTTGTTCACATTTTGTCTAAATATTGATAATATTATCGTCTCTAGAAAAACCACTTGAGTTACTTTTTTTCAAGCAGCATTCATATATTTTACGTAATCCGTATCCACCGCTGTAGTAGTGTATACGTTGACTTTGTAGGCATTATTTGCACAGTGTTTTCTTCAACCCGCCATCTAGCTGTGTGTATTATCGTTTCCAGAAAAACCAACTGAGTTTTTGTTGTTGTTGTTGTTTTTTTAAAAATAATGCCAGGCAAAGGCAGGCCGCCACGCAGAGGCCGTGCTAGGGGCCGTGCTGCTATGCAATCCTGTGGCCCTAGCAAATTGCCCAGTTTTAAAAAGCCAATGACCCTGAACTCCCAAAATGCTGAAGAGGTAGTTGACTGGCTTACACAGCACACCCCATCCTCTACCGTTTCTAACTTTACCACAACATCCTCCTCATCCTCCACTGCTATGGCCACCCCACGTAACACTTCCTCCACCACCGGTGCCCCTTCTTCACTGGGGTCAGAGGAGTTATTTTCCAATGAGTTTCTTGAACTGAGTAATGCGCAACCATTATTGCCAGAAGAAGATGAAGGAGATGAGGACCTTACACCAGATTTAATTCTGGCAGAGAACACGATAGAGATGGACATAATGAGTGATGAGGAGGAGGTCCCCGCTGCTGCTTCCTTCTGTGATGTGTCAGAAGAAATTGATGCATCTGAGGAGAATGATGATGAGGAGATTGATGTTTTGTGGGTGCCTAGTAGAAGAGAGCAAGAGGAGGGTAGTTCAGATGGAGAGACGGAGAGTCAGAGAGGCAGTAGGAGAATAAGACTTAGAAGAAGCAGGGAGGACAGCCCGCAGGGATCAGTAGGGCAACAACATGTATCAGCACCTGTGTTCAGCCGGCCAACGCACCCGCCATTGCCGCCAATACCGCCAACTCCGCCAACTTCTACTGTTACCGCCAGATCGCACACTTCCAAAAAGTCAGCAGTGTGGGATTTTTTTAATGTGTGTGCCTCTGACAAAAGCATTGTAATTTGCAATGAGTGCAGTCAGAAACTGAGCCTTGGTAAGCCCAACAGCCACATAGGTACAACTTCTATGCGAAGGCACATGAGCGGCAAGCACAAAGCACTTTGGGAGCAACACCTCAAAGGCAACAGGCAAACTAAAAGCCACACTCCTTCTGGTCCAGCATCTTACTGCTCTACCTCTGCTCTCCTTGACCCGTCTGAACCACCCTCCACTCCGCCTTCCACCTTGACCACCTGTTCCCATTCCCAGTCATCTGCCACCAGCCAAGTTTCTGTGAAGGCCATGTTTGAGCGTAAGAAGCCAATGTCTGACTGTCACCCCCTTGCCCGGCGTCTGACAGCTGGCTTGTCTGCACTCTTAGCCCGCCAGCTTTTACCATACCAGCTGGTGGACTCTGAGGCCTTCCGCAAATTTGTAGCAATTGGGACACCGCAGTGGAAGGTACCCAGCCGCAATTTTTTTTCTAAAAAGGGAATACCACACCTGTACCAACATGTGCAGAGCCAAGTTACCGCATCTCTGTCACTTAGTGTTGGGCCAAAGGTCCATATGACTACTGACGCATGGTCCTCCAAGCATGGTCAGGGCAGGTATGTCACCTACACTGCCCACTGGGTGAACTTGGTAATGGCTGGGAAGCAGGGAATGGGTAGCTCAACAACAACAGTGGAGTTGGTGTCACCGCCACGGATTGCACGCGGTTCTGCCACCACCTCTACTCCTCCATTGCTCTCTACCTCGTCTTCTTCTTCTTCTTACTCTGCTGCTGGGTCCTCCTTCTCCTCCTCCACACCTGTGCACCCCCAGCTCCCCCTAGGCTATTCGACGTGCCAGGTACGCCGTTGTCACGCTGTCTTGGGGATGACGTGCCTGGAAAGCAAAAACCATACCGGATCTGTACTCCTGTCATCTCTGCAGTCACAGGCCGATCGGTGGCTGACCCCACACCAACTGCAGATCGGAAAAGTGGTGTGTGACAATGGAAGCAATCTGTTGGCAGCGTTGAGACTAGGCAATTTAACACATGTGCCCTGCATGGCACATGTGTTAAATTTAATAGTCCAACGTTTTGTCTCCAAGTACCCAGGATTCCAGGACGTTCTCACCCAGTCCAGAAAGGTGTCGGCCCATTTCAGACGTTCCTACACAGCCATGGCATGCCTTGCTGACATTCAGCAGCGCTACAACATGCCAGTCAGGCGTTTGATTTCTGACAGCCAGACTCGCTGGAATTCAACGCTCCTTATGTTGGAACATCTGCTGCAACAACAAAGGGCCGTCAACGAGTACCTTTTTGAACTGGGTGGTAGGACTGGATCTGCACAGCTGGGGATTTTTTTCCCCCGTTACTGGGTGCTTATGCGCGATGCCTGCAGGCTCATGCGACCTTTTGAAGAGGTGACAAATATGGTCAGTCGCACCGAAGGCACCATCAGCGACCTAATACCCTTCGCTTTCTTCCTGGAGCGTGCCGTGCGACGAGTGACAGATGAGGCTGTAGACCAGCGTGACGAGGAGCTGGAAGCGCACGATTTCTGGTCGGAATCACCAGAACGAACCCAGGCACCTGCTGCAACGCAGGGAGAGGTGCCAGAAGTGGAGTCAGAGGAGGAAGGTGGCTTTGTGGAGGAGGAGGAGGAGGACCAACAGGAGCAGGCTTCCCAGGGGGCTAGTGGTGACCTTTTGGGGACCCCTGGTCTTGTACGTGGCTGGGGGGAGGAGACCGTGGATGATGCAGTCCTTGATAATGAGGAAGCGGAGATGGATAGCTCTGCATCCAACCTTGTGAGAATGGGGTCTTTCATGCTGTCATGCCTGTTGAAGGACCCCCGTATCAAGAGGCTTAAGGAGAAGGACCTGTACTGGGTCGCAACGCTACTAGACCCTCGGTACAAGCATAAAGTGTCAGAAATGTTACCAACATACCACAAGTCCGAAAAGATGCGGCATTTACAAACCAGCCTGCAAAACATGTTGTACAATGCTTTTAAGGGTGATGTCACTTCAGGAACTCATCAACATTCCAGGGGCAGAGGTGCCAGTAATCCTGCCACGAGCACACCTGCAAGGACAAAGCCCTTTGGCCAGTCTGTAACGTCAGACATGCAAATGTTTTTCTGTCCAAGGCAGCGCCACAACCCTTCTGGATCCACCCTCAAAGAACGCCTCGACCGGCAGGTAGCGGACTACCTGGCATTAACTGCAGATATCGACACTCTGAGGAGCGATGAACCCCTGGACTACTGGGTGCGCAGGCTTGATCTGTGGCCAGAGCTGTCACAATTTGCCATGAACCTCTTGTCTTGCCCAGCCTCAAGTGTGCTCTCAGAAAGGACCTTCAGTGCAGCAGGAGGGATTGTAACTGAGAAGAGAACTCGCCTAGGTCACAAAAGTGTCGATTACCTGACCTTTATTAAAATGAATGAGGGGTGGATCTCGGAGGGTTACTGCACGCCGGAAGACTTGTTCTGACTTCTATGCAGCTGTCCTTCTCTTCAAGCCTCATGACTCCACACACAGCTGTCCTTTAGCGTCCTCCTCCTCCCTCCGCCACCGTTACAAACTAGGGTGCAAACCCTACTGGTTTAATTTTTTCTGGCCTCTGTGCTTCAGTGGCTGCGACCAAAAAAATGCCTATTTTCTGCATTTATATGACATAATTTTTCTGGCCTCTGTGCTTCAGTGGCTGCAACCAAAAAAATTTATATTTTCAGCATTTATATGGCATAATTTTTCTGTCAACTGTGCTTCAGTGGCTGCGACCAAACAAATGCATATTTTCAGCATTTATATGGCATAATTTTTCTGGCCTCTGTGCTTCAGTGGCTGCAACCAAAAAAATTACTATTTTCAGCATTTATATGGCATAATTTTTCTGGCAACTGTGCTTCAGTGGCTGCGACCAAAAAAATGCATATTTTCTGCATTTATATGGCATAATTTTTCTGGCCTCTGTGCTTCAGTGGCTGCAACCAAAAAAATTTATATTTTCAGCATTTATATGGCATAATTTTTCTGTCAACTGTGCTTCAGTGGCTGCGACCAAAAAAATGCATATTTTCTGCATTTATATGGCATAATTTTTCTGGCCTCTGTGCTTCAGTGGCTGCAACCAAAAAAATTTATATTTTCAGCATTTATATGGCATAATTTTTCTGGCAACTGTGCTTCAGTGGCTGCGACCAAAAAAATGACTATTTTCAGCATTTATATGGCATATTTTTTCTGGCCTCTGTGCTTCAGTGGCTGTGGCCAAAAAAACTGGGCAAACAATGCCTACAAGGTCAACGACGTTGACCTTGTAGGCATTGTTTGCCCAGTTTTTTTGGCCACAGCCACTGAAGCACAGAGGCCAGAAAAAATATGCCATATAAATGCTGAAAATAGTCATTTTTTGCCATACGTTGACTCAACGTATATGGCAAAAAATGACTATTTTCAGCATTTATGTGGCATATTTTTTCTGGCAACTGTGCTTCAGTGGCTGCAACCAAAAAAACTGGGCAAACAATGTCTACAAGGTCAACGTATGGCGAAAAATTACTATTTTCAGCATTTATATGGCATATTTTTTCTGGCAACTGTGCTTCAGTGGCTGCGTCCAAAAAAACTGGGCAAACAATGTCTACAAGGTCAACGTATGGCGAAAAATGACTATTTTCAGCATTTATATGGCATATTTTTTCTGGCAACTGTGCTTCAGTGGCTGCGTCCAAAAAAACTGGGCAAACAATGCCTACAAGGTCAACGTATGGCAGTTGTTTAAAGAGAACAGTAGATTACTAGCCAGCAAAGCTACCTAAGCTAAAATGTCCCTCAAATCCCTGCAGACTTCTGTCCCTCCAATACAGAGCAGTATCAAGCAGATTACTAGCCAGCAAACTTACTATCATCTGTCCCTGAAATCACTAACAGCTCTCCCCCTACACTATCTCTTCCAAGCACACACAGGCAGATTTTCAGATACATTTTTGCCCTTGATCCCCCTCTGGCATGCCACTGTCCAGGTCGTTGCACCCTTTAAACAACTTTAAAATCATTTTTCTGGCCAGAAATGTCTTTTCTAGATGTTAAAGTTCGCCTTCCCATTGAAGTCTATGGGGTTCGCGAACCGTTCGCGAACCGCTCGCATTTTTGCGCAAGTTCGCGAACTTTTTTTCCGACGTTCGCTACATCCCTAGTAGGGGCTAAATGTTCTATAAAGTAGCAAGTTGGTAAGAAAACATTAACTGCACTACCACTATGCAATTGTTTTTCACAGGCCTTCAATGGAACAGCATAAGGAGACTGAAATACTGACTGAAAACTGCAGACTGCAGAAAAGATGTTGGCTCATCTTTGAAAAGGAATATCTTGTGAAGCAACTTTCAGAAAAGACAGACCAGAAACTGTAAACTCCTTTAAAAGCAGAGGCAAATGAATAAATGAACCAGCTGAGATTTGTTTGATAAAAATATTTCATGTGGGAACTTTAGAAAATGTTGTGTTTTTATTTGGATTTTCAAGCATAACAATGTATAGATTTAATTCTGATATACAGTACATAACTGCAATAAATTAGCAAGCATTGTAGTTGCACATTGTCTTGTCTTTGTGATATGGAAAAGGAAAAAAGAGAATGGAAGGGAAAATGTAGATGAGAAAGGGCATATAACTGTAGATTACCAAAGAAATAATGCATACTATATTCTATTCTTCCATTATTAAGCTTCTTAAAGTAAGTACCCAGTCCAGTAGAAGGCCCTCACAGTGGTGCTCCTCAATGAATCTCTCTATTCCTAAACCTGGCCACTTAAATCCCTATGCTGGCAGAATACTCCCAGTGTACAATCCCTTTTTGCTCTCCTCACTGGAACTTCTGGCTGCTCTGCTTACTACCCTATGTGTGACTGTCACTCCTAGAGTGAGCTGCTGTGCAATTGTAGTTGGTAGTGCAATATTTGACATATCACTGACAACTGCCATATAATGAGTATATAAACATTTTTATATAAATCAATTAACTCAAATTCACCAAATAACAACCAGTGCAGCACCTTAATAGAAGTATGCTAAATTTTAGATAAAAACGCACTAAGCCTGTAATGTTAAAATGTTTTTTTTGTACATTTATTTTTAAGACATTTATTTGAACTCAAAAGGTACATTTCAGTGTACATTATTAGGAAATAATGAAGACATTTAAGCTGGTACCAGCTGGTTCAGTAATGCAATGTAAAATCAGTTGTCTAGGAAACAACCCAATTTAAAAGATTTTTTTAACTTGAAGCTTTATGTATTCCCATCTAAAGAGCCATGCAAGCCTTTTCAGTTGCAGATTTTGGGTACATTATGAAGAATGCCTTATTATAATTGTATAGGTAGAATGATTCCTATTTTATTAATTCATTTTGTGTGAATGATCGATCTGAATGTCATTTATTTAACAAAGTCTTAGAAGTACATAAAAATATAAAATATGTTGTTTACAGTTGTACCTTTCATTTAGAGACCTGTTTCTTATGCTGCTGGTCATAAATGGGTCCATATTGCCTACTGATTTGTTCCGTTTTTCAAAGGTGGCAGCTTTTAGGCCCATGTATTGGACAAAACTATGACCTCCTTGACCAATATCTAATTGTGGCTTGGCCAGGTATCAGTCAAGCTTTTTAGAAAATCATATTGTTCTAGAACTGCAATGGACTGTCGATGCAGTCTTCTCTTACTGGGTATGCACCAGTACGTTTGCTGTCAGAATTCAGAATTATTGTGTCATTTTTATCCATGTGTGAAAATCATATGCTGTAATATTGTTTTATGGGCTGATTTCATTGGATGGATAATAATATCTGAAAGAGTAGTAAGGATAGAAAGTAGCCACAGTAAATGCAAACTCTAAATGTTTCTTTTTCTCCAAGGTTGATATTGGGTTCATCTGAATCAACCACCTTCTAAAGGCAAATAAATACATTAGTTACTGAATAAACTGTGGGTTCTTTTTCCGCTGTATTATCCACAACTGTAAATAATAATACCATGCATAGGCGTCGGCAGGAAACTTTCCAAGGTCTTCAATCAAAAGCAAATTTTTCCTTTACTAAGCCTGAATATAATAAGTAGGCACCAAGTTAATATCAGGTCTGATATGTAGGAAACTAATTTAATAGTCAAACCCAGCAAGACCCTGTCGGGTCTGGACCTTGGTGAGTGTATATCAAGTGCCTTTCAGAGAAGTAAGTTTATAGAGATACAGAAAAAAAAAGTATTCGGCAGTTCAGGAGAACGTTCTGCCCAAACTGACCCTTACACACATTTATCATGTTTCAAATCATATCAAAAGCATTGTGTTATAAATGGTGAAAATACATCTGCATTAAATCTACGTAATGAAGCTAAGCAAAACACTCTTATATGGGCATCAACTTTTTCCTTGGCACAGTTTTGATTTACTAACCACAAGCAATGTCATAATAGCCAATTAGCTAGGCATTGGCTATTAGGTTGGGCTTTTATCTGTTACATTTTGCACGCAGCTGCATCTTATAAAATCATTACTGTTATATGAAAATATATGTTTATATGAAATTTATCATGGCAGAGAATAAACAGGAGATGAAAGGTCATATAGGCACTTGAGTGGGCTACATGCTAATTAGGATTCAACACCCCCAACAGTTCCATAACTTTTAAGTAAGGGGAGGGGCTGCATGTAAACAATACACTGTTTGCACTATGCTTAACATAATAATAAATTATATATTTTCAGAAAAAGTCCTATAATTCATGGGGGCCCAGATTCAATACCCATATCAGGTGCTAGAGAGCTCAACTAAATTCCCTGTACTTCTGGTGGATCCACACAGTCAGTATACTGTATAGGCACACAGCTGATAATGAAACAACTTGAGGCATAAGTAGATACGTTATTTTATTAATGTGGAGTGTACTTGGCAGACTCCCTCTGCAAGCCCTGTACATGATACAACTACTGTCATATATTCCACAAGTCCTCCAGCCCACCTCCCATATTGAGCTTAATGAACGTTTAACAGAACAAGGAAGAGTGATCATATAGTGGAGACAACATTTAAATGAAATAGAATGAACAAAACCTAACATATAAACATAAAATATAGCAAACCTCTAAGACAGCATGGCAACACTCTACAGGGCTACCAGTCCACCTAGAAAGAGGTTTAGTTGCTAGATTTCTGGGTCAGCAGCTGGTTCTAACCTGGTTTTCCCCTAATAAAAAATGGCATTAACAATTGTGCATGTTGCACTCCTGGTAAGCATGTTGCCACAGCCCAAAGGTTCTTCATATTATTAATTAATTAATTGAATAAAATAACTTCAGGATGGAACCCACATCTTATTTGCCCCCCTCCTCCTTTAAATGTCTATGCTATCATGTACACCCATTACTGTGTTGAGGACCCATGAGTCACACTGTGTGTAAGATGTTAATACGTAAATGGTTACTTCAAACGTAACTCCAGTTCTTTGAAAATCATCAGCAAACAAACGGTATCTGCATATTTAGACCAACATGGTAAGAACTGACAAAAGTCTCCTGAGTCTCCTATTTATTAATCCCATTTGGATCTAAAATTTCCTGTAGATGTTGGCTATGTGGAAACCTTCACCCTTCCACTGATAATTATAAACACATCTGTGTAGTAGTTAATATTATCTGAATTCTAGCAAAAAACAGTACAACGCAAACAATATATTTCCATGCAACAAATAAGTAATGCCCTGTCATCAGGGAGATGATGATGTAGCCCTTGCTTATTGAAGGTCATATTTCATATTTCTATATGGTGTCAATTGGAATACAATTTTTAAATTGCCTTGACTGCATTATTATCTCCCCAATGACATGCTGTTAGTTGACATTTCTTGTATTCCCTGCAGTGAATGCATACTTTCTTAATGTACTTCCTACTCCTACCATTCACCCTATTGCATTTTTACTTGTAGACTAGGAGTTAAAACATTATTAACAAAATCATAAATAAATTTAAAAAAAAAATGAAAGTAAATTGACAAATTGTTTACAGTTGGCCAGCATGTATAAAATATGTGAATGAAATAAAAGTAACATAAAAGATTGAAAGTTTAAAAAAAAAATCTGAAAAAAAAGCAATTTAAAAATGTATGCACAATTATAATGCACAGTGGTCCGTCGAAGAACATTACATTGTGAAATATACATTTGCTCTCCTAATGTTCCTCTTTTGGCTTTATTACATCCTCATTTGCCCTGTAGCATTAAGTTGTCATTAGAATAAAGGTAGAAAGTTTGCAAGAGAAAACCTTTTTAACTACTGAGAAGTTCTAACAGCAGACAATAACAATAAATTCGTAGCCTTACAGATCATTTGTTGTTTAAATCGGATAACTCACCCCCATTTGAAACCACACCTTTAACTAATCATCAATGTATACATATAGTTTTTGGTGGGTTCTTAGCCCAGTAAATGTGCAGACACTCTCTTAGGTACAGTATTGTAAACCTTTCAGTTACAATTCTCCAATATCTGGAAGCATTTGTTCATAGAAAAATCGAAATAAATTCAATACACAGATACAATTACACACCCTATTGCAAAATTCCATGTAAATTAATGGAATTTCAAGTTGAGTTTTAATAAAAAAAAATGTTTTACAAAAGGGGGACATTATTTTTTAATACACAAATTTCAGTAAAATGTAATGTAAAACTAGTTTTAATTTTTGTATTTATAGTTTCAAAAAAAGTAAAATCAGGAGAGAAATTTTAAAAAGTTCTTAAGGTTTGTGCAAAAAGCATGTCTCCAATTAAAAATCCTAATGTCCGGGTTTTCAAATGGTTGCCGGTTGCATGGGTCACAATCCTATTTTTGCTATTATATCTCAATGTCAATGTCAATATGTCAATTCAGGCAGGCTCTTTTAGGAAGGGGCCTCAGGTTGGTATTGACCACGCCCTGACGAAGCCTGTTTGGTGAAACGCGCGTTGGCGTGTCATGATGGAGGAATCACCCGCTCTCAACCGCTCTTAACCAAAGGTTGCGATAAGTCTGGATGTTACTTGAACAAGCCGTAAAAAATCTGGAGACACACGTGCATTCCCTCGTCTGAGATATCCGAGTCTGGACAAAAAGACAGTAATGCAGACCTTGAATTGAGGGTAACGTATACTTGGGGCGGCTTACTTGCAGGCATTCATATTGCAGCCGGCGCACAGTGAGTCAATCAGCCATCGATTTACTGCTTCACAAGCTGTTGGCAAACTGATACGGCTGCAGAAGAAGTGAAGGCGGCTTACAATGTTACATACTTTCAGCATTCTTCTCTACACAGGATACTGTGTTTCTCAAAAGTAACAAGTGACTTTAATTACTTCCAGCACGCGGAATTCTTTCAGAGACTTTTTTCAAACAATTTAGAGCGGGTGCTTTCAGTGATTTATTCCTCCGACATTTCTTTCCCACATCAATTTCTTTTTCCTCAAATAGGAATCCATGGACTGTCTAATGCAAGCTTGAAGCAATAACTCTTTCTCATTAATTAATCTCAATATACCAATTTATACGCAATTGTTTCATGAACTGTAATATTCTATATATTGTATTTTTAAAAAAAAGGTTAAATGAATTAACATCAACTTTGTACACATGATCTGAAAATTTTTTTTAATATTGATGAATTAAAGTTTATACTTTTTAAAAAACTATATTGAGTCATAGGCATTTTAAATGGATGGCTAAAAAGACTGGAGTTCCTCATAATGACCATATGTTAGTATAAGTCACCGTGTGCAAAATGGAGACACTGTCTATATCTTCTTAATTATATATTTTTTTGCCTCCTGCACCGCCAAAAATTGTTGGTTGAGTGAGACTAAATTATAATATTGGGTGAGTGCTATGCCATTTTTCATATCTAATAGTTACATTGACTTTATTAGGCAGAAGATGGACTTCCGACCCTGCCGATCAATGCAGAGGCACAAGGGGACAATGGGTTATTACAGTCATCCGGAACCTTTCCCAAAAGGTCTAGTTTCCTGTGGTGTAGTGGTTAAAGTGCCTGTTTCTGCTCGTGGGGTCCTGAGTTCAAATCCTGGTTGAGTGACTTTTCAGGTTTCTTTATGCCTGTACAGAACCCTTTATTGTGTGCAGGCTCGCCGATGGCATTTTCTTCATGCTGCATTCAAGAGCGACTGATTTTTGGAGACAGCAAAATCAGCAGCCCACATGGCTGTTCTATGGCGCATGCAGCAAATCACCTGGTTTCTTTCCCCAAAGGGCCCAGCGTGCGAGTGCCAGGGGTGCATTTCAGGGAAAGGTGCCTTTTCCGCAATGGAGAGAAATCCCATGTTTGTCACTTGAGCTGAGGGTTTAGTGTATAGAGCTTTATTGCCTGAAATATTGTCCCCTTCATTCCATATTCCTGTAGTACCGCATCCATATATTGCCAATTTACCCTGTTAAAAGCCTTTTTGGCATCCAGTGCAAGGAGATATGTTGGCGTTTTTTGTCTGGTAATTTTCTCTATGATTGCCAACATTTTTCTAGTATTATCACTGCCTTGTCTCCCTTTCAGAAATCCTATTTGGTCTTGATGTATAATAGATAGTAAGATGTCTTTTAATCTATTGGCCAATATCTTTGCGTAGAGTTTTATATCACAGTTAAGCAATGATATAGGTCTATTGTTTGAGCATAGATTTGGTACTTTTCCTGGTTTTGATATGGTAGTTATTGTTGCTTTTAACATCTCTGCTGGAGGTGTTCCTTGTTGGCAAATTACATTGAAGAGGCTTGTTAATTGAGGAGCTAATATAGTCTTGAAATGTTTATAATAGAGTGAAGTAAGTCCATCTGGTCCTGGTGCTTTCCCCATTGGAGCTGTATCGATGGCTAAAAGTACTTCATTTTCTATTATTGGTTGATTAAGAGTTTGTAATTGAATTTCTGAAATTTGCGGTAATTTTGCTTTAATAAGAAAGTTTGTTATTCCCTGTGTTGTTGGTTGAGGGGTATTTTTATCTTTTTGGAGGTTGTACAATGATGAATAGTATGATGCAATACATCTGCGATTTGTTATCTTTTTCCCCTTCTGGTCTAGAATGTGATCTATTGTTCGACTTATCTGTCGTTGTTTCAGGAGATTAGCTAATTGCTTAGATACTTTATTGCTCTTAGTGTACCTTGTTAATCGCAGTTTCTGGAGACTGTATTCTAATTTTATTAGTTCAATCTCATGGATTTTACTTTTAACTTCTCTGATTAGCTTTGCTTTTGATTTCTGTGAGTTTTTCTTATTGCTATTCTCCAATTCTTGTAATTGTGTCATTAAATTTTCCATTGTTTGCTCTCTTTGTTTTTTTAATTGTGATGTCGAAAAAACGGGCGCCGGCGTCAAAAACGGCGCCGGCGTCAAAAACTAGGCGCCGGCTCCGCTTCGCGAATTTTTCGCCGTTTCGCGAATTTCACGAATTTTTCGGCGAAGCGGCGCAAATTCGCCCATCACTACACACCATAGAATTCCTTTGGTTACCTCCCCATTTGCATTTAATTTGAAGTATTCCTGTAATGTCTGTTGGCATTGCTGAGTTATTGTGTAAAATAAAAATCAATAAAAATTTAAATTATAAAATAAAATTTATGTCAATGGGTAAATGTGTGTTTGGCAGCCAGGCATAGATCTTAAATAAAAGTGTGTTCTTTGTTTTGTAAACATATATAGTATAGATATACTGAAAAAGAAAACAAAAATATATTTCCAAAGATGTACAATACTTTATTAGTAGCCATTTCCTCTAGGAAGTGACTGTCTTCAAGATCCAGGTAACTAAACAGTTTCCTAACAATTGCAATGTTTGCATTAAGGCTATTTTAAAATACAAGTAGGGACTATAGGACCTGTGCCCTCCCTATGGCTTTAAATCCCTACACTTCCTTATTATTCTTGTTTCTAGGTTTGACAAGGCCCTAGTAAAGCTGGGCTTTCCTAGTGAAAGTTGAGGAGTAGGGACCCCTTGATCGAGGCTTAAGTCAGCAACAGGTTAATCCATTTAAAAGCAGAAAGTGCGATAGTCGGAATCTAGATATAAAGAGCAACTCGTGCTCTAGCAAGGATAGCTAGCAGAGAGTAGCTCTCCCCTAGACTCTTCTTTGCTAAAGTGAGGGGACCACAGTCTGGATAGGGAATCAGGCTTAGATTATTATCCCTGATCAGTTCCACTGTATGGGAACCGGGACCACATGTAACATTAAAACCTTAGGGATGATTCTTACAATTGCCTAACTGTCTACACATGCTGTGCATCATGCTGAGTTTGCTCAAAACTGTCCTGAAATTAAGGGGGTTATTTACTAAAATCTAAAAATGTCTCACTATTTTCTTAAAACCCCTTTAACCAAACTCCTGTGCACATTTATTTATATGTCTTATGTCACTATATATTTATAAATACATTTACTCAAAAAAATTGGGTGCTGGGAAAGACTTGATAAAATTGCGAACATTTGATGCCCAAAAAATTCGATTTTTTTCACGTCATCTTGTGAAAACCACAAATTATTCTGATTATTGTACAAATCCCAGCGTAGACCATGATATCTTCCAATTGTAAACTGGACATCTGCCACTGACTTCTACATGACCTTGCCAGGTGTGAGATGGAGTACTTTTTTATTTGGACTTTTAGCAGCAACGGGGGCTTCTTTTTTTTCCTTAGAAAAAAACGTGTTTTCCCGTTTAAAACTCAGACCATAAAAACAGCAGCCTCAGTAAGTTGTAGTTATACTACTGCCCATGCCTCCCCTACTTAGGCTGATTCCTGTGTGTTAGAGTCAAGTGTAACCCTTGCTCTACAATATTTAGTTAGACATAGCCTGTTCTTAATAGAGCCCAAAATAGTGTTACATACACTACGGGGCACATTTACTTGCTCGAGTGAAGGATTAGAATAAAAAATACTTTGAATTTCGAAGTATTTTTTTGGCTACTGCGACCATCGAATTGGCTACTTCGACCTTCGACTACGACTTTGAATCGAACGATTCAAACTAAAAATCGTTCGACTATTCGACCATTCGATAGTCAAAGTACTGTCTCTTTAAAAAAAACTTTGACCACCTACTTCACCACCTAAAACCTACTGAGCACCAATGTTAGCCTATGGGGAAGGTCCCCATAGGCTTTCCTAGCTTTTTTTGATCGATTGATCGATCGATTGAATCGTTTGATCGATGGATGGATTAAAAATCTTTGATCGAACGATTATTCCTTCGATCATTCAATCGAACAAATTGTGCTAAATCCTTCGACTTCGATATCCAGTATCTTAAAAATTATAGCAAACTCCTAACACAGTTAAGGTATACTTGCTTCAAACAAATAAAGCCTGAGTTAGTTAACCAAATTACCAATGAAATTTCTATAGAACTATAAATATACATATATTATACAGATTAAACAGATTAAACAGCAAATGTAATTTTGAGGATTGACAAGAAGTAAATATGATATATACAGGTACTAAATATTATATAATACAAGTTATATTAAGTTTCAGTAGAAAAGTAAAGAAGAAAAGCAAAAATCATATTGGCAATGAAAAATGAATAAATAAAGTCCCAACCATGAAATTGAGTAGTTTGAAAAGCTGTGTGAGAATGTCGGAGGAAACGGATGTGATTTTTTTATTTTATGTGAATTACATGTACAGTATATTGTTATAATTTGTTTGCCCTAAAGCAATATATTTGTGAATGCTATAGTTCATTTCTAGAGAAAATAACTAATTTCATTATGTACTAATATCAAAGTGGAAATTACACCTTCTTTGATTAGTCCAGTGAAATTGAGGGAAAGTAAGCAAGCTGAAAATTGTAAGATGAGTTGATTTCACTACATGTTTATGTTAATTGAGTATTTGACTTTTGAATGCTTCATAAACTACAGTATTTTATGCTTTGTGCTAGTTGAAGCACTAAAACATCTGGACTGGTGCCAGGAGCTTTAATTGGAATCAGCTTCCCAGTAACTGACAAATATCACTTGTATTTGTTTTCAACTTGTGTGAAAAGATTGAAAATCAACATTTATTAACAACAGAAAACTACTACAGGTGTGGGATCTACTATAGGTAATTTCTGGGATTTTGGGTGATCCTCAGATGTGGACTATCATAGTGTGTCTTGCTACATTAATGTGGTGTTGGAGCAGCAGTTCCATGCAGCATTTATGTGTGAGAGATGCAGGTGGGTTTTTATCTTGGAATCTTAACTGCACACTCTAAGGGGGGAACTTGCAGCACTATGAATGGAGGCAAACATGGGGGAGGAAAGGAGGCTCACTGAGCAACCAATGGCAAAGGCCAGTGTAGTTGGGGGTGGAGAAGGGGCAGCGGAGGATAATTATGGATATAGGCAGCATCTCTAATATGCGCAGTGGGGGGAGTGTGAGGAAGGAATGGCAGGTTTTAGTTATAAGGAACTCAACTATTACAAAGGTAGATAGGGTAATCTGTCAAATGGACCCTACTTGCCAAACAGTCTGCTGCTTGGGTTCGGCATTTGGTGGAATGAATGGACAGATTATTGGGAGGGGCTGGGGTACATGTAGGTACCAATGACAAAGTTAGAGCGGAGGGGAAGTCCTCAAGAATGATTTTTTAAAACTAGGTGAAAAGTTCAGGGTGAGGTAATTTTCTCGAAGATATTACCTGTGCCACAAGCAAAGTTACGAAGACAGAGGGAGCTTAGTGAGATTAATGCAGTTGAGAGGTTGGTGTTGGGAGGAGGATTTTGGGTTTTTGGAGAACTGGGCTGATTTCTCAATAACCTACAGGCTCTTTGCCAGGAATGGGCTGCACCTCAATGATGATGGTGCAGTTGCTTTTGGAGGTAGGTTTCCAGGGTTGGAGGAGATTTAAAACTAGGCATGGGGGAATTCAGTAAGGGATTCTGTGGAAGAAATGTTAGATGAGGCAAGGGGCATAGTAAGTGAAAATGGGAGAGGAGATTTGGTTGGGGATACTGTTAAGGACAGGGAGGACCAGGTGTTGTATTTACAAAGTTCTCACAATGGTACTAGTATAAAATGTATGTTTTCAAATGCAAGGATTCTGACTGGTTAAATGGCAGATCTGGAGTTGCTGGCACTGGAGAGGAAATATGATGTGATGGTGTGGCTGAAACATGGCTGAATGAGCTGCATGACTGGGGGCAGTTAATATCAGTGGCTATACTTTGTTTAGGAGGGACTGAGGCAATAGGAAAGGAGGAGGTGTATGTTTGTTTGTAAGGCAGGATTTAAAGATAATATAAAGGAAGATGGGATATTAGAAAATGAGGGAGCTGAAGCCTTAGGATTGGAGCTCTTCAATGATTGAGTCCAGCAAATTAATCTTGGAGTATGTTATACACCCCCTAATGTAAATGAAGACGAGGAGGCTAAACTCCTGATGGAAAAAGAAAAGGCTGCTTGCTTGGGGAAATAATGATTTTAATTACCTATTTCCCATTTTAATTACCCAGATATTGACTGGAGCAGCAGTACTGCCAGGATGGGTAATGGGAACAGGTTTACAAACTTGCTGCATGACAATTTAATGGAACAGATTGTTAAGGAGCTAGTCAAAAACCATCCTATAATGGATCTAGTGATCTCTAATAGTGATGGGCAAATCTGACCTGTTTCAGTACTGTGAAAATTTGCAAAACAGCAAAAATTTGCCAAAAGCACTGCTCTTTTTTCATCTCAATTTTTTCTATGGCGTCTTTTTTGCCATGGAATTTGGTGAAAAATTTAGCTCATCACTAATCTCTAATGACCCATAACATATAGCAAATGTTCACATGTTAGTTGCAATTAGAAAGCAAATTTCAGAAAAGCTAATTTTACCTTCTTGAGGGCTGCCCTTCCGAGCATAGATTGGGGCATAATGTTTTCTACTAAAAACACGGAGAACAGCAATGGTTGTCATTTAAAATGATATTAAACCGTTACTGTTCTCAATTTATTACCTTAAGAAGTAAATGTAGAAGCACCAAGAACCACCCTATGTGGCTAAATATTGAAGTAAAGAAGTATACAGAAAAGAAGAGAAAGACATTTAAAAACTACAAAGCTTTTGGGACAGAAGCTGCATTAAATGAATAGAAATACTATACTAAATGTTTTAAAACAGCTATCCGGAAGGCAAAGATAGGAAAGGAGAAGTGCATAGTAAAAAGATGCAGGTTGAGAGTGTGGCTCCTTTAAATAATGGTACAAGTATGGTTGTAACAGATACTGAAAAGGAAAATGTGCTAAATCAGTTGTTCTATTTAGTATATATAATACAATAAAGGAGTCAGAATTATCAGACTCACATCATAGCTGCACTATTGGCTCGCCCCAAACTAGTCAGTGGCTGACTTGGGATATGGTACATAAAACTTTGCTAACAAATAATGTGAACAAGGCACCAGGGCCAGAAGAAATACATGGGTAATATGAGAGTTTATCTTGGCTTTAGACCAGCCTCAATGTCTAATTTTCTAATACTCTCTTTCATCTGGTATGGTACCTATGGATTAGAGGAAAGCTAATGTCACTCCTATATATAAATAGGGATTAAGAGCTCAACCTGGCAATTATAGGCCACTAAATTTAACATCCATGGTGGGCAAATTATTGGAAGGTGGGATCCCATTCAAAATTGTGTCCTGGTGAATGGCATTATGAGAAGTAATTAGCATGGCTTTATGAAGGATAGGTCATGTCAGACTTGTCAATTTGATTGTTTTTTATGATAAGGTAATTAACACAGCAGGGGGCAGTAGATTTAATCTATTTGAATTTTGCCAAAGCCTTTGATACAGTACCCCCAAACGACTGCTTTCTAAACTAAGGGCTGTTGGGCTTAATGAAAATGTTTGCACATGGATAGGAAACTGGCTACAGGGTCAGTAAGAGAGGGTAGTTGTTAATGGTACATTCTCTACTTGGAATAAGGATCTTTCAGGGCTCTGTGTTGGGTCCACTTTTATTTAACTTGTTCATTAATGATTATGGGGAGTGTATGCTAAGTAATGTATCAGCATTTGCAGATGACGCAAAACTATGCAGCCCAATTTATTTCATTTAGGATGCGGCATCCTTGCAGCAGGATCTTGACAAACTGGCAATTTGGGTGACTAAACGGCAGATGAGATTCAATTTTGATAAATTTTAAGTCATGCACCTGGTATGTAAAAATATGCTAGCCACTTATACCCTTAATGGTACTGCACTGGGTAATCAATCATGGAAAAGGACCTTGGACTCCTTGTAGATAATAAAATTGGCTGTAGCAAGCAATGCCAGTCAGCAGCTTTAATGTCAATTAAAGTTTTCAGCTGTATTAAAAGGGGCATAGATTCATGGGAGGAGGGAGTTATTCTTCCACTGTACAGAGCAAGGCCCCATCTGGAATATGTTGTAAAGTTCTTGTGCCCAGCACTCAAACAGGACATTATTGAATTAGAGAGGATCTAGAGAAAGGCAACTAAGCTGGTATGAGGTATGAAATATCTTAGCTGAGGAAAAGCGGGCCAAGTTGGTGTTGCTCATGCTGAAGAAGAGTTTCTCTCCCTGAATCAGTCATGCTGGCTGATACATTAGATAGCTTTAAGAAAGGGTTGGTACATCCCTTGTGTTGTAAGATAGTCAGGGATTGTGCCCATGGGCAGACCAGTGCTCCAAGAAGAAGAAGAAATAGTGTGGGGTTAGTATTCCCTACCTACCTCACTGCAGGGACCACAGTCAGAAAGGGATGCAAGCTATTTCTTATGCCTGAGAGTCCTCCACTGGTGGGCATTCATTTCATTCTGATGTCCTTTCTGTTTTTTAGACTACACTTCCAAGATATCCTTTTCCAACCCAGCTCAGTGTGTGAGTGTGGCTCATTCTACCTGTCTGTCTCTAAACTATCCAATCTATTGCCTCTATAGTATAATTGTAAAAATGTAGTTTGTTTAATCAACCTCCAGTTTATGGTCAAGGATCAGTGGTGTAATTTTTTTCATTAGAAGGTTACTGTCACGTTCGGCACCCTAACTCCAGAACCAATGCTAGGCTCCCTGGTCTCGGCTCTTGCTTCTGCCTTAAACATACGCCTTTCACTTCGGGAGGAGCCCTCAGCTAATTGGATGCTGCCAGGTCTTATTAAGAGAGGAGCAAAGCTAAAGATTCTGGATGAGCAAAGGGGCATGATTGTTTCATCAAGGATACTGGGTGGAAGACAAAACAGCTTGAAAGACCAAATAATGCAGCGTGGACGGGCAGGCTGGGCCAGCACAAGCAGAGCTAAGAATAGTCAGACAGGCCGGAATCAGAATTGGAGAGCGTAGAATAGTGAGACAGGCCGGAATCAGGATTGGAGAACGTAGAGTAGTCAGACATGCAAGGGTCAGCTTTGAGAGGTCAGAATAAACAGCCAGGCAAGGGTCAGGATACAGAGTTCAGCAGGATTCAATAGAATTAAGCACCAGTAACTAACTAATAGAACCTAACAACGGGCAATGTGCTAAACACTGAAATCCCTTTATATACTATTTGAATTTTGCGCCATTGCTCAATGACGTCATCATGCCGGTGCATAAACCTGGAATCTTGTTGGCCGCGCATAGGAGAACCGGCGCTAAAGGGAACAGGAGGCATGCAGCGGGCACCCCGCCAAAGGCACTGCGGGCGTGCCCGTCTGCCACAGAGTAAGGCATTAGATCACCAGGGAGAACCACTGGACCACCAGAGAGAGCCATTGGACCACCAGGGTAAGCTTTCATCATTACAGTTACACAACTTTTTGTCTGTATATTTAGGCAGTCAGGGGATCTATCTTTACCCATTTTTGGCAATTGGCCAAGAATTGGTAAAGATGGCTCTTTCCTTTGGTTTGATAGTAAAGTACTGCGTGATTTTTGCTGCAAAATATATTTTTTCCCAGTAAGCTGTTTACTGCCATAGAATATCAATAGCCAAAGGTTTTTCTGTAAGCAGATTAGTCACTTAAAGGGGTGGTTCACCTTTAAATTAACATTTAGTATGAAGTAGAGAGTGACATTCTGAGACAATTTGCAATTGGTCTTTTGAGTTGTATTATTTGTGTATTTGAGTTGTTTTGCTTTTTATTCTGCAAATTCTAATCTTCATTTGTTCTGCTTTAGGAAAAGTTTTTCCTGTAAAATACTGTAATAAAGCTTTAGACACATACTATATACGTTGCATAGGTTTCATGCTGAATTTGGTTCCTCTCCTATTTAAATATAAAGGACCAACTTTTCAAACAGCAATAAACTTTAAGACAACATAAAATTATTTTATGTGAACCAGTGATACATTGCATTACACAGTACATATTTCTGGCTGCATTTATAGTCTAATTACATTCACCCAGAAAAAAAAAGCCATTAGCCCTCTAATAATTCATGAGGTTTTAGAATACAGTGTTTTTTTTAAAAAAAATAAGCAGAACAGCTCATTTGTTTTTAGAATGAGGACTTCTAAAGGTAATAATGCAAGACAAAATAGTGCTACAAATATGACATTAATAGTAGTTCCCCAACACTATGCCACTATATAATCACTTCATATTTTAGAGGATGCTAAAGGAAAACCAATAAAAAAAAGCATAGGCTACTGCTGCAGTAATATTTGCTTGTATTTCACATTTGATGAACTCAATGTAATATATATATATATATATATATATATATATATATATATATATATATATATATATATATATATATATATACAGGGAAAGGGAATGTCATAATTTCTGGCATCACGGAACACCATTTGCATGTGATTCTTTTGGTGCATGTCTGGTGCATCTACTGATGCAATCGACTGTGGGTACACTGGACCTACTGTGCCTGCTCCAGAGTATCCTTACAGTATGTCAAAAGGTCTTAGAGAATGACCGAAACGTTGGCCGGTTCCTGTTTTAAAATTATTTAATAAACCTGATGTTTTAATTGAAAAATCCTGGTGTGCACCTTTTTCAGTGGATTTTGGATAATGCAGCTTTTTTAGGGTAGCACCCAGGTATGTGAACTATATATATATCTTTTGAACCTCTACTGGATGGTGTGCGTTAGAACTTCGAATCTGTATATATACATTGTGACAAGCTGGCTGCTTGTACACATCATTTTTGGGGGAAAATAGCTATGGTAGGCAGGTAAGTAGAGGATCAGGAGCATAAAGACAGGGGCACAACATCAGAAAAAAAAACACAGATTTATTCAGGAAAACTCTCATTTAAACAGAGAGCCCATTCTTTGTTTAGATACATCTCCCTTGCAGATTCCGACTCCTACAAACACACATTTTTATCCTTCTCTGGGGTCATTCTAAACATATCCCCCCCTCTGCCCGTAGGGGGGAGCACCATAAGCCATCCTCTTTCTTGTTCTAGGGACTGAGGGGATTTTGACATTTTCTCAGCATGTACAAGATTCAACACATACAACTCTATCCGAGTGCACATGCTTTCATGTAAACATTTACCTCTCATAGGCATCACATACATTTGTTTGCACTTCTGCTTAATTTTACTCCCCCAGGTTTTCATACCTGAACTGCAAAGTCATCTCTAGTGATGGCCGAATCTGTTATCGAAAGTCAATAATTTTGACGCAAGTGACAATTTTTATATGCACGACTATTTGGTCCAAATGCATTAAAGTCAATGGGCATCTAAATAATTTTGGCATGCGACAATTTACATGTGCACGCCAATTTTGACGCGCAACAATTTTTTTCCGATGCAGTGGATTTTTTGCCGGCAAATTGTGGCTACACGCTTGCAAATTAATTTGCTTGCAATGAAAAGATTTATCAAGGGTCGAATTTTGAGGGTTAATAAACCCTCGAATTCGACCCTCTAAGTGAAATCCTTCGATTTCGAATATCGAATTCGAAGGATTTTAGCGCAAATACATTGATCGAATAAAAATCAAACGATTCGAAGGATTTTAATCGATCAATCGATAAAAAAAAAGTGCTGGGGGAGGGTCCCCTAGGCTAACATTGAACCTCAGTAGGTTTAAACTGCCGAAGTATGTAGTCAAAGTATTTTTTAAAGAGACAGTACTTCGACTATGGAATGGTCAAATAGTCGAACGATTTTTAGTTCGAATTGTTCGAATCGAAGTCGAAGGTCGTAGTAGCCTATTCGATGGTCGAAGTACCCAAAAAAATACTTTGAAATTCAACGTTTTTTTTATTCGAATCCTTCACTCGAGCTTAGTAAATGTGCCCCTTAAAGTCTGCCGAATTTATTCGGCCATCACTAGTCACCTTTATCCCATGCATTCACACAGACTGGCTGACACTTAGACACACACTCAGCATTAATAGGCAGCCCATACTTGGCATTATCCATATCAGGACTTAACCAAATCCCTGGCAGACACACTTTCTGTCTCTAAGACTCCTTCCATAGCAACGCTACATACAGTCGCTTCTTTGCCAGCAAAACATTCACTCTCTGTTTTACAGGCCAACTGTGCCTTTAACTCACACTCAGGCAGACATTCTCAATAGAAGGCATACATTTGGTTAGAGAACTTTTAACTTCACCTTTAAAAATTTTCCACTCCAGCACATTGTGTTTCCAATCTCTTGTGGAACAGAAATGATAGAGCCTGCATGGGCAAAAAGAGGGACATGATTGGAAGGCAGTGGGGGGGACAAAATAGGAAGTTCAGGTAAAGGAAGTTGTTATAGTCAGGCAGGCAGGGGGGGTTGGGGGGGTTATAATAGCCACTTACTTTTCCTACCTTTCCAGGTTGGCAGCAGGCTCACCCTTCCCACCCATTTCCTGAACTACAGGTAACCCATGGTAAGTAGGAGGGTTGGAGTGTGTGGGGTTATTTACAGGCAGAAAAGTGGTATTAGAATAGGTAGTTCATTGTCACAGTGTATGGTAGTGGTCCTCGGAAATCAGAGAGTTAAAGGAGGAACTATGGTGAGTTCCAGAGAAAAGAGGAACACTGGATAACTGGCCAACTCTGGCATCGGGCAAAAAGCAAATAATACCATTGAGTCGGTGTACTGCGGCTGATGGGTAAACAAAATCAGGATGGTAATCCCAGGACCATTTGCCCAAGGGAATCAGGGCAGGTTTAAAACAGTTAGGGGCCCATTTACTTAGCTCGAGTGAAGGAACAGAATAAAAAATACTTTGAATTTCGAAGTATTTTTTTGGCTACTTCGACAATCGAATTGGCTACTTCGACCTTCGACTATGATTTCGAATCGAATGATTCGAACTAAAAATCGTTAGACTATTCGACCATTCGATAGTCGAAGTACTGTCTCTTTAAAAAAAACTTCAACCCCCTACTTCGCCACCTAAAACCTACCGAGCATCAATGTTAGCCTATGGGGAAGGATTTCCTAGGTTTTTTGGATCAAAGGAAAATCGTTCGGTTCGAAGGATTTAATTATTCGTTTGAACGATTTTTCCTTCGATCAATACGATGTCGAAGGATTTTACTTAGACGGTCGAATATCGAGGGTTAATTAACCCTCGATGTGCGACCCTAAGTAAATGTGCCCCAAAAATCTAATAAGAAATGTTTATGGATGTTTAAAATTGGTCATATGTGTTAAGAATGGTTAATAAATATTACAGCTTATTGATGGTTGTATGTTTGAGCATGTAAAAAGAATAAAGTAGCTGCGGGCATCATTATCCAACAAAAATTTGGTATTATCTTCTTTTTGGGGTGTTAGGTGTTGGGGGGCAAGACCGCAGCCCGTGATTGTTCTATTGGTAAGTACAAGGTTAGTTCCCCAAGTTCTCTATGCTCCAGGCCTTTCACAGTCATGCCTCCACCCGTCGCCATATTTCTTTTTTTTTTAGTTTTATATATATAAAACTATAACACTTGTAACAATGAAAAATGAAACAGATTGTTTGCTGTCACTGTGACTTCTCCTATCTATGAAGCAGCAAAGAGATATACAGTATTTCCTGAAGTATTTTCTCTTAACACAAGGTCACAATTTTCCTATCCCAGAAAATAACCTAAGAAATTCCTCTCATGCACAAAAAGAAAACAACAATTCTTCCAAAGAAGCTATTTTAAAAGGCTCAGCCTAGAGCTGGTGTGGTACTGGAACTAGCGTTGTGCATGTATGTTTTTTTAATAAATTAGTTTTTCTTTTAAATGCGGCATAATTTAAATTGAAATGCAACACCTTTATGTATGTACAGCAATGGTTCCAAAAACTGATGGAAGCCCAGACTAAAATTTAGGAGAGATTTAGGAATAATGCTTAATTTATTCTCTTTATTCTGCAAAGCTTGAAAGTCAATTTGATGGTGAACACTTATTTGCTGTACAGGTAAGGGGTCTATTATCCTGAATGCTTGGAAGTTTTTTGTGGAGTTTTTTCTTTTTTTCATAATTTGGATCACCATATTTTAATTCAACTAAAAAACATATAAAAATCTAATAAACCCAATAGAATGATTTTGCTACCAATATGGATGTATGCCTCTTCATTAGGGTCAACTACAGGGTACTGTTTTATTATTACAGAGATAAAGTAAATAATTTAAAAAATGTGAATTATTTGCTTAAAGGGGTGGTTTACCTTAAGGTAACTTTTAGTATGTTATAGAATGCCCAATTCTAAGCAACTTTTCAATTGGTCTTCATTATTTATTTTTTATAGGTTTGTCATTATTTGCCTTTTTCTTCTGACTCTTTGCAGCATTCAAATGGGCGTCGCTGACCCCTTCTATAAAAGCAAATTCTTTTTAAGGCCACATATTTATCAATAATGCTAATTTTAATTACTCACCTTTCTATTCAGGCCCTCTCCTATTTATATTCCAGTGTCTTATTTAGATTGATGCATGGTTGCTAGCGTAATTTAGACCCAAGCAACCAGATTGCTTAAATGCAATTGAAGAACTGCTGAATAAAAAGCTAAATAACTCAAAAAACACGAATAATAAAAAATGAAAACAAATTACAAATTGTCTCAGAATATCACTCTACATCATACTTAAAGTTACTGTATCTAAAAGGTGAACAAACCCTTTAAAGTAGCCTCTAAGGGAGATTGCCTTCTTATAATTTGGAGCTTTCCTGTACTATATTTGAAACTATGGATGATGGCTATAGTATCATAGTGATACATAAGTTATAAGTTATGGGGGCTCTGGCAAAATATTGGTTCTCAAAGTGTGACTTGACCTGAAGGGATATATTTATCAAAGAGTGAATTTAATAGTGAAGTTCCGCCACTAGAGTGAAATTCCCCACTCTCCATTCATTTCTATGGGATTTTTATCAAAGGGTGAACTTTCCCTTTCACCCATTGATAAATACGCCTTTCAAAATCCCATAGAAATTAATTGAGAGCTGCGGAATTTAACTCTAGTGGCGGAACTTCACTCTTTTTACCCCGAAGTCTGGAAACCAGTAATGAGATGGGGGAAAAGGGAAACTGGAAATTATAGAATATATAAAGCATCTAAAACACAAGTGTTTCATAGCCCCAACATTTTATTGCACTTGTGGCCCAGCATTGTTTATGAACTTACAAATTACATAATCAATTACATAATCAATCTATTCTGAGTCAATCTTTCTTTTACCTTTACCAGCTCAAGAGTTGCTTCTTCTCTATGGTTATTTTTCCTATAAAGTATCTATTACAGATAAACTAGGATGCCTTTTTAGCAAGTGAGGAAATAACAAATTTATTGAAAAAAGCTTGTAGTACAAGTTGATACAGGAACTGGTCTGATTGCCATCTTGGGGTCAGAAAGGAGTCCCCTACAAGCGAAATTGGAGAGACTTCATAAGGGTTTTTTGCTTTCCTCTGGATTAACAGGAAGGTTTTACTTTACTAAAAAGGTTGACATGTCTTTTTGTTTATCTTTAATTATTATGTCACTATGTAGATAAAATATATGAGCATGATGTTAATGACAGACAGAATCTGTAGTCCAGTATGTTTTTTTCTATTTGTATCACTTGCGAATCAATGTGAAACCTACTGCTCTTGGGAATTTTGGTTAACACAGGCTATAAAGTGCAATGTTATTAGAACAATTGAGAGAAGTAATTCTGCATTAAAAGGTTCAACAAAGTTGAAACAAGTCATCTTGCTAGATTTTTTTCTTTTCTTTTTAAAATTATACTATTTTACTAACCAGCCATGATACATTCATTTTAGAGAACTTTTCTAAGCTTATGTTAAATGTCAATTAGTTGTTCTTTGTCATTGTATATATTGTGTTAATGCAATGCATGGCTTTATGTCAGTATAATGATGTTTTATGACATCTGCCTGCTGCATTTATTATGAAACCCTCACACACAACTCTTCAGAGTGTAAATCATTAACTGTTTATTAAAATGCTAAATGAAAATCATTTTCTATTGGTAATTCTCCATTTATATGGTCATTGTAAAAAAAATATTGAAGATAGAATTAGTTTTATTCACAGTGCAGTCATTTTAATGCAGCTAGAACAGGGTTTTAATAAAAATAAAAAATACATCTTGGCATTTTGAATAAAGAACAATGAATATAGTAAAGGTTATGTGTTATGGTCTATAAATATATGGAAATGAAAAAATCAGAAGACGTTTTTGTATATGAACATAGAGGAAAAAAGGAGTGGAAGGGGGATACCCAGGCAATTTGAGAGGATATATGGAGGGCAGATATATTCAGCTACTCCATGTGAAATTAAGGTAAAGTGCTGCTCATGATATGTCATTATAGATTGTGTTTCCAACCATCAAGGTTTGCTTATTGTTTAGTGTTTTCGTCTTATAATAAGGTTTTGCATAATGGTGCATAGCACCAACTATTAATTTTAAATATATTATATAACCACTCCTATATGCACAGTCCATTGTGTATGGAAATCCCAAGGAGCAAGGTCCAAAGTAAAATCACTATACACCACTTTTAAAAAAACACTACACAAAGTGCAGTGAATGCTTGATTGCCACTCAAATTAGCGAGGAGCACATTTTTTGCCTATTATAGATTTGTGGTAAAATCCGCCTTTACAAAACAAATCCAAGCCTGATTTTCACCATACACAAGCAGAAAAACACATTCTTGCATTTTCATTATTTTTGGACACATATAATATAATCTGGCATGGGCTAGGACTTTTTTTGCAATTGGTTGGATGGGTTGGAGGAATTTTTTTTTTTTCACGATGCATACTAAAAATCTTGCATGTGAACTTTTGCTATTTATGAAGCATAACAGCCCTGAAAAACTTTAATGTAAAAGTACGCCACCTAAAAACCGCCAAGGTTATAAAGAAGGCAGTGGGAGCTGTCCTTTTAAAATATTTACCTACTTTCAGAACTAAGGGTTTTTTCGCTTGTAAAGCAGAAAATTTTTTGGAGTAACTGAGGATTTGACGTTTTTGTATTCTTAGGCCTGTACCACATGGCGCGGCTTCTACCGATCCTACGAAATGAGAGAAAGCAGATGCGACTAAACGGATGTTCTGAATATAATGTAAATAATAGGAATGTCAGACCTACAAGCTGCATGCATCTGACACTATGTGATTGTCGGGTGAAGAAACAACGTGCAACGTTCGCATCCGGCACTTGTGTTGTGTTGGATGCACGCAGCTTGTAGGTCCGACATTCCTATTACTTACATTATATTCGGCGCATCCGTCTCGTTGCATCCGCTTCCTCTCATCGCGTCGGATCGGAACAAGCCGCACCATGCCATTATTCAGATTTGTTTCACATTTTATTCCTTTGTGCTCTTTATATAAAAATATTTTCCTATTTTTAGGGGCCGATTCACTAACTTCGAGTGAAGGATTCGGAGTAAAAAAACTTCCAATTTCGAAGTGTTTTTTGGGCTACTTCGACCATCGAATGGGCTACTACGACCTTCGACTATGACTACGACTTCGAATCGAACTATTCGAACTAAAAATCGTTCGACCATTCGACCATTCGATAGTCGAAGTACTGTCTCTTTAAGAAAAAACTTCGACCCCCTAGTTCGCCATCTAAAAGCTACCGAACTCAATGTTAGCCTATGGGGAAGGTCCCCATAGGCTTGGCTAACTTTTTTTGATTGAAGGATATTCCTTCGATCGTTGGATTAAAATCCTTCGAATCGTTCGATTCGAAGGATTTTATCGTTCGATCGAAGGAATAATCCTTCGATCGTTCGATCGCACTATTTGCACTAAAATCCTTCGACTTCGATATTCGAAGTCAAAGGATTTTAATTCCCAGTCGAATATCGAGGGTTAATTAACCCTCGATATTCGACCCTTTGTGAATCGGCCCCTAAATGTGAGTAATTTAAATGTTGAAAATTGCAAGCCAGTGAACTAACCCTACACCGTGAGACATGCTGAGAGCTGTGTTGTGTTAGAACATCATTTCTAAGTAGCCAAATGTGTAGTTAGTCACATGATCTACCTTTCTCCACTAAGGACCTGTGAAATGGGAAATTCTATTTTTCATGAACCTTTACTCATCTTTCTTATTATTATTTTCCTGTGTATCAGATTTTCTTTACTTCTTTTTAATCTCATTTTCCATATCTATAGTACTACATCTCTCAGCTTTCATGTATATATATATATATATATATATATATATATATATATATATATATATATTTTTTTTTTTTTTTTTTTCCTCCCTTATCTTTTGTACTTTACTACCTATGGCATCTGTGCCCCCATATACCCATCCTTTTCTGTTAACTGTCATTTTGTTCCTATCGTTTGTACCTTTAGGGGTGTTTGTTCTAGAGTTAAATCTCTACACTCATTAAAGTTATTGCTGTGTTCCACTGTTTTCTATTTCATAAAGTATCCTTATGCTTTTACTCCTATCTAAATATGCCAGTTCTTGCAGAATATGACATGGGTTTTGTCATTTTCATTTGCAGTCTTTCACATGTCATAAAACTAGGTTGCCTTAAGAAAATTGTTTTCTCTCCTGTTATTGACAAAATCATTTATAGCAATACAAAATATAGGTCAAACCTAACTGGATAAATACCTCAATGTCAAGAATAAATTGCTTTTGTGCTTATAATAAAGAGAAATATGTGTAACTTTTGCAAATAAAAGCCATTTGTCATACTAAAGTTCTTTTTTACACATGCTTTTATAATTTATTAACTTAAGACTATTTGGAAAATGCATATATTGTGATTTTTTGAGAAAAGAGAAAATAGTTTGTCCTTTGGGCCTCTATACTTCACGTCGTTTAATCGATAAATCTCAGTCCATATTGCTCCACCGAGGAACTGATTTATCAACCCCTGATCATTTTTACAGGGCAGTGAGGATAGGAGTCACTTTGTAAAACCTTCCAGGTGGTTTTATTTTTCCCAGTCTATTTTCCATGCTGAATTTGTTCAATATAGTAATATAATCATTCAAAATAATTGCCCAGTCCTTTCTCCCAGCATGTCATTTCCATTGGGGCAAAGATTCAAACAGCCCAAACTGTGCAGCAATGCCACCAAACAGAGCATAATAGTGATCAGCTATTAGCTGTGATACACGTGTCAATTCATTAAAACCATTAATTGTATTCTGAGGATAACTATATATATATATACACATTTCCCGACCAAACCTAAATCAGCCAGTAATGAGATCAACATCTACAGTTGCTTGGCTATTCTCAGGATTTTGACTTTCGCTGAGCTGGTTAGCTTTAAATATAGTATCCCTCTTTTGGTGTTAGCTTTGCTTCCTCCTGTTATGACAATGTTGACAAAAAGTTAAAGAAGAAAGAAAATCGCTGAGGGGTGCCAAAAGTTAGTCCGGTTCACCTGTTAGCAGAAGCACCACAGAACGATCCTTTTTCCCCTACTTCACTATCCCAGGGCTAAAGCATGTGCATTAAAATGAAAACCCCCAACTTTTTTGTTTGGCGTTTCACTCTACTGTGTACGTGCACCTGCATGATGAAAGAAGAAGCAAACAGAGGAACACTCTATGATGCTTGCTAAAAAAAAACCCAGGGCCGGGGCAGTTTTCTGCTGATAGGAGCACTGGTCCAGGGTATTAGGTAAGTGATTACAATCACTAGGGGTACGCTAGTGATTGTTGACGTTCCTTCTCCTTTAAGGAGAGTGAACAACACTGTCAGCGTGATGGGTCACATGCATCTTAAGTGTTTCTTTTTGTTGTAAACTTTGTATTAACCATATTTAAGCATCTGCACTATGCTACCACATATGCAACCTCACCCCCACTGGAGACATAGGGAACTGCATACATTAGAATTATATTCATAAATAGGTTTGGCAGACACATTGTTGACTGCTATACATAAAGGAAAACTGCTGCAAAGAATGGATAGCACACCCGATTTGAAAAAGCCAAAATTAATTTATTACAAAAAAGAAAAAATATCTAACAGAAAAAAATACACAAAACCAAAATCATAATGAGCCCAATGCGTTTCGACCTTAAGGGTCTTCATCAGGGGCACAAAATAAACAAAAAATCAAAAAGGCCTTTTCAAATCGGGTGTGCTATCCATTCTTTGCAGCAGTTATATATTATTGGAGACCCTTATGGGGAGTCACCTATGGATTAGCACCCTGTAATTCAATTTAAATGGGTGTGCGCCTTCTATTTTTGATACATAAAGGAAAAGACTGATGGTGAAGTAATTTTTGTGAATTCTTAGCCAGACAATGAAAAAACCATGAACATTTTCAAAAGTTGTGCAGGATTCTTTTAGGTGATTATTTGTGATCCCTTTAAATGAAGTTGCATATTGCATATTTAGTGCCACAAATCCATTTTATATATTTTTCCTGACTTTGGTATACATACCACATGGTTCCACATTATATGGATATGATTGGCAGACACTCAAAAGATCCAAAGACACCAATCCTGGCAATTAAAAAGTAAGATGTCATTTTATTAAAAGACAAACATCAGCTTAACCTTCCATGTTTCATGCTGTACCTTCAAGCATTTAATCATGGCATAATTAAATACTAGGCACAGCCCAAAATGCGTAAGGCTGAGTTTATGCCTGTCTTTAAATAAAAATACTTGCCTTTACATGCCAGTTGGGAGTCATTTTTAGAGTGGCTGCCAGTCTGATCCAAATAGTATCCATCTGCTGTAGGTTTAGGGCAGGGCATCTTGGCCCTATACTATAGTAGCCAGTTACTATAGTGGCCGACTGGAGAGCTGCTGAATAGAAAGCTAAACAATTCTAAAACCAAAAATAATAAAAGATTAAAACAAAATTTCTCAGCATATATCTTTACATCAAAATAAAAGTTCATTTAAAGGTGAACAGCCTCTTTAAGAGCTTCGAGCAGCTCATAGGCTTGGAATTTAAACAGCTATCTGGTTGCTAGACATTCACTATGATATAATAACAGGGAATATTAAATGCATTATTTAAATGGCATTTTTACACACCATCATAAATGTAACCAAATGAACCACCTGTCAAGGGTATTTTCTTGCCAAGCTGCTCTTTCTGTAGTTTAGCATGTCTTCTTGTATCATTCTTTATGTGTAGGTCTATCTGTATATAGGTATAATTGTCTTAATATTTCTGAGGATATTCTGAGAGAGTGAGAGAGAAATGACTGAGATGCAGATAGTGAGAAGATGACTGAGATGAGCAGCAAACAAATTTGAGAAACAGTGCAGAATTGTTAACTGATTACTGTATATTCAGTCATCTTGTTTTCATGAGATAAAGAACATACTTCATTTGATTTAAATTCTAGTTCACCTTTAAGAACAGACAGCATGTACACGTATTTCATATGGCTAAGGAGCTCCTCCAATCAGCACATCAGCATCCTTATGGAGGGCTGAGATGGCTCCAGAATGCTACATGTTATATAAGGATTTGATGGCTATTGACCTTTAAATCATTGTTAAATCCAACATTCCAACTGTATATTACTGGACACCCTCATCTTACAAACAAACCATTTGTGACATAATGTTGTTAAATTGAAAATTCATAAATATAAAACTACAGTCATTCTGCTTTTTTACCAGCACACAATGACTTTTTTGATTAAGGATATATAATGCTTGCCATTACTTTTAACATGTATAATGACTATGCAGTCACTGAGTACTATGTCAGATTTGCTCCCAGAAATACTGGTAAATTTCACAATTTCAATCATTCAACATTGCTTTTAAAATAATACAATTCTGCCTTATGTAACTCACAGCATTGCAATTTCACAGTATACTCCCTTGTCCTTGTTTGCCTTTATCAATGAGGCGAGCTTCTCCTCTGATTGTTTGCTGAAGCTCAGATATGTTTGAAGGTTTCTTTCACATCTCAACTGTCCTTTATGCTAGTCTGATTGAAACATTCCAATGTTTTCTAAAGGTTTTTATGTGCCAACCTTGAACTTTTTGCTCCAGTTGCCAACATGTTTTTTTTAGCTGAGATGGAGACTTTCCAGAAAGGAACACTTTTTAAGGTGGTCTACAAAACATGGACTGATTATATTGCTAGAGCAGCTGTGCTGTGGTCATTCTCAGCCTTATTAAAATATATGCCAACATTTAAATTGAGTATGGGTGGGGAGGACAGGGACAGCAATAATATAGTTGGTAAAATAAAATATAAATCCAGGGGGAACTTCTTGTATACATGCCCCTTCTGACTACCCCTAGTATGTGATGAGTTCAGTAAAGGCTGAACACCATAGCTTTATTGGTCCATAGGATAAAGTAAGCATAACCTAGTTTGCTTACCCAAATTTGAATTTGATGCATTCAAGTCTTTTTTATGATTTTATCTGATTTATTTTTTTTAAGTAAGCAAACATTCAAATTTGGTAACATTTTGAGTTAATTAAAAAAAAAATTTTATACATAAAATAACTACTAAATTACTAAATACAATCTGTTTATTTTACTCCCCTAGCTAAAGGCTCAGAGCAGTGTATCTGACCCCTCCCAACGACTGTGGTGAGTTTTTGATATATCATTGTCATTATTGTTACTATCATTATTAGTGATGGGCGAAATTCGCGAAACATTGATTTTGACACTGGCGCCTTATTACAGTCAATGGGCGTTCTCCAATTGGCGCTGGCAGCAAAATTGGTGCTGGTGGCAGAGCTGTTTTCCGGAAAAAAAAAAAGATTAGAAAGCTTATGGGGAAGGTCCCCATAGGCTAACATTGGTGCTCGGTAGGTTTTAGGTGGCGAAGTAAGTAGTCAAAGTTTTTTTAAAGAGACAGTACATCGACTATCGAATGGTCGAATATTCAAATGATTTTTAGTTCGAATCGTTCGATTCGAAGTCGAAGTCGTAGTCGAAGGTTGAAGTAGCCAATTCGATGGTCGAAGTAGCCAAAAAAACCTTCGAAATTCAAAGTATTTTTCATTCTAATCCTTCACTCGAGCTAAGTAAATGTGCTCCTAGGTGTAACTTACATAGAAACTGGTGTAGTTAATAACACTTTAGTATGTTAGGAAGTTTCTTACACAATTGTACTTGCTATCCTGGTGTAGACTCAACCTTCTGCACTCAAGTAGTATTTTGATGTGTAAAGTTTTTTCATAATCACATCAGAATTTTAACTTTTGCATTTTGTGTCAGATTTTGCAGGGGTTTTTATTTTGCATAAAATTAACCTAGAATCTTCATGCATGTGCCTTTTTTATAGTATGAGGTTAATTCAAACCTTTAGTTTTAAAGTAGCTTTAAATTACTCTGCTCCTAACTGACATTAATATTAATGGCACTAAAGCAAGGTAAACGTTTATGGCACTCGCAATTTTCATTTAGCTATTACAGGTATCAGTTCCCCACTGCCAGGCCATACCCCATTAATGGAAGTAGTTTGCGCCATTATCAGGCTTTTAGCATCTTACAACATAGAGCAGCAGTTTCACATTTTAATATGAAGTGACCTCCAGCAGGGGAGGAATTATAATCTTTGAGAAGAAAATCCTGGTAAAGGTTATGGGAAAGTTAATTTCATTTGATGCTCTATTTATTCCGCTCCATTTTTTATAACATGGAAAATGTATTAAAATGAGTCTCAAATTATTCTGAAAATTGGCAATTGGCTTTGCAAGGGTTAAAAGATATTTCAGTAGCTAGATCAAATTGGATGGAAGGTTAGTGTGTGCATACCATAAGATTTTAAAGCAAGAAGAAGAGTGTGTTTAAGTTTTAGGCATAGTTGAAGCTTAGATGAATTTATTCTTGAGAACAAAAGACAGTAATTGGAGTGGTGATTTGCATTCATTGTAAAATGCAATAGACAGTGTGAAATTAATTTTAATATTCTTCTGTACCTAATACAGGAATAAAGATTTAATGATATACAAGCACTCATAGACTAGGGTCACTTTCATTCAAAATCCATTTAACTTACCTGTATGTTTTGGACTATGGAAGAAACCTACACATGCAGCGTAGTAACAATCAAACCCAGGACCACAGCTCTGTGAGGCAGCCAATTACAATCTGGCCAGTTGAAAGGAAAAACTATGGATAAATACACAAGTATATAACAATAAGGGGCACATTTACTTAGCTCGAGTGAAGGATTCGAAGTAAAAAAACGTCCAATTTCGAAGCTTTTTTTGGCTACTTTGACCATCGAATAGGCTGCTTCGACCTTCGACTACGACTTTGACTTCGAATTGAACGATTCAAACTAAAAATCGCTCGACCATTCGACCATTCAAAGTACTGTCTCTTTAAAGGAGAAGGAAAGCTACTAAAGCAGTTTATGTCAATAGATTAGCCACAATAGTGCAAGCTATAATACTATATTTATTCTGCAGAATGCTTAACCATACCTGAGTAAAAAGCTCTAGAAGTGTTCTCTGTTTGTTTAGGATAGCAGCTGCCATATTGGCTTTGGGTGACATCACTTCCTGCCTGAGTCTCTCCCTGCTCACTCATAGCTCTGGGCTCAGATTACAGCAGGGAGGGGAAGAACAAACTGAGCATGCTCAAGGCCGTGCCCTGGAGGTTTAAGATGAAAACAGGAAGTCTGATACAGAAGCCCATGAGTACACAATAGAAGGAAAGAAATGTGCTGTTTCTTTTGACAGAGGACTCAGAGCAGCATTACAGTGAGGGTTTACTGGTGTATTTATATAGACCTTTCCAATAAAGCTTACTTAATTTTAACCTTTCCTTCTCCTTTAAAAAAAAACGTTGACAACCTACTTCGGCACTTTAAACCTACCGAGCATCAATGTTAGCCTTTAGGGACCTTCCCCATAAGCTTTCTAAGCTTTTTTTGATAGAAGGAAAATCCTTTGATCGATGGATTAAAATCCTTCGAACATTCGATCAAATTATTTGCGGTTAATTTACCTTTGATATTCGACCCTTAGTAAATGTGCCCCTAGGTCTACTAAGACTAATAAAATAAGTTTCCTTTGGCTTCAGCCAACCTTTGATGGCCACATGTATCCAGGAATGATACATTTTTGTCTATTTCCTACTATTATTATATTTTATTTATATTGCCCCACAGATCTACACATTGCTTTAGAAATAAACCCAAGCAGGGTTACAAATACAAAAAGAATCAATCAATAAAATCCTACAGTTCCTATAGGTCTGAACATGAGCATATGAGCTTTGGGGTCTTACTTTGCAATGGCCTAAAACCAGCACATCACCAAGCCAACTTGGATGCATCAGAGGAAAAACTCACTGCTGTATGTCTAACAAGAATTTAAAGGCATGGTTTACCTTTGAATTAAGTTTTTGTATAATGTAGACAGTGATCATAACATTATTGGGCCTATTTATGAAGCCTCAAATTTTTCTGGTCGAGTTTTAAAGGGAGGAAAAAATCCCAAATTTTAGAGGAAAAAAACCTTGAATTTTATTTATTAAGCTGCTAGAAATCTAAAAATACTCCAGCTAAAACCTGTCAAAATCATGCAGAAGTCAATGACAGATAGTCCCTTTAACATTGAAACATGTTTTTTTACCTTAAGGTTTCTCACTAATTTCGGGCCATTTGCGCTAGTTTTCATTCGATAATCCAATAAATATGAGATTTTCGGGGACAACTCAGAAAAGTAAAGTTATCGGAGCATCGGTTCATATTGACACTCAATTTTGCCAAAACATTGTTTTGCAACGATTATTGGTTATTGGTAAACTAAGAGGATTCAGGTTTAGGAGTTTGATCTGGTTCTTTTTTTTAAAACAGTGAGAAACTCAGGAACCGAATGGTGTGTTAAAGTTGCCTCCCAGGAACCAACGCATTATCAGGCTTTTAGCATCTTACAACAGATAAACAACTTAACATGGGAATCTTGGTAAATATTCTCGGAAACTCTTTATAAGATCACGTTAAATAATGTTAAGATGTTATAAAAAAAAATTTTTTTCTAAGTCCCAAAAAACGCTGGCGTGTTTTCTACATGATGGCTGATAGGCTGAAAAAGATTGAAAATTTTTTGGGGATCCCCTTCCTCCCCCCTACATTTCCTGACTCATGGCAACTTACCTAGACAGTGGGCACATGTGTAGGGCAAAATAAAATTTTTATTTGCTGATTTGAAGGTTTTCTAGGCATTTGTAGTGCTGATACGTGTTCCTCCATTGAAATTTGAATTTCGCGCCGTATGCAAATTAGCCTTCGCTAGCGTAACTTCGCTTTATATAGCGAATCAACGCTAGCGCAACTTCGCAACCTTACGCTACCCCTGTGCGCAACTTCGGATTTTAGTGAATTTGCGGAGCCCTGGCGAATCTACGCCTGGCGAAGTGCGGCGAAGTTGCGCCTGGCGCAACTTCGCATCTTAGTGAATTTGCCCCATAGTGTAAGCATTTAAAGGTGCCCTTTGCCAACAGATCTTGTTCTAGGTTTGGGCATTTGCTTCTGCATTTTTTAAATGCACACTGAGCAGAAAAAAAGCATATAATCACTTTTTTTTGGCGCCGCTTAGCCCATCCCTCTGTTCTATTTATAGCTGAATGTGCATTAAGTACAAGAAAATGCAGCATGGTAAGGTACACACTACATAGCAGGCACCCCTAGGCCCGCTGTCATTCATCGCCCTGTCCTCTTCCTCAAATTTTCCTCATCGGGACTAGAGCGTATTAGCGTATAGGAAATTTGAAAAACTGTTGTATCTCCTGCACCTCCCTAGTGTTTCTGAACCAATGTGGGTATGATTGGGCTGCATGCCGTCCCCTAAAATCCTGCTGCCCTAGGCTCGGCCTTGGTGGCCTCTCCACAAATCCGGGCCTGTGTACAAAACACAAAGATAGATCAATAAATAAATACACATTGATTAATGCATTAAGTGCAAGTTGTGATACACAGGTTAGACTGACCATCAATTATGTTGGAATTCTGGGAGAAATCTGGGCATTTTAGGAAAAACACTGCAAATTCCATCTGAAAACTGCACTAAGCATTTTAATGATTCATAGACTCCATAGACTTTTTTTTATCATCATTTTAATCTAAGATGAAAACATTTGAAAATGATTAGCCCTCTACATCCAAAAAGTTGCACAGTCTTTAATTATCCTAGGGAATTACCCTTTGAATATACAGTATGGTCATGTCTTACTAAGGCACCCCGCCAATAGGAAGCAAATATCCTGCTATAATAATACTCAAACCTAGAATTAAATTAGTTTAAAAAAAAAAAAAAACTGAACAGAAAATAAATAGTGGGATGATCATTTTACAAGTTCATATATAATTGTTGCTATATATATATAAAAATATATATTTATTCTTATCAAGGATATCCTTTATCAAGGATGATAAAGGCCCCAAGGGCTGAAACGTTGGAAAATACGAGTGATGATTCAATAAAATCATTTTAAACACAAGTGGAGTGCTGGTCCAATCTGAACTTTGTATGTCGAACTCTTGACCAAGCACCCACCACTGGATTACGAAAGAGTGCGGGTACTCTCTGAAACAGTGTATATATATATATATATATATATATATATATATATATATATATATAATTCACTTTGGAAGACAAAATGGCAACAGGGTTCTCAGAATCTCAGTTCTAGATTAGCTGGAACATCAAATTACCTCCAACATCCAACTGTGGGATTGAGATGGAATTAAATAATTAAAGAAATGGCTATTTAGGATTACAATCTTTCACCCAATTTAAAGAATATACAGTATGTTGACTTCTACAAAATGCGGTTTTTATTTTGTAACTGAGGCACAAATGAAGCCCCTTTCAAATTGAATCTTCACAGCTGGA